>NC_090938.1:811925748-812539822 GCF_040938575.1 Ambystoma mexicanum | reverse complement strand
CCTTGCAAGTGGATTGAACGCAAGGACAGGAAATCCTTGTGATGGAGCCTACCAAGCCTAGAGCTTTGGCGGACAAGTGGACTGGACCCTTCAGGATCATCTCCAAGATGGGCGAAGTCAATTATCTGGTTGACATGGGAGCCCCTGGGATAGCCCCTCAGGTATTCCATGTTAACAGGCTAAAGCCTTTCCACAGGCGAGCAGAAGTCTCATGTCTCTTGCTAGCTTCAGAGCAAGAAGAGGATGAGAGTGAGCCCTTTCCTGATTTGCTGCATAGCAACCCTCAGGATGGCTCAGTGGAGGGGGTGCATCTCTCTCCAGAACTGACGACAGAGCAGCAGAAGGCCTGCAGGGCTTTGCTCCAACAGTATGCCTCTCTGTTTTCCCTGACACGAGGCCTTACACCGTGGTGTAGGCACGAAATTAACACTGGTGACAGTGTGCCTGTCAAAAGCAGGTGCTACCGTATGTCAGATACAGTTAAGAACCACATCCAGGCTGAGGTCATCAAGATGTTGAATCTGGGTGTTATTGAACCCTCAACCAGTCCCTGGTCCAGTCCAGTGGTCCTTGTCCCCAAGGCAAGTTCCCAGGCAGGTACCAAGGATTGGAGGTTCTGTGTGGACTACTGAGGAGTCAATTCCGTCACCAAAACTGACGCACACCCATTGCCCTGGGCTGACGAGCTTGTGGACACCATAGGTGCTGCCAGATTTTTGAGCACCTTTGGCCTTACCTCAGGCTATTGGCAAATAGCTCTGACGGACCATGCCAAGGAAAAGACGGCATTCTCTACACCAGAGGGACTCTACCAGTTTAGGGTCATGCCTTTTGGGTTGAAGAATGCCCCTGCCATCTTCCAGAGATTGGTCAATCATGCGCTCAGTGGGCTGGAGGCCTTTTGTGTGGCCTACTTAGACAACATTGCCGTCTACAGTTCCACCTGGGAAGAGCATTTGGCATATCTGGACAAGGTGTTGTAGGCCTTGAAAAGGGCTAACCTCACTATCAAGGCCACCAAGTGCCAGATAGCTCAGGGGAAAGTCACATATCTTGGTCATGAGGTAGGAGGGGGTCAAATCCATCCTCTCCCCAGTAAAGTACAGGATGTACATGACTTGGAGACTCCCACTACTCAAACCCAGGTGGGAGCCTTTTTGGGCCTCACTGGGTATTATTGCAAATTCATGGTGGACTATGGAACCATAGCTGCACCACTGACAGCTCTAACTTCACCTAAACAACCTAAAAAGGTTAATTGTACAGAAGACTGTCAGAGGGCCTTTGTTGGCTTGAAAGAAAGTCTGTGTAGGGCACCTGTGTTGTGTGCACCTGATTACAGCAAGCCCTTTATCGTTCAAACTGACGCTTGCGACACTGGAATTGGATCTGTCTTGTCCCAGTAAGATGACAAAGGAAGAGAACATCCGATCATATTCATCAGTAGACAACTTAAGGGTAGGGAACTTAGGTGGGCAACTGTTGAAAAGGAATGTTTTAGTATAGTTTGGAGCCTTAGGTGTTTTAGGCCCTACCTCACGGGGTCTACCTTCAAGGTCCAAACAGATCATAAGCCCCTGAAGTGGCTTATGCAGATGAAGGGTAAGAACCCGAAACTGCTCAGGTGGTCCATTAGCCTGCAAGGGCTAGACTTCACCATAGAGCACAGACCAGGGAAGAGTCACGATAACGCAGATGGCCTTTCCAGAGGGTATGTTGACCATTTGGATGAGGGTGTCTAGTTCGTGGGAGATTAGGCACCCTAACCTCAGTCTTGGGGGGGTGACTGTGATGCTGGGAATCCATCGGAGGGACAGAGCCTCCGTATCCTTGTCTGTTTTTTATCGTGTGTTCTGTCGTATTTTCCATGCAAGAGTTCATGTGGGACTCCTGGCGGTGCAGCTCTCTTATGGTTTGGTGTACAGACCCATGGGATACCCTTATGGCACCCATGGGTGGGGATGCAACGCTGTGCCCCTAGTGTATGTTTTTGGGTGCCTGTGGGTGGCCCACAGAGCAGGGTACCGGCTGGTGGCAGCTCTGTGCTGAATTGACTGGTTGTTGTGACTTGAGTGTCGTGTAGGCAGAAGAGGCCTCCGTCCCCAAGTGCCGCACAGAGAGAACCCAAAGTCACTCTCTGTGCAGCCGTTGAGGCCACAGGCGGAGATGTTCAAATCCGGGACCGCGAACCTCTGGGACCCCAAGCTGCTGCAAGAAAATGAGGATTAAGTACCAAGCAATAAGCAATAAACCACAGTGTTAGGAAAAACGTAAAGGTCTTACCTAAGGAGGTCAAGGTAGAGATGATGAATCTAATGGGGAGGTCCGGGACCCACGTGGACTGAATTACCCCAAAAGGAGTAGTAGTCGGCTTATCTGCCTGTTAGCAGGAGTAAACTGTGGAGCTGTGAGACAAGAAGTCCAAAGAGTCGAAGTGCCAGAGGGAGAATCCGTAAGGCAGTCCAAACAGTCCGTGGTCGAAAGCCAATAATCACCAAGTAACAAATCCAAGGGGAAATCCAAGAAGAGTCCAGTAGAGCAGGCCAGGTCGATTCTGTGAGTAGTCAATGATCCGAAGTACGTAACGCCAAACAGGATGCAGAGCACAGCTGTGAAGCAACAAGTACCTGGGTTTCCTGTGTTTAAGTACTCGCGCTTCTGGTCACGTGATGACTGCTTCTGGTCACGTGATGTGTGGCTGGGTCACGTGACCGGGCAAGCGCGTCACGCGACCTTACTGCCCCGCAACGTGGAAGCCCGATGCTAGTCCTTCGTGATCCCAGACGCCAAGGTAACTGCCAGTGAAGAAACGGCCGTAGCCTGAGAGCAGTCCTGTTACGGACCAGGCACGGCCGCGCGCGCAAGTCATGTGAGTATCCACGTGAGTCCCGGAGAGGAGACGGAGAAAGGGATGAGCGAGACGGGGGCGGGGGAGCGCTTTGGAGACCACACAATCCCGGGCCAGTGGGGTGCGCGTGGGAGGAATCGTGACAGAGCCCCCCCCCCAAAGGCCCTCGACCCAGTGGGCGGGAACGGTTATCCAGGTGACAGGAACACCCTGCTCCACCACACAAGCAACCACCCTACGCATACCAAACACAACTTACCTTTTGGTCAATTCTTAAGGATACGCAGACATTGCACACAGATAACAGACTTTCAAACCCATGCAGAGAATCTCTCTGGGCGACTAAGGGAAAGGGGATACCCCAAAAGACTTCTTAATCAATCGATGAAGAGAGCCCTCAATTTGAACAGAGGCCACCTCCTGGAAACAGGAGAAGAAGAAACCACCAAGGGAGAAGATCAGCTTACCTGCGCCATCACACATGGCAAACACACAGCAATGGTAAAGAGAATTAGCCAGAAATACTGGTACATTGCTAAACTGAACCTCCCGGAACACGCACCTCCTAGATTCGCCTACAAGCGGGCAAAAAACTTGAAAGAACACCTGATACACTCTCTATTCCAAGCTGAACCTTCCAACATAGGCCAGAGAACACTTCGCCCCATACAAGGACACTATCCATGCGGGAACTGTGTGGCGTGCCGCTTCACGATGAAAATAAAATCTTTCAAAATTGGACAAAGAGACTGGATTTTGAAGGATTTCACGAACTGTAAAAGCGCTCAAGTTGTCTATTGCATTGAGTGCCCTTGCAGTCTGAAATATGTCGGACAGACTATGAGATCAGTTCACCTGAGGATTTCCGAGCATAGATCCAAGATCAGGTGCAAGACTTTGCAAGCACCTTTAGTACCACATTTCTTGGAGGCAAGACATACCCCCAATGATATCAAATAGTGGGTCTTAGAAAGAGTAAAAGGAGGCCCCAACCTCCAGAACAGTCTTCTGTACAAGGAATCACAAAGGATACATCGTTTAGATACATACCATCAGGGACTTAACGAAGCCTTCCATCCGGTTACACATTAAGCACCTTGCCTGTGATGAGCTGAGCCTGATCCTCAGATCACAACACAGTTAACATACAGGCTCTGTGTACTCCGCACACACCTTTGCGAACACTACCCATGTCATACACAGGAGCCGAGCCATACACTTCACCCACCGGCTTGAAACATTCACATTATACGTAGGTGGCATCACTCATGCTCCCACCTACAGGACAAACACACCCTGTAGCTGTAACTGTTTGGCCAGATTTCAGCCTTTATCAATAAGTGGAGTATCCAGAAGGTTTATGCATCATCTATCACCTGCATAACAATGCAACACCGAGCACCCTTCTTTCACTCCAGTTTCTACCTACAGGATGAATTAACTCCTTTTCAGGAATGTTTTGGCTCGCCCTTCAGCCATTACAGAAGTCAAATCACTTGTAACAGCACCTTTCCAGATATTAGGGCACGTTTAACCCACCCAGCTCTGCTCATCAAGGCACATCTCCGGACCTTAGACTACATTTCCCAGCAGTGTCAGTAGTCTTTTTGCAATCCGGGCCTCTTTGCTCCGGGGCTCCAATCGGGAGCTCGGCTTCCTTCACCATAGCAACGTACGCCACGCTGCACAGTGCGACTCCGGGAGACAGAGAAAGCCAAGAGCCTGCCGTTCCCACACACATCCACTGTGCAGACCAAACAAGCCCAGAAGTAAGTGCCCACATGCAGCCCCCATGATGCGATCCACATACCCAATACATGGGATATGTTCATGGGGCTCGCGCACGAAATTTGGTTCCCTCACCCTACCCGAGTGCTCCAGGGGAGTCATTTACCAGCCGGCCGCGCTGGAACAGACCCCCTCTGCACACAGGCTGTGTACCATGCCACTGCACCACGCTCTCTCTTAGCCACAACATACATGGGCTCATTTTGTTTCCCTATAGGCCGACTCACACGTGAAATTTCACTTCGGCATCCACGCAGCATCCAAAGGATAAAATCTGGTCGACTCGACTCCAAGCACAAGAGGGCACTGCCCCAGCTACACCTCTCCAGTTCTCCCAGCCTACCTTTCCACCCAGGCTCCATGCACGACCACGGTGCAGGTAGGAAAAGATGTTTACCTCCACTGGTGGCTTTAACCCATTTGCTCACCAGCTTACCATGAGGCAGTAATATACATCCCTCTTTTCTTCTCTTTCTTTCTTGCTCTTCTGTGTCCTGCTTCCTTCCTGGTACCATACAGGACTCTATATACAGACCAGGACCTAAGAAGAGAACTCGGACAACGTTGTCCAGGCGTTAAGTGCCACTACGTGGCACAGCAGCAACCCCACAGTAGGAGAAGGGGTGTCTCAACCTTCCGGACCACACTCGAACCCAGACCTTGGGATAAATGCCACGGCAGGCAAATCTCCAGCTGATTGAGCAGAGGTACACAAACTATAATACTACGTCAGAAAATGCTTTCTGACTGGTTAAGTGAGGGACAAAAACAACCTCTCTTTGTTTTTTAAAAAAGGTTTTTCTTTTCTCCTTTTCTTTCTTCTTTTGTGTTTTGTATGCAATCACAGGGTCTTGAACTAACATGCCCTGATGAAGGCAGCTGTAGGCACACGCTGAAAAGACCGCCGAAACGTGAACTGCTTGAGAAGCTTGCCAAGCATCACGTTGGCAAAGAATTCTTTTACTACATAGAGACCCATTGATAGGGCAACATTGAAGCCCTGAACTTAGATCAAGACAAAAGGAACTGTCTCAAAGGGAAAGAACTTGATAAAAAAAGAAAAGCACTTCCCTCACACCTAGGGGCAACGACTTTTTTAGTTTCCTCTTTCCTCTGAAAAAAGTTTTCCTCTATCATATGCAGAAGAACTTTTGTTGACATTTGAATTTCAGTTTGTCATGTTGTTGAATATGTTTCAGAAATGTCTACAATTTTCCCACTTACTTTCCTGTAGCTAAAGAACCATGAAGTTAAATGACTGTGTCCGTTTCTGAACCTATGTAATGCACAGAATGTATCTTATGCACATTGTAAATATTAATACAACTTTGTAGAAAATGCACGAATGTTTTGGACTAGATTATTTCTCCAAATGGAGTTTTTGATTTACAGTCTCCAACCTGCTAATGATTAGTGGTTAACACATTATTGTTTTGGTTTTCTTTCTCCCTCCAACCGTATCATCCTCACTAGAAAGCGGCCAAATACTAGCACTAGTGGTTTGATAAGATCTTTAGCAACCTCGCAAAGAAATAGTCGAGTACTTGCTCCCTCAAGAATCATTTAAACTTAGACTTAGTCTAACAAAGGGTAGAATACACCTATTGTTTATGTACCCGGTAAAAACGAGCCACCAACCGGGGAGTGTTGACATCGATAGCGGGGACCCAAGAGCGCTCCTCGGGGCCATAACCAACCCAATCCACCAGATACTGCAAGTGCCCCCTGTAGAACCGGGAGCCCAGGATGGAGGACACCTCGTACACATCAGGGGACGCCAGGGACACTGGGGCAGCAGAGGCGCGCAAGCGGGAAGGGGCCGGACATGGCTTGAGAAGGGAGACATGAAACACAGGGTGGATCCTCCACGACCCCGGGAGAACAAGACGGTACGTGACAGGATTGATTACCCGGGACACCACATAAGGACCCACAAAACTGGGCAAAAGCTTCCTGCAACCCACTAACCTCAAGTGACGGGTAGAAAGCCACACCCGGGAACCCACCGTGAAACTAGGGGCTAACAGACACTTCTTGTCTGCCTGGACCTTCACAGAAGACTGGGCCTCACGGAGATGCAACATGGTCTGGGCGTGGATAGATGACAGATCCCTAAGACAGGTACTAGCGGCCGGATTGGTGGAGGCCGCGAGGTCAGGGATCGGCAATGTGCGGGGATGCTGGCCATAGAGGACATAGAAGGGAGAGAACACAGTGGATGCATGAACCGCATTGTTGTAGGTGAATTCAGCGTGTCGAAGGGCACGCAACCAAGAGCACTGCTGCTGCAGGATCAGACAGCGCAGATACTGCTCCATGGTCTGATTTGTCCTTTCGGTATGACCATCCGTCTCCGGGTGGTAGGCCGAAGAGAACCGGACATCTATACCCATTAACCTGGTCAGAGCACGCCAGAAGCGAGAAGTGAATTGAGAACCCCGGTCAGAAATAAGGACAGAGGGCAACCCAAATAGACAAAATATGGAATCAAAGAACAAGGTGGCCAGGACGGAAGCGGAGGGTATACCCTTACAGGGATGAAACGGGCCATCTTTGAGAAGGAGTCCACCACCACCCAAATAGTATCATAACCCTGCACCCGGGGAAGTTCTGTAACAAAATCCATGGTTAATGTATGCCATGGTCTCGGAGGCACGGGTAAAGGGAGAAGTAGGCCCAATGGGCGTCCCCTATGGGTTTTGCATTGTGTACATACAGTGCAGGTGTTGACGTAGCAATCCACGTCCCTCTTCGTGCCTGGCCACCAACACCAGCGTTTCAGGAGAGATAACATCCGGCGTTGGCCAGGATGACCGTTCACAGGGGCATCGGGCGACCATTCCATGGCCATATTGCTTGTATCGGCAGTGGGCAAGAACAGGCGGTTCAACACATACGGGAGACCATCATGGAATACCGGATCCCACTCTGATAACTGGTCGGGGTGCAAGGAAACCCAATTGCGTACCGCGTCCACTAAGGGCACTGAGGGGGTACATAGACAAATTACCTTGGTGTTGTCCAACAACGTGTCAGGGAATTCTGGCAGAGAAACCTCCCCGGGAGAGCGTGACAATGCATCGGCTTTGCCATGTGCGGAACCAGCCCGATGTCAGATCTGGAAGTCGAATGCCGTGAAGAAAAGATACCACCTCACCTGTCGACTGTTAAGACATTTTAGGGACGCCAAATCCTGCCGGTTTTGGTGATCTGAGAATACCATGACTCGATGCTTGGCGCCCAAAAGGTGGTGTCGCCAAACGCAGAACGCGTCCATCACCGCTAACAGCTCCTTCTAGGTCACGGTGTAGTGGGACTCGGGGGTAGTAAACTTGCGGGAATGGAATACAACCGGGTGCAGGCGACCCGTGGACTGACATGCTTGGGACAAGACAGCACCAACAGCAAAGGAGGAGGCGTCGGCCTCTACAATAAAAGGGAGTTCTGGGTCGGGATGCTGGAGAACAGGGGCTGTAGTGAAAGCAGTCTTTAATGCATCAAAGGCCTTCTAATGTGTATCAGACCAAAGAAATGGGACGTTAGGGCTGGTTAATGTGGTGAGGGGGGACACGATAGAAGAGAAACCAGAGATGAACCTCCTGTAGAAATTCGCGAAGCCCAAAAAGGACTGAAGAGCTTTCAGGTTCGCAGGAACAGGCCAGTCCAAAACCGCTTTTACCTTGGAATGGTTCATGGACAACCCTCCGGGAGTGATACAGAACCCGAGGAAGTCAACGTTATCAACGTGGAACAGACACTTCTCCGGCTTGGCATATGACGAATGTTTTTGCAACCGTGACAACACCTCACAAACATGGCGTACGTGCTCTTGTCATCGAGGTAAACCACAACGTAGACATCTAGAATATCACTCAAGATGTCATTCATAAACCTCTGGAAGGTCGTCGGGGCGTTGCACAGCCCAAAGGGCATGACTGTATACTCGTATAAGCCGTACCGGGTACAGAAAGCGGTTTGTCATTCGTCCCCGGAATTGCGTACCGCGTCCACTAAGGGCACTGAGGGGGTACATAGACAAATTACCTTGGTGTTGTCCAACAACGTGTCAGGGAATTCTGGCAGAGAAACCTCCCCGGGAGAGCGTGACAATGCATCGGCTTTGCCATGTGCGGAACCAGCCCGATGTCAGATCTGGAAGTCGAATGCCGTGAAGAAAAGATACCACCTCACCTGTCGACTGTTAAGACATTTTAGGGACGCCAAATCCTGCCGGTTTTGGTGATCTGAGAATACCATGACTCGATGCTTGGCGCCCAAAAGGTGGTGTCGCCAAACGCAGAACGCGTCCATCACCGCTAACAGCTCCTTCTAGGTCACGGTGTAGTGGGACTCGGGGGTAGTAAACTTGCGGGAATGGAATACAACCGGGTGCAGGCGACCCGTGGACTGACATGCTTGGGACAAGACAGCACCAACAGCAAAGGAGGAGGCGTCGGCCTCTACAATAAAAGGGAGTTCTGGGTCGGGATGCTGGAGAACAGGGGCTGTAGTGAAAGCAGTCTTTAATGCATCAAAGGCCTTCTAATGTGTATCAGACCAAAGAAATGGGACGTTAGGGCTGGTTAATGTGGTGAGGGGGGACACGATAGAAGAGAAACCAGAGATGAACCTCCTGTAGAAATTCGCGAAGCCCAAAAAGGACTGAAGAGCTTTCAGGTTCGCAGGAACAGGCCAGTCCAAAACCGCTTTTACCTTGGAATGGTTCATGGACAACCCTCCGGGAGTGATACAGAACCCGAGGAAGTCAACGTTATCAACGTGGAACAGACACTTCTCCGGCTTGGCATATGACGAATGTTTTTGCAACCGTGACAACACCTCACAAACATGGCGTACGTGCTCTTGTCATCGAGGTAAACCACAACGTAGACATCTAGAATATCACTCAAGATGTCATTCATAAACCTCTGGAAGGTCGTCGGGGCGTTGCACAGCCCAAAGGGCATGACTGTATACTCGTATAAGCCGTACCGGGTACAGAAAGCGGTTTGTCATTCGTCCCCGGAACGGCCGCGGACCAGGTTGTAGGCTCCGCAGAGGTCTAATTTGGTGAAGATAGTAGCGTGTGTGAGTCGGTCAAGCAAGGGTGTGATGAGGGGAATAGGGTACCGGTCTTTCCTCGTGACCGCATTCAGGCGTCTATAGTCTACGCATGGGCGCAGATCGCCTTCTTTCTTGGGCACAAAAAATATAGGGCTCGCTGCCGGTGAGGTGGATGGCCGTATGTGCCCTAGGCTCAAGGCCTTCGGAATGTACTCCTGGAGAGCCGATTCCTCGGATGGTGAGAGGGAATAGATCCACCCTGAGGGAACCACAGCGTTAGGAAGCAGATTGATGGGGCAATCGTATGGACGATGAGGTGGAAGTTTTTCGGAGGAGCCACGATCAAACACAGTCGCATAATCCTGGTAGACTTGGGGAACGTCTGTCGCTACTAGTCCGACTACGTGATCCGATAATGTTTCCTGCGGGTCAAGCACCGTTAACTGAGCTATAGCTTGAGCAGGGTTATCGCTGACAGTGTCTGTGGGAAGACAGAAATGTTGGCATATGTCCGACTCAAAGTGAACCAAACCCAATTTCCAATCAATAACGGGGTTATGTTCCTGAAGCCAAGGGATTCCGAGTATGAGTCCGAACTGTGGCACGGTAATGAGATCAAAACTTATGGTCTCCCTGTGTTTGGATTGAATCGCCAATAGCAAAGGGGCTGTTTGTTGTTTTACCGGGCCTGAAATCAAAGAAGAGCCATCTACAGCATGTACTGGTTCGGGCCTAGTCTTGGTCACGAGGGGCAGATTCAGGGAATGGGCCAAGGAAATGTCGATGTAGTTACCCGTTGCCCCCGAATCGATAATCAGGGTAACAGGATGCGTGACAGATGCTGTGGGCTGTAGAGTGGCTTGTACATGGATGGGGCGGATCCGCCCGAAAGCGGGTGTTGGGTCCGGGGTGTGAGTGATATAGCTCGATCCCGTCCCCGATACTATGATCGAGCTGTCCGAAAACACTGTGGCTTGAGTTTGGGGCGTCGCAGACATTCCTTAACAAAGTGACCTAGTGTGCCACAATAGTAGCAGGCTTTGTCCACCCTCCTACGTTCCCTTTCTAGGGGAGTTATCGGGCTCCTGATGCCCCCGATCTGCATGGGTTCTTGTGAGGAGTCAGGGGAAGGAACTGTCATGTGAGGAGTGGTGGACTGAGCGAAACCCGCTTCCGCTCTTCTTTCGGACCTACGTGCGTCCACCTGAAGAGACAAATCAACCAGATCCTGGAATGCAGTGGGTAACGAAGGGACTACCATGGTCCTTCATGGAATTACTGAGACCCCTATAGAACACCACTGCCTTCTTGCTCTCGGGCCAGGAGGTTTCAGCGGAGAGCTGGTTAAAACGGGTTATGAATTCAATGAGGGAACCCCTACCCTGACTCAAGTCCAGGAGTTCCAGGTCCCGGGACTGGGCTTTGTGTCTGGTATCAAAGACCCTGGACATTTCAGTGACAAGGAGATCGAAGTCAGGTAGGGCCGGGTTGTCATTCTCCAACAAGGGGTTGGCCCATGCAGCAGCCACACCAGCCAGATGGGAAAGGGTGAACGCTGCTTTTGTGGCGGAATCTGGGAAAGCCTGAGGTCGCCACAGAAAGTGCAGTTTGCATTGGTTTAGGAAGGTCCTGAATTTCTTGGGATCCCCATAGTATCTCTCAGGAGCTGCCAGCGGGAACGGGGTGGGTAACACCACAGGAATGGGATTCTGAGGTGAGGGAACCAGTGGCGGAACGGGTTGAGGGACAGGGGGTGTATCTCCGAACTCTGCATCTGGGGGCAAAGGGTGTCTGAGACTCTGTATGTTGTCAAGGCGTTGATGGATAGCCGTGTTGGCTGCTGCCATGTCGGCTCGTAGCACTGTGATGGCTTGGACTATAGCAGTCATGGGATCTTCAGCGTTCCCCTCCATTGCCTACACGACAATAGGCTTCACAGTCTGTTGTGACTTGAGTGTCGTGTAGGCAGAAGAGGCCTCCGTCCCCAAATGCCACACAGAGAGAACCCAAAGTCACTCTCTGTGCAGCCGTTGAGGCCACAGGCGGAGATGTTCAAATCCGGGACCGCAAACCTCTGGGACCCCAAGCTGCTGCAAGAAAATGCGGATTAAGTACCAAGCAATAAGCAATAAACCACAGTGTTAGGAAAACGTAAAGGTCTTACCTAAGGAGGTCAAGGTAGAGATGATGAATCTAATGGGGAGGTCCGGGACCCACGTGGACTGAATTACCCCAAAAGGAGTAGTAGTCGGCTTATCCGCCTGTTAGCAGGAGTAAACTGTGGAGCTGTGAGACAAGAAGTCCAAAGAGTCGAAGTGCCAGAGGGAGAATCCGTAAGGCAGTCCAAACAGTCCGTGGTCGAAAGGCAATAATCACCAAGTAACAAATCCAAGGGGAAATCCAAGAAGAGTCCAGTAGAGCAGGCCAGGTCGATTCCGTGAGTAGTCAATGATCCGAAGTACGTAACGCCAAACAGGATGCAGAGCACAGCTGTGAAGCAACGAGTACCTGGGTTTCCTGTGTTTAAGTACTCGCGCTTCTGGTCACGTGATGAGCGCTTCTGGTCACGTGATGCACGGCTGGGTCACATGACCGGGCAAGCGCGTCACGCGACCTTACAGTCCCGCGACGCGGAAGCCCGATGCTAGTCCTTCGTGATCCCAGGCGCCAAGGTAACTGCCAGTGAAGAAACGGCTGTAGCCTGAGAGCAGTCCTGTTACGGACCGGGCATGGCCGCGCGCGCAAGGCATGTGAGTATCCACGTGAGTCCCGGAGAGGAGAGGGAGAAAGGGATGAGCGAGATGGGGGGCGGGAGAGCGCTTTGGAGCCCACACGATCCCGGGCCAGTGGTGTGCGCGTGGGAGGAATCGTGACACTGGTGCCCTGAGCGTCCTCCATTTTGGGATGCCCAGGCCCTGTCATTGGAATCGGTATATTCCTGATGGAGACAAGAGGGCCCCGTGGCCTCTTGCCTTCCATCGTCTGTTACCTTGATCTTCCCAAAGTCCCAGGAAGCCCTTTCTCTGTCCCTTCCCCCAGACTGGCTGTTGGGTGGAAGTTCCATATATGGTGTTGTTGTGATGTCCAGGTCAGACTGGCTGGAGCCTTCCCAGTGACTGTATGTTGTGGGTACACCCTGTGGGTGGGACCTGGGTGAATGGAGTGTATGACCAATATGCACTTCTTGTTGTGGATGTCTGGTTGCTGGTGTTTGACACAATCACTGAGACAGCTGTTAGGGAGAATTCTCTGTTAGGGCTAATTCCCTAAACCTAGTGAGTCCCCCAGCAGCTTTGCTGGATTTTTGGGGTTTATTTTTTTCTCCTGCTAAGAGTGAGACTCTTTTTCTCCCACTCTTAGACATGATTTGAGGTGTTCCTTTGACTTTGTATGTGTTTTATGGGCTATGGGGTCCTTTACCCCATAGGGCTTGATGTGTTTTTGGTATGTGGGTTACACAGCACCCTCCGTGCAGTAACCCAGGGGTGTCGTAGCGACCCCCAAACATAGACTCCATATCCTGGGACTGACTACTGTCTCCCAGGGCATGTTAAGTCACCATTGGCTTTACTAGTCTTCAAATTGTGAACAGAACCAGTACAAACCATCATATTGTGGACGTACTGGTCGGGGCAATTCGATGGCCCCGGGGTCTGTTGTTCGAGGGGGCACTGTCCAGTCCCCTGCGACCGAGTTTTGGCTGGTGGCAGTGGATACTACTTTTTATATTCGACCGCAAATATATTCCTATGGATTTTTCCCATTGTTCGAGGCTACCACTTTTTAAAATAGCCTCGAACATACTGCCGGTTTATTAAATTAATATAAATTCACTGGTTGGTATTTTTTGCCGAAACTCGGTTCCAAAATGGCGTTTGTGTTCGCTTCTGTGACTCCAACCCAAGTCGAGCCCTTTGTTCCACTTTTTGGCGGGCTTCTCCACAGAAGCCTCCAAAAGTGGTGCCACTCAGTCAGGGTACCACAGCGCGTGTGGGAGGGGGTTTAGGCACCCTGGACTGAGTTGCCTTGGCAACTCAAGTCACACTCTGGTGTGATTGGCCCAGTGGTGAGCCGCCCGGCTCACCACTTAGCATGTTTGAGTGACAGCTAGGACTGATGAATGGGGGTTTTCTGCATAAAAGCAGGGCTTTGGGGACTGGAACTTCAGAAGTCGCCACAGGACTGAAATAGTCCGAGGAGGGAGAAGCCGAGCCAACCTGCAACAACGACACCACCGGTGGAGCCCTGCTGAACCGTCTCACCACTTTTCCTGACGACAGAGGAGATCTCCAGTCCGGAGAGTCTTCTTCCTTTGACTGGTGGGGATAACCAGTTTGCCCGTCTTTTCGCCTTCCTGGATCATCTCGTGACCGCCTTGCCTGTGCCAAGCACCCCGGCAACCGGGATACCACGGTTTACCACTACAGCGAAGAAAAGGGTAGTACCTTGTAACCGGAGAACTCTGCGGCTGGTTTCTTCCCTGGCAGTGCAACGACCTTCATCTTTCCTCCACGTCGAGACCTCCTCTTCCTCTGGACGAAACACTGACTTGCACCCGCTGCCAGGAACAACTGCCCCCGTTGGAGCGTTCTTCCCATTTCAGGTACTGTGTCCCGCCTGGCTTCCCTTGCGACAGATCGTTCAGGATGACAGTAAATCCTCGACTTTCTAACCTGGGTTAGCCTGGGGCCTGTTAACTAACTTTTCCTGACTTGATCTCATCTTTTTGAACTATCTACAAAGACTCTTTGGGCACAAACCCACTGTGTGATCCTGGACACATTTCGCTTGCTCTCTCTAAGAGTGGGCCTGGCATTTGAATTTCCTTGCTCTGCAGTAGACTTTGCCTAACCTGCCTCACTGTGGTTCTTTTAAAAGCATTGGAATTGTGTGCTTTCATAACTCTGCCTTTTTCCCTCCTTTTTTTTTTTATAACTTATTAGAGTGCCATCTTAGGTTAAGCACTCACCTCTGTATGAAAATAAGTGGTGTTTCTCACTAAGGCTTGTCTAATAAGTAATCAGGGTTGTATATCTATAATAGTGACTGTGTGTTGAATTTACTCACCTCTTTTTGTGCTAGTGTAATTTACAAGTGTGTCTTTAAATAAATAATGATAAACCTTTACACCAAAGCTCTGGTCAGTGTTTGCTTGTGCTACTGTATCTCTGCACCTATTGTGTATACTCTATATACTGCCTAACTCTTCTTCAGAGAAGTCTGACTGCTCAGCCACAGCTACCAGGTAAATCTGGGTGGTACAGACTGCTACCAATTGGGTTTACTGCCAACACCTGTAGTCTTAAGCCTTTTGCAGTGGTCCCGAAGGGAACTGCAGAGGTTTCGGCCTAGCAACAGCCCTGCCCGAAACTGGTATGAATGCAGTGTGGAGTGTTGAATGGCTGGGTACTTGTCCCAATACACATAACTTGTTGTGAGTGTCTGGAGAGAAGTGAATGGCCTGAAAGCACTATGCACCTGATTGGCTGCCTGCCTGCAAGAATGCCCTTCTGACCGAACTGAAGCTTAACCTTGAAGCCCTGCTGGAAGAGAGGTCTTGCTGTTGCTCTACTTCGTCAATCTAAAAGCTGCTGTGTCTCCAAGGACTGACCCAGAGAGGACCTGATTAGGCGCCCTCTTCCTGAGCTATGAGGGACCATCGTGTACTGCTAATCTTTGCCAGCGCTCCCTGGTAGACAGACCTACGAAAGGCTGCCGACCGGAGACAGGGACCGCCGCGGAATCACAAGGAGAAGCGCCCGGACACTGTTGTCCATCACCATTGACGACGGCCGTCGCAGACCGGAGCTGCCGTGCTCCCTTTGCCTAAGAACATTTGATCCAAGGATGTTCTCGACTGCACCATCGACCGCTTTGTCCCGCCGGAGAAAGTCGAGGCCGCTGACACGCCGAGGAGCATCCGCCGGTGGGTTTCCTGCCACCTGATGACCATAGAGACGCCGATGACTCGATGCCCTTGCTGGGCCACAGTTCTTCAAACTCTTTGCGGTCCTGAACTATCGTCACTGAGGTACCCCGCACACTTCTTCCTTGCAGGAAGTTGACGAGCACTGCTAGGAACAAAGCTGCCACCTCACCGTTGTCGTTCAACCCTTTTCCTCATGGAATCTCGACGATCCGTGGCTGCTGCCTTAAAGGCAGCCGCTCAAGAAGGATCCGTCGATGACCCGATGATGAACTCTGCTATTCCAGGTACATTGGTGTTGTAGAACTATCTTAGAAAGAAATAAGACTCTTGTGAACAATATATGGACTGGGCTTGTGATATATCTTTACTTTACAGGTTGCCCAGGTGGGGGGATCTCCACACAGAACTGTGTCTAGTGGTAGGGGTCAGTATTCTGCCAATTGTTCTCACCAACTGCTTTCCTTCTATGTCTATTGTTGGTTGACTTTATTACGTGATCTGTGTGACATTTAACCAGAGTATAGTTGATGCACTTTAATGAGATCTGATAATTGCGGTACACCTTTAGAACTGTATATATTTGCCATTGTAGATTCACTGAGCACAACGTGAGTTATTGTGATAGTGTACATAACCTTGAACCTGATTATATAAAGACTATGTTTTAACTAATACAGTGTGCGGACATTCCTTTGTGGGGGCTTGGGGACTACACTGTACTTAAGAACCAGCCTGCATCACCTCCTGAGAAGCTAGGCCTTGATTGCTCGTCCATTGCTACCATAATAGAGAATCTTGGCTGGGGTCCTCTGTGCCTCTCCTCTACCACATAGAGAGCAGAAGTACAGACACCCCCCTCCAGTCTTTACACAGAGGTACTGTAAAGAAGTCTAAGAGAACTTACCTCTTGTTGTGTAGCCTTGCTTGCTCTCAGTTGAGACCTGTCTTGGTTACCTTACAGAGTTGCTAAAGCTTTGCCCCTTACAAGCCTCCCAGCTTGTGGCCCTTCAAGTGTTCTATTTTCTACAACCATTTCTAAAAACATTGTGCAAGACTTTTTACCTACCTGCAAAGAAGACCTTCAGCTCCCCTTGACATTGTGCAATTAACATTGGCTGTCCTGGCTCCCTGAGTGACTCTTCTTGCCTCTGACTCTGTGCTTTCTCTTTCCACGGGAAATGGTTAATTTACTCTGCATTGGAAGGTTTCTAAAAGTACTTCTAAAAGTATTTCTGAATTGTTTGTTAACCTTTGTTTTATTCCTCTATTCTATCTTTTGCACCAAACTCAGTATTGCTCTAAATGTACCAGTGATAAATCAATGTCCACAGTGTCCTAGCTATTTAGGTCACCTGGGGGTGTAGGAAGTGTCTGTGTGCCATTCCCAATGGGTATCATCTGATTTAGAGAAACTAAGAATTTGTTTTGAAGTATATTTAAGGGTTACATGTTTTGCTCCCTTTCTAACGAAGGTTTATATAATTGACTGTGAAATACATTAATAAATGTTTTATCAAGAAACCTTGAGTATACGTGTTTATTTGGATAACTGTACTGTTAAACTCTGTGTCACAACAATACTGCTCACATTGACCCATCTTGAAATAAGCCTGACTGCTTGTCCACACTACCAACCTGGGTAGTTCAGACTTATAGCAAAGTTTGGGTCTCTATTGCCAGGAGGTCAGGGTTATTGTAGTGCACCCAAAGGGTACTGCATACAATCTTGCCTAACACCTCTCATTATTCCTCTCATACTGCGCTGCTCAAGGCCCCCAGTTGGGTCCACTTGCTGTTGCTTTCCATGGAACCGACCGGCTCTTGGATAGCAATGCAGCTGCACCTGGAGGAAACCCTACATAACGAAAGAAGCCAAAAAGTCATCTCCCTGTACCTACTTGAAAGGAGTAGGCGCAGATTCAGGTAAATCGAACTTAGTTTATTATAACGGGCCCCCACAGAGCCAACTCCACCCTGTCACACTCCTTTTCAACCGCCTCACTGTTGTCACGCGGCAGCCCTGCTTAGAACCAACCAAGGGCTCGTGTGACCGCAGCGAGGCACAGAGAGCGAGTGAACACATGTAGCTCTCTACACATCTTCCCCTCCAAAGAAAACAAAGTAACAAAGTAACCCAAATCTCTTACAACCTAAATTACACATTACTATGACTAGAAAATGATGAACAAAATACAACGTAAGAATAACAAAGGAATTAGCATTAGCCTTCCCAGAAATAACCTTTGCATTCCCAGAAATATTCCAAAAATAGACAATAAATGAAGTTGAAGTGAATGACAAATATCTAACATTCATAATCTCTCCTCCACACAAGCTTTGATCTTATCCTATGAGAACCTTCCCCATTCAAGTCCTCTTCTACCACAGCACTGGCAGTTCTATTATCAGCTCGCAAAGCTGCCCTTCCACTCTCCTCTTTCGAATCAAAAGCTCTTGCTAATCTCCCCCTTCTAGGATGACTACACTCTTCCTTACGGCCCATGTCTTCTTCAGACCAAGGAACTTATTTCCCACACATTTATTCACCAACCTGGGGTTTTTAACATAGACCATCTCCCCAACCTTCCACTCACGATCTTTCACACTCTTCTTGGCATCAAACAACTCCTTGTTTCTTTCCTGACTCATGTTGATAAGCTTCATAATGCGGTCCCTATCTACTTGAACAACTCTGGCCATTCCTAGCCATCCTGGACAGAGCCTTGTCCCAAACTCTCTACCTTTAATGGACACAAATAGAGAAACTCCTGTCACTGAATGTGGTGTAGTTACATAGTTCCAAGTTAACAGACTCAACACTTCCCTCCAAGGCTGTCTCAACCTCATGGCCATTTGTAAACCCCCTTTCAAATATCTGTTGACTCTTTCTACAAGACCATTAGCCGTGGGATTATACAGCGCTGTCCTAGTGTGTTTTATTCCATAACTGGTTAGAAACCTCATCATGGCCCCTGAAACAAACTGTACCCCGTTATCTGACACAATTTCAGCGGGTACGCCTTCTTTAAGAAAGACTCTCTCTAGGAACACAATCAATTCCCCTGCCGTTACTTCTTTAACAGCTTCCCACTGAATCCATTTACAGTGAAAGTCTACCAAAACAAACAAAAATCTCAGACCTTCACCTAATCCCGCTATTGGACCCATAATGTCCACCGCTAACTTGGTCCAAGACTGGTCAGGCATGAAATTGGGGACCAATGGAGTTTCTCTTACGACTCTGCTCTTGTCCCAAGTCTGACAAGCCATACAATCCTTGACATACCTCTCCGCCCTCCTGTCAATCCCTGGCCGCCAATATCTCTGCCGAAGTGTCCTTTTCATGGCTCCTTCCCTTGGGTGTCCCTGATGCGCAAGTTCTACTAACATGGATCTGAGAGATTCTGGGAGAACTACACATCGCCCCCTCCTTAACCTGTCTTCATACAAATTCAATTCTTCTTTAATCTCCCACCACACATTGAACCTCCTATCTAGCTCCTTCCTGTCCGGCCATCCCATCACAGTCCACCTTTTGATCAATTTGAGGTCCTCATCCAAATCCTCTTCCTGTACCCACCTTTCCTGACTAACAGCACTTTGTATCTCTGCTACCACCGACTCCTCCTCTACCTCCTTCTCGGCCTTGTCCTCTACTATTTTCCCAACCGGCAGCCCAGACAGGCAAGATGCCACCACATTCCTTGTCACAGGTAGATAACTCACATCAAAATGATAATTTTGAAGTCCTAAGCCCCACCTACTTATCCTTATGGAACCCATAGCCCACCTTCCGCTTTCAAATAGCTGCACCATGGGTTTGTGGTCCGACCTGACAATGAATCTTCTCCCCCACAAACAATATTTAAAGTGTATAACGGCCCAAAACATCGCTAATGTTTCTCTTTCAATAATAGAGTACTTACACTCTGCACCCCTGAGCGCCCTAGACGCAAACACAATGACTCTTTCTGTGTTGTCCCTGTCATATTGTACTAATGTCGCGCCCAAACCTAACATGCTTGCATCAACCACCAAGACAACCCTGTCTTTGGGGTCGAACCTTCCAATTGAGGACGCTTCACTCACCGCCTGTTTAATACAATCAAAGGCTGCATCACACTCTGAAGTCCACTCAAACCTTGCACCCGTCTTAAGCATCATTCTGAGAGGTGTGGACACCCTGGCAAATTCCTTCACAAATCTATGATAATATTCGGCTAATCCTAAAAACGATCTCACTTGATCTTTATCTATTGGCACAGGAGCTCATTTCACCGCCTCCACCAAATCTCTCGTAGGTTTCACCCCCTGTTTGTCAATCTCGTGTCCCAGATTCTCCACTCTGTCAACCGCAATCTTACATTTGCTTCTCCTCACGGTTAACCCAGCCTCACTCAATCTGCTTAACACTTGTCTCAGAATCACATCATGTTCTCCTATGGAACTTGCATATATTAACAGATCGTCTTGAAACACAATAATATTGTTTACTCCATTCATCACAGTCTCAATCGATCTTTGGAATACGGCCGCAACCGAGGCAAGTCCGAACAGCATTCTGCAATATCTAAATGTTCCAAAGATTGTTATGAATGCCGTTAAGTGTTGACAGTCTTCCTTCAGGGGAATTTGATTATATGCCTGAGAGAGATCAATCACTGAAAATACTTTGACATCATTGAGCATTGACAACTTGTCACCAATTATCGGCAAGGGATGTCTATCTATTAAAATGTTCCTATTGACGTCCCGCAGATCTACACAGAGCCTTATGTCTCCATTTGATTTCGCAGCGACCACCACTGGTGACAACCATTCTGAACTCTCACTCTTCTCTACGATTCCTTTCTGCAATAACGACTCAATTTCCAGTTTCAGTTTTTTGCTTAGATCATGAGGTACTGGCCTCACCTTGTGCACCTTAGGAATGGGACCAGCCTTCAAAGGTATCTCATGTTCAAACCCCTTCAGCACCCCTAATTCCTCTTGAAACACCAATGGCAATTCCTTCTCCCATTTGTCTCTCAGCTCAGCCACAGCAATAGGTTCTTCGGTACTTGCTTGTATTCTAATTCCCAATTTACGCTGTTCGCCCCACCCCAGGAGAGACGAACCTTCTTGAGTGACATACACTTCTGATTCACAGCTTCTCCCTTTGTATTTTATGGAAGCTCGGAGCTTCCTTAAAACTTCAATTCTCACATTGCCATAAGCATATGGTTCTAGTCTGTGTTCCTTTAATAGTTTCACATCACCTTGCATACAATCTTCAAATGTTGCCTTCGACATGAGGGTCCAAGGTGAACAACTGTCCACCTTCATTGTTACCACTCTACCGTTGACCACAAACACATCCGTTGATGCACCTCCCTTATGTGAAACCTCTGACACTTCCAGCACGTGTTTGGCCTGACTGCCTTGCAACATCGCCGAATTCTCCTCCTGTTCAGGTACCTTTCCGCCAGACTCAATGTTTTGCACCTGCCCAGATTCACAACAGACTCTCCCGAAGTGTCCCTTCTTTTTGCACTTCAAACATGAAATGTTTCTCGCAGGACAAAATAAACGAGTAGATATGTGGCAGTTGCTCCCGCACTTATAGCATTTGACTTCCTTGTTAGGGATTACCTTGCAAAACCCTCTCACAGCAGCTACCTCACCTTCCTGTTTGTCGCCTTTCATAGATGACATATATTTGTGGGTCTGTTCTATGCTTCTTGCCGTTTCTACAGCCGTCTCCAGTGACACATCCTTTCACAACAATCTTTTCTGTATCTTTATATTATTGGTACATCGGACTAGTTGGTCCCGTATAAGTGAGTCTGTTAGCGGTCCAAACTCACACGTGTGGCTGCGGGACCTTAAAGCTGCAATAAAACTCTCCCCTGGCTCTGTGGATCCTGAGAACTTTGAAAAAATCTGTGTCTCTCGAATGTAATTTATTTTTGGCTTCAAAATGAATTTCTAACTTTTGGTCTAATTCCCCTTGGCCCTCTTGAGGAGGTTCAGGTAGTCCATCATAAACGCTCCGACCTTCAGTTCCCAGATTGTGGAGCAATATCACCTCCTTTCTTGCTGGGGCAAACTCCCCCCCGCCCCGTTAGCAATCAGGTAAGTGTCAAACAGCCTTTTCCATCTGTCCCACCTTATCGACGGCTGGTTCGGATAAAAAAGGTGGAGGTGGGGACATGCTTGCTGCAGCCATTGTTATTGAGAGATGTGCTTGTGTTCTGTGGTGAATAATAAAATTGCCAGCACTATTGTGTGCCTTTTTATATTAAATGTTACTTATCCTGTACGCATATTTGCACAAAATTCCTGTTTATTATCAGTCCAAGTGTGTCTGCACCTTATCTCTTCTCCCTTGAGTCTTTTCTTTGACACTGCAAGTTTGCAGGGGCCTTTTCCTTGACCTGCTTAATCCTTAAGCAACTTTACGTGGCAATTGGGCTTGTTTTCTTGGTACAATGACCCTTACCCAATGAGAGACAGAGTGCTTTTACAATGAGTGGACCTCCTCCTCTAGGTGTGCCCTTCTCTATTCCCCTTTTGCTCCTCACCTCGACATCCAATGAGACCTGAGGCGGGCTGGTCCAAAATAGGATCGGCTGAAGCAGCACTTTGTCGCTCGTTGGAAGCTTAATGCAGGGCTAGGGAAACCGTCCCCCTGCAGCACTGCCTCGCACTTCTGACGCCCCGATCGGTTGCGGTCTGAGCTGGCCGCGATGCAGAGGCGCCTGCTCCGCTGCTGCTCCGCCTCCGCTCCGCTGGCAGATCAGCCACATAGACAGCGGGCCCCTGCTGCTTGTGCTCCGTGGCAAGCTCCCCGTTCACCTCGTCGCCAGTGAAAGGAATAGGCGCAGATTCAGGTAAGTCGAACTTAGTTTATTATAATGGGCCCCCACAGAGCCAACTCCACCCTGTCACACTCCCTTTCAACCGCCTCACTGTTGTCACGCGGCAGCCCTGCTTACAACCAAACAAGGGCTCGCGTGACCGCAGCGAGGCGCAGAGAGCGAATGAACACATGTAACTCTCTACACTACTCATCCGTGAGCCTTACACGCAATCTAAGGGAGCGGGGAGGCCCACACCAGCCCCTGGTTCTTTCATCTGACACATTCCTCACCACCTGTGCCTGGCCACAGAGCGATTCTCCATCCTGAGCAGCAAAGCAGGTACATCCATCGCAGCACCTGCCCAGCGCAACTGTCAGATCCCTGACCCCTCCTCACTGAGGCCCCTCAGGAAGGTGAGATGTCAGGACGCTCCGTTGCTGCGGAGGCCCAGCAAGGGGCATGGGCCTGCCTAGGCCTGATGTTGTAGCGCAGCGCTGAATAATGACATGACCACTCGGTTCACTGCATAAACCCGGACTGGCGCCAAAACGCCAGTTCCGGTGATTCCTTTATTTTCCTGCTCCCGCCCCGACACGTGACCGGGTCTCCCCCGGCACGTGACATCACAGAAGGAAGGCATAGCTCTCAACTCACCCGCTTTTGGCGGGTGTCACCCGCCTTTCAAAGGGCTGACTCACCCGCCGAGCCTCCTGCACGCCCATTCATTTCAATGGGCGTCTCACCCACCAGAAACAAAATCGGGTGATTTCACCCGCCTTTGCGAGACAAATGGTTGAGAGCTATGAGGAAGGACCCTAGAAGAACCTCCCACGTCCCAGCTCACCCTGAACGGATGTCTAACGAAGGGAGTCCCAGGCTACTGGGCCCCAAAAGTTGGTTCCCCTGAAGTACTGGGACGAGGAAGAGTGCCTTGGAAGTAATGGCTGTACTTTCTTTCTTGTATGTGGCTGCTCTTTTCCCTGCACATAGGCTGTACTTTCACATGTAGGGAGCCGCACTTTATTCAGTATATGGCTATACTGTTCTTTGTGCATGTCTGCCTGGGACCCAGTAGCACTTTTCAGCGCACCTAGGCTGTACTTTCACATGTAGGGAGTTGCACTTTTTTCAGTATATGGCTATACCGTGCCCTGTGCATGGCTGCCAGGGCCCCAGTAGCACTTTTCCCTGGACCTAGGCTGTACTTTCACATGTAGGGAGTTGCACTTTTTTCAGTATATGGCTATACTGTTCCCTGTGCATGGCTGCCAGGGCCCCAGTAGCACTTTTCCCTGCACCTAGGCTGCACTTTCACATGTAGGGAGCTGCACTTTTTTCAGTATATGGCTATTCTGTTCCCTGTGCATGGCTGCCCGGGCCCCACACAGAGCTCTCATTGTCTCCCACGCGCAGCCACAGCCCCAGGACTCAATGGCCTCTATTGACAGCCAGACTCCGCCCCCTTGAGCCAAGCTCCATAGGGAGGCACCCCACGCTCCTGTGCGTCATCAGTTGCTAGGCGAGCCTTTAGCTTCAGGACCCAGGTACGCTAGACATGTGCTATTTACACCCAGCCAATGGTGGCAAAGCTACCAACGCGTCATCAGTAGCTAGGGAAAGGTGTAGCTTCAGGACCCAGGTTCGCTAGACATGTGCTTATTACACCCAGCCAATGGTGGCAAAGCTCACAACGCGTCATCAGTAGCTAGGCAAGGGTGTACCTGTTAAGTCTCTGAAGAGTAGAAGAGCATTATCCAATAGAGTTAGAGCTTTCCCAGCATCATGGAGTTGCTAGGCAGCAGAGAACTAATGCCCCGACAACCTCTGTGCGTACCCTCTGGCGGTGGCAGGCGGTACTACACTGTGAGCAGCCATGGCCCCAGCTGTCCCCATGTTACTTTCACTTTCACTTTCACTTTCACACCTTCCCATCTTCTCGAGCTGCACCGAAGAGCTCAGACCAGAGAGGAAGAGTGCAGACCAGGGAGGAGGAGGGTGCAGCCCAGGGAGGAGGAGGGTGCAGCCCAGGGAGGAGGAGAGTGCAGACCAGACAGAGGAGAGCACAGAGCAGACCAGGAGAGTGCAGATCAGACAGGAGGAGAGCGCAGACCAGACAGGAGGAGAGTGCAGACCAGACAGGAGGAGAGCACAGAGCAGACCAGGAGAGTGCAGACCAGACAGAGGAGAGCACAGAGCGGGGAGACCATGACTGAGCCCTGGGATACTTCCTGTGAGATCAGGACAGGGGTAATGAGCCCTGGGGAGGGCACCATGGCTTCCAGGACCCTCCGTTCCCCTTCATTTTTAGAGAATTCACCCCAAGGGGCAGTTTTCTGTGTGTGTTTCCTCCTTTAACCTTCTTCCCCACGCACCTGTCCCTCCTCCTGGGAAGGGATGTCCCTCTTTCTACGGCTTATTGTATTCAGAGAGTACAGTTAAGCAGCGCCCCACCTCAGTGCACTTTCATTCCCACACCTGAGGCTTGATTGCGTGTGAAACGGACATGGCGCTTTCAGGGTTTTCCCCAGTGAAGTTGGCAGTATAATAATAATAACTTGTTTTTTATATAGCGCTTTTATCCAAAGCGCTTTACATAGACATGCTTATTGTACCCCGAAGGCTTGCACTTTGTTTTGGTTTAGGTGGGATGATTTTACTGCTGGCGACAGTGTTCCTTGTTCTTTGCACGGGAAGGCTGCCTGGGTGTTTGAGGGCGATGCTTGTGCCGTGGGTGGTCGCTGCGGGAAGGCTGCCTGGGTGTTTGAGGGCGATGCTTGTGCCCTGGGTGGTCGCTGCGGGAAGGCTGCCTGGGTGTTTGAGGAGCGATGCTTGTGCCCTGGGTGGCCGCCGCGGGAAGGCTGCCTGGGTGTTTGAGGGCGATGCTTGTGCCCTGGCTGGCTGCCGCGGGAAGGCTGCCTGGGTGTTTGAGGGCGATGCTTGTGCCGTGGGTGGTCGCTGCGGGAAGGCTGCCTGGGTGTTTGAGGGCGATGCTTGTGCCCTGGCTGGCTGCCGCGGGAAGGCTGCCTGGGTGTTTGAGGGCGATGCTTGTGCCCTGGCTGGCTGCCGCGGGAAGGCTGCCTGGGTGTTTGAGGGCGATGCGTGTGCCCTGGGTGGCCGTCGCGGGAAGGCTGCCTGGGTGTTTGAGGGCGATGCTTGTGCCGTGGGTGGTCGCTGCGGGAAGGCTGCCTGGGTGTTTGAGGGCGATGCTTGTGCCGTGGGTGGTCGCTGCGGGAAGGCTGCCTGGGTGTTTGAGGGCGATGCTTGTGCCCTGGGTGGTCGCCGCGTGAAGGCTGCCTGGGTGTTTGAGGGCGATGCGTGTGCCCTGGGTGGCCGCCGCGGGAAGGCTGCCTGGGTGTTTGAGGGCCATGCTTGTGCCCTGGGTGGCCCCCGCAGGAAGGCTGCTTGTGTTTTTGAGGGCAATGCTTGTGCCCTGGGTGGTCCCCACGGGAAGGCTGCCTGGGTGTTTGAGGGCGATGCTTGTGCCCTGGGTGGCCGCCACGGGAAGGTTGCCTGGGTGTTTGAGGGCGATGCTTGTGCAATGGGGGGGCGCCGCAGGAAGGCTACCTGGGTGTTTGAGGGGGATGCTTGTGCCCTGGCCGGTCCCCGCGGGAAGGCTGCCTGGGTGTTTGAGGGCGATGTTTGTGCCCTGGGTGGTCACCACGGGAAGGCTGCCTGGGTGTTTGAGTATTTGAGGGCGATGCTTGTGCCCTGGGTGGTCGCCGCAGGAAGGCTGCCTGGGTGTTTGAGGGTGATGCTTTTGCCCTTGGTGGTCGACGTGGGAAGGCTGCCTGGGTGTTTGAGGGTAATGCTTGTGCCCTGGGTAGTCGCCGTGGAAAGGCTGCTTGGGTGTTTGAGGGTGATGGTTGTGCCCGGGTGGTCCCTGCAGGAAGGCTGCCGGCGTGTTTGAGGAGCGATGCTTGTGCCCTGGGTGGTTGCTGTGGGAAGGCTGCCTGGGTGTTTGAGGGCGATGCTTGTGCCCTGGGTGGTCGCTGCGGGAAGGCTGCCTGGGTGTTTCAGGGCGATGCTTGTGCACAGTGTGGCCGCCGCGGGAAGGCTGCCTGGATGTTTGAGGGCCATGCTTGTGCCCTGGGTGGCCGCCGCGGGAAGGCTGTCTGGGTGTTTGAGGGCCATGCTTGTGCCCTGGGTGGCCCCCACGGGACGTCTGCCTGTGTTTTTGAGGGCAATGCTTGTGCCCTGGGTGGTCCCCACGGGAAGGCTGCCTGGGTGTTTGAGGGCGATGCTTGTGCCCTGGATGGCTGCCGCGGGAAGGCTGCCTGGGTGTTTGAGGGCGATGCTTGTGCCCTGGGTGGTCGCCGCGGGAAGGCTGCCTGGGTGTTTGAGGGCGATGCTTGTGCAACGTGGGGCGCCGCAGGAAGGCTGCCTGGGTGTTTGAGGGGGATGCTTGTGCCCTGGGTGGTCCCCGCGGGAAAGCTGCCTGGGTGTTTGAGGGCGATGCTTGTGCCCTGGGTGGTCACCACGGGAAGGCTGCCTGGGTGTTTGAGTATTTGAGGGCAATGCTTGTGCCCTGGGTGGTCGCCACGGGAAGGCTGCCTGGGTGTTTGAGGGTGATGCTTTTGCCCTGGGTGGTCGATGTGGGAAGGCTGCCTGGGTGTTTGAGGGTGATGCTTGTGCCCTGGGTGGCCGCCGCGGGAAGGCTGCCTGGGTGTTTGAGGGCGATGCTTGTGCCCTGGGTGGCCCCCGCTGGAAGGCTGCCTGGGTGTTTGAGGGCAATGATTGTGCCCTGGGTGGTCGCCGCGGGAAGGCTGCCTGGGTGTTTGAGGGCGATGCTTGTGCAACGTGGGGCGCCGCAGGAAGGCTGCCTGGGTGTTTGAGGGGGATGCTTGTGCCCTGGGTGGTCCCCGCGGGAAGGCTGCCTGGGTGTTTGAGGGCGATGCTTGTGCCCTGGGTGGTCACCACGGGAAGGCTGCCTGGGTGTTTGAGTATTTGAGGGCAATGCTTGTGCCCTGGGTGGTCGCCACGGGAAGGCTGCCTGGGTGTTTGAGGGTGATGCTTTTGCCCTGGGTGGTCGATGTGGGAAGGCTGCCTGGGTGTTTGAGGGTGATGCTTGTGCCCTGGGTGGCCGCCGCGGGAAGGCTGCCTGGGTGTTTGAGGGCGATGCTTGTGCCCTGGGTGGCCCCCGCTGGAAGGCTGCCTGGGTGTTTGAGGGCAATGATTGTGCCCTGGGTGGTCCCCGCGGGAAGGCTGCCTGGGTGTTTGTGCCCTGGGTGGTCCCTTCGAGATGGCTGCCTGTGTGTTTGAGGGGAATGTTCGGGAAGGCTGCCTGGGTGTTTGAGGGCAATGTTTGTGCCCTGTGTGGTCGCCGTGCCGCCAGCAAGGTGGTTTTTCCGCAGTGTTGTGCTTGGTGTTTGTGTTGTGCCCTGGGCGGTTTTGAGTTAGAAGGAAATGTGCAGAGTTGCTTGTGAGCGTTTGAGAGGCCTTGCCTCTCTGGCAGCTCTGCTACAGCAAAGCGGCCACATGAGGGATGAGCTATCAACATGGTGGTGAGTGGGAGACTAGTGGGCAGAGATGGGTGGACGGCAGCCCCAGGGGCACCATGCTTCCCGCCCCCACACCTAAGATTTCAGGGTCTAGAGGCGCCTGTGGCTGGGCCTGTGCAAGTATCCATTCAATGCAACATTAGGACACTCTGGGGGGTCTCTCAGCCACCTAGTGTGGGTGTGTTCACGGTGTGCTATGCCCGCAACTGCCCGTGGAAGGAAGGGGTCTCTCGGCCACCTAGTGTGGGTGTGCTCTGTTGTGCAAGGTGTGCTGTGCCTGCAGCTGCCCGTGGAAGGAAGGGTTCTCTCGGCCACACAGTGTGGCTGTGCTCCACTGTGCACGTTGTGCTGTGCCTGCAGCTGCCCATGGAAGGAAGGGGTCTCTCGGGCACCTAGTGTGGGTGTGCTCTGTTGTGCATGGTGTGCTGTGCCCGCAGCTGCCCTTGGAAGGAATGGATCTCTCGGCCACCCAGTGTGGGTGTGCTCCGCTGTGCACAGTGTGCCGTGCCCGCAGCTGCTCTTGGAAGGAATGGGTCTCTTGGCCACTCAGTGTGCTGCCCTGTGCACAGTGCGCAATGCCCGCAGCTGCCCATGGAAGGAAGGGTTCTCTCAGTCACCCAGTGTTGGTGTGCTCCGCTGTGCATGGTGTGCTGTGCCCGCAGCTGCCTGTGGAAGGAAGGGGTCTCTCGGTCACCCAGTGTGGGTGTGCTCCGCTGTGCACAGTGTGCTATGCCCTTGCTTGTGCTCTGCTGTGCGTGGTGCGCTGTGCCCGCAGTTTGCCTTTAGAAGGAAGGGGTCTCTCGGCCACCCAGTGTGGCTGTGCTCCGCTGTGCGCGGTGTGCTGTGCCCACAGCTGCCCATGGAAGGAAGGGGTCTCTCGCCCACCCAGTGTGCTCGTGCTCTGCTGTGCACAGTGGGCTGTGCCCGCAGCTTCCCGTGGAAGGAACGGGTCTCTCCGCCACCCAGTGTGCTCATGCTCCGCTGTGCACAGTGTGCTGTGCCCACAGCTGCCTCTGGAAGGAAGGGGTCTCTCGGCCACCCAGTCTGGGTGTGCTTCACTGTGCACAGTGTGCTGTGCCCGCAGCTTCCCGTGGAAGGAAGGTGTCTCTCGGCCACCCAGTGTGGGTGTGCTCCGATGTGCAAAGTGCGCTATGCCCACAGCTGCCATGGAAGGAAGGGGTCTCTCTGCCATCCAGTGTGGGTGTGCTCCGCTGTGCACAGTGTGCTGTGCCTGCAGCTTCCCGTGGAAGGAAGGGTTCTCTTGGCCACCCAGAGTGGGTGTGCTCCGCTGTGCACAGTGTGCTGTGCCCGCAGCTTCCCGTGGAAGGAAGGAGTCTCTCGGCCACCCAGTGTGCTCGTGCTCCGCTGTGCACAGTGTGCTGTGCCCACAGCTTCCCGTGGAAGGAAGGGGTCTCTCGGCCACCCAGTGTGGGTGTGCTTCACTGTGCACAGTGTGCTGTGCCCGCAGCTTACCGTGGAAGGAAGGGGTCTCTCGGCCACCCAGTGTGGGTGTGCTCTGCTGTGCACAGTGCACTATGCCTGCAGCTGCCCGTGGAAGGAAGGGGTCTCTCGGCCACCCAGTGTGGGTGTGCTCCGCTGTGCACAGTGTGCTGTGCCCACAGCTGCCCATGGAAGGAAGGGGTCTCTCGGCCACCCAGTGTGGGTGTGCTTCACTGTGCACAGTGTGCTGTGCCCGCAGCTGTTCATGGAAGGAAGGGGTCTCTCGGCCACCTAGTGTGGGTGTGCTCTGTTGTGCATGGTGTGCTGTGCCCGCAGCTGCCCTTGGAAGGAATGGGTCTCTCAGCCACCCAGTGTGCTCCGCTGTGCACAGTGTGTTATGCCCACAGCTGCCCGTGGAAGGAAGGGGTCTCTCGGCCACCCAGTGTGGGTCTGCTCCACTGTGCACAGTGTGCTGTGCCCTCAGCTTCCCATGGAAGGAAGGGGTCTCTCGGCCACCCAGTGTGGGTGTGCTCTGTTGTGCACAGTATGCTATGCAAGCAGCTGCCTGTGGAAGGAAGGGGTCTCTCGGCCACCCAGTGTGGGTGTGCTCCGCTGTGCACAGTGTGCCGTGCCCGCAGCTGCTCTTGGAAGGAATGGGTCTCTCGGCCACCCAGTGTGCTCCCCTGTGCACAGTGCGCTATACCCGCAGCTGCCTGTAGAAGGAAGTGTTCTCTCAGTCACCCAGTGTTAGTGTGCTCCGCTGTGCATGGTGTGCTGTGCCCGCAGCTGCCCGTGGAAGGAAGGGGTCTCTCGGCCACCCAGTGTGGGTGTGCTTCACTGTGCACAGTGTGCTGTGCCTGCAGCTTCCCGTGGAAGGAAGGTGTTTCTCGGCCACCCAGTGTGGGTGTGCTCCGCTGTGCACAGTGCACTATGCCCACAGCTGCCATGGAAGGAAGGGGTCTCTCGGCCACCCAGTGTGGGTGTGCTCCGCTGTGCACAGTGTGCTGTGCCTGCAGCTTCCCGTGGAAGGAAGGGTTCTCTTGGCCACCCAGAGTGGGTGTGCTCCGCTGTGCACAGTGTGCTGTGCCCGCAGCTTCCCGTGGAAGGAAGGAGTCTCTCGGCCACCCAGTGTGCTCGTGCTCCGCTGTGCACAGTGTGCTGTGCCCACAGCTGCCCGTGGAAGGAAGGGGTCTCTCGGCCACCCAGTGTGGGTGTGCTTCACTGTGCACAGTGTGCTGTGCTCGCAGCTTACCGTGGAAGGAAGGGGTCTCTCAGTCACCCAGTGTGGGTGTGCTCCGCTGTGCACGGTGTGCTGTGCCCACAGCTGCCCGTGGAAGGAAGGGGTCTCTAGGCCACCCAGAGTGGGTGTGCTCCGCTGTGCACAGTGTGCTGTGCCCGCAGCTTCCTGTGGAAGGAAGGAGTCTCTCGGCCACCCAGTGTGCTCGTGCTCCGCTGTGCACAGTGTGCTGTGCCCACAGCTGCCCGTGGAAGGAAGGGGTCTCTCAGTCACCCAGTGTGGGTGTGCTCCGCTGTGCCCGGTGTGCTGTGCCCACACCTGCCTGTGGAAGGAAGGGGTCTCTAGGCCACCCAGTGTGGATGTGCTCCGTTGTGCACAGTGTGCTATGCCCTTGCTTGTGCTCTGCTGTGCACGGTGCGCTGTGCCAGCAGCTGCCTATGGAAGGGAGGGGTCTCTCGGCCACCCAGTGTGGCTGTGCTCCACTGTGCGCGGTGTGCTGTGCCTGAAGCTGCCCATGGAAGGGAGGGGTCTCTCGGCCACCCAGTGTGCTCGTGTTCCGCTGTGCACAGTGTGCTGTGCCCGCAGCTTCCCATGGAAGGAAGGGGTCTCTCGGCCACCCAGTGTGGGTGTGCTCCGCTGTGCACAATGTGCTGTGCCCACAGCTGCCCGTGGAAGGAAGGGGTCTCTCGGCCACCCAGTGTGGGTGTGCTTCACTATGCACAGTGTGCTGTGCCTGCAGCTGCTCATGGAAGAAAGGGGTCTCTCGGCCACTTAGTGTGGGGGTCCTCTGTTGTGCATGGTGTGCTGTGCCTGCAGCTGCCCTTGGAAGGAATGGGTCTCTCAGCCACCCAGTGTGCTCCGCTGTGCACAGTGTGCTATGCCCACAGCTGCCTGTGGAAGGAAGGGGTTTCTCAGCCACCCAGTGTGTCTGTGCTCCGCTGTGCACAGTGTGCTGTGCCCGCAGCTGCCCGTGGAAGGAAGGAGTCTCTCGGCCACCCAGTGTGGGTCTGCTCCACTGTGCACAGTGTGCTATGCCCACAGCTGCCTGTGGAAGGAAGGGGTCTCTCGGCCACCCAGTGTGGGTGTGCTCCGCTGTGCACAGTGTGCCGTGCCCGCAGCTGCTCTTGGAAGGAATGGGTCTCTCGGCCACCCAGTGTGCGCCCCTGTGCACAGTGCGCTATACCCGCAGCTGCCCGTGGAAGGAAGGGTTCTCTCGGGCACCCATTGTTGGTGTGCTCCGCTGTGCATGGTGTGCTGTGCCCGCAGCTGCCCGTGGAAGGAAGGGGTCTCTCGGTCACCCAGTGTGGGTGTGCTCCGCTGTGCACGGTGTGCTGTGCCCGCAGCTGCCCGAGGAAGGAAGGGGTCTCTAGGCCACCCAGTGTGGGTGTGCTCCATTGTGCACGGTGTGCTATGCCCTTGCTTGTGCTCTGCTGTGCACGGTGCGCTGTGCCCGCAGCTGCCTGTGGAAGGGAGGGGTCTCTTGGCCACCCAGTGTGGCTGTGCTCCGCTGTGCGTGGTGTGCTGGGCCCGCAGCTGCCCATGGAAGGAAGGGGTCTCTTGGCCACTTAGTGTGGGGGTCCTCTGTTGTGCATGGTGTGCTGTGCCTGCAGCTGCCCTTGGAAGGAATGGGTCTCTCAGCCACCCAGTGTGCTCCGCTGTGCACAGTGTGCTATGCCCACAGCTGCCTGTGGAAGGAAGGGGTTTCTCAGCCACCCAGTGTGTCTGTGCTCCGCTGTGCACAGTGTGCTGTGCCCGCAGCTGCTCGTGGAAGGAAGGGGTCTCTCAGCCACCCAGTGTGGGTCTGCTCCACTGTGCACGGTGTGCTGTGCCCTCAGCTTCCCATGGAAGGAAGGGGTCTCTCAGCCACCCAGTGTGGGTGTGCTCCGTTGTGCACAGTGTGCTATGCCCGCAACTGCCTGTGGAAGGAAGGGGTCTCTCGGGCACCCAGTGTGGGTGTGCTCCGCTGTGCACAGTGTGCCGGGCCCGCAGCTGCTCTTGGAAGGAATGGGTCTCTCGGCCACCCAGTGTGCGCCCCTGTGCACAGTGCGCTATACCCGCAGCTGCCCGTGGAAGGAAGGGTTCTCTCGCTCACCCAGTGTTGGTGTGCTCCGCTGTGCATGGTGTGCTGTGCCCGCAGCTGCCCGTGGAAGGAAGGGGTCTCTCGGCCACCCAGTGTGGGTGTGCTCCGCTGTGCACGGTGTGCTGTGCCCGCAGCTGCCCGAGGAAGGAAGGGGTCTCTAGGCCACCCAGTGTTGGTGTGCTCCGCTGTGCATGGTGTGCTGTGCCCGCAGCTGGCCGTGGAAGGAAGGGGTCTCTCGGTCACCCAGTGTGGGTGTGCTCCGCTGTGCACGGTGTGCTGTGCCCGCAGCTGCCCGAGGAAGGAAGGGGTCTCTAGGCCACCCAGTGTGGGTGTGCTCCATTGTGCACAGTGTGCTAGGCCCTTGCTTGTGCTCTGCTGTGCACGGTGCGCTGTGCCCGCAGCTGCCTGTGGAAGGGAGGGGTCTCTCGGCCACCCAGTGTGGCTGTGCTCCGCTGTGCGCGGTGTGCTGTGCCCGCAGCTGCCCATGGAAGGAAGGGGTCTCTCGGCCACCTAGTGTGGGGGTCCTCTGTTGTGCATGGTGTGCTGTGCCTGCAGCTGCCCTTGGAAGGAATGGGTCTCTCGGCCACCCAGTGTGGGTGTGCTCTGCTGTGCACAGTGTGCTGTGCCTGCAGTTGCCCGTGGAAGGAAGGTGTCACAGCGTTCGTGTCTCCTTAAGAGACCGACGCCGTGTCACGTGAGTAGCGTCACGTTACGGGGAACGCAAGGGGGAGGGAATATTCTAGGTTAGTTTATGTTGTGTGGAGAATAAAGAAAGACGTGCGCACAACCTCGGCGTGTCTGTCCTTCTTTCAGTGGCCCATCCAGGCCCAACAACTGGCGACGGGGTGCTCTCCAGGACCGCCGAGTCCTCGTCCTCCATCTTCCGGCAGCGATCCTGCTCGGAAGCACACCGCAGGCACCTCCAGCCCGCTGGCGCCCGCGCCTCATCCGAGGCCCGCCTCCTCCTCCCACAGTCAATGGACCGATCCCGGCCCGCTTTACATTGCCGGCGCGTGCGATCCCACACCCGCCCTCCTCCTCCTCCTCCTCCTCCACACTGCGACCTGATCCCAGGCCCGCCCTCCCTCCTCTGTGCACACACGGCCATGCGAACAATAACACGTGCGCCACTGGCGGCCAGTCAGGCCTGAGGCCGCTCTCCTCCTTCTCCTCCATGAACACGTGCAAGCCACGTGCACAGCAGCAAGCCTGATCCCAGGCCATCCATCTACGCAGAGGAATGCATGATCCCAAGCCCAAGCTCTTCTCAATCCAGGGCACACCTCAACTCCACGTGGCCCATCCTCCAGCGACAACTCCACGCCGGCGAAGACAACTCATCCAGGGTGCATTTGAAGTGCCCCCACACATCGACTGCACAGCAATCCGCCAGCAGTCGCAACCAAGGCCCAGCAGACTCCAGCAGACTCTTAAGAAAGGTGGGTGATACCCCGCATCTACAGCCACCACATAAGACAGCAGGCCCAAGCCCATCCACCTGCTGCAACCACAAGGGGCCCGACTCGAGATGACCAACAGTACCACACACCCCATTCACCACCACCACCTCACCATGAGCTCATCCCAAGATCAGCAAGCTCCAACCCCTCCAACTCCTACAGGGAGCACAGCAACCACGGCATGGCGCATGCCCCCCCTTTCTCCATGATGCCACAAGCGGACAAGGGCCCAAGGTGGGTTGAGTGGTTAGAAGACTTTAATATCTTCATAGATGCTGCGGGGGAAGAAAAGTCACCAAGACTACGCAGCATGTTTCTAAACCTAGCAGGGAATGACATCAAAGTCCTGTTGAAAACCATCCCAACGGCTGAACAAGCTGACTTCCCAGCACTAATCGCGGCACTGAACAGAAGACTGGTAATTGAGCCCAACAGGGACTATGAAAGGTACATATTGAATCAGTGCACGCAAAGGATCGATGACACCGTTGACGAATCTACGAATAAAAGGAGCGAACTGCCAATTCCATGCCTTCTCGCTTGATGAGGCCATACGTCTGAGAGTAATCGAAGGATGTGTATCCCAGACCCTAAAGAAGCAACTCCTCAAAAAACTGATCACCATAGAAGAAGTAAGCCAGATGGCAAGGATTTTAGAAGGGGTGGAAAAACAAGTGACACAGATAAGAGGCACTTCGACAAAACAGGACAAGAATGAAGCGATAGCGGCAATGCAGGCCAACACCACCAGAACGACAGAGAGAGCCCCCAATCCCAACTATTCAATAACGCTGAGAACCCAACGCCAATGCTACCACTGCGGGATGGCTTTCCCTCAGGCAGGGACTTGCCCCGCACTGTCCCAGAGATGTGGCTACTGCGGCAGAGAGGGACACTTTCACTCAGTCTGCAGGGAATGCAGACCATTTCCGATGCAAAGACCACCTGTTGCCCCTCAATTCAAAATACCCAACGGAAACCCACAAGCTCAAGCCTACCAAACACGCCCATATCACCAAAACCCAAGAAAGTACGTCAGAGTGGTCGAAGATGTCTACCCGACTGATGAGATCCAAGGAAGTGAAGGATACGAGCAAGTATTCCACATAGATGTCCGGTCATTTGGTCGACTGCAAACTGGTCGACTGCAATTTGGTCGACACCATTTGGTCGAAAACCAAATGGTCGAATTTTTTTTTTTTAATTTATATATGTGTTTTGTGGGTTTTTGTGTGGGAAAAAAAAAAAGAAAAAAAAGGGGGTTGGGGGGAGGGGGGGACCCCCCCAAAAAAACCAAAAAAGGGGTAAAAAAAATAAAAATTAAAAATTTGACCATTTGGTTTTCGACCAAATGGTGTCGACCAGTTGTCCAGTCGACCAAAAGTTTTCGACCAAATGACCTATAACCTTCCACATAAGAGTTGAATATGATGGACCCCCAACACATCACACCCACTATGCAGCGGACCTACAAGGTTTCAAACATGAAGTCTATCAGTATGACCAATATCAGCATGACGAATACGTCAATCTTATCATGAAGGAAGGAGAGCACGGGAAGCACCCAAGATACCGGTGGATATAGGAGGGAGACAATTCTGTTTCCTAGTCGACTCAGGAGCCACTGTCAACATAATGGGTGAGAAGAAGTTTCACCAGATTCCCAACAAACTGGCCCTGATGCCATCCGATTCCAAGATATACCAATGGGGCGCTGCAAACCCCCTGCAAACAATTGGCTCATTCGGTCGTCGTCTCATCCACGACAACCACTCCACCATGACGAGCATTCACGTCATTTGCAGTCTGACCAAAGGAAGATGCCATCTCAGCTATAGAACCACCTCCTGCCTAGGACTTATAGACATACACGTGCAAGAAGGTGACAAAATCCACTCGACAGAACCAACACTTGAGACAAGAGATAGTGTCATGATGCCTACCTCCAAGGAGCCAGGTCCGACCCAGCAACCCCAGAGGCAGGCATCATTCCCCCCAGGGAAGTTCCAGCGGGCCCAAGCTGAGGCCCTTTGGACGCAGTCCTGGCGCCTTAGGCGCCAGGCTCATGTTGGACCCCAGTCCTGGCACCTTAGGCGCCAGGCTCCTAAAGCTGGACATGTGTTCAAGTGTTTTTATGTGCACTTACCTGATGCAGACCATGCTGCTACATCCAGGACCTCTTGATTCCTGAATGGGACTACTTTACCTGTGGGACTACTTTCCACCTGGGTGTGGTCGGGGAAGGATACATACCTGATCGGTGGAAGGATACATACCTGGAACTTCTTCCAAAGCTATTTAAACCCCACCCGAACAGCCACACGTGCTTCGCGTTGTTCTGCACCTAGCAACTGGACGCTCACCGTGTCTGCTCCTGCTTCTGGACTTCAGCCACGCCTGTCAGCATCCTGGGACACCTGCAAAGGGTGATAAGAAGAGAATTCGAGAGGAAGAAGGCCTTACCTGCTAAACCTGCATCACAGAGACATTTCACCGACGATCCTGAAAAGGAAGACATCATTTTTAAAAGCATTTCGCTCTGGTCGCTGCAGCGCTGCATTTCACTCACCTTTCTTGGGCGCCTCCATCTTCAGCAGCGATCATCCGGATCCGCAGCCACTTCCCAGAGCCTAGAGAGAAAAAGACAAGAACACAAGGTGAGAGAAGGAAGGGAATAGGAAAAGCTCAGTTTCCTTCTAAGACTTACCTGTTGGGTCATTCCCATTTCATTTCGGGTCTTGCTGCTTCCAGGCATTTTCCGGACCCCGGCCCCTATGGGGAAAAAAGACAAAGGCATTAGATGAGCGAATGCAAAAACATTACCTGAGCGCTCATCTAGGACTTACCTGATCTTTACTGGAACTGCACTTTTCACTTCGGGTCGGCGCCATATCTCCGGCATTCCGAACCCCGGCCCCTATGGGGAAAAGACATCAACATTAGCGCTTTGTTGCAAGAAGTCTCCAAAGGAATCTTCATTCATCACCTGAAAAAGACAATGAACATTATTATTTAAAGCTTGAACTTTTGAACTTGCAACAGAACTTTTACAGCGCCTTACCAGTATAATCAAGCTTACCTGAACTCCCATCCAACCTCAATCCAGTGAAGTAACTGGGTTCAACGCGCCCCTGCGTTAGAAGCAGGATGGAGAGCTCGTCCTTTCAGACCCTAAGGTGAGACTTCACGGGGGATCGTGGAAGGGTATCGAGGAGGGTTGGAAGGAAGTGGGAGGCTCGAGCATTATTACGCCAGATTGTAATACTCCCTTTTCACGTACAGGAGGATATTCCTGCGAGCCAGTTTAGCCAGAGTAGAGGGGCCCGTCCTATCCATCTTCAGAGCCCTGCGCTTCACCATTGAAGAGGCATCAGCACTCGAAACCAGGCCAGCGCCCCCGTGGGAATCAGGTGAGCGTGACAGATAGTGTGTCCAACGTCCGATCAGGGCCCACGTGTACAGACATGATGTCAAAAGACACCAGCGTGAAAGAATTTCCTCTCATCTGCAAGGGCCTAGGGAAACTAAAAGGACCCCCAGTGAAACTCCACATTGATCCCACTGTCCGACCCGTTCCACAACATCCAAGGAGGGTTGGTTTCCACCTCCAACCCGCAGTGTCAGCTGAACTCGGACAACTCCTGGAAGACGGAATAATAGAACCAGCTACGGGCCCGACCCCGTGGGTCTCTCCACTGGTCATAGTGCCAAAGGACGGAGGACTCAGACTCTGTGTGGACATGCGATTAGCCAACACCACGATTCAGCGTGAATGACACCCAGGCCCCAGAATCGAGGACATGATTGTTCAACTGAATAAGTCCACTCTCTTCTCAAAGTAGACCTGAATCAAGGGTACCACCAGATAGTACTCCATCCAGAATCGAGAGGAATCACCACCTTTGCCACGCACGACAGATTATTCCGCTATAAGCGTCTAAATTTCGGCATATCTTCAGCTGCAGACATTTTCCACGAGGCCATCAGACAAATCATTCGGCCAACCAAAGGGGCACTGAACTACAGTGACGACATTCTTGTGTATGGACGGTCCAAAGAAGAACATGATGTCGCCCTTTGTGCCACATACAAGGCCATCCAAGATGCAGGCCTCACCTTGAATGTTGACAAGTGCCGGTTCAGCAAAACCAAATTAAAATTTTTCGTTCACATATACTCCCCAGATGGAATGACCCCAGACCTTGACAAAGTTGCAACGATCTTCAACCTACAAGAACCGAGACAAATAGCGGACGTACGTTCGTTCTTGGGCATGGCAGGATACTGCGTAAGATATATACTGCACTACGCCACAATCACCGAACCACTCCGAAAACTGCTCCAGAAGGATATGCTGTTCGCCTGGACAGCAGAATGCCAGGACGCATTCTACACCATCAAGCAATCCTTACAGAAGCCAGGAAACTGGCCTATTTTGACCCGGACTGGCACATTGAAATAGTGGTTGACGCAAGCCCAGTGGGACCGGGAGCCATACTCGCCCAGACCAACAGAGTTGACTCCCACCCGAGACACGTAGTGGCATATGTCAGCAGGACACTGGCACCCCCCGAGTCTGCATACTCCCAAGCAGAAAAAGAGAGCCTAGCAGCAGTATGGACGTGTGAACCCTTTCACAATTTTATAATATGGAAGAGATTCACCCTTATCACGGACCATCAAGCCCTACTTTCACTGTTTGGAAACCCACGAACGAAGATGCCCCCCAGTATTGAACGGTGGGTCATTCGTCTACAAGAATACGATTATCAGATCATACATCGTCCGGGGGGTGAACACAACCCAGCTGACTATTTATCCAGACACCCCACAGGAAAGCCAACACCAAGACAGGGTGACATGGAATAATAAGCTACGTCACCACAAATGCGTTGCCTCCAGCGATATCGTTAGAAGCCGTCGCACTGTCGTCAGCAGCTGATCCATCCATGGCCCTGGCGATTGAACTCACTGAACATAACAAGTGGAAGGACTACAGGAGGTCACTGACAACACATCCAGGCCCAAACCGAGACGAACTAGAGAGGCTAGCAAAAGTCCATACAGAGCTAGCCGTCAAAGACAAAGCCATACTCCTCAGAGGGTGCAGAATAGTAATCCCAGCGGATCTACGGTCAGACATAGGGCCTCATTACACGGATGGCGGTAAGGGTTTACCGGTACTGGTATTTTACCGGTACCGGTAAATCCTTACCGCCTTACTACGAGGTCCCTTTGCGGGTTGGGGAATTTAACGCCTGCTTTTTGCAGGCGTTAAAAACCAACCCGCAAAGGGACCCAGGGAGCTAATTACGTTACCGCAATTTGCGGTACCGTAATTAGCGCCTTCCCCATTCCCATTATGCCCTATGGGGCAAAAATGGGAATGGGGGAGGGCAATGGTGGAAGGGGGAATTACCGCCCCGCCAACCTTGGAATGGGGCGGTAATTCCCCTTTCCGTCAAGGCGGTGCCGGTATTTTACCGGCATGAAACATGGCGCTAATAGCGCCATGGTTCTCCGCCATCCGTGTAATGAGGCCCATAATCAAGACAGCCCATGAGGAACACCAAGGAGCGGACAATACCAAACGACAACTGCGCTGCCGCGTATGGTTCCCTTTTCTTGACGCTTTAGTAGAAAGATGGGTAAAGATCCGCATGGCATGCCAATGTATGGCCAGAGCCAAAGCCCCGATACCCCTACAGCCAACACAGATACCAGAACACCCATGGGAAAAAGTGGCAATGGACTTTTATGGACCCCTAGAATCAGGGGAATACCTGCTCCTATTCACTGATGAACATTCAAGGTTCCCAATCGTAAAGAGATCCTCATCCACAGCCTTTGCCCAAATCACAGCTGTCTTTGACGAAGTCGTGAGTGAATGGGGCATACCTGACATCATCAAGTCAGACAATGGCCCGCCATTCTGCGGCCACGAGTTTGCAACATTCGCCAAACCCTTGGAATTTAAGCACCAGAAAATAACACCTCGATGGCCGCAAGCCAACGGAATGGGCGAGAGATTCATGTCTTCGATCAAAAAGACATTACAAAGAGCCAGACTGGAAAACGTCGACCCACACCAGGCCCTATGCAGGATGCTTCGAGATTATCGTAACACACCACATGAGGCCACGAATAGGACCCCAGCCGAACTCATGGTAAAGTACCAAGTTCGCACACGAATCATACGACACCTGACAAACAAACCAGAAACAGATCCAGAAATCCTAGAGAGAGACGCGGAGTGGAAAGAACGAGCCCACATCTAGGCACATGAAAGAAGAGGAGCATGCACAAAAGACCTTCAAGTGGGAGACGAAGTGTTGGTAGAACAGGCAACAGTCAAGAAGACCGATTCAAGATTAGCCCCACAGCCGCTACAAGTCACGGCAATAAAAGCGACCATATTGACTGCCGAAAATGAAGAACGAGAAATAACTCGGAACAGTTCACAGTTCAAGCTCACGGCAACAAAGGGAAATGAGAGCTTTCAGCCCCCAGATCCCGAACCGATGTCACTAGATCCTCGAGATACATTATGGACGCCTCCAAAATTCTCACCTCGTCCAGGAACAAAGAAAACAGAGAGGCCAGAAGAAGATCCAGGAGAAGCCGCCAGTAGCCGGCCCCAACGAGCTGTGAAGAAACCAGCACGCCTGGTTGAAGAATGTTGAAAACGTTGTAAGGACCTTTTGTCCGGGGGTGAGGTCACAGCGTTCATGGCTCCTTAAGAGACTGACGCCGTGTCACGTGAGTAGCGTCACGTGACAGGGAACGCAATGGGAGGGAACGTTCTAGGTTAGTTTATGCTTTGCGGAGAATAAAGAAAGACGTGCGCACAACCTCGGCGTGTCTGTCCTTCTTTCAGTGGCACATCCGGGCCCAACAGAAGGGGTCTCTTGGTCACATATGCACAGTGAGCTGTGCCCGCAGCTGCCCGTGGAAGGAAGGGGTATCTCGGCCACCCTGCGTGGGTGTGCTCCGCTGTACACAGTGTGCTGTGTCCGCAGCTGCCCGTGGAAGGAAGGGATCTCTCGCCCACCTAGTGTGGGTGTGCCCACAGCTATGCCCGCAGCTGCCCGTGGAAGGAATGGATCTCTCGGCCACCCAGTGTGGGTGTGCCCGCAGCTATGCCCGCAGCTGCCCGTGGAAGGAAGTGGTCTCCCGGCCACCCAGTGTGGGTGTGCCAGCAGCTATGCCCGCAGCTGCCCGTGGAAGGAAGGGATCTTTCGGCCACCCAGTGTGGGTGTGCCCGCAGCTATGCCCGCAGCTGCCCGTGGAAGGAAGTGGTCTCTCGGCCACCCAGTGTGGGTGTGCCAGCAGCTATGCCCGCAGCTGCCCGTGGAAGGAAGGGATCTCTTGGCCACCTAGTGTGGGTGTGCCAGCAGCTATGCCCGCAGCTGCCCGTGGAAGGAAGGGGTCTCTCGGCCACCCAGTGTGGGTGTGCCCGCAGCTATGCCCGCAGCTGCCCGTGGAAGGAAGGGATCTCTCGCCCACCTAGTGTGGGTGTGCCCGCAGCTGTGCCCGCAGCTGCCCGTGGAAGGAAGGGATCTCTCGCCCACCTAGTGTGGGTGTGCCCGCAACTATGCCCGCAGCTGCCCGTGGAAGGAAGTGGTCTCTCGGCCACCTAGTGTGGGTGTGCCCGCAGCTATGCCCGCAGCTGCCCGTGGAAGGATGGGATCTCTCGGTCACCCAGTGTGGGTGTGCCCGCAGCTATGCCCGCAGCTGCCCGTGGAAGGAAGGGGTCTCCTGGCCACCCAGTGTGGGTGTGCCAGCAGCTATGCCCGCAGCTGCCCGTGGAAGGAAGTGGTCTCTCGGCCACCCAGTGTGGGTGTGCCCGCAGCTATGCCCGCAGCTGCCCGTGGAAGGAAGGGGTCCCTTGGCCACCCAGTGTGGGTGTGCTCGCAGCTATGCCCGCAGCTGCCCGTGGAAGGAAGGGGTCTCTCGGCCACCCAGTGTGGGTGTTCTCGCAGCTATGCCCGCAGCTGCCCGTGGAAGGAAGGGATCTCTCAGCCACCCAGTGTGGGTGTGCCCGCAGCTATGCCCGCAGCTGCCCGTGGAAGGATGGGATCTCTCGGCCACCCAGTGTGGGTGTGCCCGCAGCTATGCCCGCAGCTGCCCGTGGAAGGAAGGGGTCTCCTGGCCACTCAGTGTGAGTGTGCCAGCAGCTATGCCCGCAGCTGCCCGTGGAAGGAAGTGGTCTCTCGGCCACCCAGTGTGGGTGTGCCCGCAGCTATGCCCGCAGCTGCCCGTGGAAGGAAGGGGTCTCTCGGCCACCCAGTGTGGGTGTGCTCGCAACTATGCCCGCAGCTGCCCGTGGAAGGAAGGGGTCTCTCGGCCACCCAGTGTGGGTGTTCTCGCAGCTATGCCCGCAGCTGCCCGTGGAAGGATGGGACCTCTCGGCCACCCAGTGTGGGTGTGCCCGCAGCTATGCCCGCAGCTGCCCGTGGAAGGATGGGGTCTCTCGGCCACTCAGTGTGGGTGTGCCCGCAGCTGACCGTGGAAGGAAGGGGTCTCTCGGCCACCTAGTGTGGGTGATCCCGCAGCCATGCCCGCAGCTGCCCGTGGAAGGAAGGGGTCTCTCGGCCACCCAGTGTGGGTGTTCTCGCAGCTTTGCCCGCAGCTGTCCGTGGAAGGAAGGGGTCTCTCGGCCACCCAGTGTGGGTGTGCCCGCAGCTATGCCCGCAGCTGCCCGTGGAAGGAAGGGATCTCTCGCCCACCTAGTGTGGGTGTGCCCGCAGCTATGCCCGCAGCTGCCCGTGGAAGGAAGGGGTCTCTCGGCCACCTAGTGTGGGTGTGCCCGCAGCTATGCCCGCAGCTGCCCGTGGAAGGAAGGGGTCTCTCGGCCACCCAGTGTGGGTGTTCCAGCAGCTATGCCCGCAGCTGCCCGTGGAAGGAAGGGGTCTCTCGGCCACCTAGTGTGGGTGTTCCCGCAGCCATGCCCGCAGCTGCCCGTGGAAGGAAGTGGTCTCTCGGCCACCTAGTGTGGGTGTGCCAGCAGCTATGCCCAAAGCTGCTGCCCGTGGAAGGAAGTGGTCTCTCGGCCACCTAGTGTGGGTGATCCCGCAGCCATGCCCGCAGCTGCCCGTGGAAGGAAGGGGTCTCTCGGCCACCTAGTGTGTGTGTTCCTGCAGCTAATCGAACTTAGTTTATTATAACGGGCCCCCACAGAGCCAACTCCACCCTGTCACACTCCTTTTCAACCGCCTCACTGTTGTCACGCGGCAGCCCTGCTTAGAACCAACCAAGGGCTCGTGTGACCGCAGCGAGGCACAGAGAGCGAGTGAACACATGTAGCTCTCTACACATCTTCCCCTCCAAAGAAAACACAGTAACAAAGTAACCCAAATCTCTTACACCTAAATTACACATTACTATGACTAGAAAATGATGAACAAAATACAACGTAAGAATAACAAAGGAATTAGCATTAGCCTTCCCAGAAATAACCTTTGCATTCCCAGAAATATTCCCTAAATAGACAATAAATGAAGTTGAAGTGAATGACAAATATCTAACATTCATAATCTCTCCTCCACACAAGCTTTGATCTTATCCTATGAGAACCTTCCCCATTCAAGTCCTCTTCTACCACAGCACTGGCAGTTCTATTATCAGCTCGCAAAGCTGCCCTTCCACTCTCCTCTTTCGAATCAAAAGCTCTTGCTAATCTCCCCCTTCTAGGATGACTACACTCTTCCTTACGGCCCATGTCTTCTTCAGACCAAGGAACTTATTTCCCACACATTTATTCACCAACCTGGGGTTTTTAACATAGACCATCTCCCCAACCTTCCACTCACGATCTTTCACACTCTTCTTGGCATCAAACAACTCCTTGTTTCTTTCCTGACTCATGTTGATAAGCTTCATAATGCGGTCCCTATCTACTTGAACAACTCTGGCCATTCCTAGCCATCCTGGACAGAGCCTTGTCCCAAACTCTCTACCTTTAATGGACACAAATAGAGAAACTCCTGTCACTGAATGTGGTGTAGTTACATAGTTCCAAGTTAACAGACTCAACACTTCCCTCCAAGGCTGTCTCAACCTCATGGCCATTTGTAAACCCCCTTTCAAATATCTGTTGACTCTTTCTACAAGACCATTAGCCGTGGGATTATACAGCGCTGTCCTAGTGTGTTTTATTCCATAACTGGTTAGAAACCTCATCATGGCCCCTGAAACAAACTGTACCCCGTTATCTGACACAATTTCAGCGGGTACGCCTTCTTTAAGAAAGACTCTCTCTAGGAACACAATCAATTCCCCTGCCGTTACTTCTTTAACAGCTTCCCACTGAATCCATTTACAGTGAAAGTCTACCAAAACAAACAAAAATCTCAGACCTTCACCTAATCCCGCTATTGGACCCATAATGTCCACCGCTAACTTGGTCCAAGACTGGTCAGGCATGAAATTGGGGACCAATGGAGTTTCTCTTACGACTCTGCTCTTGTCCCAAGTCTGACAAGCCATACAATCCTTGACATACCTCTCCGCCCTCCTGTCAATCCCTGGCCGCCAATATCTCTGCCGAAGTGTCCTTTTCATGGCTCCTTCCCTTGGGTGTCCCTGATGCGCAAGTTCTACTAACATGGATCTGAGAGATTCTGGGAGAACTACACATCGCCCCCTCCTTAACCTGTCTTCATACAAATTCAATTCTTCTTTAATCTCCCACCACACATTGAACCTCCTATCTAGCTCCTTCCTGTCCGGCCATCCCATCACAGTCCACCTTTTGATCAATTTGAGGTCCTCATCCAAATCCTCTTCCTGTACCCACCTTTCCTGACTAACAGCACTTTGTATCTCTGCTACCACCGACTCCTCCTCTACCTCCTTCTCGGCCTTGTCCTCTACTATTTTCCCAACCGGCAGCCCAGACAGGCAAGATGCCACCACATTCCTTGTCACAGGTAGATAACTCACATCAAAATGATAATTTTGAAGTCCTAAGCCCCACCTACTTATCCTTATGGAACCCATAGCCCACCTTCCGCTTTCAAATAGCTGCACCATGGGTTTGTGGTCCGACCTGACAATGAATCTTCTCCCCCACAAACAATATTTAAAGTGTATAACGGCCCAAAACATCGCTAATGTTTCTCTTTCAATAATAGAGTACTTACACTCTGCACCCCTGAGCGCCCTAGACGCAAACACAATGACTCTTTCTGTGTTGTCCCTGTCATATTGTACTAAAGTCGCGCCCAAACCTAACATGCTTGCATCAACCACCAAGACAACCCTGTCTTTGGGGTCGAACCTTCCAATTGAGGGCGCTTCACTCACCGCCTGTTTAATACAATCAAAGGCTGCATCACACTCTGAAGTCCACTCAAACCTTGCACCCGTCTTAAGCATCATTCTGAGAGGTGTGGACACCCTGGCAAATTCCTTCACAAATCTATGATAATATTCGGCTAATCCTAAAAACGATCTCACTTGATCTTTATCTATTGGCACAGGAGCTCATTTCACCGCCTCCACCAAATCTCTCGTAGGTTTCACCCCCTGTTTGTCAATCTCGTGTCCCAGATTCTCCACTCTGTCAACCGCAATCTTACATTTGCTTCTCCTCACGGTTAACCCAGCCTCACTCAATCTGCTTAACACTTGTCTCAGAATCACATCATGTTCTCCTATGGAACTTGCATATATTAACAGATCGTCTTGAAACACAATAATATTGTTTACTCCATTCATCACAGTCTCAATCGATCTTTGGAATACGGCCGCAACCGAGGCAAGTCCGAACAGCATTCTGCAATATCTAAATGTTCCAAAGATTGTTATGAATGCCGTTAAGTGTTGACAGTCTTCCTTCAGGGGAATTTGATTATATGCCTGAGAGAGATCAATCACTGAAAATACTTTGACATCATTGAGCATTGACAACTTGTCACCAATTATCGGCAAGGGATGTCTATCTATTAAAATGTTCCTATTGACGTCCCGCAGATCTACACAGAGCCTTATGTCTCCATTTGATTTCGCAGCGACCACCACTGGTGACAACCATTCTGAACTCTCACTCTTCTCTACGATTCCTTTCTGCAATAACGACTCAATTTCCAGTTTCAGTTTTTTGCTTAGATCATGAGGTACTGGCCTCACCTTGTGCACCTTAGGAATGGGACCAGCCTTCAAAGGTATCTCATGTTCAAACCCCTTCAGCACCCCTAATTCCTCTTGAAACACCAATGGCAATTCCTTCTCCCATTTGTCTCTCAGCTCAGCCACAGCAATAGGTTCTTCGGTACTTGCTTGTATTCTAATTCCCAATTTACGCTGTTCGCCCCACCCCAGGAGAGACGAACCTTCTTGAGTGACATACACTTCTGATTCACAGCTTCTCCCTTTGTATTTTATGGAAGCTCGGAGCTTCCTTAAAACTTCAATTCTCACATTGCCATAAGCATATGGTTCTAGTCTGTGTTCCTTTAATAGTTTCACATCACCTTGCATACAATCTTCAAATGTTGCCTTCGACATGAGGGTCCAAGGTGAACAACTGTCCACCTTCATTGTTACCACTCTACCGTTGACCACAAACACATCCGTTGATGCACCTCCCTTATGTGAAACCTCTGACACTTCCAGCACGTGTTTGGCCTGACTGCCTTGCAACATCGCCGAATTCTCCTCCTGTTCAGGTACCTTTCCGCCAGACTCAATGTTTTGCACCTGCCCAGATTCACAACAGACTCTCCCGAAGTGTCCCTTCTTTTTGCACTTCAAACATGAAATGTTTCTCGCAGGACAAAATAAACGAGTAGATATGTGGCAGTTGCTCCCGCACTTATAGCATTTGACTTCCTTGTTAGGGATTACCTTGCAAAACCCTCTCACAACAGCTACCTCACCTTCCTGTTTGTCGCCTTTCATAGATGACATATATTTGTGGGTCTGTTCTATGCTTCTTGCCGTTTCTACAGCCGTCTCCAGTGACACATCCTTTCACAACAATCTTTTCTGCATCTTTATATTATTGGTACACCGGACTAGTTGGTCCCGTATAAGTGAGTCTGTTAGCGGTCCAAACTCACACGTGTGGCTGCGGGACCTTAAAGCTGCAATAAAACTCTCCCCTGGCTCTGTGGATCCTGAGAACTTTGAAAAAATCTGTGTCTCTCGAATGTAATTTATTTTTGGCTTCAAAATGAATTTCTAACTTTTGGTCTAATTCCCCTTGGCCCTCTTGAGGAGGTTCAGGTAGTCCATCATAAACGCTCTGACCTTCAGTTCCCAGATTGTGGAGCAATATCACCTCCTTTCTTGCTGGGGCAAACTCCCCCCCGCCCCGTTAGCAATCAGGTAAGTGTCAAACAGCCTTTTCCATCTGTCCCACCTTATCGACGGCTGGTTCGGATAAAAAAGGTGGAGGTGGGGACATGCTTGCTGCAGCCATTGTTATTGAGAGATGTGCTTGTGTTCTGTGGTGAATAATAAAATTGCCAGCACTATTGTGTGCCTTTTTATATTAAATGTTACTTATCCTGTACGCATATTTGCACAAAATTCCTGTTTATTATCAGTCCAAGTGTGTCTGCACCTTATCTCTTCTCCCTTGAGTCTTTTCTTTGACACTGCAAGTTTGCAGGGGCCTTTTCCTTGACCTGCTTAATCCTTAAGCAACTTTACGTGGCAATTGGGCTTGTTTTCTTGGTACAATGACCCTTACCCAATGAGAGACAGAGTGCTTTTACAATGAGTGGACCTCCTCCTCTAGGTGTGCCCTTCTCTATTCCCCTTTTGCTCCTCACCTCGACATCCAATGAGACCTGAGGCGGGCTGGTCCAAAATAGGATCGGCTGAAGCAGCACTTTGTCGCTCGTTGGAAGCTTAATGCAGGGCTAGGGAAACCGTCCCCCTGCAGCACTGCCTCGCACTTCTGACGCCCCGATCGGTTGCGGTCTGAGCTGGCCGCGATGCAGAGGCGCCTGCTCCGCTGCTGCTCCGCCTCCGCTCCGCTGGCAGATCAGCCACATAGACAGCGGGCCCCTGCTGCTTGTGCTCCGTGGCAAGCTCCCCGTTCACCTCATCGCCAGTGAAAGGAATAGGCGCAGATTCAGGTAAGTCGAACTTAGTTTATTATAATGGGCCCCCACAGAGCCAACTCCACCCTGTCACACTCCCTTTCAACCGCCTCACTGTTGTCACGCGGCAGCCCTGCTTACAACCAAACAAGGGCTCGCGTGACCGCAGCGAGGCGCAGAGAGCGAATGAACACATGTAACTCTCTACACTACTCATCCGTGAGCCTTACACGCAATCTAAGGGAGCGGGGAGGCCCACACCAGCCCCTGGTTCTTTCATCTGACACATTCCTCACCACCTGTGCCTGGCCACAGAGCGATTCTCCATCCTGAGCAGCAAAGCAGGTACATCCATCGCAGCACCTGCCCAGCGCAACTGTCAGATCCCTGACCCCTCCTCACTGAGGCCCCTCAGGAAGGTGAGATGTCAGGACGCTCCGTTGCTGCGGAGGCCCAGCAAGGGGCATGGGCCTGCCTAGGCCTGATGTTGTAGCGCAGCGCTGAATAATGACATGACCACTCGGTTCACTGCATAAACCCGGACTGGCGCCAAAACGCCAGTTCCGGTGATTCCTTTATTTTCCTGCTCCCGCCCCGACACGTGACCGGGTCTCCCCCGGCACGTGACATCACAGAAGGAAGGCATAGCTCTCAACTCACCCGCTTTTGGCGGGTGTCACCCGCCTTTCAAAGGGCTGACTCACCCGCCGAGCCTCCTGCACGCCCATTCATTTCAATGGGCGTCTCACCCGCCAGAAACAAAATCGGGTGATTTCACCCGCCTTTGCGAGACAAATGGTTGAGAGCTATGAGGAAGGACCCTAGAAGAACCTCCCACGTCCCAGCTCACCCTGAACGGATGTCTAACGAAGGGAGTCCCAGGCTACTGGGCCCCAAAAGTTGGTTCCCCTGAAGTACTGGGACGAGGAAGAGTGCCTTGGAAGTAATGGCTGTACTTTCTTTCTTGTATGTGGCTGCTCTTTTCCCTGCACATAGGCTGTACTTTCACATGTAGGGAGCCGCACTTTATTCAGTATATGGCTATACTGTTCTTTGTGCATGTCTGCCTGGGACCCAGTAGCACTTTTCAGCGCACCTAGGCTGTACTTTCACATGTAGGGAGTTGCACTTTTTTCAGTATATGGCTATACCGTGCCCTGTGCATGGCTGCCAGGGCCCCAGTAGCACTTTTCCCTGGACCTAGGCTGTACTTTCACATGTAGGGAGTTGCACTTTTTTCAGTATATGGCTATACTGTTCCCTGTGCATGGCTGCCAGGGCCCCAGTAGCACTTTTCCCTGCACCTAAGCTGCACTTTCACATGTAGGGAGCTGCACTTTTTTCAGTATATGGCTATTCTGTTCCCTGTGCATGGCTGCCCGGGCCCCACACAGAGCTCTCATTGTCTCCCACGCGCAGCCACAGCCCCAGGACTCAATGGCCTCTATTGACAGCCAGACTCCGCCCCCTTGAGCCAAGCTCCATAGGGAGGCACCCCACGCTCCTGTGCGTCATCAGTTGCTAGGCGAGCCTTTAGCTTCAGGACCCAGGTACGCTAGACATGTGCTATTTACACCCAGCCAATGGTGGCAAAGCTACCAACGCGTCATCAGTAGCTAGGGAAAGGTGTAGCTTCAGGACCCAGGTTCGCTAGACATGTGCTTATTACACCCAGCCAATGGTGGCAAAGCTCACAACGCGTCATCAGTAGCTAGGCAAGGGTGTACCTGTTAAGTCTCTGAAGAGTAGAAGAGCATTATCCAATAGAGTTAGAGCTTTCCCAGCATCATGGAGTTGCTAGGCAGCAGAGAACTAATGCCCCGACAACCTCTGTGCGTACCCTCTGGCGGTGGCAGGCGGTACTACACTGTGAGCAGCCATGGCCCCAGCTGTCCCCATGTTACTTTCACTTTCACTTTCACTTTCACACCTTCCCATCTTCTCGAGCTGCACCGAAGAGCTCAGACCAGAGAGGAAGAGTGCAGACCAGGGAGGAGGAGGGTGCAGCCCAGGGAGGAGGAGGGTGCAGCCCAGGGAGGAGGAGAGTGCAGACCAGACAGAGGAGAGCACAGAGCAGACCAGGAGAGTGCAGATCAGACAGGAGGAGAGCGCAGACCAGACAGGAGGAGAGTGCAGACCAGACAGGAGGAGAGCACAGAGCAGACCAGGAGAGTGCAGACCAGACAGAGGAGAGCACAGAGCGGGGAGACCATGACTGAGCCCTGGGATACTTCCTGTGAGATCAGGACAGGGGTAATGAGCCCTGGGGAGGGCACCATGGCTTCCAGGACCCTCCGTTCCCCTTCATTTTTAGAGAATTCACCCCAAGGGGCAGTTTTCTGTGTGTGTTTCCTCCTTTAACCTTCTTCCCCACGCACCTGTCCCTCCTCCTGGGAAGGGATGTCCCTCTTTCTACGGCTTATTGTATTCAGAGAGTACAGTTAAGCAGCGCCCCACCTCAGTGCACTTTCATTCCCACACCTGAGGCTTGATTGCGTGTGAAACGGACATGGCGCTTTCAGGGTTTTCCCCAGTGAAGTTGGCAGTATAATAATAATAACTTGTTTTTTATATAGCGCTTTTATCCAAAGCGCTTTACATAGACATGCTTATTGTACCCCGAAGGCTTGCACTTTGTTTTGGTTTAGGTGGGATGATTTTACTGCTGGCGACAGTGTTCCTTGTTCTTTGCACGGGAAGGCTGCCTGGGTGTTTGAGGGCGATGCTTGTGCCGTGGGTGGTCGCTGCGGGAAGGCTGCCTGGGTGTTTGAGGGCGATGCTTGTGCCCTGGGTGGTCGCTGCGGGAAGGCTGCCTGGGTGTTTGAGGAGCGATGCTTGTGCCCTGGGTGGCCGCCGCGGGAAGGCTGCCTGGGTGTTTGAGGGCGATGCTTGTGCCCTGGCTGGCTGCCGCGGGAAGGCTGCCTGGGTGTTTGAGGGCGATGCTTGTGCCGTGGGTGGTCGCTGCGGGAAGGCTGCCTGGGTGTTTGAGGGCGATGCTTGTGCCCTGGCTGGCTGCCGCGGGAAGGCTGCCTGGGTGTTTGAGGGCGATGCTTGTGCCCTGGCTGGCTGCCGCGGGAAGGCTGCCTGGGTGTTTGAGGGCGATGCGTGTGCCCTGGGTGGCCGCCGCGGGAAGGCTGCCTGGGTGTTTGAGGGCGATGCTTGTGCCGTGGGTGGTCGCTGCGGGAAGGCTGCCTGGGTGTTTGAGGGCGATGCTTGTGCCGTGGGTGGTCGCTGCGGGAAGGCTGCCTGGGTGTTTGAGGGCGATGCTTGTGCCCTGGGTGGTCGCCGCGTGAAGGCTGCCTGGGTGTTTGAGGGCGATGCGTGTGCCCTGGGTGGCCGCCGCGGGAAGGCTGCCTGGGTGTTTGAGGGCCATGCTTGTGCCCTGGGTGGCCCCCGCAGGAAGGCTGCTTGTGTTTTTGAGGGCAATGCTTGTGCCCTGGGTGGTCCCCACGGGAAGGCTGCCTGGGTGTTTGAGGGCGATGCTTGTGCCCTGGGTGGCCGCCACGGGAAGGTTGCCTGGGTGTTTGAGGGCGATGCTTGTGCAATGGGGGGGCGCCGCAGGAAGGCTACCTGGGTGTTTGAGGGGGATGCTTGTGCCCTGGCCGGTCCCCGCGGGAAGGCTGCCTGGGTGTTTGAGGGCGATGTTTGTGCCCTGGGTGGTCACCACGGGAAGGCTGCCTGGGTGTTTGAGGGTGATGCTTTTGCCCTTGGTGGTCGACGTGGGAAGGCTGCCTGGGTGTTTGAGGGTAATGCTTGTGCCCTGGGTAGTCGCCGTGGAAAGGCTGCTTGGGTGTTTGAGGGTGATGGTTGTGCCCGGGTGGTCCCTGCAGGAAGGCTGCCGGCGTGTTTGAGGAGCGATGCTTGTGCCCTGGGTGGTTGCTGTGGGAAGGCTGCCTGGGTGTTTGAGGGCGATGCTTGTGCCCTGGGTGGTCACTGCGGGAAGGCTGCCTGGGTGTTTCAGGGCGATGCTTGTGCACAGTGTGGCCGCCGCGGGAAGGCTGCCTGGATGTTTGAGGGCCATGCTTGTGCCCTGGGTGGCTGCCGCGGGAAGGCTGTCTGGGTGTTTGAGGGCCATGCTTGTGCCCTGGGTGGCCCCCACGGGACGTCTGCCTGTGTTTTTGAGGGCAATGCTTGTGCCCTGGGTGGTCCCCACGGGAAGGCTGCCTGGGTGTTTGAGGGCGATGCTTGTGCCCTGGATGGCTGCCGCGGGAAGGCTGCCTGGGTGTTTGAGGGCGATGCTTGTGCCCTGGGTGGTCGCCGCGGGAAGGCTGCCTGGGTGTTTGAGGGCGATGCTTGTGCAACGTGGGGCGCCGCAGGAAGGCTGCCTGGGTGTTTGAGGGGGATGCTTGTGCCCTGGGTGGTCCCCGCGGGAAGGCTGCCTGGGTGTTTGAGGGCGATGCTTGTGCCCTGGGTGGTCACCACGGGAAGGCTGCCTGGGTGTTTGAGTATTTGAGGGCAATGCTTGTGCCCTGGGTGGTCGCCACGGGAAGGCTGCCTGGGTGTTTGAGGGTGATGCTTTTGCCCTGGGTGGTCGATGTGGGAAGGCTGCCTGGGTGTTTGAGGGTGATGCTTGTGCCCTGGGTGGCCGCCGCGGGAAGGCTGCCTGGGTGTTTGAGGGCGATGCTTGTGCCCTGGGTGGCCCCCGCTGGAAGGCTGCCTGGGTGTTTGAGGGCAATGATTGTGCCCTGGGTGGTCGCCGCGGGAAGGCTGCCTGGGTGTTTGAGGGCGATGCTTGTGCAACGTGGGGCGCCGCAGGAAGGCTGCCTGGGTGTTTGAGGGGGATGCTTGTGCCCTGGGTGGTCCCCGCGGGAAGGCTGCCTGGGTGTTTGAGGGCGATGCTTGTGCCCTGGGTGGTCACCACGGGAAGGCTGCCTGGGTGTTTGAGTATTTGAGGGCAATGCTTGTGCCCTGGGTGGTCGCCACGGGAAGGCTGCCTGGGTGTTTGAGGGTGATGCTTTTGCCCTGGGTGGTCGATGTGGGAAGGCTGCCTGGGTGTTTGAGGGTGATGCTTGTGCCCTGGGTGGCCGCCGTGGGAAGGCTGCCTGGGTGTTTGAGGGCGATGCTTGTGCCCTGGGTGGCCCCCGCTGGAAGGCTGCCTGGGTGTTTGAGGGCAATGATTGTGCCCTGGGTGGTCCCCGCGGGAAGGCTGCCTGGGTGTTTGTGCCCTGGGTGGTCCCTTCGAGATGGCTGCCTGTGTGTTTGAGGGGAATGTTCGGGAAGGCTGCCTGGGTGTTTGAGGGCAATGTTTGTGCCCTGTGTGGTCGCCGTGCCGCCAGCAAGGTGGTTTTTCCGCAGTGTTGTGCTTGGTGTTTGTGTTGTGCCCTGGGCGGTTTTGAGTTAGAAGGAAATGTGCAGAGTTGCTTGTGAGCGTTTGAGAGGCCTTGCCTCTCTGGCAGCTCTGCTACAGCAAAGCGGCCACATGAGGGATGAGCTATCAACATGGTGGTGAGTGGGAGACTAGTGGGCAGAGATGGGTGGACAGCACGTGGTGCCGCCCCAGGGGCACCATGCTTCCCGCCCCCACACCTAAGATTTCAGGGTCTAGAGGCGCCTGTGGCTGGGCCTGTGCAAGTATCCATTCAATGCAACATTAGGACACTCTGGGGGGTCTCTCAGCCACCTAGTGTGGGTGTGTTCACGGTGTGCTATGCCCGCAACTGCCCGTGGAAGGAAGGGGTCTCTCGGCCACCTAGTGTGGGTGTGCTCTGTTGCGCAAGGTGTGCTGTGCCTGCAGCTGCCCGTGGAAGGAAGGGTTCTCTCGGCCACACAGTGTGGCTGTGCTCCACTGTGCACGTTGTGCTGTGCCTGCAGCTGCCCATGGAAGGAAGGGGTCTCTCGGGCACCTAGTGTGGGTGTGCTCTGTTGTGCATGGTGTGCTGTGCCCGCAGCTGCCCTTGGAAGGAATGGATCTCTCGGCCACCCAGTGTGGGTGTGCTCCGCTGTGCACAGTGTGCCGTGCCCGCAGCTGCTCTTGGAAGGAATGGGTCTCTTGGCCACCCAGTGTGCTGCCCTGTGCACAGTGCGCAATGCCCGCAGCTGCCCATGGAAGGAAGGGTTCTCTCAGTCACCCAGTGTTGGTGTGCTCCGCTGTGCATGGTGTGCTGTGCCCGCAGCTGCCTGTGGAAGGAAGGGGTCTCTCGGTCACCCAGTGTGGGTGTGCTCCGCTGTGCACAGTGTGCTATGCCCTTGCTTGTGCTCTGCTGTGCGTGGTGCGCTGTGCCCGCAGTTTGCCTTTAGAAGGAAGGGGTCTCTCGGCCACCCAGTGTGGCTGTGCTCCGCTGTGCGCGGTGTGCTGTGCCCACAGCTGCCCATGGAAGGAAGGGGTCTCTCGCCCACCCAGTGTGCTCGTGCTCTGCTGTGCACAGTGGGCTGTGCCCGCAGCTTCCCGTGGAAGGAACGGGTCTCTCTGCCACCCAGTGTGCTCATGCTCCGCTGTGCACAGTGTGCTGTGCCCACAGCTGCCTCTGGAAGGAAGGGGTCTCTCGGCCACCCAGTCTGGGTGTGCTTCACTGTGCACAGTGTGCTGTGCCCGCAGCTTCCCGTGGAAGGAAGGTGTCTCTCGGCCACCCAGTGTGGGTGTGCTCCGATGTGCACAGTGCGCTATGCCCACAGCTGCCATGGAAGGAAGGGGTCTCTCGGCCATCCAGTGTGGGTGTGCTCCGCTGTGCACAGTGTGCTGTGCCTGCAGCTTCCCGTGGAAGGAAGGGTTCTCTTGGCCACCCAGAGTGGGTGTGCTCCGCTGTGCACAGTGTGCTGTGCCCGCAGCTTCCCGTGGAAGGAAGGAGTCTCTCGGCCACCCAGTGTGCTCGTGCTCCGCTGTGCACAGTGTGCTGTGCCCACAGCTTCCCGTGGAAGGAAGGGGTCTCTCGGCCACCCAGTGTGGGTGTGCTTCACTGTGCACAGTGTGCTGTGCCCGCAGCTTACCGTGGAAGGAAGGGGTCTCTCGGCCACCCAGTGTGGGTGTGCTCTGCTGTGCACAGTGCACTATGCCTGCAGCTGCCCGTGGGCGGAAGGGGTCTCTCGGCCACCCAGTGTGGGTGTGCTCCGCTGTGCACAGTGTGCTGTGCCCACAGCTGCCCATGGAAGGAAGGGGTCTCTCGGCCACCCAGTGTGGGTGTGCTTCACTGTGCACAGTGTGCTGTGCCCGCAGCTGTTCATGGAAGGAAGGGGTCTCTCGGCCACCTAGTGTGGGTGTGCTCTGTTGTGCATGGTGTGCTGTGCCCGCAGCTGCCCTTGGAAGGAATGGGTCTCTCAGCCACCCAGTGTGCTCCGCTGTGCACAGTGTGTTATGCCCACAGCTGCCCGTGGAAGGAAGGGGTCTCTCGGCCACCCAGTGTGGGTCTGCTCCACTGTGCACAGTGTGCTGTGCCCTCAGCTTCCCATGGAAGGAAGGGGTCTCTCGGCCACCCAGTGTGGGTGTGCTCTGTTGTGCACAGTATGCTATGCAAGCAGCTGCCTGTGGAAGGAAGGGGTCTCTCGGCCACCCAGTGTGGGTGTGCTCCGCTGTGCACAGTGTGCCGTGCCCGCAGCTGCTCTTGGAAGGAATGGGTCTCTCGGCCACCCAGTGTGCTCCCCTGTGCACAGTGCGCTATACCCGCAGCTGCCTGTAGAAGGAAGTGTTCTCTCAGTCACCCAGTGTTAGTGTGCTCCGCTGTGCATGGTGTGCTGTGCCCGCAGCTGCCCGTGGAAGGAAGGGGTCTCTCGGCCACCCAGTGTGGGTGTGCTTCACTGTGCACAGTGTGCTGTGCCTGCAGCTTCCCGTGGAAGGAAGGTGTTTCTCGGCCACCCAGTGTGGGTGTGCTCCGCTGTGCACAGTGCACTATGCCCACAGCTGCCATGGAAGGAAGGGGTCTCTCGGCCACCCAGTGTGGGTGTGCTCCGCTGTGCACAGTGTGCTGTGCCTGCAGCTTCCCGTGGAAGGAAGGGTTCTCTTGGCCACCCAGAGTGGGTGTGCTCCGCTGTGCACAGTGTGCTGTGCCCGCAGCTTCCCGTGGAAGGAAGGAGTCTCTCGGCCACCCAGTGTGCTCGTGCTCCACTGTGCACAGTGTGCTGTGCCCACAGCTGCCCGTGGAAGGAAGGGGTCTCTCGGCCACCCAGTGTGGGTGTGCTTCACTGTGCACAGTGTGCTGTGCTCGCAGCTTACCGTGGAAGGAAGGGGTCTCTCAGTCACCCAGTGTGGGTGTGCTCCGCTGTGCACGGTGTGCTGTGCCCACAGCTGCCCGTGGAAGGAAGGGGTCTCTAGGCCACCCAGAGTGGGTGTGCTCCGCTGTGCACAGTGTGCTGTGCCCGCAGCTTCCTGTGGAAGGAAGGAGTCTCTCGGCCACCCAGTGTGCTCGTGCTCCGCTGTGCACAGTGTGCTGTGCCCACAGCTGCCCGTGGAAGGAAGGGGTCTCTCAGTCACCCAGTGTGGGTGTGCTCCGCTGTGCCCGGTGTGCTGTGCCCACACCTGCCTGTGGAAGGAAGGGGTCTCTAGGCCACCCAGTGTGGGTGTGCTCCATTGTGCACAGTGTGCTATGCCCTTGCTTGTGCTCTGCTGTGCACGGTGCGCTGTGCCCGCAGCTGCCTATGGAAGGGAGGGGTCTCTCGGCCACCCAGTGTGGCTGTGCTCCACTGTGCGCGGTGTGCTGTGCCCGAAGCTGCCCATGGAAGGGAGGGGTCTCTCGGCCACCCAGTGTGCTCGTGCTCCGCTGTGCACAGTGTGCTGTGCCCGCAGCTTCCCATGGAAGGAAGGGGTCTCTCGGCCACCCAGTGTGGGTGTGCTCCGCTGTGCACAATGTGCTGTGCCCACAGCTGCCCGTGGAAGGAAGGGGTCTCTCGGCCACCCAGTGTGGGTGTGCTTCACTATGCACAGTGTGCTGTGCCTGCAGCTGCTCATGGAAGAAAGGGGTCTCTCGGCCACTTAGTGTGGGGGTCCTCTGTTGTGCATGGTGTGCTGTGCCTGCAGCTGCCCTTGGAAGGAATGGGTCTCTCAGCCACCCAGTGTGCTCCGCTGTGCACAGTGTGCTATGCCCACAGCTGCCTGTGGAAGGAAGGGGTTTCTCAGCCACCCAGTGTGTCTGTGCTCCGCTGTGCACAGTGTGCTGTGCCCGCAGCTGCCCGTGGAAGGAAGGAGTCTCTCGGCCACCCAGTGTGGGTCTGCTCCACTGTGCACAGTGTGCTATGCCCACAGCTGCCTGTGGAAGGAAGGGGTCTCTCGGCCACCCAGTGTGGGTGTGCTCCGCTGTGCACAGTGTGCCGTGCCCGCAGCTGCTCTTGGAAGGAATGGGTCTCTCGGCCACCCAGTGTGCGCCCCTGTGCACAGTGCGCTATACCCGCAGCTGCCCGTGGAAGGAAGGGTTCTCTCGGTCACCCATTGTTGGTGTGCTCCGCTGTGCATGGTGTGCTGTGCCCGCAGCTGCCCGTGGAAGGAAGGGGTCTCTCGGTCACCCAGTGTGGGTGTGCTCCGCTGTGCACGGTGTGCTGTGCCCGCAGCTGCCCGAGGAAGGAAGGGGTCTCTAGGCCACCCAGTGTGGGTGTGCTCCATTGTGCACGGTGTGCTATGCCCTTGCTTGTGCTCTGCTGTGCACGGTGCGCTGTGCCCGCAGCTGCCTGTGGAAGGGAGGGGTCTCTCTGCCACCCAGTGTGGCTGTGCTCCGCTGTGCGTGGTGTGCTGGGCCCGCAGCTGCCCATGGAAGGAAGGGGTCTCTTGGCCACTTAGTGTGGGGGTCCTCTGTTGTGCATGGTGTGCTGTGCCTGCAGCTGCCCTTGGAAGGAATGGGTCTCTCAGCCACCCAGTGTGCTCCGCTGTGCACAGTGTGCTATGCCCACAGCTGCCTGTGGAAGGAAGGGGTTTCTCAGCCACCCAGTGTGTCTGTGCTCCGCTGTGCACAGTGTGCTGTGCCCGCAGCTGCTCGTGGAAGGAAGGGGTCTCTCAGCCACCCAGTGTGGGTCTGCTCCACTGTGCACGGTGTGCTGTGCCCTCAGCTTCCCATGGAAGGAAGGGCTCTCAGCCACCCAGTGTGGGTGTGCTCCGTTGTGCACAGTGTGCTATGCCCGCAACTGCCTGTGGAAGGAAGGGGTCTCTCGGGCACCCAGTGTGGGTGTGCTCCGCTGTGCACAGTGTGCCGGGCCCGCAGCTGCTCTTGGAAGGAATGGGTCTCTCGGCCACCCAGTGTGCGCCCCTGTGCACAGTGCGCTATACCCGCAGCTGCCCGTGGAAGGAAGGGTTCTCTCGCTCACCCAGTGTTGGTGTGCTCCGCTGTGCATGGTGTGCTGTGCCCGCAGCTGCCCGTGGAAGGAAGGGGTCTCTCGGCCACCCAGTGTGGGTGTGCTCCGCTGTGCACGGTGTGCTGTGCCCGCAGCTGCCCGAGGAAGGAAGGGGTCTCTAGGCCACCCAGTGTTGGTGTGCTCCGCTGTGCATGGTGTGCTGTGCCCGCAGCTGGCCGTGGAAGGAAGGGGTCTCTCGGTCACCCAGTGTGGGTGTGCTCCGCTGTGCACGGTGTGCTGTGCCCGCAGCTGCCCGAGGAAGGAAGGGGTCTCTAGGCCACCCAGTGTGGGTGTGCTCCATTGTGCACAGTGTGCTAGGCCCTTGCTTGTGCTCTGCTGTGCACGGTGCGCTGTGCCCGCAGCTGCCTGTGGAAGGGAGGGGTCTCTCGGCCACCCAGTGTGGCTGTGCTCCGCTGTGCGCGGTGTGCTGTGCCCGCAGCTGCCCATGGAAGGAAGGGGTCTCTCGGCCACCTAGTGTGGGGGTCCTCTGTTGTGCATGGTGTGCTGTGCCTGCAGCTGCCCTTGGAAGGAATGGGTCTCTCGGCCACCCAGTGTGGGTGTGCTCTGCTGTGCACAGTGTGCTGTGCCTGCAGTTGCCCGTGGAAGGAAGGTGTCACAGCGTTCGTGTCTCCTTAAGAGACCGACGCCGTGTCACGTGAGTAGCGTCACGTTACGGGGAACGCAAGGGGGAGGGAATATTCTAGGTTAGTTTATGTTGTGTGGAGAATAAAGAAAGACGTGCGCACAACCTCGGCGTGTCTGTCCTTCTTTCAGTGGCCCATCCAGGCCCAACAACTGGCGACGGGGTGCTCTCCAGGACCGCCGAGTCCTCGTCCTCCATCTTCCAGCAGCGATCCTGCTCGGAAGCACACCGCAGGCACCTCCAGCCCGCTGGCGCCCGCGCCTCATCCGAGGCCCGCCTCCTCCTCCCACAGTCAATGGACCGATCCTGGCCCGCTTTACATTGCCGGCGCGTGCGATCCCACACCCGCCCTCCTCCTCCTCCTCCACACTGCGACCTGATCCCAGGCCCGCCCTCCCTCCTCTGTGCACACACGGCCATGCGAACAATAACACGTGCGCCACTGGCGGCCAGTCAGGCCTGAGGCCGCTCTCCTCCTTCTCCTCCATGAACACGTGCAAGCCACGTGCACAGCAGCAAGCCTGATCCCAGGCCATCCATCTACGCAGAGGAATGCATGATCCCAAGCCCAAGCTCTTCTCAATCCAGGGCACACGTCAACTCCACGTGGCCCATCCTCCAGCGACAACTCCACGCCGGCGAAGACAACTCGTCCAGGGTGCATTTGAAGTGCCCCCACACATCGACTGCACAGCAATCCGCCAGCAGTCGCAACCAAGGCCCAGCAGACTCCAGCAGACTCTTAAGAAAGGTGGGTGATACCCCGCATCTACAGCCACCACATAAGACAGCAGGCCCAAGCCCATCCACCTGCTGCAACCACAAGGGGCCCGACTCGAGATGACCAACAGTACCACACACCCCATTCACCACCACCACCTCACCATGAGCTCATCCCAAGATCAGCAAGCTCCAACCCCTCCAACTCCTACAGGGAGCACAGCAACCACGGCATGGCACATGCCCCCCCCTTTCTCCATGATGCCACAAGCGGACAAGGGCCCAAGGTGGGTTGAGTGGTTAGAAGACTTTAATATCTTCATAGATGCTGCGGGGGAAGAAAAGTCACCAAGACTACGCAGCATGTTTCTAAACCTAGCAGGGAATGACATCAAAGTCCTGTTGAAAACCATCCCAACGGCTGAACAAGCTGACTTCCCAGCACTAATCGCGGCACTGAACAGAAGACTGGTAATTGAGCCCAACAGGGACTATGAAAGGTACATATTGAATCAGTGCACGCAAAGGATCGATGACACCGTTGACGAATCTACGAATAAAAGGAGCGAACTGCCAATTCCATGCCTTCTCGCTTGATGAGGCCATACGTCTGAGAGTAATCGAAGGATGTGTATCCCAGACCCTAAAGAAGCAACTCCTCAAAAAACTGATCACCATAGAAGAAGTAAGCCAGATGGCAAGGATTTTAGAAGGGGTGGAAAAACAAGTGACACAGATAAGAGGCACTTCGACAAAACAGGACAAGAATGAAGCGATAGCGGCAATGCAGGCCAACACCACCAGAACGACAGAGAGAGCCCCCAATCCCAACTATTCAATAACGCTGAGAACCCAACGCCAATGCTACCACTGCGGGATGGCTTTCCCTCAGGCAGGGACTTGCCCCGCACTGTCCCAGAGATGTGGCTACTGCGGCAGAGAGGGACACTTTCACTCAGTCTGCAGGGAATGCAGACCATTTCCGATGCAAAGACCACCTGTTGCCCCTCAATTCAAAATACCCAGCGGAAACCCACAAGCTCAAGCCTACCAAACACGCCCATATCACCAAAACCCAAGAAAGTACGTCAGAGTGGTCGAAGATGTCTACCCGACTGATGAGATCCAAGGAAGTGAAGGATACGAGCAAGTATTCCACATAGATGTCCGGTCATTTGGTCGACTGCAAACTGGTCGACTGCAATTTGGTCGACACCATTTGGTCGAAAACCAAATGGTCGAATTTTTTTTTTTAAATTTATATATGTGTTTTGTGGGTTTTTGTGTGGGAAAAAAAAAAGAAAAAAAAGGGGGTTGGGGGGAGGGGGGGACCCCCCCAAAAAAACCAAAAAAGGGGTAAAAAAAATAAAAATTAAAAATTTGACCATTTGGTTTTCGACCAAATGGTGTCGACCAGTTGTCCAGTCGACCAAAAGTTTTCGACCAAATGACCTATAACCTTCCACATAAGAGTTGAATATGATGGACCCCCAACACATCACACCCACTATGCAGCGGACCTACAAGGTTTCAAACATGAAGTCTATCAGTATGACCAATATCAGCATGACGAATACGTCAATCTTATCATGAAGGAAGGAGAGCACGGGAAGCACCCAAGATACCGGTGGATATAGGAGGGAGACAATTCTGTTTCCTAGTCGACTCAGGAGCCACTGTCAACATAATGGGTGAGAAGAAGTTTCACCAGATTCCCAACAAACTGGCCCTGATGCCATCCGATTCCAAGATATACCAATGGGGCGCTGCAAACCCCCTGCAAACAATTGGCTCATTCGGTCGTCGTCTCATCCACGACAACCACTCCACCATGACGAGCATTCACGTCATTTGCAGTCTGACCAAAGGAAGATGCCATCTCAGCTATAGAACCACCTCCTGCCTAGGACTTATAGACATACACGTGCAAGAAGGTGACAAAATCCACTCGACAGAACCAACACTTGAGACAAGAGATAGTGTCATGATGCCTACCTCCAAGGAGCCAGGTCTGACCCAGCAACCCCAGAGGCAGGCATCATTCCCCCCAGGGAAGTTCCAGCGGGCCCAAGCTGAGGCCCTTTGGACGCAGTCCTGGCGCCTTAGGCGCCAGGCTCATGTTGGACCCCAGTCCTGGCGCCTTAGGCGCCAGGCTCCTAAAGCTGGACATGTGTTCAAGTGTTTTTATGTGCACTTACCTGATGCAGACCATGCTGCTACATCCAGGACCTCTTGATTCCTGAATGGGACTACTTTACCTGTGGGACTACTTTCCACCTGGGTGTGGTCGGGGAAGGATACATACCTGATCGGTGGAAGGATACATACCTGGAACTTCTTCCAAAGCTATTTAAACCCCACCCGAACAGCCACACGTGCTTCGCGTTGTTCTGCACCTAGCAGCTGGACGCTCACCGTGTCTGCTCCTGCTTCTGGACTTCAGCCACGCCTGTCAGCATCCTGGGACACCTGCAAAGGGTGATAAGAAGAGAATTCGAGAGGAAGAAGGCCTTACCTGCTAAACCTGCATCACAGAGACATTTCACCGACGATCCTGAAAAGGAAGACATCATTTTTAAAAGCATTTCGCTCTGGTCGCTGCAGCGCTGCATTTCACTCACCTTTCTTGGGCGCCTCCATCTTCAGCAGCGATCATCCGGATCCGCAGCCACTTCCCAGAGCCTAGAGAGAAAAAGACAAGAACACAAGGTGAGAGAAGGAAGGGAATAGGAAAAGCTCAGTTTCCTTCTAAGACTTACCTGTTGGGTCATTCCCATTTCATTTCGGGTCTTGCTGCTTCCAGGCATTTTCCGGACCCCGGCCCCTATGGGGAAAAAAGACAAAGGCATTAGATGAGCGAATGCAAAAACATTACCTGAGCGCTCATCTAGGACTTACCTGATCTTTACTGGAACTGCACTTTTCACTTCGGGTCGGCGCCATATCTCCGGCATTCCGAACCCCGGCCCCTATGGGGAAAAGACATCAACATTAGCGCTTTGTTGCAAGAAGTCTCCAAAGGAATCTTCATTCATCACCTGAAAAAGACAATGAACATTATTATTTAAAGCTTGAACTTTTGAACTTGCAACAGAACTTTTACAGCGCCTTACCAGTATAATCAAGCTTACCTGAACTCCCATCCAACCTCAATCCAGTGAAGTAACTGGGTTCAACGCGCCCCTGCGTTAGAAGCAGGATGGAGAGCTCGTCCTTTCAGACCCTAAGGTGAGACTTCACGGGGGATCGTGGAAGGGTATCGAGGAGGGTTGGAAGGAAGTGGGAGGCTCGAGCATTATTACGCCAGATTGTAATACTCCCTTTTCACGTACAGGAGGATATTCCTGCGAGCCAGTTTAGCCAGAGTAGAGGGGCCCGTCCTATCCATCTTCAGAGCCCTGCGCTTCACCATTGAAGAGGCATCAGCACTCGAAACCAGGCCAGCGCCCCCGTGGGAATCAGGTGAGCGTGACAGATAGTGTGTCCAACGTCCGATCAGGGCCCACGTGTACAGACATGATGTCAAAAGACACCAGCGTGAAAGAATTTCCTCTCATCTGCAAGGGCCTAGGGAAACTAAAAGGACCCCCAGTGAAACTCCACATTGATCCCACTGTCCGACCCGTTCCACAACATCCAAGGAGGGTTGGTTTCCACCTCCAACCCGCAGTGTCAGCTGAACTCGGACAACTCCTGGAAGACGGAATAATAGAACCAGCTACGGGCCCGACCCCGTGGGTCTCTCCACTGGTCATAGTGCCAAAGGACGGAGGACTCAGACTCTGTGTGGACATGCGATTAGCCAACACCACGATTCAGCGTGAATGACACCCAGGCCCCAGAATCGAGGACATGATTGTTCAACTGAATAAGTCCACTCTCTTCTCAAAGTAGACCTGAATCAAGGGTACCACCAGATGGTACTCCATCCAGAATCGAGAGGAATCACCACCTTTGCCACGCACGACAGATTATTCCGCTATAAGCGTCTAAATTTCGGCATATCTTCAGCTGCAGACATTTTCCACGAGGCCATCAGACAAATCATTCGGCCAACCAAAGGGGCACTGAACTACAGTGACGACATTCTTGTGTATGGACGGTCCAAAGAAGAACATGATGTCGCCCTTTGTGCCACATACAAGGCCATCCAAGATGCAGGCCTCACCTTGAATGTTGACAAGTGCCGGTTCAGCAAAACCAAATTAAAATTTTTCGTTCACATATACTCCCCAGATGGAATGACCCCAGACCTTGACAAAGTTGCAACGATCTTCAACCTACAAGAACCGAGACAAATAGCGGACGTACGTTCGTTCTTGGGCATGGCAGGATACTGCGTAAGATATATACTGCACTACGCCACAATCACCGAACCACTCCGAAAACTGCTCCAGAAGGATATGCTGTTCGCCTGGACAGCAGAATGCCAGGACGCATTCTACACCATCAAGCAATCCTTACAGAAGCCAGGAAACTGGCCTATTTTGACCCGGACTGGCACATTGAAATAGTGGTTGACGCAAGCCCAGTGGGACCGGGAGCCATACTCGCCCAGACCAACAGAGTTGACTCCCACCCGAGACACGTAGTGGCATATGTCAGCAGGACACTGGCACCCCCCGAGTCTGCATACTCCCAAGCAGAAAAAGAGAGCCTAGCAGCAGTATGGACGTGTGAACCCTTTCACAATTTTATAATATGGAAGAGATTCACCCTTATCACGGACCATCAAGCCCTACTTTCACTGTTTGGAAACCCACGAACGAAGATGCCCCCCAGTATTGAACGGTGGGTCATTCGTCTACAAGAATACGATTATCAGATCATACATCGTCCGGGGGGTGAACACAACCCAGCTGACTATTTATCCAGACACCCCACAGGAAAGCCAACACCAAGACAGGGTGACATGGAATAATAAGCTACGTCACCACAAATGCGTTGCCTCCAGCGATATCGTTAGAAGCCGTCGCACTGTCGTCAGCAGCTGATCCATCCATGGCCCTGGCGATTGAACTCACTGAACATAACAAGTGGAAGGACTACAGGAGGTCACTGACAACACATCCAGGCCCAAACCGAGACAAACTAGAGAGGCTAGCAAAAGTCCATACAGAGCTAGCCGTCAAAGACAAAGCCATACTCCTCAGAGGGTGCAGAATAGTAATCCCAGCGGATCTACGGTCAGACATAGGGCCTCATTACACGGATGGCGGTAAGGGTTTACCGGTACTGGTATTTTACCGGTACCGGTAAATCCTTACCGCCTTACTACGAGGTCCCTTTGCGGGTTGGGGAATTTAACGCCTGCTTTTTGCAGGCGTTAAAAACCAACCCGCAAAGGGACCCAGGGAGCTAATTACGTTACCGCAATTTGCGGTACCGTAATTAGCGCCTTCCCCATTCCCATTATGCCCTATGGGGCAAAAATGGGAATGGGGGAGGGCAATGGTGGAAGGGGGAATTACCGCCCCGCCAACCTTGGAATGGGGCGGTAATTCCCCTTTCCGTCAAGGCGGTGCCGGTATTTTACCGGCATGAAACATGGCGCTAATAGCGCCATGGTTCTCCGCCATCCGTGTAATGAGGCCCATAATCAAGACAGCCCATGAGGAACACCAAGGAGCGGACAATACCAAACGACAACTGCGCTGCCGCGTATGGTTCCCTTTTCTTGACGCTTTAGTAGAAAGATGGGTAAAGATCCGCATGGCATGCCAATGTATGGCCAGAGCCAAAGCCCCGATACCCCTACAGCCAACACAGATACCAGAACACCCATGGGAAAAAGTGGCAATGGACTTTTATGGACCCCTAGAATCAGGGGAATACCTGCTCCTATTCACTGATGAACATTCAAGGTTCCCAATCGTAAAGAGATCCTCATCCACAGCCTTTGCCCAAATCACAGCTGTCTTTGACGAAGTCGTGAGTGAATGGGGCATACCTGACATCATCAAGTCAGACAATGGCCCGCCATTCTGCGGCCACGAGTTTGCAACATTCGCCAAACCCTTGGAATTTAAGCACCAGAAAATAACACCTCGATGGCCGCAAGCCAACGGAATGGGCGAGAGATTCATGTCTTCGATCAAAAAGACATTACAAAGAGCCAGACTGGAAAACGTCGACCCACACCAGGCCCTATGCAGGATGCTTCGAGATTATCGTAACACACCACATGAGGCCACGAATAGGACCCCAGCCGAACTCATGGTAAAGTACCAAGTTCGCACACGAATCATACGACACCTGACAAACAAACCAGAAACAGATCCAGAAATCCTAGAGAGAGACGCGGAGTGGAAAGAACGAGCCCACATCTAGGCACATGAAAGAAGAGGAGCATGCACAAAAGACCTTCAAGTGGGAGACGAAGTGTTGGTAGAACAGGCAACAGTCAAGAAGACCGATTCAAGATTAGCCCCACAGCCGCTACAAGTCACGGCAATAAAAGCGACCATATTGACTGCCGAAAATGAAGAACGAGAAATAACTCGGAACAGTTCACAGTTCAAGCTCACGGCAACAAAGGGAAATGAGAGCTTTCAGCCCCCAGATCCCGAACCGATGTCACTAGATCCTCGAGATACATTATGGACGCCTCCAAAATTCTCACCTCGTCCAGGAACAAAGAAAACAGAGAGGCCAGAAGAAGATCCAGGAGAAGCCGCCAGTAGCCGGCCCCAACGAGCTGTGAAGAAACCAGCACGCCTGGTTGAAGAATGTTGAAAACGTTGTAAGGACCTTTTGTCCGGGGGTGAGGTCACAGCGTTCATGGCTCCTTAAGAGACTGACGCCGTGTCACGTGAGTAGCGTCACGTGACAGGGAACGCAATGGGAGGGAACGTTCTAGGTTAGTTTATGCTTTGCGGAGAATAAAGAAAGACGTGCGCACAACCTCGGCGTGTCTGTCCTTCTTTCAGTGGCACATCCGGGCCCAACAGAAGGGGTCTCTTGGTCACATATGCACAGTGAGCTGTGCCCGCAGCTGCCCGTGGAAGGAAGGGGTATCTCGGCCACCCTGCGTGGGTGTGCTCCGCTGTACACAGTGTGCTGTGTCCGCAGCTGCCCGTGGAAGGAAGGGATCTCTCGCCCACCTAGTGTGGGTGTGCCCACAGCTATGCCCGCAGCTGCCCGTGGAAGGAATGGATCTCTCGGCCACCCAGTGTGGGTGTGCCCGCAGCTATGCCCGCAGCTGCCCGTGGAAGGAAGTGGTCTCCCGGCCACCCAGTGTGGGTGTGCCAGCAGCTATGCCCGCAGCTGCCCGTGGAAGGAAGGGATCTTTCGGCCACCCAGTGTGGGTGTGCCCGCAGCTATGCCCGCAGCTGCCCGTGGAAGGAAGTGGTCTCTCGGCCACCCAGTGTGGGTGTGCCAGCAGCTATGCCCGCAGCTGCCCGTGGAAGGAAGGGATCTCTTGGCCACCTAGTGTGGGTGTGCCAGCAGCTATGCCCGCAGCTGCCCGTGGAAGGAAGGGGTCTCTCGGCCACCCAGTGTGGGTGTGCCCGCAGCTATGCCCACAGCTGCCCGTGGAAGGAAGGGATCTCTCGCCCACCTAGTGTGGGTGTGCCCGCAGCTGTGCCCGCAGCTGCCCGTGGAAGGAAGGGATCTCTCGCCCACCTAGTGTGGGTGTGCCCGCAACTATGCCCGCAGCTGCCCGTGGAAGGAAGTGGTCTCTCGGCCACCTAGTGTGGGTGTGCCCGCAGCTATGCCCGCAGCTGCCCGTGGAAGGATGGGATCTCTCGGTCACCCAGTGTGGGTGTGCCCGCAGCTATGCCCGCAGCTGCCCGTGGAAGGAAGGGGTCTCCTGGCCACCCAGTGTGGGTGTGCCAGCAGCTATGCCCGCAGCTGCCCGTGGAAGGAAATGGTCTCTCGGCCACCCAGTGTGGGTGTGCCCGCAGCTATGCCCGCAGCTGCCCGTGGAAGGAAGGGGTCTCTTGGCCACCCAGTGTGGGTGTGCTCGCAGCTATGCCCGCAGCTGCCCGTGGAAGGAAGGGGTCTCTCGGCCACCCAGTGTGGGTGTTCTCGCAGCTATGCCCGCAGCTGCCCGTGGAAGGAAGGGATCTCTCGGCCACCCAGTGTGGGTGTGCCCGCAGCTATGCCCGCAGCTGCCCGTGGAAGGATGGGATCTCTCGGCCACCCAGTGTGGGTGTGCCCGCAGCTATGCCCGCAGCTGCCCGTGGAAGGAAGGGGTCTCCTGGCCACCCAGTGTGAGTGTGCCAGCAGCTATGCCCGCAGCTGCCCGTGGAAGGAAGTGGTCTCTCGGCCACCCAGTGTGGGTGTGCCCGCAGCTATGCCCGCAGCTGCCCGTGGAAGGAAGTGGTCTCTCGGCCACCCAGTGTGGGTGTGCCCGCAGCTATGCCCGCAGCTGCCCGTGGAAGGAAGGGGTCTCTCGGCCACCCAGTGTGGGTGTGCTCGCAACTATGCCCGCAGCTGCCCGTGGAAGGAAGGGGTCTCTCGGCCACCCAGTGTGGGTGTTCTCGCAGCTATGCCCGCAGCTGCCCGTGGAAGGATGGGACCTCTCGGCCACCCAGTGTGGGTGTGCCCGCAGCTATGCCCGCAGCTGCCCGTGGAAGGATGGGGTCTCTCGGCCACTCAGTGTGGGTGTGCCCGCAGCTGACCGTGGAAGGAAGGGGTCTCTCGGCCACCTAGTGTGGGTGATCCCGCAGCCATGCCCGCAGCTGCCCGTGGAAGGAAGGGGTCTCTCGGCCACCCAGTGTGGGTGTTCTCGCAGCTTTGCCCGCAGCTGTCCGTGGAAGGAAGGGGTCTCTCGGCCACCCAGTGTGGGTGTGCCCGCAGCTATGCCCGCAGCTGCCCGTGGAAGGAAGGGATCTCTCGCCCACCTAGTGTGGGTGTGCCCGCAGCTATGCCCGCAGCTGCCCGTGGAAGGAAGGGGTCTCTCGGCCACCTAGTGTGGGTGTGCCCGCAGCTATGCCCGCAGCTGCCCGTGGAAGGAAGGGGTCTCTCGGCCACCCAGTGTGGGTGTTCCAGCAGCTATGCCCGCAGCTGCCCGTGGAAGGAAGGGGTCTCTCGGCCACCTAGTGTGGGTGTTCCCGCAGCCATGCCCGCAGCTGCCCGTGGAAGGAAGTGGTCTCTCGGCCACCTAGTGTGGGTGTGCCAGCAGCTATGCCCAAAGCTGCTGCCCGTGGAAGGAAGTGGTCTCTCGGCCACCCAGTGTGGGTGTTCTCGCAGCTATGCCCGCAGCTGCCCGTGGAAGGAAGGGATCTCTCGGCCACCCAGTGTGGGTGTGCCCGCAGCTATGCCCGCAGCTGCCCGTGGAAGGATGGGGTCTCTGCCCGCATCTGCCCGTGGAAGGATGGGGTCTCTCGGCCACTCAGTGTGGGTGTGCCCGCAGCTGCCCGTGGAAGGAAGGGGTCTCTCGGCCACCTAGTGTGGGTGATCCCGCAGCCATGCCCGCAGCTGCCCGTGGAAGGAAGGGGTCTCTCGGCCACCTAGTGTGGGTGTTCCTGCAGCTATGCCCGCAGCTGCCCGTGGAAGGAAGGGGTCTCCCGGCCACCCAGTGTGGGTGTTCTCGCAGCTTTGCCCGCAGCTGTCCGTGGAAGGAAGTGGTCTCTCGGCCACCCAGTGTGGGTGTGCCCGCAGCTATGCCCGCAGCTGCCCGTGGAAGGAAGGGATCTCTCGCCCACCTAGTGTGGGTGTGCCCGCAGCTATGCCCGCAGCTGCCCGTGGAAGGAAGGGGTCTCTCGGCCACCTAGTGTGGGTGTGCCCGCAGCTATGCCCGCAGCTGCCCGTGGAAGGAAGGGGTCTCTCGGCCACCCAGTGTGGGTGTTCCAGCAGCTATGCCCGCAGCTGCCCGTGGAAGGAAGGGGTCTCTCGGCCACCTAGTGTGGGTGTTCCCGCAGCTATGCCCGCAGCTGCCCGTGGAAGGAAGGTGTCTCTCGGCCACCTAGTGTGGGTGTTCCCGCAGCCATGCCCGCAGCTGCCCGTGGAAGGAAGTGGTCTCTCGGCCACCTAGTGTGGATGTGCCAGCAGCTATGCCCGCAGCTGCCCGTGGAAGGAAGGGGTCTCCCGGCCACCCAGTGTGGGTGTTCTCGCAGCTTTGCCCGCAGCTGTCCGTGGAAGGAAGTGGTCTCTCGGCCACCCAGTGTGGGTGTGCCCGCAGCTATGCCCGCAGCTGCCCGTGGAAGGAAGGGATCTCTCGCCCACCTAGTGTGGGTGTGCCCGCAGCTATGCCCGCAGCTGCCCGTGGAAGGAAGGGGTCTCTCGGCCACCTAGTGTGGGTGTGCCCGCAGCTATGCCCGCAGCTGCCCGTGGAAGGAAGGGGTCTCTCGGCCACCCAGTGTGGGTGTTCCAGCAGCTATGCCCGCAGCTGCCCGTGGAAGGAAGGGGTCTCTCGGCCCCTAGTGTGGGTGTTCCCGCAGCCATGCCCGCAGCTGCCCGTGGAAGGAAGTGGTCTCTCGGCCACCTAGTGTGGGTGTGCCAGCAGCTATGCCCGCAGCTGCTGCCCGTGGAAGGAAGTGGTCTCTCGGCCACCAAGTGTGGGTGTGCCAGCAGCTATGCCCGCAGCTGCCCGTGGAAGGATGGGGTCTCTCGGCCACCCAGTGTGGGTGTTCCAGCAGCTATGCCCGCAGCTGCCCGTGGAAGGAAGGGGTCTCTCGGCCACCCAGTGTGGGTGTTCCAGCAGCTATGCCCGCAGCTGCCCGTGGAAGGAAGTGGTCTCTCGGCCACCCAGTGTGGGTGTTCCAGCAGCTATGCCCGCAGCTGCCCGTGGAAGGAAGGGGTCTCTCGGCCACCCAGTGTGGGTGTTCCAGCAGCTATGCCCGCAGCTGCCCGTGGAAGGAAGGGGTCTCTCGGCCACCTAGTGTGGGTGTTCCCGCAGCCATGCCCGCAGCTGCCCGTGGAAGGAAGTGGTCTCTCGGCCACCTAGTGTGGGTGTGCCAGCAGCTATGCCCGCAGCTGCTGCCCGTGGAAGGAAGGGGTCTCTCGGCCACCTAGTGTGGGTGTTCCCGCAGCCATGCCCGCAGCTGCCCGTGGAAGGAAGTGGTCTCTCGGCCACCTAGTGTGGGTGTGCCAGCAGCTATGCCCGCAGCTGCTGCCCGTGGAAGGAAGTGGTCTCTCGGCCACCCAGTGTGGGTGTGCCAGCAGCTATGCCCGCAGCTGCCCGTGGAAGGATGGGGTCTCTCGGCCACTCAGTGTGGGCGTGCTCCGCTGTGCACAGTGTGCTGTACCCAGGGGGTGTGTGGCTCCTCGGAGCGCGAGGTCTGTGAGCGGTTACGTCAAGGGCTGAGGCAGCGCTTGCCCGGGTGGGCTGGCAGTGTGGGTGGCGGCGCTCACGGCATTCGATGGCGTAGCGCCACCTGAGGGTAATTAGCAGGAATGCATGCTGTGTTTGGGAATCATCTGGTGTGGCAGCTAATTACTATTAACGCCAGAAATTGCAAAGTGGGGGGTGCCCTTCACTGGTGGAGTCCCTTTCCCTCGAGGCGCTTTGAGCCACTGTAGGGCTTCAGTAAGTTCTGGTGCCTCTCGGCTGGGAAAGCACAGCAGCGGTGAGCAGGGCCAGCCTCCCAGAGGTATAAAGGGGCCGCCTCCCAGAGGCATAAAGGGGCCGTGTCAAAGATAACAGAGGTGGGGGTGGGGCGGGGGTGCGGCACGTCCAGGGAAGGGAAGGAAAGAAGGGACGCGGGCATCGGACAACAGGGACTGGTCAGGGCCTTTCAACCCTTTCATAGGAAAGGGGCCTGGGGAAGTGGGTAGCAGCTACAATGTGGACACCCCCTTTTACCCTGGAACCGATCACCACTGGAATGTGCGCATTTGCCGCTCCCGTGGAATGTGCGCATTTTCCGCTCCCTTTGGAATGTGCGCATTTGCCGCTCCCTTGGAATGTGCGCATTAGCCGCTCCCTTTGGAATGTGCGCATTTGCCGCTCCCTTGGAATGTGCGCATTTGCCGCTCCATTGGAATATGCGCATTTGCCGCTCCCGTGGAATGTGCGCATTTGCCGCTCCCGTGGAATGCGCGCATTTGCCGCTCCCATTGGAATGTGCGCATTTGCCTCTCCATTGGAATGTGCGCATTTGCCGCTCCTGTGGAATGTGCGCATTTGCCTCTCCATTGGAATGTGCGCATTTGCCGCTCCCGTGGAATGTGCGCATTTGCCTCTCCATTGGAATGTGCGCATTTGCCGCTCCATTGGAATGTGCGCATTTGCCGCTCCCATTGGAATGTGCGCATTTGCCGCTCCCGTGGAATGTGCGCATTTGCCGCTCCCGTGGAATGTGCGCATTTGCCGCTCCATTGGAATGTGCGCATTTGCCTCTCCATTGGAATATGCGCATTTGCCGCTCCCGTGGAATGTGCGCATTTGCCGCTCCATTGGAATGTGCGCATTTGCCTCTCCATTGGAATATGCGCATTTGCCGCTCCCGTGGAATGTGCGCATTTGCCGCTCCATTGGAATGTGCGCATTTGCCTCTCCATTGGAATGTGCGCATTTGCCGCTCCCATTGGAATGTGCGCATTTGCCGCTCCCGTGGAATGTGCGCATTTGCCGATCCCGTGGAATGTGCGCATTTGCCGCTCCCGTGGAATGTGCGCATTTGCCGCTCCCATTGGAATGTGCGCATTTGCCTCTCCATTGGAATGTGCGCATTTGCCGCTCCCGTGGAATGTGCACATTTGCCGCTCCCATTGGAATGTGCGCATTTGCCGCTCCCATTGGAATGTGCGCATTTGCCGCTCCCGTGGAATGTGTGCATTTGCCGCTCCCGTGGAATGTGCGCATTTGCCGCTCCATTGGAATGTGCGCATTTGCCGCTCCCGTGGAATGTGCGCATTTGCCTCTCCATTGGAATGTGCGCATTTGCCGCTCCCGTGGAATGTGCGCATTTGCCGCTCCCATTGGAATGTGCGCATTTGCCTCTCCATTGGAATGTGCGCATTTGCCGCTCCCGTGGAATGTGCACATTTGCCGCTCCCATTGGAATGTGCGCATTTGCCGCTCCCATTGGAATGTGCGCATTTACCTCTCCATTGGAATGTGCGCATTTGCCGCTCCTGTGGAATGTGCGCATTTGCCACTCCCGTGGAATGTGCGCATTTGCCGCTCCCATTGGAATGTGCGCATTTGCCGCTCCGTGGAATGTGTGCATTTGCCGCTCCCGTGGAATGTGCGCATTTTCCGCTCCATTGGAATGTGCGCATTTGCCGCTCCCGTGGAATGTGCGCATTTGCCGCTCCCATTGAATGTGCGCATTTGCCGCTCCATTGGAATGTGCGCATTTGCCGCTCCATTGGAATGTGCGCATTTGCCGCTCAATTGGAATGTGTGCATTTGCCGCTCCCGTGGAATGTGCGCATTTGCCGCTCCCGTGGAATGTGCGCATTTGCCGCTCCCGTGGAATGTGCGCATTTGCCGCTCCCATTGGAATGTGCGCATTTGCCGCTCCCGTGGAATGTGCGCATTTGCCGCTCCATTGGAATGTGCGCATTTGCCGCTCCCGTGGAATGTGCGCATTTGCCGCTCCCATTGGAATGTGCGCATTTGCCTCTCCATTCGAATGTGCGCATTTGCCGCTCCCGTGGAATGTGCACATTTGCCGCTCCCATTGGAATGTGCGCATTTGCCTCTCCATTGGAATGTGCGCATTTGCCGCTCCCGTGGAATGTGCACATTTGCCGCTCCCATTGGAATGTGCGCATTTGCCGCTCCCATTGGAATGTGCGCATTTGCCGCTCCCGTGGAATGTGTGCATTTGCCGCTCCCGTGGAATGTGCGCATTTGCCGCTCCATTGGAATGTGCGCATTTGCCGCTCCCGTGGAATGTGCGCATTTGCCTCTCCATTGGAATGTGCGCATTTGCCGCTCCCGTGGAATGTGCGCATTTGCCGCTCCCATTGGAATGTGCGCATTTGCCTCTCCATTGGAATGTGCGCATTTGCCGCTCCCGTGGAATGTGCACATTTGCCGCTCCCATTGGAATGTGCGCATTTGCCGCTCCCATTGGAATGTGCGCATTTACCTCTCCATTGGAATGTGCGCATTTGCCGCTCCTGTGGAATGTGCACATTTGCCACTCCCGTGGAATGTGCGCATTTGCCGCTCCCATTGGAATGTGCGCATTTGCCGCTCCGTGGAATGTGTGCATTTGCCGCTCCCGTGGAATGTGCGCATTTTCCGCTCCATTGGAATGTGCGCATTTGCCGCTCCCGTGGAATGTGCGCATTTGCCGCTCCCATTGAATGTGCGCATTTGCCGCTCCATTGGAATGTGCGCATTTGCCGCTCCATTGGAATGTGCGCATTTGCCGCTCAATTGGAATGTGTGCATTTGCCGCTCCCGTGGAATGTGCGCATTTGCCGCTCCCGTGGAATGTGCGCATTTGCCGCTCCCGTGGAATGTGCGCATTTGCCGCTCCCATTGGAATGTGCGCATTTGCCGCTCCCGTGGAATGTGCGCATTTGCCGCTCCATTGGAATGTGCGCATTTGCCGCTCCCGTGGAATGTGCGCATTTGCCGCTCCCATTGGAATGTGCGCATTTGCCTCTCCATTCGAATGTGCGCATTTGCCGCTCCCGTGGAATGTGCACATTTGCCGCTCCCATTGGAATGTGCGCATTTGCCGCTCCCATTGGAATGTGCGCATTTACCTCTCCATTGGAATGTGCGCATTTGCCGCTCCTGTGGAATGTGCGCATTTGCCACTCCCGTGGAATGTGCGCATTTGCCGCTCCCATTGGAATGTGCGCATTTGCCGCTCCCGTGGAATGTGTGCATTTGCCGCTCCCGTGGAATGTGCGCATTTGCCGCTCCATTGGAATGTGCGCATTTGCCGCTCCATTGGAATGTGCGCATTTGCCGCTCCCGTGGAATGTGCGCATTTGCCGCTCCCATTGGAATGTGCGCATTTGCCTCTCCATTGGAATGTGCGCATTTGCCGCTCCCGTGGAATGTGCACATTTGCCGCTCCCATTGGAATGTGCGCATTTGCCGCTCCCATTGGAATGTGCGCATTTACCTCTCCATTGGAATGTGCGCATTTGCCGCTCCTGTGGAATGTGCGCATTTGCCACTCCCGTGGAATGTGCGCATTTGCCGCTCCCATTGGAATGTGCGCATTTGCCGCTCCCGTGGAATGTGTGCATTTGCCGCTCCCGTGGAATGTGCGCATTTGCCGCTCCCGTGGAATGTGCACATTTGCCGCTCCCATTGGAATGTGCGCATTTGCCGCTCCCATTGGAATGTGCGCATTTACCTCTCCATTGGAATGTGCGCATTTGCCGCTCCTGTGGAATGTGCGCATTTGCCACTCCCGTGGAATGTGCGCATTTGCCGCTCCCATTGGAATGTGCGCATTTGCCGCTCCCGTGGAATGTGTGCATTTGCCGCTCCCGTGGAATGTGCGCATTTGCCGCTCCATTGGAATGTGCGCATTTGCCGCTCCATTGGAATGTGCGCATTTGCCGCTCCCGTGGAATGTGCGCATTTGCCGCTCCCATTGGAATGTGCGCATTTGCCTCTCCATTGGAATGTGCGCATTTGCCGCTCCCGTGGAATGTGCACATTTGCCGCTCCCATTGGAATGTGCGCATTTGCCGCTCCCATTGGAATGTGCGCATTTACCTCTCCATTGGAATGTGCGCATTTGCCGCTCCTGTGGAACGTGCGCATTTGCCGCTCCCGTGGAATGTGCGCATTTGCCGCTCCCATTGGAATGTGCGCATTTGCCGCTCCCGTGGAATGTGTGCATTTGCCGCTCCCGTGGAATGTGCGCATTTGCCGCTCCATTGGAATGTGCGCATTTGCCGCTCCCGTGGAATGTGCGCATTTGCCGCTCCCGTGGAATGTGCGCATTTGCCGCTCCCATTGAATGTGCGCATTTGCCGCTCCATTGGAATGTGCGCATTTGCCGCTCCATTGGAATGTGCGCATTTGCCGCTCAATTGGAATGTGCGCATTTGCCGCTCCCGTGGAATGTGCACATTTTCCGCTCCCGTGGAATGTGCGCATTTGCCGCTCCCATTGGAATGTGCGCATTTGCCGCTCCCGTGGAATGTGCGCATTTGCCGCTCCATTGGAATGTGCGCATTTGCCGCTCCCTTGGAATGTGCACATTTGCCGCTCCCATTGGAATGTGCGCATTTGCCGCTCCCGTGGAACGTGCGCATTTGCCGCTCCCGTGGAATGTGCGCATTTGCCTCCGCTGGAATGTGCGCATTTGCCGCTCCATTGGAATGTGCGCATTTGCCGCTCCATTGGAATGTGCGCATTTGCCGCTCCCGTGGAATGTGAGCATTTGCTGCTCCATTGGAATGTGCGCATTTGCCGCTCCCATTGGAATGTGCGCATTTGCCGCTCCCGTGGAACGTGCGCATTTGCCGCTCCTGTGGAATGTGCGCATTTGCCTCCGCTGGAATGTGCGCATTTGCCGCTCCATTGGAATGTGCGCATTTGCCGCTCCATTGGAATGTGCGCATTTGCCGCTCCCGTGGAATGTGCGCATTTGGCACTCCCGTGGAATGTGCGCATTTGCCACTCCCGTGGAATGTGCGCATTTGCCATTCCCGTGGAATGTGCGCATTTGCCGCTCCCATTGGAATGTGCGCATTTGCCGCTCCCTTGGAATGTGCGCATTTGCCGCTCCATTGGAATATGCGCATTTGCCGCTCCCGTGGAATGTGCGCATTTGCCGCTCCCGTGGAATGTGCGCATTTGCCGCTCCCATTGGAATGTGCGCATTTGCCGCTCCCGTGGAATGTGCGCATTTGCCTCTCCATTGGAATGTGCGCATTTGCCGCTCCCGTGGAATGTGCGCATTTGCCTCTCCATTGGAATGTGCGCATTTGCTGCTCCATTGGAATGTGCGCATTTGCCGCTCCATTGGAATGTGCGCATTTGCCGCTCCCATTGGAATGTGCGCATTTGCCGCTTCCGTGGAATGTGCGCATTTGCCGCTCCCATTGGAATGTGCGCATTTGCCTCTCCATTGGAATGTGCGCATTTGCCGCTCCCGTGGAATGTGCACATTTGCCGCTCCCATTGGAATGTGCGCATTTGCCGCTCCCATTGGAATGTGCGCATTTACCTCTCCATTGGAATGTGCGCATTTGCCGCTCCTGTGGAATGTGCGCATTTGCCACTCCCGTGGAATGTGCGCATTTGCCGCTCCCATTGGAATGTGCGCATTTGCCGCTCCCGTGGAATGTGTGCATTTGCCGCTCCCGTGGAATGTGCGCATTTGCCGCTCCATTGGAATGTGCGCATTTGCCGCTCCCGTGGAATGTGCGCATTTGCCGCTCCCGTGGAATGTGCGCATTTGCCACTCCCGTTGAATGTGCGCATTTGCCGCTCCATTGGAATGTGCGCATTTGCCGCTCCATTGGAATGTGCGCATTTGCCGCTCAATTGGAATGTGCGCATTTGCCGCTCCCGTGGAATGTGCGCATTTTCCGCTCCCGTGGAATGTGCGCATTTGCCGCTCCCATGGAATGTGCGCATTTGCCGCTCCCATTGGAATGTGCGCATTTGCCGCTCCCGTGGAATGTGCGCATTTGCCGCTCCATTGGAATGTGCGCATTTGCCGCTCCTTTGGAATGTGCACATTTGCCGCTCCCATTGGAATGTGCGCATTTGCCGCTCCCGTGGAACGTGCGCATTTGCCGCTCCCGTGGAATGTGCGCATTTGCCTTCGCTGGAATGTGCGCATTTGCTGCTCCATTGGAATGTGCGCATTTGCCGCTCCCGTGGAATGTGAGCATTTGCTGCTCCATTGGAATGTGCGCATTTGCCGCTCCCATTGGAATGTGCGCATTTGCCGCTCCCGTGGAACGTGCGCATTTGCCGCTCCTGTGGAATGTGCGCATTTGCCTCCGCTGGAATGTGCGCATTTGCCGCTCCATTGGAATGTGCGCATTTGCCGCTCCCGTGGAATGTGCGCATTTGGCGCTCCCGTGAAATGTGCGCATTTGCCACTCCCGTGGAATGTGCGCATTTGCCGCTCCCATTGGAATGTGCGCATTTGCCGCTCCCTTGGAATGTGCGCATTTGCCGCTCCATTGGAATATGCGCATTTGCCGCTCCCGTGGAATGTGCGCATTTGCCGCTCCCGTGGAATGTGCGCATTTGCCGCTCCCGTGGAATGCGCGCATTTGCCGCTCCCATTGGAATGTGCGCATTTGCCTCTCCATTGGAATGTGCGCATTTGCCGCTCCCGTGGAATGTGCGCATTTGCCTCTCCATTGGAATGTGCGCATTTGCCGCTCCCGTGGAATGTGCGCATTTGCTTCTCCATTGGAATGTGCGCATTTGCCGCTCCATTGGAATGTGCGCATTTGCCGCTCCCATTGGAATGTGCGCATTTGCCGCTCCCGTGGAATGTGCGCATTTGCCGCTCCATTGGAATGTGCGCATTTGCCTCTCCATTGGAATGTGCGCATTTGCCGCTCCCGTGGAATGTGCGCATTTGCCGCTCCCGTGGAATGTGCGCATTTGCCGCTCCCATTGGAATGTGCGCATTTGCCTCTCCATTGGAATGTGCGCATTTGCCGCTCCCGTGGAATGTGCACATTTGCCGCTCCCATTGGAATGTGCGCATTTGCCGCTCCCATTGGAATGTGCGCATTTACCTCTCCATTGGAATGTGCGCATTTGCCACTCCTGTGGAATGTGCGCATTTGCCGCTCCATTGGAATGTGCGCATTTGCCGCTCCATTGGAATGTGCGCATTTGCCGCTCAATTGGAATGTGCGCATTTGCCGCTCCCGTGGAATGTGCGCATTTTCCGCTCCCGTGGAATGTGCGCATTTGCCGCTCCCATTGGAATGTGCGCATTTACCTCTCCATTGGAATGTGCGCATTTGCCGCTCCTGTGGAATGTGCGCATTTGCTGCTCCATTGGAATGTGCGCATTTGCCGCTCCATTGGAATGTGCGCATTTGCCGCTCCGTGGAATGTGCGCATTTGCCGCTCCATTGGAATGTGCGCATTTGCCGCTACCATTGGAATGTGCGCATTTGCCGCTCCCGTGGAATGTGCGCATTTGCCTCTCCATTGGAATGTGCGCATTTGCCGCTCCCGTGGAATGTGCGCATTTGGCGCTCCCGTGGAATGTGCGCATTTGCCGCTCCCGTGGAATGTGCGCATTTGCCGCTCCCGTGGAATGTGCGCATTTGCCGCTCCTGTGGAATGTGCGCATTTGCCGCTCCCGTGGAATGTGCGCATTTGCCGCTCCCGTGGAATGTGCGCATTTGCCGCTCCTGTGGAATGTGCGCATTTGCCTCTTCATTGGAATGTACGCATTTGCCTCTCCATTGGAATGTGCGCATTTGCCTCTCCCATTGGAATGTGCGCATTTGCCGCTCCCGTGGAATGTGCGCATTTGGCGCTCCCGTGGAATGTGCGCATTTGCCGCTCCCGTGGAATGTGCGCATTTGCCGCTCCCATGCTCCCTCGGGCTCCCTGGGGGGGGGGGGGCTTCAAGAGCTGCAGGGGCATTTTGCGCCCTACTCTTTCCGCTGCCAGGAGCCGTGCTCTGGCCCCCAGACACGATGGGGGTGGGGGTGTTCTTCAGTGGGACAGCAAGAGAAGGGACAGTGCCCCCTAGGGGTTGGAAGGTGTGAGTGTGATAGGAAATGATATTGTATTTATATGGCGCTCCTGCACCAGCGCATGAAGATGGAGAGTGTGGTTTGGAACATTGCCTGGGGGGGGCGGGGGGGCGGGGGTAATGGCACGGGGGCAGGGAGTGCCGCAGGGAGTTTAGATGCCTCACCTTGAGTGCACGGTTGGAAACCTCGGCGCAGGCCCTCATTGTGATCAGGGTCGGACTGGGGCATAACATTGTCTCGGGCACTAACGGAAAAGTGGCCCAGGGTTGCAAATGGGAATTCATTCCTTTTGTGACGCTCTGTGAATAGTTCTCAAGGGGGAGCTTTTTTGATAAAATGTGATGCAAATTGCGCATTTTAAAGAATGTTAATTCAGCAACACTGGTCAAAAACTATTAGCTGAAGTAACTCATCAAACTTGCCCACACTGGCCAAAAAAGTGGCCCCCTTGGGCCCAAATAACGGACCCACACAAGCATTTTGCATTTTTAGTTCGGCCATGGGCCCATGGCCCTGTAGGCCAGTCCTGCCTGATTGTGATGCTTCGTGATCCTCCGGTGGGGGTGCAGTTTAGGAACTGGGGTGCTGCGGTATGGGTCTGATCCTGGCAGCTGGGCAGGGTCGGGGCGGGTAGTAATTGGGTGGGAGGCTGCCTCGGATTGCCAGGTGCTGTGCCAGAAGAGGCTGGGTAGCTGGGCACCACCAGCTGCCAGGAGGCAGAACACATCCAGCCAGGTGAGGCCCCTGCTGTGCGCTGGGGGTCAAGCTTCAAGCTTTAAACATGAACCAGGCTGGCTACGAGTGGGGGCATGACCCCCGAAACGAGAGTGGCGAGTGTTGCGCAAGGAAGTGCGACGCAGAACGAGTGTCTCCCATCTGTGCATTGCTTGCGGGCCGGGCACGGGCCCCTACACCTCCCGGGGGGAGGGAGGAACGTTAGCTCACATAGTCGGGTCATTGCAGCGGAGTAACTTTGCTGAGCAGGTTGGGGAGACATGGCACCTAAATGAAAGGGGCCCCGGCCAGAATGAGAGGGGCAAAAATGCCGATTATCCCCCTAGGAGGGGGTGCCCTGCTCCCATTGGGTAGAGGCGCCCTGGGGCGCGGGAGGCGCTGAGCGAGACCATGGGATGTGGGCAGAACCGCTTGCGAGGTTTATATGTAGTGAGGCCTAGTCCGTGGCAGCTGCTGGGAAGTCCAGAAGAAGCTCCACGTGGCAATGCCAGCATTCTGCAAGGGGCTGGTTTCTGAACAATAGGGCATTATTGCAGAAGGACAGGGCATTATGAGAAAGACGGGGGTCACCTGTCGGATATGGGCGGGTACCTGGTTTGCTGAACTTGGAGGACGCCCTAAGAAGGTGAGGGCGTGAATAGTAGGATAGGGAAACCCTTCTTCCTGTGGCGGTAACTCAGGCGATCGAGCAGTGGCTAAACTAACCGCCCCGGTAACCTAACAGCGGGGCCCGTAAAGAGGAGGGGGTAACCTAACAGCGGGGACCCGTAAAGAGGAGGGGGTAACCTAACAGCGGGGGCCCGTACGGTATAAAGAGGAGGGGGTAACCTAACAGCGGGGCCCGTAAAGAGGAGGGGGTAACCTAACAGCGGGGCCCGTAAAGAGGAGGGGGTAACCTAACAGCGGGGGCCCGTACGGTATAAAGAGGAGGGGGTAACCTAACAGCGGGGTCCGCTGTACAGTATAAAGAGGAGGGGGTAACCTAACAGCGGGGCCCGTAAAGAGGAGGGGGTAACCTAACAGCGGGGGCCCGTACGGTATAAAGAGGAGGGGGTAACCTAACATCGGGGGCCTGTATGGTATAAAGAGGAGGGGGTAACCTAACAGCGGGGGCTGCACGGTATAAAGAGGAGGGGGTAACCTAACAGCGGGGGCCCGTACGGTATAAAGAGGAGGGGGTAACCTAACAGTGGGGCCCGTACGGTAGAAAGAGGAGGGGGTAACCTAACAGTGGGGGCCCGTACGGTATAAAGAGGAGGGGGTAACCTAACAGCGGTGGCCCGTACGGTATAAAGAGGAGGGGGTAACCTAACAGCGGGGGCCCGTACGGTATAAAGAGGAGGGGGTAACCTAACAGCGGGGGCCCGTACGGTATAAAGAGGAGGGGGTAACCTAACAGCGGGGGCCCGTACGGTATAAAGAGGAGGGGGTAACCTAACTGCGGGGGCCCGTACGGTATAAAGAGGAGGGGGTAACCTAACAGCGGGGGCCAGTACAGTATAAAGAGGAGGGGGTAACCTAACAGCGGGGGCCCGTACGGTATAAAGAGGAGGGGGTAACCTAACTGCGGGGGCCGTACGGTATGAAGAGGAGGGGGTAACCTAACAGCGGGGGCCCGTACGGTATAAAGAGGAGGGGGTAACCTAACAGCGGGGGCCCGTACGGTATAAAGAGGAGGGGGTAACCTAACAGCGGGGGCCCGCACGGTATAAAGAGGAGGGGGTTACCTAACAGCGGGGACCCGTACGGTATAAAGAGGAGGGGGTAACCTAACAGTGGGGCCCGTACGGTAGAAAGAGGAGGGGGTAACCTAACAGTGGGGGCCCGTACGGTATAAAGAGGAGGGGGTAACCTAACATCGGGGGCCTGTACGGTATAAAGAGGAGGGGGTAACCTAACAGCGGGGGCCCGCACGGTATAAAGAGGAGGGGGTAACCTAACAGCGGGGTCCGCTGTACAGTATAAAGAGGAGGGGGTAACCTAACAGCGGGGCCCGTAAAGAGGAGGGGGTAACCTAACAGCGGGGGCCCGTACGGTATAAAGAGGAGGGGGTAACCTAACATTGGGGGCCTGTACGGTATAAAGAGGAGGGGGTAACCTAACAGCGGGGGCTGCACGGTATAAAGAGGAGGGGGTAACCTAACAGCGGGGGCCCGTACGGTATAAAGAGGAGGGGGTAACCTAACAGTGGGGCCCGTACGGTAGAAAGAGGAGGGGGTAACCTAACAGTGGGGGCCCGTACGGTATAAAGAGGAGGGGGTAACCTAACAGCGGTGGCCCGTACGGTATAAAGAGGAGGGGGTAACCTAACAGCGGGGGCCCGTACGGTATAAAGAGGAGGGGGTAACCTAACTGCGGGGGCTGCACGGTATAAAGAGGAGGGGGTAACCTAACAGCGGGGGCCCGTACGGTATAAAGAGGAGGGGGTAACCTAACAGTGGGGCCCGTACGGTATAAAGAGGAGGGGGTAACCTAACAGCGGGGGCCCGTACGGTATAAAGAGGAGGGGGTAACCTAACAGCGGGGGCCCGTACGGTATAAAGAGGAGGGGGTAACCTAACAGCGGGGGCCCGTACGGTATAAAGAGGAGGGGGTAACCTAACTGCGGGGGCCCGTACGGTATAAAGAGGAGGGGGTAACCTAACAGCGGGGGCCAGTACAGTATAAAGAGGAGGGGGTAACCTAACAGCGGGGGCCCGTACGGTATAAAGAGGAGGGGGTAACCTAACTGCGGGGGCCGTACGGTATGAAGAGGAGGGGGTAACCTAACAGCGGGGGCCCGTACGGTATAAAGAGGAGGGGGTAACCTAACAGCGGGGGCCGTATGGTATAAAGAGGAGGGGGTAACCTAACAACGGGGGCCCGCACGGTATAAAGAGGAGGGGGTAACCTAACAGCGGGGACCCGTACGGTATAAAGAGGAGGGGGTAACCTAACAGCGGGGGCCGTACAGTATAAAGAGGAGGGGGTAACCTAACAGCAGGGGCCGTACGGTATAAAGAGGAGGGGGTAACCTAACATCGGGGGCCCGTATGGTATAAAGAGGAGGGGGTAACCTAACAGCGGGGGCTGCACGGTATAAAGAGGAGCGGGTAACCTAACAGCAGGGGCCGTACGGTATAAAGCGGAGGGGGTAACCTAACAGCGGGGCCCGTACAGTATAAAGAGGAGGGGGTAACCTAACAGCGGGGCCCGTACGGTATGCAGAGGAGGGGGTAACCTAACAGCAGGGGCCCGTACGGTATAAAGAGGAGGGGGTAACCTAGCAGCAGGGGCTGCACGGTATAAAGAGGAGGGGGTAACCTAACAGCGGGGGCCCGTACGGTATAAAGAGGAGGGGGTAACCTAACAGCAGGGGCCCGTACGGTATAAAGAGGAGGGGGTAACCTAACAGCAGGGGCTGCACGGTATAAAGAGGAGGGGGTAACCTAACAGCGGGGGCCCGTACGGTATAAAGAGGAGGGGGTAACCTAACAGTGGGGCCCGTACGGTATAAAGAGGAGGGGGTAACCTAACAGCGGGGGCCCGTACGGTATAAAGAGGAGGGGGTAACCTAACAGCGGGGACCCGTACAGTATAAAGAGGAGGGGGTAACCTAACAGTGGGGCCCGTATTGTATAAAGAGGAGGGGGTAACCTAACAGCGGGGGCCCGTACGGTATAAAGAGGAGGAGGTAACCTAACAGCAGGGGCCATACGGTATAAAGAGGAGGGGGTAACCTAACAGCGGGGGCCCGTAAGGTATAAAGAGGAGGGGGTAACCTAACAGCGGGGCCCGTACGGTATGCAGAGGAGGGGGTAACCTAACAGCAGGGGCCGTACGGAATAAAGAGGAGGGGGTAACCTAACAGCGGGGGCCCGTACGGTATAAAGAGGAAGGGGTAACCTAACAGCGGGGGCCCGTACGGTATAAAGAGGAGGGGGTAACCTAACAGCGGGGGCCCGTACGGTATAAAGAGGAGGGGGTAACCTAACATCGGGGGCCCGTATGGTATAAAGAGGAGGGGGTAACCTAACATCGGGGGCCCGTATGGTATAAAGAGGAGGGGGTAGCCTAACAGCAGGGGCCCGTACGGTATAAAGAGGAGCGGGTAACCTAACAGCGGGGGCTGCACGGTATAAAGAGGAGCGGGTAACCTAACAGCAGGGGCCGTACGGTATAAAGCGGAGGGGGTAACCTAACAGCGGGGCCCGTACAGTATAAAGAGGAGGGGGTAACCTAACAGCAGGGGCCCGTACGGTATAAAGAGGAGGGGGTAACCTAACAGCAGGGGCTGCACGGTGTAAAGAGGAGGGGGTAACCTAACAGCGGGGGCCCGTACGGTATAAAGAGGAGGGGGTAACCTAACAGCAGGGGCCCGTACGGTATAAAGAGGAGGGGGTAACCTAACAGCAGGGGCTGCACGGTATAAAGAGGAGGGGGTAACCTAACAGCGGGGGCCCGTACGGTATAAAGAGGAGGGGGTAACCTAACAGTGGGGCCCGTACGGTATAAAGAGGAGGGGGTAACCTAACAGCGGGGGCCCGTACGGTATAAAGAGGAGGGGGTAACCTAACAGCGGGGACCCGTACAGTATAAAGAGGAGGGGGTAACCTAACAGTGGGGCCCGTATTGTATAAAGAGGAGGGGGTAACCTAACAGCGGGGGCCCGTACGGTATAAAGAGGAGGAGGTAACCTAACAGCAGGGGCCATACGGTATAAAGAGGAGGGGGTAACCTAACAGCGGGGGCCCGTAAGGTATAAAGAGGAGGGGGTAACCTAACAGCGGGGCCCGTACGGTATGCAGAGGAGGGGGTAACCTAACAGCGGGGGCCCGTACGGTATAAAGAGGAGGGGGTAACCTAACAGCAGGGGCCTGTACGGTATAAAGAGGAGGGGGTAACCTAACAGCAGGGGCTGCACGGTATAAAGAGGAGGGGGTAACCTAACAGCGGGGGCCCGTACGGTATAAAGAGGAGGGGGTAACCTAACAGTGGGGCCCGTACGGTATAAAGAGGAGGGGGTAACCTAACAGCGGGGGCCCGTACGGTATAAAGAGGAGGGGGTAACCTAACAGCGGGGACCCGTACAGTATAAAGAGGAGGGGGTAACCTAACAGTGGGGCCCGTATTGTATAAAGAGGAGGGGGTAACCTAACAGCGGGGGCCCGTACGGTATAAAGAGGAGGAGGTAACCTAACAGCAGGGGCCATACGGTATAAAGAGGAGGGGGTAACCTAACAGCGGGGGCCCGTAAGGTATAAAGAGGAGGGGGTAACCTAACAGCGGGGCCCGTACGGTATGCAGAGGAGGGGGTAACCTAACAGCGGGGGCCGTACGGTATAAAGAGGAGGGGGTAACCTAACAGCGGGGGCCCGTACGGTATAAAGAGGAAGGGGTAACCTAACAGCGGGGGCCCGTACGGTATAAAGAGGAGGGGGTAACCTAACAGCGGGGGCCCGTACGGTATAAAGAGGAGGGGGTAACCTAACGGCGGGGGTCCCCCGTACGGTATAAAGAGGAGGGGGTAACCTAACAGCGGGGGCCCGTACGGTATAAAGAGGAGGGGGTAACCTAACATCGCGGGCCCGTATGGTATAAAGAGGAGGGGGTAACCTAACATCGGGGGCCCGTATGGTATAAAGAGGAGGGGGTAGCCTAACAGCAGGGGCCCGTACGGTATAAAGAGGAGCGGGTAACCTAACAGCGGGGGCTGCACGGTATAAAGAGGAGCGGGTAACCTAACAGCAGGGGCCGTACGGTATAAAGCGGAGGGGGTAACCTAACAGCGGGGCCCGTACAGTATAAAGAGGAGGGGGTAACCTAACAGCAGGGGCCCGTACGGTATAAAGAGGAGGGGGTAACCTAACAGCAGGGGCTGCACGGTATAAAGAGGAGGGGGTAACCTAACAGCGGGGGCCCGTACGGTATAAAGAGGAGGGGGTAACCTAACAGCAGGGGCCCGTACGGTATAAAGAGGAGGGGGTAACCTAACAGCAGGGGCTGCACGGTATAAAGAGGAGGGGGTAACCTAACAGCGGGGGCCCGTACGGTATAAAGAGGAGGGGGTAACCTAACAGTGGGGCCCGTACGGTATAAAGAGGAGGGGGTAACCTAACAGCAGGGGCTGCACGGTATAAAGAGGAGGGGGTAACCTAACAGCGGGGGCCCGTACGGTATAAAGAGGAGGGGGTAACCTAACAGCAGGGGCCCGTACGGTATAAAGAGGAGGGGGTAACCTAACAGCAGGGGCTGCACGGTATAAAGAGGAGGGGGTAACCTAACAGCGGGGGCCCGTACGGTATAAAGAGGAGGGGGTAACCTAACAGTGGGGCCCGTACGGTATAAAGAGGAGGGGGTAACCTACCAGCAGGGGCCGTACGGTATAAAGAGGAGGGGGTAACCTAACAGCGGGGGCCCGTACGGTATAAAGAGGAAGGGGTAACCTAACAGCGGGGGCCCGTACGGTATAAAGAGGAGGGGGTAACCTAACAGCGGGGGCCCGTACGGTATAAAGAGGAGGGGGTAACCTAACGGCGGGGGTCCCCCGTACGGTATAAAGAGGAGGGGGTAACCTAACAGCGGGGGCCCGTACGGTATAAAGAGGAGGGGGTAACCTAACATCGGGGGCCCGTATGGTATAAAGAGGAGGGGGTAACCTAACATCGGGGGCCCGTATGGTATAAAGAGGAGGGGGTAGCCTAACAGCAGGGGCCCGTACGGTATAAAGAGGAGCGGGTAACCTAACAGCGGGGGCTGCACGGTATAAAGAGGAGCGGGTAACCTAACAGCAGGGGCCGTACGGTATAAAGCGGAGGGGGTAACCTAACAGCGGGGCCCGTACAGTATAAAGAGGAGGGGGTAACCTAACAGCAGGGGCCCGTACGGTATAAAGAGGAGGGGGTAACCTAACAGCAGGGGCTGCACGGTATAAAGAGGAGGGGGTAACCTAACAGCGGGGGCCCGTACGGTATAAAGAGGAGGGGGTAACCTAACAGCAGGGGCCCGTACGGTATAAAGAGGAGGGGGTAACCTAACAGCAGGGGCTGCACGGTATAAAGAGGAGGGGGTAACCTAACAGTGGGGCCCGTACGGTATAAAGAGGAGGGGGTAACCTAACAGCAGGGGCTGCACGGTATAAAGAGGAGGGGGTAACCTAACAGCGGGGGCCCGTACGGTATAAAGAGGAGGGGGTAACCTAACAGCAGGGGCCCGTACGGTATAAAGAGGAGGGGGTAACCTAACAGCAGGGGCTGCACGGTATAAAGAGGAGGGGGTAACCTAACAGCGGGGGCCCGTACGGTATAAAGAGGAGGGGGTAACCTAACAGTGGGGCCCGTACGGTATAAAGAGGAGGGGGTAACCTAACAGCGGGGGCCGTACGGTATAAAGAGGAGGGGGTAACCTAACAGCGGGGACCCGTACAGTATAAAGAGGAGGGGGTAACCTAACAGTGGGGCCCGTATTGTATAAAGAGGAGGGGGTAACCTAACAGCGGGGGCCCGTACGGTATAAAGAGGAGGAGGTAACCTAACAGCAGGGGCCATACGGTATAAAGAGGAGGGGGTAACCTAACAGCGGGGGCCCGTAAGGTATAAAGAGGAGGGGGTAACCTAACAGCGGGGCCCGTACGGTATGCAGAGGAGGGGGTAACCTAACAGCAGGGGCCGTACGGTATAAAGAGGAGGGGGTAACCTAACAGCGGGGGCCCATACGGTATAAAGAGGAAGGGGTAACCTAACAGCGGGGGCCCGTACGGTATAAAGAGGAGGGGGTAACCTAACAGCGGGGGCCCGTACGGTATAAAGAGGAGGGGGTAACCTAACGGCGGGGGTCCCCCGTACGGTATAAAGAGGAGGGGGTAACCTAACAGCGGGGGCCCGTACGGTATAAAGAGGAGGGGGTAACCTAACATCGGGGGCCCGTATGGTATAAAGAGGAGGGGGTAACCTAACATCGGGGGCCCGTATGGTATAAAGAGGAGGGGGTAGCCTAACAGCAGGGGCCCGTACGGTATAAAGAGGAGCGGGTAACCTAACAGCGGGGGCTGCACGGTATAAAGAGGAGCGGGTAACCTAACAGCAGGGGCCGTACGGTATAAAGCGGAGGGGGTAACCTAACAGCGGGGCCCGTACAGTATAAAGAGGAGGGGGTAACCTAACAGCAGGGGCCCGTACGGTATAAAGAGGAGGGGGTAACCTAACAGCAGGGGCTGCACGGTGTAAAGAGGAGGGGGTAACCTAACAGCGGGGGCCCGTACGGTATAAAGAGGAGGGGGTAACCTAACAGCAGGGGCCCGTACGGTATAAAGAGGAGGGGGTAACCTAACAGCAGGGGCTGCACGGTATAAAGAGGAGGGGGTAACCTAACAGCGGGGGCCCATACGGTATAAAGAGGAGGGGGTAACCTAACAGTGGGGCCCGTACGGTATAAAGAGGAGGGGGTAACCTAACAGCGGGGGCCCGTACGGTATAAAGAGGAGGGGGTAACCTAACAGCGGGGACCCGTACAGTATAAAGAGGAGGGGGTAACCTAACAGTGGGGCCCGTATTGTATAAAGAGGAGGGGGTAACCTAACAGCGGGGGCCCGTACGGTATAAAGAGGAGGAGGTAACCTAACAGCAGGGGCCATACGGTATAAAGAGGAGGGGGTAACCTAACAGCGGGGGCCCGTAAGGTATAAAGAGGAGGGGGTAACCTAACAGCGGGGCCCGTACGGTATGCAGAGGAGGGGGTAACCTAACAGCGGGGGCCCGTACGGTATAAAGAGGAGGGGGTAACCTAACAGCAGGGGCCTGTACGGTATAAAGAGGAGGGGGTAACCTAACAGCAGGGGCTGCACGGTATAAAGAGGAGGGGGTAACCTAACAGCGGGGGCCCGTACGGTATAAAGAGGAGGGGGTAACCTAACAGTGGGGCCCGTACGGTATAAAGAGGAGGGGGTAACCTAACAGTGGGGGCCCGTACGGTATAAAGAGGAGGGGGTAACCTAACAGCGGGGACCCGTACAGTATAAAGAGGAGGGGGTAACCTAACAGTGGGGCCCGTATTGTATAAAGAGGAGGGGGTAACCTAACAGCGGGGGCCCGTACGGTATAAAGAGGAGGAGGTAACCTAACAGCAGGGGCCATACGGTATAAAGAGGAGGGGGTAACCTAACAGCGGGGGCCCGTAAGGTATAAAGAGGAGGGGGTAACCTAACAGCGGGGCCCGTACGGTATGCAGAGGAGGGGGTAACCTAACAGCGGGGGCCGTACGGTATAAAGAGGAGGGGGTAACCTAACAGCGGGGGCCCGTACGGTATAAAGAGGAAGGGGTATTCTAACAGCGGGGGCCCGTACGGTATAAAGAGGAGGGGGTAACCTAACAGCGGGGGCCCGTACGGTATAAAGAGGAGGGGGTAACCTAACGGCGGGGGTCCCCCGTACGGTATAAAGAGGAGGGGGTAACCTAACAGCGGGGGCCCGTACGGTATAAAGAGGAGGGGGTAACCTAACATCGCGGGCCCGTATGGTATAAAGAGGAGGTGGTAACCCAACATCGGGGGCCCGTATGGTATAAAGAGGAGGGGGTAGCCTAACAGCAGGGGCCCGTACGGTATAAAGAGGAGCGGGTAACCTAACAGCGGGGCCCGTACAGTATAAAGAGGAGGGGGTAACCTAACAGCAGGGGCCCGTACGGTATAAAGAGGAGGGGGTAACCTAACAGCAGGGGCTGCACGGTATAAAGAGGAGGGGGTAACCTAACAGCGGGGGCCCGTACGGTATAAAGAGGAGGGGGTAACCTAACAGCAGGGGCCCGTACGGTATAAAGAGGAGGGGGTAACCTAACAGCAGGGGCTGCACGGTATAAAGAGGAGGGGGTAACCTAACAGCGGGGGCCCGTACGGTATAAAGAGGAGGGGGTAACCTAACAGTGGGGCCCGTACGGTATAAAGAGGAGGGGGTAACCTAACAGCAGGGGCTGCACGGTATAAAGAGGAGGGGGTAACCTAACAGCGGGGGCCCGTACGGTATAAAGAGGAGGGGGTAACCTAACAGCAGGGGCCCGTACGGTATAAAGAGGAGGGGGTAACCTAACAGCAGGGGCTGCACGGTATAAAGAGGAGGGGGTAACCTAACAGCGGGGGCCCGTACGGTATAAAGAGGAGGGGGTAACCTAACAGTGGGGCCCGTACGGTATAAAGAGGAGGGGGTAACCTACCAGCAGGGGCCGTACGGTATAAAGAGGAGGGGGTAACCTAACAGCGGGGGCCCGTACGGTATAAAGAGGAAGGGGTAACCTAACAGCGGGGGCCCGTACGGTATAAAGAGGAGGGGGTAACCTAACAGCGGTGGCCCGTACGGTATAAAGAGGAGGGGGTAACCTAACGGCGGGGGTCCCCCGTACGGTATAAAGAGGAGGGGGTAACCTAACAGCGGGGGCCCGTACGGTATAAAGAGGAGGGGGTAACCTAACATCGGGGGCCCGTATGGTATAAAGAGGAGGGGGTAACCTAACATCGGGGGCCCGTATGGTATAAAGAGGAGGGGGTAGCCTAACAGCAGGGGCCCGTACGGTATAAAGAGGAGCGGGTAACCTAACAGCGGGGGCTGCACGGTATAAAGAGGAGCGGGTAACCTAACAGCAGGGGCCGTACGGTATAAAGCGGAGGGGGTAACCTAACAGCGGGGCCCGTACAGTATAAAGAGGAGGGGGTAACCTAACAGCAGGGGCCCGTACGGTATAAAGAGGAGGGGGTAACCTAACAGCAGGGGCTGCACGGTATAAAGAGGAGGGGGTAACCTAACAGCGGGGGCCCGTACGGTATAAAGAGGAGGGGGTAACCTAACATCAGGGGCCCGTACGGTATAAAGAGGAGGGGGTAACCTAACAGCAGGGGCTGCACGGTATAAAGAGGAGGGGGTAACCTAACAGTGGGGCCCGTACGGTATAAAGAGGAGGGGGTAACCTAACAGCAGGGGCTGCACGGTATAAAGAGGAGGGGGTAACCTAACAGCGGGGGCCCGTACGGTATAAAGAGGAGGGGGTAACCTAACAGTGGGGCCCGTACGGTATAAAGAGGAGGGGGTAACCTAACAGCGGGGGCCCGTACGGTATAAAGAGGAGGGGGTAGCCTAACAGCAGGTGCCCGTACGGTATAAAGAGGAGCGGGTAACCTAACAGCGGGGGCTGCACGGTATAAAGAGGAGCGGGTAACCTAACAGCAGGGGCCGTACGGTATAAAGCGGAGGGGGTAACCTAACAGCGGGGCCCGTACAGTATAAAGAGGAGGGGGTAACCTAACAGCATGGGCCCGTACGGTATAAAGAGGAGGGGGTAACCTAACAGCAGGGGCTGCACGGTATAAAGAGGAGGGGGTAACCTAAAAGCGGGGGCCCGTACGGTATAAGGAGGAGGGGGTAACCTAACAGCAGGGGCCCGTACGGTATAAAGAGGAGGGGGTAACCTAACAGCAGGGGCTGCACGGTATAAAGAGGAGGGGGTAACCTAAAAGCGGGGGCCCGTACGGTATAAGGAGGAGGGGGTAACCTAACAGCAGGGGCCCGTACGGTATAAAGAGGAGGGGGTAACCTAACAGCAGGGGCCCGTACGGTATAAGGAGGAGGGGGTAACCTAACAGCAGGGGCCTGTACGGTATAAAGAGGAGGGGGTAACCTAACAGCGGGGGCCCGTACGGTATAAAGAGGAGGGGGTAACCTAACAGCGGGGACCCGTACAGTATAAAGAGGAGGGGGTAACCTAACAGTGGGGCCCGTATTGTATAAAGAGGAGGGGGTAACCTAACAGCGGGGGCCCGTACGGTATAAAGAGGAGGAGGTAACCTAACAGCAGGGGCCATACGGTATAAAGAGGAGGGGGTAACCTAACAGCGGGGGCCCGTAAGGTATAAAGAGGAGGGGGTAACCTAACAGCGGGGCCCGTACGGTATGCAGAGGAGGGGGTAACCTAACAGCGGGGGCCCGTACGGTATAAAGAGGAGGGGGTAACCTAACAGCAGGGGCCCGTACGGTATAAAGAGGAGGGGGTAACCTAACAGCAGGGGCTGCACGGTATAAAGAGGAGGGGGTAACCTAACAGCGGGGGCCCGTACGGTATAAAGAGGAGGGGGTAACCTAACAGTGGGGCCCGTACGGTATAAAGAGGAGGGGGTAACCTAACAGCGGGGGCCCGTACGGTATAAAGAGGAGGGGGTAACCTAACAGCGGGGACCCGTACAGTATAAAGAGGAGGGGGTAACCTAACAGTGGGGCCCGTATTGTATAAAGAGGAGGGGGTAACCTAACAGCGGGGGCCCGTACGGTATAAAGAGGAGGAGGTAACCTAACAGCAGGGGCCATACGGTATAAAGAGGAGGGGGTAACCTAACAGCGGGGGCCCGTAAGGTATAAAGAGGAGGGGGTAACCTAACAGCGGGGCCCGTACGGTATGCAGAGGAGGGGGTAACCTAACAGCAGGGGCCGTACGGTATAAAGAGGAGGTGGTAACCTAACAGCGGGGGCCCGTACGGTATAAAGAGGAAGGGGTAACCTAACAGCGGGGGCCCGTACGGTATAAAGAGGAGGGGGTAACCTAACAGCGGGGGCCCGTACGGTATAAAGAGGAGGGGGTAACCTAACGGCGGGGGTCCCCCGTACGGTATAAAGAGGAGGGGGTAACCTAACAGCGGGGGCCCGTACGGTATAAAGAGGAGGGGGTAACCTAACATCGGGGGCCCGTATGGTATAAAGAGGAGGGGGTAACCTAACATCGGGGGCCCGTATGGTATAAAGAGGAGGGGGTAGCCTAACAGCAGGGGCCCGTACGGTATAAAGAGGAGCGGGTAACCTAACAGCAGGGGCTGCACGGTATAAAGAGGAGCGGGTAACCTAACAGCAGGGGCCGTACGGTATAAAGCGGAGGGGGTAGCCTAACAGCGGGGCCCGTACGGTATGCAGAGGAGGGGGTAACCTAACAGCAGGGGCCGTACGGTATAAGAGGAGGGGGTAACCTAACAGCGGGGGCCCGTACGGTATAAAGAGGAAGGGGTAACCTAACAGCGGGGGCCCGTACGGTATAAAGAGGAGGGGGTAACCTAACAGCAGGGGCTGCACGGTATAAAGAGGAGGGGGTAACCTAACAGCGGGGGCCCGTACGGTATAAAGAGGAGGGGGTAACCTAACAGTGGGGCCTGTACGGTATAAAGAGGAGGGGGTAACCTAACAGCGGGGGCCCGTACGGTATAAAGAGGAGGGGGTAACCTAACAGCGGGGACCCGTACAGTATAAAGAGGAGGGGGTAACCTAACAGTGGGGCCCGTATTGTATAAAGAGGAGGGGGTAACCTAACAGCGGGGGCCCGTACGGTATAAAGAGGAGGAGGTAACCTAACAGCAGGGGCCATACGGTATAAAGAGGAGGGGGTAACCTAACAGCGGGGGCCCGTAAGGTATAAAGAGGAGGGGGTAACCTAACAGCGGGGCCCGTACGGTATGCAGAGGAGGGGGTAACCTAACAGCGGGGGCCCGTACGGTATAAAGAGGAGGGGGTAACCTAACAGCAGGGGCCCGTACGGTATAAAGAGGAGGGGGTAACCTAACAGCAGGGGCTGCACGGTATAAAGAGGAGGGGGTAACCTAACAGCGGGGGCCCGTACGGTATAAAGAGGAGGGGGTAACCTAACAGTGGGGCCCGTACGGTATAAAGAGGAGGGGGTAACCTAACAGCGGGGGCCCGTACGGTATAAAGAGGAGGGGGTAACCTAACAGCGGGGACCCGTACAGTATAAAGAGGAGGGGGTAACCTAACAGTGGGGCCCGTATTGTATAAAGAGGAGGGGGTAACCTAACAGCGGGGGCCCGTACGGTATAAAGAGGAGGAGGTAACCTAACAGCAGGGGCCATACGGTATAAAGAGGAGGGGGTAACCTAACAGCGGGGGCCCGTAAGGTATAAAGAGGAGGGGGTAACCTAACAGCGGGGCCCGTACGGTATGCAGAGGAGGGGGTAACCTAACAGCAGGGGCCGTACGGTATAAAGAGGAGGTGGTAACCTAACAGCGGGGGCCCGTACGGTATAAAGAGGAAGGGGTAACCTAACAGCGGGGGCCCGTACGGTATAAAGAGGAGGGGGTAACCTAACAGCGGGGGCCCGTACGGTATAAAGAGGAGGGGGTAACCTAACGGCGGGGGTCCCCCGTACGGTATAAAGAGGAGGGGGTAACCTAACAGCGGGGGCCCGTACGGTATAAAGAGGAGGGGGTAACCTAACATCGGGGGCCCGTATGGTATAAAGAGGAGGGGGTAACCTAACATCGGGGGCCCGTATGGTATAAAGAGGAGGGGGTAGCCTAACAGCAGGGGCCCGTACGGTATAAAGAGGAGCGGGTAACCTAACAGCAGGGGCTGCACGGTATAAAGAGGAGCGGGTAACCTAACAGCAGGGGCCGTACGGTATAAAGCGGAGGGGGTAACCTAACAGCGGGGCCCGTACAGTATAAAGAGGAGGGGGTAACCTAACAGCAGCGGCCCGTACGGTATAAAGAGGAGGGGGTAACCTAACAGCAGGGGCTGTACGGTATAAAGAGGAGGGGGTAACCTAACAGCGGGGGCCCGTACGGTATAAAGAGGAGGGGGTAACCTAACAGCAGGGGCCCGTACGGTATAAAGAGGAGGGGGTAACCTAACAGCAGGGGCTGCACGGTATAAAGAGGAGGGGGTAACCTAACAGCGGGGGCCCGTACGGTATAAAGAGGAGGGGGTAACCTAACAGTGGGGCCCGTATGGTATAAAGAGGAGGGGGTAACCTAACAGCGGGGGCCCGTACGGTATAAAGAGGAGGGGGTAACCTAACAGCGGGGACCCGTACAGTATAAAGAGGAGGGGGTAACCTAACAGTGGGGCCCGTATTGTATAAAGAGGAGGGGGTAACCTAACAGCGGGGGCCCGTACGGTATAAAGAGGAGGAGGTAACCTAACAGCAGGGGCCATACGGTATAAAGAGGAGGAGGTAACCTAACAGCGGGGGCCCGTACGGTATAAAGAGGAGGGGGTAACCTAACAGTGGGGCCCGTAAGGTATAAAGAGGAGGGGGTAACCTAACAGCGGGGCCCGTACGGTATGCAGAGGAGGGGGTAACCTAACAGCAGGGGCCGTACGGTATAAGAGGAGGGGGTAACCTAACAGCGGGGGCCCGTACGGTATAAAGAGGAAGGGGTAACCTAACAGCGGGGGCCCGTACGGTATAAAGAGGAGGGGGTAACCTAACAGTGGGGCCCGTAAGGTATAAAGAGGAGGGGGTAACCTAACAGCGGGGCCCGTACGGTATGCAGAGGAGGGGGTAACCTAACAGCAGGGGCCGTACGGTATAAGAGGAGGGGGTAACCTAACAGCGGGGGCCCGTACGGTATAAAGAGGAAGGGGTAACCTAACAGCGGGGGCCCGTACGGTATAAAGAGGAGGGGGTAACCTAACAGCGGGGGCCCGTACGGTATAAAGAGGAGGGGGTAACCTAACGGCGGGGGTCCCCCGTACGGTATAAAGAGGAGGGGGTAACCTAACAGCGGGGGCCCGTACGGTATAAAGAGGAGGGGGTAACCTAACAGCGGGGGCTGCACGGTATAAAGAGGAGGGGTAACCTAACAGTGGGGGCCGTACGGTATAAAGAGGAGGGGGTAACCTAACAGCGGGGGCTTGTACGGTATAAAGAGGAGGGGGTAACCTAACAGCGGGGGCCCGTACGGTATAAAGAGGAGGGGGTAACCTAACGGCGGGGGTCCCCCATACGGTATAAAGAGGAGGGGGTAACCTAACAGCGGGGGCCCATACTGTATAAAGAGGAGGGGGTAACCTAACAGCAGGGGCTGCACGGTATAAAGAGGAGGGGTAACCTTAACAGTGGCGGCCCGTACGGTATAAAGAGGAGGGGGTGACCTAACAGCGGGGGCCCGTACGGTATAAAGAGGAGGGGGTAACCTAACAGCGGGGCCCGTACGGTATAAAGAGGAGGGTGTAACCTAACAGCGGGACTCGTACGGTATAAAGAGGAGGGGGTAACCTAACAGCGGGGGCTGCACGGTATAAAGAGGAGGGGGTAACCTAACAGCGGGGGCCTGTACGGTATAAAGAGGAGGGGCACCCCCCGCGGGCATCAGATTCTAGCTTGGGCTGGTGGAAAAAGAAAGCAGAACGGCGCCCCCTGCAGTCCAGCAGCGGCGCCCCCTGTAGCCCAGCAGCGGCGCCCCCTGTAGCCCAGCAGCGGCGCCGGCCAATGTGTGTTGCCCAGAGGGAGGTTCGGGGAGGTTCGGGGACGGCACTCCCTATAACCCATCAGCGGCGCCGGCCAATGTGTGTTGCCCAGACCGAGGCTCTGGGAGTTTCGGGGACGGCACTCCCTGTAGCCCATCAGCGGCGCCGGCCAATGTGTGTTGCCCAGACCAAGGCTTTGGGAGGTTCGGGGATGGCACTCCCTGCAGCCCATCAGTGTTGCCCCCTGTAGCCCTGCAGCGGCGCCCCCTGCAACCCAGCAGCAGTGCCAGCCAATGTGTGTTGCCCAGACCGAGGCTCTGGGAGGTTCGGGGACGGCACTCCCTATAACCCATCAGCGGCGCCGGCCAATGTGTGTTTCCCAGAGCGAGGCTCTGGGAGGTTCGGGGGCGGCACTCCCTGTAGCCCATCAGCAGCGCCGGCCAATGTGTGTTGCCCAGAGCGAGGATCTGGGAGGTTCGGGGACGGCACTCCCTGCAGCCCATCAGCGGCGCCGGCCAATGTGTGTTGCCCAGACCGAGGCTCTGGGAGGTTCGGGGACGGCACTCCCTGCAGCCCATCAGCGGCGCCGGCCAATGTGTGTTGCCCAGACCGAGGCTCTGGGAGGTTCGGGGACAGCACTCCCTGAAGTCCAGCAGCGGCACCTGCCAATGTGTGTTGCCCAGACCGAGGCTCTGGGAGGTTCGGGGACGGCACTCCCTGAAGTCCAGCAGCGGCGCCGGCCAATGTGTGTTGCCCAGACCGAGGCTCTGGGAGGCTCGGGGACGGCACTCCCTGTAGCCCATCAGCGGCGCCGGCCAGTGTGTGTTGCCCAGACCGGGGCTCTGGGAGGTTCGGGGACGGCACTCCCTGCAGCCCATCAGCGGCGCCGGCCAATGTGTGTTGCCCATACCGAGGCTCTGGGAGGTTCAGGGACGGCACTCCATGCTGCCTATCAGCGGCGCCGGCCAGTGTGTGTTGCCCAGCCCGAGGCTCTGGGAGGTTCAGGGTCGGCACTCCCTGCAGCCCATCAGCGGCGCCAGCCAATGTTTGTTGCCTGGACCGAGGCTCTGGGAGTTTCGGGGACGGCACTCCATGCTGCCCATCAGCGGCGTCGGCCAGTGTGTGTTGCCCAGTCCGGGGCTCTGGGAGTTTTGGGGACGGCACTCCCTGCAGCCCAGCAGCGGCGCCCCCTGCAGCCCATCAGCGGCATCGGCCAATGTGTGTTGCCCAGCCCGAGGCTCAGGGAGGTTCGGGGACGGCACTCGCTGCAGCCCATCAGCGGCGGCGGCCAATGTGTGTTGCCCAGACCGAGGCACTGGGAGGTTCGGGGACGGCACTCCCTGCAGCCCATCAGCGGCGCCAGCCAATGTGTGTTGCCCAGACCCAGGCTCTGGGAGGTTCGGGGACGGCACTCCCTGCAGCCCATCAGCGGCATCGGCCAATGTGTGTTGCCCAGAGCGAGGCTCTGGGAGGTTCGGGGACGGCCCTCCCTGCAGCCCATCAGCGACGCCGGCCAATGTGTGTTGCCCAGACCGAGGCTCTGGGAGGTTCAGGGACGGCACTCCATGCTGCCCATCAGCGGCGCCGGCCAGTGTGTGTTGCCCAGACCGGGGCTCTGGGAGGTTCGGGGACGGCACTCCCTGCAGCCCATCAGCGGCACCCGCCAATGTGTGTTGCCCAGACCCAGGCTCTGGGAGGTTCGGGGACGGCACTCCCTGCAGCCCATCAGCGGTGCCCCCTGTAGCCCAGCAGCTGCGCCCCCTGCAGCCCATCAGCGGCATCGGCCAATGTGTGTTGCCCAGAGCGAGGCTCTGGGAGGTTCGGGGACGGCCCTCCCTGCAGCCCATCAGCGACGCCGGCCAATGTGTGTTGCCCAGACCGAGGCTCTGGGAGGTTCAGGGACGGCACTCCCTGCAGCCCATCAGCGGCGCCCCCTGTAGCCCAGCAGCGGCGCCCCCTGCAGCCCATCAGCGGCATCGGCCAATGTGTGTTGCCCAGCCCGAGGCTCAGGGAGGTTCGGGGACGGCACTCGCTGCAGCCCATCAGCGGCGGCGGCCAATGTGTGTTGCCCAGACCGAGGCTCTGGGAGGTTCGGGGACGGCACTCCATGCTGCCCATCAGCGGCGCCGGCCAGTGTGTGTTGCCCAGACCGGGGCTCTGGGAGGTTCGGGGACGGCACTCCCTGCAGCCCATCAGCGGCACCCGCCAATGTGTGTTGCCCAGAGCGAGGCTCTGGGAGGTTCGGGGACGGCCCTCCCTGCAGCCCAGCAGCGGCGCCGGCCAATGTGTGTTGCCCAGACCGAGGCTCTGGGAGGTTCGGGGACGGCACTCCCTGTAGCCCAGCAGCGGCGCCGGCCAATGTGTGTTGCCCAGACCGAGGCTCTGGGAGGTTCGGGGACGGCACTCCCTGCAGCCCATCAGCGGCGCCGGCCAATGTGTGTTGCCCAGACCGAGGCTCTGGGAGGTTCGGGGACGGCACTCCCTGTAGCCCAGCAGCGGCGCCCCCTGCAAACCATCAGCGGCGCCGGCCAATGTGTGTTGCCCAGACCGGGACTCTGGGAGGTTCGGGGACGGCACTCCCTGCAGCCCATCAGCGGCGCCGGCCAATGTGTGTTGCCCAGACCGAGGCTCTGGGAGGTTCGGGGACGACACTCCCTGCAGCCCATCAGCGGCGCCGGCCAATGTGTGTTGCCCAGACCGAGGCTCTGGGAGGTTCGGGGACGGCACTCCCTGTAGCCCAGCAGCGGCGCCGGCCAATGTGTGTTGCCCAGACCGAGGCTCTGGGAGGTTCGGGGACGGCACTCCCTGCAGCCCATCAGCGGCGTCGGCCAATGTGTGCTGCCCAGACCGAGGCTCTGGGAGGTTCGGGGACGGCACTCCCTGTAGCCCAGCAGCGGCGCCCCCTGCAAACCATCAGCGGCGCCGGCCAATGTGTGTTGCCCAGACCGAGGCTCTGGGAGGTTCGGGGACGGCACTCCCTGTAGCCCAGCAGCGGCGCCCCCTGCAAACCATCAGCGGCGCCGGCTCTGGGAGGTTCGGGGAGTGGTGACCTAAGTATGCTGGAAAGGAATGGATAAGTAAAAGAGAGCTGGCTGGATATAAAGGAAGGAGCAGAGAAAGGTGAAAAGGGGGGTGCCAAGGAAGGTGTACACAGAAAGCTGCTGCCGATCACCTGGGACTGTAATAATGTGATAGTGTGAAATGTTTATAAATAAACTACAGCCTTGTTATGCCACAAAGGAGGAAAACGGGTCTGGCCTCAGTTATTTAGCCAAGGGGTGGGCACAACAGGATATTGTGTGTCTTGACAGGTGGGGGCGAGCAGTAGCCGACTGCCCATGTCAGGGGCGCGACAGCAACAGCAACAGCCTGAGAAACCTCTCACCCCGGAGAACACAGTAGTTACATTTAAAAATCCTTAACAGTCCACAGAAGCAACCCGGAAGAGGAAAGAAGCCTGCCTTATTAATCTATTTGTTTCTTTTTCTGTTAACTAAATCATATATTATTTTTAAAATGTGTGCAACGCTTGTTTTATACAAAAAAATCAGAATTTAAAAAACAATGATCTATATATCCTCTGAAATGTGTGAGAAATTGATGTAATAGGCCAACAGAAGGCACCCTAGACATCTAGTTTCCAGGTCTCAGTGGAAGGGGAGAGAGGGGTTGCCGGCGCAGTGGGTTAATGCACCTACTGCAGCTATGTATAGTTCCTGGTGAGAAGCTGCTGCAGGTTTGCTTGCTATGCTGGGACCTGCAGTCATTCCATCCCCTCCAGAAGGGGCCCTGTTTAATTATTTTAACAATATTTCTATTGACAAACAAACCATAACAACCCAACACAGCTGCCCATCCCCCCATACTCCCCCTTACTTCCCTTCTGGTACATTCATTCTTTCGGGTTCCCCCTGGTCCACAAACCCCACAACCAAATACATGGTTCATAATGGTGCCTTTCAACCAAATACAGTGTACAGTAACCTTTTGCTTTCCCTTCCCCCTCTCGATCTCCCAGCCTCCCTCTCTCTGCCCCAACCCCACTTCCTCCTCCCCCTGCCTTGATTGTTTTGCCTCCCCATTCCCCCCTCATGGGGGTTCATATCTGCTGAGGAACACAGCTCGTTCAACATCTGGCTCCAGTCCATTGTTACCCCTTCCTCCTGCTCAGTGTCGCTGTTACCCCTTCCTCCTGCTCAGTGTCGCTGTTACCCCTTCCTCCTGCTCAGGGTCGCTATTACCCCTTCGTCCTGCTCAGGGTCGCTGTTACCCCTTCCTCCTGCTCAGGGTCGCTGTTACCCCTCCCTCCTGCTCAGGGTCGCTGTTACCCCTTCCTCCTGCTCAGGGTCGCTGTTACAACGTCCTCCTGCTCTGGGTCGCTGTTGCCCCTTCCTCCTGCTCAGGGTCGCTGTTACACCTTCCTCCTGCTCAGGGTCGCTGTTGCCCCTTCCTCCTGCTCAGGGTCGCTGTTACACCTTCCTCCTGCTCAGGGTCGCTGTTACGCCTTCCTCCTGCTCAGGGTCGCTGTTACCCCTCCCTCCTGCTCAGGGTCGCTGTTACCCCTTCCTCCTGCTAAGGGTCGCTGTTACCCCTTCCTACTGCTCAGGGTCGCTGTTACGCCTTCCTCCTGCTCAGGGTGGCTGTTACCCCTTCCTCCTTCTCAGGGTTGCTGTTACCCCTTCCTCCTGCTCAGGGTCGCTGTTACAACTTCCTCCTGCTCAGGGTCACTGTTACCCCTTCCTCCTGCTCAGGGTCGCTGTTACGCCTTCCTCCTGCTCAGGGTCAATGTTAGCCCTTCCTCCTGCTCAGGGTCGCTGTTAGAACTTCCTCCTGCTCTGGGTCGCTGTTAGCCTTCCTCCTGCTCAGGGTCACTGTTACCCCTTCCTCCTGCTCAGGGTCGCTGTTACCCCTTCTACCCCCTGTTACCCCTTCCTCCTGCTCAGGGTCGCTGTTACCCCTTCCTCCTTCTCAGGGTCGCTGTTACCCCTTCCTCCTGCTCAGGGTCGCTGTTACAACTTCCTCCTGCTCAGGGTCACTGTTACCCCTTCCTCCTGCTCAGGGTCGCTGTTACGCCTTCCTCCTGCTCAGGGTCGCTGTTACCCCTTCTTCCTGCTCAGGGTCGCTGTTACACCTTCCTCCTGCTCAGGGTCGCTGTTGCCCCTTCCTCCTGCTCAGGGTCGCTGTCACCCCTTCCTCCTGCTCAGGGTCGCTGTTACCCCTTCCTCCTGCTCAGGGTCGCTGTTGCCCCTTCCTCCTGCTCAGGATTGCTGTTACCGCTTCCTGCTCAGGGTTGCTGTTACCCCTTCCTCCTGCTCAGGGTCGCTGTTGCCCTTTCCTCCTGCTCAGGATTGCTGTTACCGCTTCCTGCTCAGGGTTGCTGTTACCCCTTCCTCCTGCTCAGGGTCGTTGTTGACATGGAGCTTGGGCGGGGTTACATAAACCCTGTGCCGTGTGCAATAGCCATGCACCCCCAGATCATGTGCCAGCGCCCTGCCGGACCCCTCCCACAATGCGAGCAGTCCTGGCTGAGGGTGTCATTCATAACATGGAGCTTGGGTGGGGTCACATAAACCCTGTGCAGTGTGCAATAGCCATGCACCCCCAGATCATGTGCCCGCGCCCTGCTGGACCCGTCCCACCACGCGGGCAGTCCTGGCTGAGGGTGTCATTCATAACATGGAGCTTGGTCGGGGTCACATATACCCTCTGAAGTGTGCAATAGCCATGCACCCCCAGATCATGTTCCCGTGCCCTGTTGGACCCGTCCCACAGTGTGGGCAGTCCTGGCTGAGGGTGTCATTCATAGCATGGAGCCTGGTGGAGGTCACATAAACCCTCTGCAGTGTGCAATAGCCATGCACCCCCAGATCATGTGCCTGCGCCCTGCCGGACCCGTCCCACCACGTGGACAGTCCTGGCTGAGGGTGTCATTCATAACATGAAGCTTGCTGGGGGTCACATAAACCCTGTGCAGTATATTGAACTGAATGAGTTGAAACCTAGCATTCCTCGAGACCTTACGGACCTGTTCCCACATGTTTGCCCACTCCTTCTCAGATATCTGGCAACCCCCATCCTATTCCCACTTCCTCTTTACTTCCAGTTCCTTCAGGGGGATCTCGTACCTCACTGCTTGGTAAATGCAGGAGATTTTGGCCCCACCCCCGTCCTGATCCATCAGCGCCTGGATCAGCAGACTCGTGCCCGGTTCTTCAGGTGTCTCCTCCCATATTGCCGCAGGCCTTTTAGCCACCGCCCAATATATAAGAAAATGCCCCTTGGAAATCCTGTACTGCGCACTCCACTCTGCCAACATAATCAGTTTTCCTCCCTCAAATAGGTCCCCCACTGTCCGGCCCCCTTTCTCCCGTAGCCATCCAGGTCCAACTCTCCCAATGATTTGCCGTAGCTTTGGGTCTGCACTCCATGGCAAAGCTACACTATGCCACCCCGCGACTTGGATCCTCCCGAGATACTTCTCCCACACCGCCTGTACCGTCTGAAACACATTCATCGCCCCTGTCCCCACCAATCCCCTCAGTAACTCCCCCTTAGAGTCCCCCCACTCCAACACCGCCTGGAGCTATGCCACCATAAAGTATGCCTCATAGTCGGGTAAATTGGGACCACCGTTGAGCATGGGCACCGCACGGTCGCCAGCGACACCTCTCTCCTCCCTGCATTCCACAATTCCCAATCTTCTCATCCAGCATCCAGAAAAATACCCTTTAATCACATAGGAAATATTAGTGAAATAATAGAGTAGCCTCGGTAGTACCGCCATTTTGCAGAGCGCTACCCTCCCCCTCAGTGAAAGCGGCAGCTTCTTCAAAAATTGGATAGAGTCTCCCATCCCAGATAACGCCCTCCCGTATTGTACATAAACGTGTCTTCTATATCGTGAAAGATTTGAATTCCCAAATACCGGAAGGACTCCCCCTCCCACCGTCTCCCCCAGTCTAGGAGGTCAGCTAACTCCCCCTCCCACCATATCCCCCAGTCTGGGAGGTCTGCTAACTTCCCCTCCCACTGTCTCCTCCAGTCTGGGAGGTCAGCTTACTCCCCCTCCCACTGTCTCCCGCAGTCTGGGAGGTCAGCTAACTCCCCTTCCCACCATCTCCCCCAGTCTGGGAGGTCTGCTTACTCCCCCTCCCACTGTCTCCCCCAGTCTGGGAGGTTAGCTTACTCCCCCTCCCACCGTCTCCCCCAGTCTGGGAGGTCAGCTTACTCCCCCTCCCACCGTCTCCCCCAGTCCAGGAGGTCAGATAACTCCCCCTCCCACTGTCTCCCCCAGTCTGGGAGGTCAGCTAACTACCCCTGCCACCGTCTCCCCCAGTCCGGGACGTCAGCTAACTCCCCCTCCCACCGTCTCCATCATTGCGGGAGGTGACCTAACTCCCCCTCCCACCGTCTCCCCCAGTCTGGGAGGTGAGCTAACTCCCCCTCCCACCATCTACCCCAGTCTGGAAGGTGAGCTAACTCCCCCTCCCACCGTCTCCCGCAGTCTGGGAGGTCAGCTAACTCCCCTTCCCACCATCTCCCCCAGTCTGGGAGGTCAGCTAACTCCCCCTACCACCATCTCCCCCATTCTGGGAGGTTAGCTTACTCCTCCTCCCACCGTCTCCCCCAGTCTGGGAGGTCCGCTTACTCCCCCTCCCACCGTCTCCCGCAGTCTGGGAGGTCAGCTAACTCCCCCTCCCACTGGCTCCCCCAGTCTGGGAGGTCAGCTAACTCCCTCTCCCACCGTCTCCCCCAGTCTGGGAGGTTAGCTTACTCCCCCTCCCACCGTCTCCCCCAGTCCGGGAGGTGAGCTAACTCCCCCACCCACCATCTTCCCCCAGTCTGGGAGGTCAGCTAACTCCCCCTCCCACCGTCTCCCCCAGTCCAGGAGGTCAGATAACTCCCCCTCCCACTGTCTCCCCCAGTCTGGGAGGTCAGCTAACTACCCCTGCCACCGTCTCCCCCAGTCCGGGAGGTCAGCTAACTCCCCCTCCCACCGTCTCCATCATTCCGGGAGGTGAGCTAACTCCCCCTCCCACCGTCTCCCCCAGTCTGGGAGGTGAGCTAACTCCCCCTCCCACCATCTACCCCAGTCTGGAAGGTGAGCTAACTCCCCCTCCCACCATCTCCCCGAGTCTGGGAGGTCAGCTAACTCCCTCTCCCACCGTCTCCCCCAGTCTGGGAGGTTAGCTTACTCCCCCTCCCACCGTCTCCCCCAGTCCGGGAGGTGAGCTAACTCCCCCACCCACCATCGTCCCCCAGTCTGGGAGGTCAGCTTATTCCCCCTCCCACCGTCTCCCCCAGTCTGGGAGGTCAGCTAACTCCCCCTTCCACCGTCTCCTCCTGTCTGGGAGGTCAGCTAACTCCCCCTGCCACCGTCTCCCCCAGTCTGGGAGGTCAGCTAACTCCCCCTCCCACCATCTCCCCCAGTCTGGGAGGGCAGCTAGCTCCCCACCCACCGTCTCCGTCAGTCTGGGAGGTCAGCTAACTCCCCCTCCCACCATATCCCCCAGTCTGGGAGGTCAGCTAACTCCCCCTGCCACCGTCTCCCCCAGTTTGGGAGGTCAGCTAACTCCCCCTCCCAATGTCTCACACAGTCTGGGAGGTCAGCTAACTCCCCCTGCCACCATCTCCCCCAGTCTGGGAGGTCAGCTAACTCCCCCTCCCACCGTCTCCCCCAGTCTGGGAGGTCAGCTTACTCCCCCTTCCACTGTCTCCCCCAGTCTGGGAGGTCAGTGTACTCTCCCTCCCACCGTCTCCCCCTCCCAGTCTGGGAGGTCAGCCTACTCTCCCTCCCATCAGCTAACACCTCCTCCCACCGTCTCCCCCAGTCTGGGAGGTCAGCTAACTCCCCCTGCCACCGTCCCCCCCAGTCTGAGAGGTCAGCTTACTCCCCCTCCCACCGTTTCCCCCAGTCTGGGAGGTCAGCTAACTTCCCCTTCCACCGTCTCCCCCAGTCTGAGAAGTCAGCTTACTCCCCCTCCCACCGTCTTCCCTGGTCTGGGAGGTCAGCTAACTCCCCCTGCCACTGTCTCCCCCATTCTGGGAGGTCAGCTAACTTCCCCTCCCACCATCTCCCCCAGTCTGGGAAGTCAGCTTACTCATCCTCCCACCGTCTCCCCCAGTCTGGGAGACCAGCTAACTCCCCCTGCCACTGTCTCCCCCAATCTGGGAGGTCAGCTTACTCCCCCTCCCACTGTCCCCCCCAGTCTGGGAGGTCAGCTAACTCCCTCTCCCACCGTCTGCCCCAGTCTGGGAGGTCAGATTACTCCCCCTCCCACCGTCTCCCCCAGTCTGGGAGGTCAATTTACTCCCCCTCCCACCGTCTCCCCCAGTCTGGGAGGTCAGCTAACTCCCCCTTCCACCGTCTTCCCCAGTCTGGGAGGTCAGCTTACTCCCCCTGCCACTGTCTCCCCCAGTCTGGGAGGTCAGCTTACTCCCCCTCCCACCGTCTCCCCCAGTCTGGGAGCTCAGCTAAGTGCTTGTTCCTGAGCCCCTCAATGGGAATAGAAGATATTTATTGTTATTGATCCGGAATCCTGACACCCTCTGGAAGTTCCCCAGCACCTCAAGCAGCATTGGCATGTTATCCCGTGGGTTCCAACATACAACAGCCGGTCATCTGCATATAACGAAGCTACATGCCGTATCCCTCCCTCTAGAATCCCTGCCTCGCTCATCGCCTGTCTCAGGAACCACGCCAACGGCTCTAGCGCCATGGAAAACACGATTGGTGAGACCGGTCATCCCTGTCGTGTGCCTCTGCTCAGCATCCACTGTCGCACACCCAGTCATTAGTCTTCACCACTGCAACCGGCTTATTGCATAGCCCACTGCAACCGGCTTATTGCAAAGCAGACTCAGCCAGCGGCAGATATTCACCCTAAATCCATAGGCCCCTAACACTCCGAACAACCATTCCCATTCCAGGGAATCAAAAGCTTTCATCGCGTTTGTTAGGAAAGATTCCCATTTATGTGACGTTTTCCCTCCATTGTGTACCCCCCAACTCTCTGTTTCTGTTTTAACACCATAGTCTGACTTTGGAGCCCAGCCTTCAGCTGCACTCCTCTGGGCTTTCGCTCACTTTTTATGGGGAAACTGACATGCGCTTAAGGACAGTCAGTACTGGGAGGCTTTGTTTCCCTTAGTCCCTTTCAATCTTGCAACTTTTCTGCAACATGTTACAAGTCACAATGTACCGTACAGTACAATGCGCTTGCGTCTTCCTTTCGTTTCCAAAGGCCCTAGACTCCCTCAAAGGATTGGTCTGGACAGGGCTGGTGGCAGCTTATCTTTTTGTCTATTTTGAACCCTTTCTTGCCGTTTACTGCTTTTGGCATAGGAAGGTGGGCTGGCTCCAAAATGGCTGTGCTTCGAGGTTCTTTTGTCCTGTCCTTAGTCCATCTTGCCCCTTTGCCTTCCCCAGGTCGAGCCCAAATCTTTCTTCTGATTCAGACAAAGGGTCCCTTTCAAATATCAAAGGCAAAGTGGAAACGTCATTCCAGTGCACGCGCCAGACACCAAAACAAGACCAAACACAAAGCAAACTGTTGCCAGAGCAGATTGCGAGCTGATTAGGTGGAACGGGCGAAAGGAGGGCCTCTTGTATTGTTGTCTAGTGTTTTCTCAGTTGGCACATTTATATATCACCTTTTGTGCAATCAGTCTCATCTTCTCACTGATCATAACTCCTCTGAGACACCTACTACCTGAACAGGCGCTGCCTCAACAGGGGCTTAGGACTAGAAACACCTGACCTAGCATGCATACAATTCCATAATTTATCGAAAAGCTTGCTTCTTAAGACAAAGTATTCTTTATTCTCTGGTCTGAAATAGAGTCCTGGAGCTGTGTCTGTGATCCTCTGTAGACCAACGGGTACGTCCTCGGGTCTATCATCCTGGGGTCTATCGTCCTGGGGTCTATCACCCTGGGGTCTATCGTCCTGGGGTCTATCATCCTAGGGTCTATCACCCTGGGGTCTTTCATCCAGGCCTATATATCATCCAGGGGTCTATCATCCTGGGGTATATCATCCTGGGGTCTATCATCCTGGGTTCTATCATCATGGAGTCCATCGTCCTGGGGTATATCATCCTGGGGTCTATCACCCTGGGGTCTATCATCCTGGGGTCTATCATCCAGGCCTATATGTCATCCAGGGGTCTATCCTCCTGGGGCCTATCATCCTGGGGTCTATCACCCTGGGGTCTGTCGTCCTGGGTCTATCATCCTGGGGTCTATCACCCTGGGGTCTATCATCCAGGTCTATATTTCATCCAGGGGTCTATCATCATGGGGTCTATCATCCTGGGGTATATCTTTCTGGGGTCTATCACCCTGGGGTCTATCATCCTCGGGTCTATCGTCCTGGGGTATACCATTCTGGGGTATATCATCCAGGGGTCTGTCATCCCACGGTATATCATCCTGGAGTCTGTCATTGTAGGTTATATAATCCTGGGGTCTATCACCCTGGGGTATATCGCCCAGGGGTCTGCCATCCTGGGGTCTATCATTCTGTGGTCTATCATCCTAGGGTCTGTCATCGTAGGTTATATCATCCTGGGGTCTATTTCCAGGGGTCTATCGTCCAGAAGTATATCATTCGGGGGTATATCATCCTGGGGTCTATCATCCAGGGGCATATCACCCTGGGGTCCATCATCCAGAGGTATATATCATCCAGGGGTCTATCATCCTGGGGTATATCATCCTGGAGTATATCATCCGGGAGTATGTCGTCCAGGGGTATACTATCCTTGGGTCTATCATACTCGCGTCTATCATCCAGGGGTCAATCGTCTAGGGGTAAATTGTCCTGGGGTCTATCACCTTGGGTATATCACCTTGTGGTCTATCATCCTAGAGTATATCATCCTGGGGTCTATCATCCTTGGGTATATCTTCCAGGGGTATATCATCCTGGGGTCTACCATCCTGGGGTATATCGTCCAGAGGTATATCATCCTGGATCTGTCATTCTGGATCTATCATCCTGGATCTATCATCCTGGGGTACATCATCCTGGGGTGAATCGTCCAGGGGTATATCATCCTATGGTATATCGTCCAGGGGTCTATCACCCTGGGGTCTATCATCCAGGCCTATATATTATCCAGGGGTCTATCATCCTGGGGTATATCATCCTGGAGTCTATCATCCTGGGTTCTATCATCATGGAGTCCATCGTCCTGGGGTATATCATCCTGGGGTCTAGCATCCTGGGGTCTATCACCCTGGGGTCTATCATCCAGGCCTATATCATCCAGGGGTCTATCATCCTGGGGTCTATCATCCCGGGGTCTATAATCCTGGGATCTATCCCCCTGGGATCTATCATCCTGGGGTCTATCACCCTGGGGTCTATCATCCAGGTCTATATATCATCCAGGGGTCTATCATCCTGGGGTCTATCATCCTGGGGTCTATCACCCTAGGGTCTATCATCCTGGGGTCTATCGTCCTGGGGTATACCATTCTGGGGTATATCGTCCAGGGGTCTGTCATCCCACGGTGTATCATCCTGGAGGCTGTCATCGTAGGTTATATCATCCTGGGGTCTATCACCCTGGGGTATATCGTCCAGGGGTCTGCCATCCTGGGTCTATCATTCTGTAGTCTATCATCCGGGGTCTGTCATCGTAGGTTATATCATCCTGGGGTCTATCGTCCAGAGGTATATCATTCGGGGGTATATCATCCTGGGGTCTATCATCCAGGGGTCTATCACCCTGGGGTCTATCATCCAGAGGTATATATCATCCAGGGGTCTATCATCCTGGGGTATATAATCCTGGGGTCTATCATCCTGGGGTATATCATCCTAGGGTATATCATCCTGGAGTATATCATCCAGGAGTATGTCGTCCAGGGGTATACTATCCTTGGGTCTATCATACTTGGGTCTATCATCCAGGGGTCGATCGTCTAGGGGTAAATTGTCCTGGGGTCTATCACCTTGGGGTTTATCACCTTGTGGTCTATCATCCTAGAGTATATCATCCTGGGGTCTATCATCCTTGGGTATATCTTCCAGGGGTATATCATCCTGGGGTCTACCATCCTGGGGTATATCGTCCAGAGGTATATCATCCTGGATCTGTCATTCTGGATCTATCATCCTGGATCTATCATCCTGGGGTACATCATCCTGGGGTGAATCGTCCAGGAGTATATCATCCTATGGTATATCGTCCAGGGGTATATCATCCTGGGGTCTACCATCCTGGGGTATATCATCTAGGGGTATATTATTATTATTATTATTGTTATTGTTATTATTATTATAATTTATTATCCTGGGGTCTATCGTCCAGGGGTATATCGACCTGGAGCATATCGTCCTGGGGTATATCATCATGGAGTCCATCATCCTGGGGTATATCATCATGGAGTCCATCGTCCAGGGGTATTTCAGCCTGGGGTATATCAACCTGGGGTATATCAGCCTGGAGTATATCATCCTGGGGTATACCATCCAGTGGTATATCACCCTGGGGTATATTGTCCTGGGGTATATCATCCTGGGGTATAGCATCCTGAGGTATATCATCCTGGGGTACATCATCCTGGGGTCTATCGTCCAGGGGTCTATCAACCAGGGGCATATGGTCCTCCGGTATATCGTCCTGGGGTATTTCAGCCTGGGGTATATCAGCCTGGGGTATATCAGCCTGGAGTATATCATCCTGGGGTATACCATCCTGTGGCATATCACCCTGGGGTATATTGTCCTGGGGTATATCATCCTGGGGTATAGCATCCTGAGGTATATCATCCTGGGGTACATCGTCCTGGGGTACATCATCCTGGGGTATATCATCCTGGAATCCATCACCCTGGGGTATATCGTCGTGGGGTATATCATGCAGGGGTATACCATCCTGGGGTATATCGTCCTGGGGTATATTACCCTGGGGTCTATCGTCCAGGGGTCTATCATCCAGGGGTATATGGTCCAGGTGTACATCATCCTCGGGTATATCAGCCTGGGGATATATCATCCTGGGGTATATATCGTTCAGTGGTATGTCATCCGGGGGTATACCATCCTGGGGTCTATCGTCCAGGGGTCTATCATCCAAGAGTCTATCATCCTGGGGTATATCATACTAGGGTATATCATCCTGGGGTCTATCCTCCTGGGGTATTTCATCCTGGGGTATATCGTCCAGGGTTATATCATCCTGGATCTATCATCCTGGGGTGCATCATCCTGGGGTCTATCATCCTGGGGTCTATCATCCATGGGTCTTTCCTCCAGGGGTCTTTCGTCCTGGGGTATATCATCCTGGGTTATATCGTCCGGGGTTATACCATCCTGGAGTATATCGTCCTGGGTTATATCATCATGGAGTATATCATTCTGGAGTCCATCATCCTGGGGTATATCATCATGGAGTCCATCATCCAGGGGTATTTCATTCTGGGGTATATCATCCTGTGGTCTATCGTCCAGGGGTCTATCGTCCAGGGGTACATCATCCTCGGGTATATGGTCTTGAGGTATATCAGCCTGGGGTATATCGTCCTGGGGTATATCATCCTGGGGTATATGAGTTCATCATCAGGATCCATGACACTGAGTGAGGAGACAAGCTTGAGAAGATTGCCAAAGCAGGGTGCAGGAAACCCTTATCCCCAAGAGTGAACATTGAGGAGCAGCTCTGCTACTACTCGCAGCTAGTGGTGTAGAGCCAGCGACACCTGCTGGCCAGGAAGTGTTCTTTCAAGGGTGAGAGGCAATGGGTGCTCCCCATTCATACAGAACTGTATGCTGACAGGCTGAGAGCCCTAAACTATTAAGAGGTAATTCACATAACTTTGAGATTTGCTTCTGAGAATGTCTATCTATACATTAATTTGGGGCTACAAGTTGCTTTTCAGCATCTTTGTGAACCCCACTTGCCCTCTTGACAATACATTTGCATTTGCTGAAGTGAAGAATTAAGCTTTATGTTTTTCATAAAATCTTGAAACCTCCCACAATTCATTTTTATTTGACCTAGTTTTGTGTTTCATATCTGGCTGTGCTCTCCTCTTTCCGTAGACGACAATCCTGGCAGTGGAGTTTGATGGCGGCGTAATAGTGGCTTCAGATTCTCGCGTGTCTGCTGGGTAAGTGTGCAGTTGCTTATCTGAGAGCATGTTTTGTGATGTTGGACAGGAAACGCAATCATCCATGGGAAGTACATCCACAGCCATCTTTTTGAGGTTTGGTAAAAGTCCTTGCTGGATGGCTGGGTGTTGATGGATGAGATGTAGACATCAGCTTTCGATCACAGTTTGCATGAGTGTGGGTTCATGGTATGCTGGTTTTGTTAATGGTTTGCAGTGATTGTTTCAGTGGTGGGTGTGGGATTACAGTTTGTATGAGTGTGGGTCCATGGTATGCTGGTTTTGTTAACGGTTTGCAGTGATTGTCTGTTGCAGTGGTGGGTGTGTGATCACAGTTTGTGTGAGTGTGGGTTCATGGTATGCTGGTTTTGTTAATGGTTTGCAGTGATTGTTGCAGTGGTGGGTGTGGGATCACAGTTTGTGTGAGTGTGGGTTCATGGTATGCTGGTATTGTTAATGGTTTGCAGTGATTGTTGCAGTGGTGGGTGTGGGATCACAGTTTGTATGAGTGTGGGATCATGGTATGCTGGTTTTGTTAATGATTTGCAGTGATTGTCTGTTGCAGTGGTGGGTGTGTGATCACAGTTTGTATGAGTGTGGGTCCATGGTATGCTGGTTTTGTTAATGGTTGGCAGTGATTGTCTGTTGCAGTGGTGAGTGTGGGGTCACAGTTTGTATGAGTGTGGGTTCATGGTATGCTGGCTTTGTTAATGGTTTGCAGTGATTGTTGCAGTGGTGGGTGTGGGATCACAGTTTGTATGAGTGTGGGTTTATGGTATGCTGGTTTTGTTAATGGTTGGAAGTGATTGTCTGTTTCAGTGGTGAGTGTGGGATCACAGTTTGTATGTGTGTGGGTTCATGGCATGCTGGTTTTGTTAATGGTTGGCAGTGATTGTCTGTTGCAGTTGTGGGTGTGGGATCACAGTTTGTATGAGTGTGGGTTCATGGTATGCTGGTTTTGTTAATGGTTTGCAGTGATTGTTGCAATGGTGGGTGTGGGATTACACTTTGTATGAGTGTGGGTTTATGGTATGCTGGTTTTGTTAATGGTTTGCAGTGATTGTTGCAGTGGTGGGTGTGGGATCACAGTTTGTTTGAGTGTGGGTTTATGGTATGCTGGTTTTGTTAATGGTTTGCAGTGATTGTCTGTTGCAGTGGTGGGTGTGGGATCACAGTTTGCATGAGTGTAGGTTCATGGCATGCTGGTTTTGTTAATGGTTTGCAGTGATTTTTGCAGTGGTGGGTGTGGGATCACAGTTTGTATGAGTGTGGGTTCATGGTATGTTGGTTTTGTGAATGGTTTGCAGTGATTGTCATTTGCAGGGGTGGGTGTTTAATCACAGTTTGCATGAGTTCGGGTTCATGGTATGCTGGTGTTATTAATGGTTTGCAGTGATTGTTGCAGTTGTGGGTGTGTGATCACAGTTTGTATGAGTGTTGGTTGATGGTATGCAGGTTTTGTTAATGGTTTGCAGTGATTGTCTGTTGCAGTGGTGGGTGTGGGATCACAGTTTGTGTGAGTGTGGGTTCATGGTATCTGGTTTTGTTAATTGTTTGCAGTGATTTTCTGTTGCAGTTGTGGGTGTGGGTTCACAGTTTGTATGAGTGTGGGTCTATGGTATGCTGGTTTTGTTAATGGTTTGGAGTGATTGCTCCAGTGGTGGGTGTGGGGTCACAGTTTGTGAGTGTGGGTTCATGGTACGCTGGTTTTGTTAATGGTTGGCAGTGATTGTCTGTTGCAGTGTTGAGTGTGGAATCACAGTTTGTATGAGTGTGGGTCTATGGTATGCTGGTTTTGTTAATGGTTTGCAGTGATTGTCTGTTTCAGTGGTGAGTGTGGGATCACAGTTTGTATGTGTGTGGGTTCATGGCATGCTGGTTTTGTTAATGGTTGGCAGTGATTTTCTGTTGCAGTTGTGGGTGTGGGATCACAGTTTGTATGAGTGTGGGTTCATGGTATGCTGGTTTTGTTAATGGTTTGCAGTGATTGTTGCAGTAGTGGGTGTGGGATTACAGTTTGTATGAGTGTGGGTTTATGGTATGCTGGTTTTGTTAATGGTTTGCAGTGATTGTCTGTTGCAGTGGTGGGTGTGGGATCACAGTTTGCATGAGTGTGGGTTCATGGCATGCTGGTTTTGTTAATGGTTTGCAGTGATTGTTGCAGTGGTGGGTGTGGGATCACAGTTTGCATGAGTGTGGGCTAATGGCATGCTGGTTTTGTTAATGGTTTGCAGTGATTCTTGCAGTGGTGGGTGTGGGATCACAGTTTGTATGAGTGTGGGTTCATGGTATGTTGGTTTTGCGAATGGTTTGCAGTGATTGTCATTTGCAGTGGTGGGTGTTTAATCACAGTTTGCATGAGTTCGGGTTCATGCTATGCTGGTGTTATTAATGGTTTGCAGTGATTGTTGCAGTTGTGGGTGTGTGATCACAGTTTGTATGAGTGTTGGTTCATGGTATGCAGGTTTTGTTAATGGTTTGCAGTGATTGTCTGTTGCAGTGGTGGGTGTGGGATCACAGTTTATGTGAGTGTGGGTTCATGGTATCTGGTTTTGTTAATTGTTTGCAGTGATTTTCTGTTGCAGTTGTGGGTGTGGGATCACAGTTTGTATGAGTGTGGGTCTACGGTATGCTGGTTTTGTTAATGGTTTTGAGTGATTGTTCCAGTGGTGGGTGTGGGGTCACAGTTTGTGAGTGTGGGTTCATGGTACGCTGGTTTTGTTAATGGTTGGCAGTGATTGTCTGTTGCAGTGTTGAGTGTGGGATCACAGTTTGTATGAGTGTGGGTCTATGGTATGCTGGTTTTGTTAATGGTTTGCAGTGATTGTTGCAGTGGTGGGTGTGGGATCACAGTTTGTATGAGTGTGGGTTCATGGTATGCTGGTTTTCATAATGGTTTGCAGTGATTGTCTGTTGCAGTGGTGGGTGTGGGATCACAGTTTGTATGAGTGTGGATCATGATATGCTGGTTTTGTTAATGATTTGGAGTGATTGTTGCAGTGGTAGGTGTGTGATCACAGTTTGTATGAGTGTGGGTTCATGGTATGCTGGTTTTGATAATGGTTTGCAGTGATTGCCTGTTGCAGTGGTGGGTGTGTGATCACAGTTTGTTTGAATGCGGGTTCATGGTATGCTGATTTTGTTAATGGTTTGCAGTGATTGTCTGTTGCAGTGGTGGGTGTGGGATCACAGTTTGTGTGAGTGTGGGTTCCTGGCATCTGGTTTTGTTAATGGTTTGCAGTGATTGTTGTGGGTGTGTGATCACAGTTTGTATAAGTGTGGGTTCATGGTATGCTGGTTTTGTTAATGGTTTGCAGTGATTGTCTGTTGCAGTGGTGGGTGTGGGATGACAGTTTGTGTGTGTGTGGGTTCATGGTATGCTGGTTTTGTTAATGGTTTGCAGGGATGTTTGCAGTGGTGGGTGTGAGATCACAGTTTGTATGAGTGTGGGATCATGGTATGCTGGTTTTGTTAATGATTTGGAGTGATTGTTGCAGTGGTAGGTGTGTGATCACAGTTTGTATGAGTGTGGGTTCATGGTATGCTGGTTTTGATAATGGTTTGCAGTGATTGTCTGTTGCAGTGGTGGGTGTGTGATCACAGTTTGTATGAGTGTGGGTTCATGGTATGCTGGTTTTGTTCATGGTTTGCAGTGATTGTCTGTTGCAGTGGTGGGCGTGGGATCACAGTTTGCGTGAGTGTGGGTTCCTGGTATGCTGGTTTGGTTAATGGTTTGCAGTGATTGTCTGTTGCAATGGTGGGTGTGGGATCATAGTTTGTGTGAGTGTGGGTTCATGGTATCTGGTTTTGTTAATGGTTTGCAGTGATTGTCTGTTGCAGTGGTGGGTGTGGGATCACAGTTTGTGTGAGTGTTGGTTCATGGTATGCTGGATTTGTTAATGGTTTCCAGGGATTGTTGCAGTGGTGGGTGTGGGATCACAGTTTGTATGAGTGTGGGATCATGGTATGCTGGTTTTGTTAATGATTTGCAGTGATTGTCTGTTGCAGTGGTGTGTGTGGGATCACAGTTTGTATGAGTGTGGGTTCATGGTATGCTGGTTTTGTTAATGGTTTGCAGTGATTGTTGCAGTGGTGGGTGTGGGATCACAGTTTGTATGAGTGTGGGTTTATGGTATGCTGGTTTTGTTAAGGGGTTGCAGTGATTGTTGCAGTGGTGGGTGTGGGATCACAGTTTGTATGAGTGTGGGTTCATGGTATGCTGGTTTTGTTAATGGTTTGCAGTGATTGTTGCAGTTGTGGGTGTGTGATCACAGTTTGTATGAGTGTTGGTTCATGGTATGCAGGTTTTGTTAATGGTTTGCAGTGATTGTCTGTTGCAGTGGTGGGTGTGGGATCACAGTTTATGTGAGTGTGGGTTCATGGTATCTGGTTTTGTTAATTGTTTGCAGTGATTTTCTGTTGCAGTTGTGGGTGTGGGATCACAGTTTGTATGAGTGTGGGTCTACGGTATGCTGGTTTTGTTAATGGTTTTGAGTGATTGTTCCAGTGGTGGGTGTGGGGTCACAGTTTGTGAGTGTGGGTTCATGGTACGCTGGTTTTGTTAATGGTTGGCAGTGATTGTCTGTTGCAGTGTTGAGTGTGGGATCACAGTTTGTATGAGTGTGGGTCTATGGTATGCTGGTTTTGTTAATGGTTTGCAGTGATTGTTGCAGTGGTGGGTGTGGGATCACAGTTTGTATGAGTGTGGGTTCATGGTATGCTGGTTTTCATAATGGTTTGCAGTGATTGTCTGTTGCAGTGGTGGGTGTGGGATCACAGTTTGTATGAGTGTGGATCATGATATGCTGGTTTTGTTAATGATTTGGAGTGATTGTTGCAGTGGTAGGTGTGTGATCACAGTTTGTATGAGTGTGGGTTCATGGTATGCTGGTTTTGATAATGGTTTGCAGTGATTGCCTGTTGCAGTGGTGGGTGTGTGATCACAGTTTGTATGAATGCGGGTTCATGGTATGCTGATTTTGTTAATGGTTTGCAGTGATTGTCTGTTGCAGTGGTGGGTGTGGGATCACAGTTTGTGTGAGTGTGGGTTCCTGGCATCTGGTTTTGTTAATGGTTTGCAGTGATTGTTGTGGGTGTGTGATCACAGTTTGTATAAGTGTGGGTTCATGGTATGCTGGTTTTGTTAATGGTTTGCAGTGATTGTCTGTTGCAGTGGTGGGTGTGGGATGACAGTTTGTGTGTGTGTGGGTTCATGGTATGCTGGTTTTGTTAATGGTTTGCAGGGATGTTTGCAGTGGTGGGTGTGAGATCACAGTTTGTATGAGTGTGGGATCATGGTATGCTGGTTTTGTTAATGATTTGGAGTGATTGTTGCAGTGGTAGGTGTGTGATCACAGTTTGTATGAGTGTGGGTTCATGGTATGCTGGTTTTGATAATGGTTTGCAGTGATTGTCTGTTGCAGTGGTGGGTGTGTGATCACAGTTTGTATGAGTGTGGGTTCATGGTATGCTGGTTTTGTTCATGGTTTGCAGTGATTGTCTGTTGCAGTGGTGGGCGTGGGATCACAGTTTGCGTGAGTGTGGGTTCCTGGTATGCTGGTTTGGTTAATGGTTTGCAGTGATTGTCTGTTGCAATGGTGGGTGTGGGATCACAGTTTGTGTGAGTGTGGGTTCATGGTATCTGGTTTTGTTAATGGTTTGCAGTGATTGTCTGTTGCAGTGGTGGGTGTGGGATCACAGTTTGTGTGAGTGTTGGTTCATGGTATGCTGGATTTGTTAATGGTTTTCAGGGATTGTTGCAGTGGTGGGTGTGGGATCACAGTTTGTATGAGTGTGGGATCATGGTATGCTGGTTTTGTTAATGATTTGCAGTGATTGTCTGTTGCAGTGGTGGTTGTGGGATCACAGTGTGTATGAGTGTGGGTTCATGGTATGCTGGTTTTGTTAATGGTTTGCAGTGATTGTTGCAGTGGTGGGTGTGGGATCACAGTTTGTATGAGTGTGGGTTTATGGTATGCTGGTTTTGTTAAGGGGTTGCAGTGATTGTTGCAGTGGTGGGTGTGGGATCACAGTTTGTATGAGTGTGGGTTCATGGTATGCTGGTTTTGTTAATGGTTTGCAGTGATTGTTGCAGTGGTGGGTGTGGGATCACAGTTTGTATGAGTGTGGGTTTATGGTATGCTGGTTTTGTTAAGGGTTTGCAGTGAGTGTTGCAGTGGTGGGTGTGGGATCACAGTTTGTATGAGTGTGGGATCATGGTATGCTGGTTTTGATAATGGTTTGCAGTGATTGTCTGTTGCAGTGGTGGGTGTGGGATCACAGTTTGTATGAGTGTGGGTTCATGGCATGCTGGTTTTGTTAATGGTTTGCAGTGATTGCTGCAGTTGTGGGTGTGTGATCACAGTTTGTATGAGTGTTGGTTCATGGTATGCTGGTTTTGTTAATGGTTTGCAGTGATTGTCTGTTGCAGTGGTGGGTGTGGGATGACAGTTTGTGTGAATGTGGGTTCATGGTATTCTGGTTTTGTTAATGATTTGCAGGGATTGTCTGTTGCAGTGGTGGGTGTGGGATCACAGTTTGTGTGAGTGTGTGGCTCATGGTATGCTGGTTTTGTTAATGGTTTGCAGGGATTGTTGCAATGGTGGGTGTGGGATCACAGTTTGTATGAGTGTGGGATCATGGTTTGCTGGTTTTGTTAATGATTTGCAGTGATTGTCTGTTGCAGTGGTGGGTGTGTGATCACAGTTTGTATGAGTGTGGGATCATGGTATGCTGGTTTTGTTAATGGTTTGCAGTGATTGTCTGTTGCAGTGGTGGTTGTGGGATCACAGTTTGCATGAGTGTGGGTTTATGGCATGCTGGTTTTGTTCATGGTTTGCAGTGATTGTTGCAGTGGTGGGTGTGGGATCACAGTTTGTATGAGTGTGGGTCCATGGTATGCTGGTTTTGTTAATGGGTTGCAGTGATTGTCTGTTGCAGTCGTGGGTGTGGGATCACAGTTTGTATGAGTGTGGGTTTATGGTATGCTGGCTTTGTTAATGGGTTGCAGTGTTTGTCTTTTGCAGTGGTGGGTGTAGGATGACAGGTTGTATGAGTGTGAGTTCATGGTATGTTGGTTTTGTTAATGTTTTGCAGTACTTGTTGCATTGGTGGGTGTGGGATCACAGTTTGTATGAGTGTTGGTTTATGGTATGCTGGTTTTAATGGTTTGCAGTGATTGTTGCAGTGGTTGGTGTAATCACGTTTTGTTTGAGGGTTGATATGTGAACTGATTCTAGTAATGGTTAGGCAGTGATGGGCCTTGCAGACAGTGTGTGTTTGTGTGTCTGTGTGTCTGGGCAGTGACATCTCAGGCCGTGTTTGTGTTAATGTTTTGCAGTACTTGTTGCATTGGTGGGTGTGGGATCACAGTTTGTATGAGTGTTGGTTTATGGTATGCTGGTTTTAATGGTTTGCAGTGATTGTTGCAGTGGTTGGTGTAATCACGTTTTGTTTGAGGGTTGATATGTGAACTGATTCTAGTAATGGTTAGGCAGTGATGGGCCTTGCAGACAGTGGCCCTCATTACGACCCTGGCGGAAATCGAAAAACGATGGCGGAACTGCAATACCGCCATCGAATAGCGCTCGGTGCGACTACGACCCCTCACCGCACAGTACGATGACAACAGCGACACCGTAGTGAACGCCAACGCTAACTGCACCAAGTACGCGCGCGCGCGCCATGCCAAACCGTAAATACCACCATGGCGCAAGGGTACTCGAATTCCGACCCTAGCGGACATGTACCTAACGCCATCAAGCACGGCGGAAAGTACCATTCCGCCATGGCGAGAAGTACGGCATCGCGAATCAACCGTAAACGGCCCCACTGAGTGCCTGCACACCGCTCCCTGGCCACAAAGTACAACTCCCCGTAGGTGCAATGAAGTCACAAATGCAACCAGTGAAATGTACAAGTCACCCATGCATGCCAACGAACAAAAGAGTCACAAGAGGGGCCAATGGGAGCTGCAGGGCACAGATGGCACGAATACAGAAGCCATTCCAATGGACATGACCACAGTCCCCCCCCCGAAACGCACGCAAACACAGGCACCTGTGACCAGCAAGATTCCGAAAATCACATCAGTCCACCAGTCCACCTGGCTGACCGGCATCTGTCACACAAAACCCAAACCCCCGCCCCTGAGCATGACACCATTAAAACTGCCATATTGGCAGCCCCCCATCCCTGACCTCACTGGTCTACGCAGGCAAACGCGCCCAGCACAGTACCACGCAACTAAACTCCGAATCTGGAACCCAATGCAGATCTCCTCACAATACATCGCTCCCCAAACAGGAATATGCCACATCACTCCCGAAGAAGGACGCAACACGGCCCATATCAGAATAGAAATTTAATGCACAACAAAATCACCAAGGCCATACAGCCATTTGGCCATGAACTCAAGAACACATTACACCATTGTGGGCTGCATCCGCAAGAAATGACTAGCTACTACTTGTGTGACGCCCTGTGCCATCATGGTACACAGAGCCACATACACGTACGAAAAGGCAACATGGAAGCGCACAGAACCGCAGGGCCGTCCCAATGGGGAGGCACTAGTCCAGCTGAAAGGCCGAAATGTTGCTCCGAGCCACTAGTACTGCGTAAGGGCATGTGGCCCATTGGCGATCGTCCCATAAGATCGTGATGCTGCTCCACTGATTAACACGAAGCAGCAGGTGTCGGGAGTAGAAGCCATCTGCAGGAGTGGCATACAGATGGCAGTGGCAAAAGGGGAGGAGATACCTGTCAACCAAAAGAAAAGAAAAAGAACAGAATGGCCATCAGAACTACATTCGAACAACTCACTTCAATGATCACACTGAATCCACAGCCATATGCATGCTAGCCCACTCCAAAGGATCATCACCACCCCAAAACCACTTGCGACTCATAACCATCTATATCGAGGCGTAAACACCATCACAAACGAGTGTACCTCTGCATGCGTCTGCCACAACTGAATGCATCCGATGGGAATGTTAACGTGCATGGACACAAGTGTCTGAAGGCGCGTCGAGAAAGGGAGGGCTCAACAAGGCCAGAGAGACGATGGTCCCACTATGGCAGCCCTGCATCACATAGCGCAGGGGAGGCGGATAGATTCCAAGAAGCCCTGTACATGGCAAACTCTGCATCAAATCATCTGCCCATGCATCCATTCATCATTCCCTCATCCCGGTATGAAAACGCCTGAATATCTACTCACATGACATTAGAAATATCCATTGAGTCTGTGCGTCATGCAGCCTGCGAAATCCACAGTGCCCCAGCCCGCAATTCCAGTGTTGTGAAGTAACATGTATTTGGGAACGACCGGCCTCATCGCCCACGTCGCTATTGCGCATCCCAAAACATCCATATCAACCATAGCACCCTCGCCATGGCCCCTGTCCCAAGGACATCGAACAACAGAACGTTATATCTGCAGCCAGACCTGTGGGCATCTCCTCGCCGCTAGCTGACAACCGAAGGCGCCGGCCTTCGAATTCCACATTTGCAACATCCCGTCGGAATGGCATCTGTGGCCGTTTGAGATCACACATTAATCCATCCAGTGCGGCTGTGTGTGAAGATGGCAACTGCCTTCACCCACAAATGGGACGCCCCGCCCGTCGGTGCAACTCGGTACAGTGATGCATGAGGGCCCACCGTTACTCGAGTACTACGTTCCACTGACCCTTCACAAGTCTGTTCGTGACTGCAAAGATTGTATGTGAAGCAATGGGACCATAGCAGAATGTACATATCAACAAATGTTACACGGCCATCGGGTACAAATACATGCCATTACTCGGATTGCAGCGTTGTGTGCGGGACGTGCTCGGCCGAAGGGGAGAGCAGCTTGCACAGGTGGAATGTATCACCACAGGTGGAGGCCATACAGGCCGGAAACACATAAATAGCACACCCAGTCTCCTCCCACACCCACTCCGAAATGCTACCGGCAGGACTCGCGATGTTGGCCATGGGGGACCTGATAGCACTGCAAGTACTCCAACTTCAAGAAGAAGACGAACGCCAACCACTACAACAACCGGCCGCACGGAGGAGACGCAGGAGGAGGAGGAGGAGGGCAAGGCAGGGCCAGCAAGGGCCGCCGGCACAGCCACTACCACCACGCAGGCAGCCCGCAATCCCACGCCTCCGAGCAAATCCGTTCAACCTCACTGCTGAGCAGATACACACCCTCTACCGTTTGGACCGGGACACCATAACCGCCATTGTGGACATGACACAGGCTGACCTTGTCAGCATGATAGACAGCCCAACCGCCATCCCACCCCTACTGAAGGTGGTGTCTGTACTCCACTTCCTGGCCACAGGCACCTACCAGCACACAGTCGGACAGTTGCATGGCATTTCACAGCCACTGTTCTCACGGACACTATTGCAAGTGCTCGATGCCCTCCTGCAGCACGCAGACGACTACATCTCCCTACCACGCTCGGAGCAGGAAATTACCAACACAAAAGTGGGATTCCATGCACTTGCCGGCATACCGGGTTGCATTGGTGCCATCGACTGCACCCATGTGGAATTGGTCGTCCCACATGCCATGGAGGCCCAGTACCGCAACCGGAAACAATTTCATTCCTTGAATGTACAAATGGTGTGTGACTCCAACAGGATCATTACACATTGTTGTGCCCGATTCCCTGGATCAACCCATGATTCTATGGTCTTGAGGAACTCTACAATACCACGCTACATGGAGCGACACGCAGGGAACAGATCCTGGCTACTCGGTGAGTCTCATTACATGCATGATAATGTGGGGTATGTGATTCGGCAATGACCTGGCAGGAAGGGGAGGGGGGGGTGCGTACGTAGCAATGGCATTCCTCATAATCCGTTTATCGTCCACATACAGGTGATGCTGGATATCCACTGAAGAGATGGCTCCTCACACCAGTCCGGAACCCACGGGACCAGCACGAGGAGGACTACAACCATGCCCACTCACGTACCCGTGTAGTCATTGAACAGGCATTCGGCCTACTGAAGGGTCGTTTCCGCTGCCTCAGCAGGTCTGGCGGGGCACTCCTGTACCGCCATGAGAAGGTTGCAAAGATGGTCATGGCATGTGTCATGCTCCACAACATGTGCGTCCGTAGAAATGTGCCCATGCCCCCTGACGCAGAACTGCAAGCACCTGAAGATGGTCATGATGAGGGTGGGGAAGTGGCAGCACCTCAAGGAGTCCCCGAGGCACAGGAGGGCCGTGACATTCGTCAGCATATCATAGATGCATGCTTCTAGCACTCACGCCTGGTGGCTGATACATGGACACGGTACCCGTGGCACTGTGTGCGTCTGGGACATGCACAATATGGACTGTACGCCTATGATGGCCTAGTACAATAAGATCATTGTCCACACATCTCATTGGTTGTTCGTGTACTGTTTATGGCATGTGTGATTTAATAATGAACACCCTATCGACCCGCCACCCTAGTGAGCCCAACACACCCCCTCCACCCTCCTGCCTCCCCCCCGAACACCAGTGTCCATAGATGCTCATTGTCAGTGGGCTGTCGCTATTGCAAGCCCCCTCTCCGGGTATCAGGGGCACCCCTGCCTGTGGAGCGCAGGTTCCTCCCAGATCTACGTTGGGGGCTGCCCTGGACGGAACTTGCGACGGATGACGTCTCTGCCTGCTCACGTCCATGCATGTCCCTGAGTGTTTGTGAGAGCTCAGTGAGCACACGACGCACAGCGGCAAGTTCGGAACATACGTCTTTGGACGTCGCATGCAGTTCCCCCCTCAGGCTCTCGGTGCTACTCTCCATTTGTGCCCTTAGTGTCTCGGTGCCTCTCTCCATTTCTGCCCTAAGTGTCTCGGTGCTTCTCTCCATTTCTGCCCTGAGTGTCTCGGTTGATGTTTCCATGTCTGCCTTGGTGCCCCCACACTCATCGGCATGGTCCTTGAGGAGCGTGGCCAGTTGCTGCTGTTGGAGGATTAACTGGTCGAGGGACTGTTGCCTCTGCTGGGCCATGGCCATTTGCGGGGGTGTCACAGAGGGGCTGTTGTCCTCATGTTGCCTTGCCACAGGGCTTGTGGGGGATGGCCAGTCGTCGTCTTGTGGGTGCCCCTGCGTGGTATCCTCATGTTGTACGGGATGGGACAGACAGGGGGATTGGGACAGGTCATGGATGGATCCTAGATCGACATCCCCGTTTTCTGTGTCGGAGCATGCTGCCATCAATGGGGTGTCACCTATGGTGCTGCTGCCACAAGAGGCAGTGCCTTCTGTGGCATCCGTTGGGGGGACCTGTGGTGGTGTGGCCATGCTGGCTGCTGGGGTGCCTGTTGATGTTCCCTCCTGTGTGCTGCCACTCGATTTGTGCTGCTGCCGTGTCTTGATGCGTGCAGCTGAGGTGGAGGGTCTTTGGCCGTTGGTCTTGGCCCTCTTTGCAGGTGTGCTGGTAGGGGTGTCCTGGAGCTCGTCGTTTGAATCGGACCCTGTGGTGGAGTAAAGGAGAAGCGTGCGTTATTAATGGGTCTGTGGAAATTGGAATGGCAATGTATCACATGCATTGGGGTGGTACCTGAGGGTGATTTGGGTCGGGGCCTTGGAGGTGGTTTCATTTGTGTGTGGAGTGAGGGTGCAGTTCTTTGGCAGCCTGCAGTTAGGGTGTGCCTGCTGCGCGTGTAGTGGGTGTTATGGGGGTTTGTAATTATTTATGTATTTGTTGTGGTTTTAATGTGCGCTATAGGGCCGATGTGTGTGGTCGTACTCCTGGACATGTGTTACTGTTGCACTATGTGGACACGTGGTACTTCAGATGATTGGACATTGTGGTTTTAGCATTGTTTTATTTGGGACACCTACCTGATTCTTCGGATGTCTGCACTCCTTTCTCCATCCCTCCGACTCCCTCGATGCTCTCCATTCCGATGGTGGAGGCACAGATTTCTTCCCAGGGGGTCAACTTGATGGGTGATTCAGGACCTCCCCCGGTGGCTGTGGCAATGTTGCGGTTGGCGGATAGTATGCTCCGTACGCGTATCCGCAAGTCGTCCCATCACTTTCTGCATTGCTGTGGGTTGCGGGGTGCGGTCCCCACCGCACTTACCCGCTGTGCCACCAGGGCCCATGTGGCCTTCTTGTTCGCAAGTGCCGTCCTGGTCATTTGCGTGGAGAAGACGACGGCAGCATTCTCCTGGAGGGTCTCTGTTAGCATGGTGAGTTCCTCACGGGAGAAGTGGACCTGCCGCTTGCGGTCGCACGCTTTCTTCGCTACTTTTCCCATTTTTCTTGGTTTCGCTAGGGTGGATGACGGGTTGGGGTGTGTCGCAGGGTAGTGTTTTTAGTGGTTGTGTGGTTTGAGTGGTTTTATAGGTGTACGGCGGGATGTTTCCCGTTCCGGCCCCATGTTTTTGCTTCCGTTTCCGTATATTTCCGGTCACCGTACTTTCCGGTTGGCGCTCACTGCGGTGTCCGCTAAGAGGGGTGGCGGTATTGCACCTAGGGCGCCGTACGGCGGCGGTGTGGGCCGTTTTGGGGTCGTTTCCGCCATCGCGGACTTTGCACTTCCGCCATGGCGTGGTGCTCGTGCCCGCTGGGTCGGAATGGGCCGGACTTTGCTCCGTCGTGCAATGGCGGAAACGCTATTTACGCTGTGGAGTTCCGGTCAGTCACTTTCCGCCAGGGTCGTAATGAGGGCCAGTGTGTGTTTGTGTGTCTGTGTGTCTGGGCAGTGACATCTCAGGCCGTGTTTGTTTGTGGGTTCGTGCTTTGCACTGATTCTAGTCATGGTTAGGCAGTGATGGGTCTTGCAGAGGGTGTGTGGGTGGGTGTGAGTGTTTGTGTCTGGACAGTGACTTGTGCCTCAGCGGTCACATGTCGGGCAGTGTGTGGGTTCATGGTTTGCACTGATTCTAGTCATGGTTAGGCAGTGATGGGTCTTGCAGAGGGTGTGTGTTTGTGTGTGTCTAGGCAGTGACATCTTGGGCAGTGTTTGTGTGTGGGTTCATGCTTTGCACTGATCAATTATGGGCACGCGCTAGTGATTCTGGCCTCACAGCACCTTCTAAGAGGAAAGGTTGCATGTGCCTCTGTGGGTGGTCATGCATTGGGGTGGTGGGGTTCAACCATGCTCAAGTAATGAACTGCTTACCTTTTTCCCCAGTGAATTTGTGTCGAACCGTGTGTTTGATAAGCTGGCGCCCCTTCATGAGCGGATCTACTGTGCCCTCTCGGGGTCTGCGGCCGACGCGCAGGCAGTGGCGGATATGGTGAACTACCACCAGGACCTGCACAGGTGTGAGGCTCTATATGGAGGGAGCTGAGGGGATGCACACCTCAATGTTTTATTATGGATTTCATGCAGTGTCTTCCACATTGCTCCATGCCTTCTGTTATGTTGCAGTCTGGCTGGCTTTATCCTGTGTCCTTCTCAGTGCATCTCTCTTGTTCTTTGCAGTGTCTCTCCTCTGTGCACCCTCCAATGCTTCCACATGAACCTCTTGTCCATTTTCCTTCCATTATCTGCCCCCCCCCCCTTTCACTCTCTCTGTTTCCCTTCTCTAGTGTCCATTCCAATGAATCTCTTCAATGTCTGTAAATTCCCCTCCCTTTCCCCTCTCTTCTTCTCCATCTGCCCTTTGTCTGGTCTAGTTCAGTGTCTTTCCTTCATGCAGCGCGTGGTACGCCCTGACACTACTCTGCACCAGCACGCCATCGCCTCTGGTCCATTTCAGGGGGCTTTCATTCATGCCTCACGTGGTCCCTCCTGACCCTACTCTCGGCACCTGCACCAGGCCTTGAAGTACCTTTACAATGCAACCAGGCCTGCAGGTTGATGAACCTAGCGTATCTACTAGACATTAAAGAAATGCACTTGTCCTGTACTGAAAAAACATGGTGACGTATGAAGAAACACTACCAGCAATGCTAATGGGACCTTGTAGTATTCTCCTCCACCTGGACACGTTGGAACAGAGTATCCACAGGTCCATCAGCCGAGGCCAGGTATCGGGCGAGAGTGGGAGTTAGTGTTTGGAGCAGCAAATAGTGCAGGGTGGTTGCCAGAAACTGATGCCGAAATATATGAATATGAGTAGCTGTTGTGACGAACTGTACCCGATATTCCCCCTGGGGGTGGTACTCAGCGGGTGGATCTCATGGGGAGGGAAATCCCTCATGGGGCCAGTGACGATAGCCCTGGGAAAACGCGGTATCCATTCACCCCTTGGGTGTTCTGTCCTGTCCTACCGGCTGTGAAAGCTGAGAAACCCTTACCGCGTGCCTATCTGCCCCCTGTCCTACCGGCTGTGAAAGTTTAGAAACCCTTACCACGTGCCATCTGCCCCCTGCCCTGTCCTACCAGCTGTGAAAGCTGAGAAACCCTTACCACATGCCTATATGCTCCCTGCCCTGTCCTACAGGCCGTGGATGCTTAGAAACCCTTACCACATGCCTATCTGCTCCCTGCCCCGTCCTACAGGCCGTGGATGCTTAGAAACCCTTACTGGATGCCTATCTGCTCCCTGCCCTGTCCTACAAGCCGTGGATGCTTAGAAACCCTTACCACATGCCTATCTGCTCCCTGCCCCGTCCTACAGGCCGTGGATGCTTAGAAACCCTTACCGCATGCCTATCTGCTCCCTGCCCTGTCCTGCAGGCGGTGGAAGCTGAGGAAACCCTTACCACATGCCTATCTGCTCCCTGCCCCGTCCTACAGGCCGTGGATGCTTAGAAACCCTTACTGCATGCCTATCTGCTCCCTGCCCTGTCCTGCAGGCGGTGGAAGCTGAGGAAACCCTTAACACATGCCTATCTGCTCCCTGCCCTGTCCTACAGTCTGTGAACCACATGCCTATCTACTCCCTGCCCTGTCCTACAGGCGGTGGAAGCTGGGAAACCCTTACCACATGCCTATCTGCTCCCTGCCCTGTCCCACAGGCTGTGAACCACATGCCTATCTGTTCCCTGACAAGTCCTACAGGCTGTGGAAGCTGAGACACAATTGCCACATGCCTATCTGCTCCCTGCCCTGTCCTACAGGCTGTGAACCACATGCCTATCTGCTCCCTGATCTGTCCTACAGGCTGTGGAAGCTTAGAAACCCTTACCACATGCTTATCTGCTCCCTGCCCTGTCCTGCAAGCGGTGGAAGCTGAAAAACCCTTACCACATGCCTATCTGCTCCCTTCCCTGTCCTACAGCCTGTGGAAGCTGAGAAACCCTTACTGCATGCCTATCTGCTCCCTGCCCTGTCCTGCAGGCGGTGGAAGCTGAGAAACCCTTACTGCATGCCTATCTGCTCCCTGCCCTGTCCTGCAGGCGGTGGAAGCTGAGGAAACCCTTAACACATGCCTATCTGCTCCCTGCCCTGTCCTACAGTCTGTGAACCACATGCCTATCTACTCCCTGCCCTGTCCTACAGGCGGTGGAAGCTGGGAAACCCTTACCACATGCCTATCTGCTCCCTGCCCTGTCCCACAGGCTGTGAACCACATGCCTATCTGTTCCCTGACAAGTCCTACAGGCTGTGGAAGCTGAGACACAATTGCCACATGCCTATCTGCTCCCTGCCCTGTCCTACAGGCTGTGAACCACATGCCTATCTGCTCCCTGATCTGTCCTACAGGCTGTGGAAGCTTAGAAACCCTTACCACATGCTTATCTGCTCCCTGCCCTGTCCTGCAAGCGGTGGAAGCTGAGAAACCCTTACCACATGCCTATCTGCTCCCTTCCCTGTCCTACAGCCTGTGGAAGCTTAGAAACCCTTAACACATGCCTATCTGCTCCCTGCCCTGTCCTACAGTCTGTGAACCACATACCTATCTACTCCCTGCTCTGTCCTACCAGCTGTGGAAGCTTAGAAACCCTTACCACATGCTTATCTGCTCCCTGCCCTGTCCTGCAGGCGGTGGAAGCTGAGAAACCCTTACCACATGCCTATCTGCTCCCTGCCCTGTCCCACAGGCTGTGAACCACATGCCTATGTGTTCCCTGCCAAGTCCTACAGACTGTGGAAGCTGAGACACAATTGCCACATGCCTATCTGCTCCCTGCCCTGTCCTACAGGCTGTGAACCACATGCCTATCTGCTCCCTGATCTGTCCTACAGGCTGTGGAAGCTTAGAAACCCTTACCACATGCGTATCTGCTCGCTGCCCTGTCCTACAGCCTGTGGAAGCTTAGAAACCCTTACCACATGCTTATCTGCTCCCTGCCCTGTCCTGCAGGCGGTGGAAGCTGAGAAACCCTTACCACATGCCTATCTTCTCCCTTCCCTGTCCTATAGCCTGTGCAAGCTTAGAAACCCTTACCACATGCTTATCTGCTCCCTGCCCTGTCCTGCAGGCGGTGGAAGCTTAGAAACCCTTACCACATGCTTATCTGCTCCCTGCCCTGTCCTGCAGGCAGTGGAAGCTGAAAAACCCTTACCACATGCTTATCTGCTCCCCGCCCTGTCCCACAGGCTGTGGAAGCTGAGAAACCCTTACCACATGCCTATCTGCTCCCTGCCCTGTCCTACCGTCTGTGAAAGCTGAGACACCATTGCCACATGCTTATCTGCTCCCTGCCCTGTCCCACAGGCTGTGGAAGCTGAGAAACCCTTACCACATGCCTATCTGCTCCCTGCCCTGTCCTACAGGCTGTGGAAGCTGAGAAATCCTTACCATGTGCCTATCTGCTCCCTTCCCTGTCCTACAGCCTGTGGAAGCGTAGAAACCCTTACCACATGCCTATCTGCTTCCTGCCCTGTCCTACAGGCTGTGAACCACATGCCTATCTGTTCCCTGCCAAGTCCTACAGGCTGTGGAAGCTGAGACACCATTCCCACATGCCTATCTGCGCCCTGCCCTGTCCTACCGTCTGTGAACCACATGCCTATATGTTCCCTGATCTGTCCTACAGGCTGTGGAAGCTGAGACACCATTCCCACATGCTTATCTGCTCCCTGCCCTGTCCTACCGGCTGTGAAAGCTGAGAAACCCTTACCACGTGCCTATCTGCTCCCTGCCCTGTCCTACCGGCTTGGAAAGCTGAGGAAACCCTTACCACATGCTTATGTGTTTCCTGCCCTGTCCTACAGGCTGTGCACCACATGCCTATCTGCTCCCTGCCCTGTCCTACTGCCTATCTGTCCCTGCCCTCTCCTACAGGCTATGAACCGCATGCCTATCAGCTCCCTACACTGTCCTACAGGCTGTGAAAGCTGAGAAACCCTTACCACATGCCTGTCTGCTCCCTGCCCTGTCCTGCCGGCTGTGAAAGCTGAAAAACCATTAGCACATGCCTATCTGCTCCCTGCCCTGTCCTACAGACTGTGAACCACATGCTTCTCTGTTCCCTGCCATGTCCTACAGGCTGTGGAAGCTGAGACACCATTGCCACATGCCTATCTGTTTCCTACACAGTCTGGGCCGAGCATGTGGTCAGGAGCACTATACAGTGGAATTCTCATGCACTATTATACCTGCCTCCCCCAAGTTCACGTGCGCTGAAGTGCTGGATAATTAGGGGTTTCCTTCCAGGCTTTGACTGGAGTTCTCACCCCAAACCTGGCCCCACTCTGTGTCTGTGCCAGCCCCCTTTCGTGGGTGTTCTTGCTGTAACTCGCAACAACCTACGATGGGTACTATCAGACTGGTGTAGCAGATAAGCCAGGTCCATCCGGGTCCTAAATTGAGGGTCTCTGAGTGAGGGCCTGGGATGTACAGCCGATGTAAGAGAAAGCTTCAGGTGCCTGTCTCTCTTTCTCAGCCTCGACATGGACGACGCCCCATTGGTAGTGGCAGCTGCCAATCTTGTGAAGGGCATCAGCTATAAGTACAAGGAGGAGCTGTCAGCACATCTACTGGTGGCCGGCTGGGACCGGAGACATGGAGGACAGGTAAGAGATGCCCAACCTAAGCCTGTCTCTCCATGTCGGCAGTGTTTAACCATCTATTTCTAAATTGAGCGTTCATTCCTGTGTCTGCCTGATTACCAGTCTGTCCATCTGTCAAAATGCCAGTCTATCAGTCTGTTCATCTTCTTATCCATTTCCCTCCATCATCTCTCTGGCTGTTCCTCTAATATTGATCGCACACCTATTAAACTGATTATCTATTAATCCATCCTGTATAAACCTGTCTGATAGACAGGTTTATACAGGATGGATTCATTTCTGTTCATCTAATGATCCATCGTGTATAAGACTGTCTTCCTATATAAACCTGTCTGTTCATGTAATAATCCATCCTGTATAAACCTGCCTGTTCATTTAATGATCCATCTTGGATAAACCTCTCTGTCAGACAGGTTTATCCAGGATGGATCGTTACATGAACAGACAGGTTTATACAGGATGGATTCATTTCTGTTCATCTAATGATCCACCCTATATAAACCTGTCTTCCTATATAAACATGTCTGTTCATGTAATGATCCATCCTATATAAATCTATCTGTTCGTGTAACAATCCAGCCTGTATAAACCTGTCTGTTCATGTAATAATCCATCCTATATAAACCTGTCTTGCTATATAAACATGTCTGTTCATGTAATGATCCATCCTATATAAACCTGTCTGTTCATTTAATAATCCATCCTATATAAACCTGTCTGTTCATGTAATGATCCATCCTATATAAACATCTCTGTTCATGTAATGATCCATCCTATAGAAACCTGTCTGTTCATGTAATGATCCATCCTGTATAAACCTGTCTGTTCATGTAATAATCCATCCTGTATAACACTTCCTGTTCATCTAAACATCCTTCCTGTGTAAACCTGTCTGTTCATGTAATAATCCATCCTATATAAACTTGTCTGTTCATGTAATGATCCATCCTATATAAACCTGTCTGTTCATGTAATAATCCATCCTATATAAACATCTCTGTTCATGTAATGATCCATCCTATGTAAACCTGTCTGTTCATGTAATGATCCATCCTGTATAAACCTGTCTGTTCATGTAATAATCCATCCTGTATAACACTTCCTGTTCATCTAACCATCCTTCCTGTGTAAACCTGACTGTTCATGTAATGATCCATCCTATATAAACCTGTCCATTCATGTAATGATCCTTCCCATATAAACCCATCTGTCCACCTAACCACCCATCCTGATTAAAGCTGTTTGTTCATGAAATGATCCTTCCTATATAAACCTGTGTCTTCACCTAACAACCCATCCTGTGTAAACTTGTCTCTTCGTCTAACCACCCATCCTGTATAAACCTGTCTTCCATGAGCATCTATTATGCTGGCACATGAGATATGTTATAGTGCATATGCTTTAGCTCATGTATAATCACTGACATGCATTTGTTTCTTGGCTCAGGTGTATGAAATGCTGGCACATGATATATGTTACAGTGCATGTGCTTTAGCTCATGGTATTTGCCTTGACATGCATTTGTTTCTTGGCTCAGGTGTATGAGACGCTGGCAAATGATATATGTTATAGTGCATGTGCTTTAGCTCATGGTATGGTCACTGACATGCATTTGCTTCATAGCTCAGGTGTATGAGACTCTGGCACATGATATATGTTATAGTGCATGTTTAGCTCATGGTATGGTCACTGACATCCATTTATTTCTTGGCTCAGGTGTGTGGGACGCTGGCACATGAGATATGTTATAGTGCATGTGATTTAGCTCAGGGTATGGTCACTGACATGCATTTGTTTCTTGGCTCAGGTGTATGAGACGCTGGCAAATGATATATGTTATAGTGCATGTGCTTTAGCTCATGGTATTTGCCTTGACATGCATTTGTTTCTTGGCTCAGGTGTATGAGACGCTGGCAAATGATATATGTTATAGTGCATGTGCTTTAGCTCATGGTATGGTCACTGACATGCATTTGCTTCATAGCTCAGGTGTATGAGACTCTGGCACATGATATATGTTATAGTGCATGTTCTTTAGCTCATGGTATTTGCCTTGACATGCATTTGTTTCTTGGCTCAGGTGTATTGTCCGCTGGCACATGATATATGTTATAGTGCATGTGCTTTTGCTCATGATATGTTCAATGACATGCATTTGTTTCTTGGCTCAGGTGTATGGGGCGCTGGCACATGATATATGTTATAGTGCATGTGCTTTAGCTCATGGTATGGTCACTGACATGCATTTGTTTCTTGGCTCAGGTTTATGGGACGCTGTCACATGATATATGTTATAGTGCATGTGCTTTAGCTCATGGCATGGTCACTGACATGCATTTGTTTCTTGTCTCAGGTGTATGGGACACTGGCACATGATATGTTATAGTGAATGTGCTTTAGCTCATGGTGTGGTCACTGACATGCATTTGTTTCTTGGCTCAGGTGTATGGGGCGCTGGCACATGATATATGTTATAGCGCATATACTTTAGCTCATGATATGATCACTGACATGCGCTTGTTTCTTGGCTCAGGTGTACGGGATGCTGGCACATGATATATGTTATAGTGCATGTGCTTTAGCTCATGGTATGGTCACTGACATGCATTTGTTACTTGGCTCCGGTGTATGAGACGCTGGCACATGATATATGTTATAGTGCATGTGCTTTAGCTCATGGTTTGGTCACTGACATGCATTTGTTTCTTGGCTCAGGTATATGAGATGCTGGCACATCATATATGTTATAGTGTATGTGCTTTAGCTCATGGTTTGGTCACTGACATGCATTTATTTCTTGGCTCAGGTGTACGGGATGCTGGCACATGATATATGTTATAGTGCATGTGCTTTAGCTCATGGTATGGTCACTGACATGCATTTGCTTCATAGCTCAGGTGTATGAGACTCTGGCACATGATATATGTTATAGTGCATGTTTAGCTCATGGTGTGATCACTGACATGCATTTGTTTCTTGGCTCAGGTGTATGAGACTCTGGCACATAATATATGTTATGGTGCATGTGCTTTAGCTCATGGTATGGTCACTGGCATGCATTTGTTACTTGTCTCAGGTGTATGAGACGCTGGCACATCATATATGTTATAGTGCATGTGCTTTAGCTCATGGTATGGTCACTGGCATGCCTTTGCATCGTAGCTCAGGTGTATGAGACACTGGCACATGATATATCTTATAGTGCATGTTTAGCTCATGCTATGGTCACTGACATGCATTTGTTTCTTGGCTCAGTTGTATGAGATGCTGGCACATGATATATGTTATAGTGCATGTGCTTTAGCTCATGGTATGGTCACTGACATGCATTTGTTTCTTGGCTCAGGTGTATGAGACGCTGGCAAATGATATATGTTATAGTGCATGTGCTTTAGCTCATGGTATTTGCCTTGACATGCATTTGTTTCTTGGCTCAGGTGTATGAGACGCTGGCAAATGATATATGTTATAGTGCATGTGCTTTAGCTCATGGTATTTGCCTTGACATGCATTTGTTTCTTGGCTCAGGTGTATGAGACGCTGGCAAATGATATATGTTATAGTGCATGTGCTTTAGCTCATGGTATGGTCACTGACATGCATTTGCTTCATAGCTCAGGTGTATGAGACTCTGGCACATGATATATGTTATAGTGCATGTTCTTTAGCTCATGGTATTTGCCTTGACATGCATTTGTTTCTTGGCTCAGGTGTATTGTCCGCTGGCACATGATATATGTTATAGTGCATGTGCTTTTGCTCATGATATGTTCAATGACATGCATTTGTTTCTTGGCTCAGGTGTATGGGGCGCTGGCACATGATATATGTTATAGTGCATGTGCTTTAGCTCATGGTATGGTCACTGACATGCATTTGTTTCTTGGCTCAGGTTTATGGGACGCTGTCACATGATATATGTTATAGTGCATGTGCTTTAGCTCATGGTATGGTCACTGACATGCATTTGTTTCTTGTCTCAGGTGTATGGGACACTGGCACATGATATGTTATAGTGAATGTGCTTTAGCTCATGGTGTGGTCACTGACATGCGTTTGTTACTTGGCTCCGGTGTATGAGACGCTGGCACATGATATATGTTATAGTGCATGTGCTTTAGCTCATGGTTTGGTCACTGACATGCATTTGTTTCTTGGCTCAGGTATATGAGATGCTGGCACATCATATATGTTATAGTGTATGTGCTTTAGCTCATGGTTTGGTCACTGACATGCATTTATTTCTTGGCTCAGGTGTACGGGATGCTGGCACATGATATATGTTATAGTGCATGTGTTTTAGCTCCTGGTATGGTCACTGACATGCATTTATTTCTTGGATCAGGTGTATGGGATGCTGGCACATGATATATGTTATAATGCATGTGCTTTAGCTCATGGTATGATCACTGGCATGCATTTGCATCGTAGCTCAGGTGTATGAGACACTGGCACATGATATATGTTATAGTGCATGCGCTTTAGCTCATGGTACAATCACTGACATGCATTTGTTTCTTGGCTCAGGTGTATGAGACGCTGGCACATCATATATGTTATAGTGCATGTGCTTTAGCTCATGGTTTGGTCACTGACATGCATTTATTTCTTGGCTCAGATGCACGGGATGCTGGCACATGATATATGTTATAGTGCATGCACTTTAGCTCATGGTATGGTCACTGACATGCATTTTTTTCTTGGCTCAGGTGTACGGGATGCTGGCACATGATATATGTTATAGTGCATGTACTTTAGCTCATGGTGTGATCACTGACATGCATTTGTTTCTTGACTCAGGTGTACGAGACGGTGGCACATGAGATATGTTATAGTGCATGTGTTTTAGCTCCTGGTATGGTCACTGACATGCATTTATTTCTTGGCTCAGGTGTATGGGACGCTGGCACATGATATATGTTATAATGCATGTGCTTTAGCTCAGGGTATGGTCACTGACATGCATTTTTTTCTTGGCTCAGGTGTACGGGATGCTGGCACATGATATATGTTATAGTGCATGTACTTTAGCTCATGGTGTGATCACTGACATGCATTTGTTTCTTGACTCAGGTGTACGAGACGGTGGCACATGAGATATGTTATAGTGCATGTGTTTTAGCTCCTGGTATGGTCACTGACATGCATTTATTTCTTGGCTCAGGTGTATGGGACGCTGGCACATGATATATGTTATAATGCATGTGCTTTAGCTCAGGGTATGGTCACTGACATGCATTTTTTTCTTGGCTCAGGTGTACGGGATGCTGGCACATGATATATGTTATAGTGCATGTACTTTAGCTCAGGGTATGGTCACTGACATGCATTTTTTTCTTGGCTCAGGTGTACGGGATGCTGGCACATGATATATGTTATAGTGCATGTACTTTAGCTCATGGTGTGATCACTGACATGCATTTGTTTCTTGACTCAGGTGTACGAGACGGTGGCACATGAGATATGTTATAGTGCATGTGTTTTAGCTCCTGGTATGGTCACTGACATGCATTTATTTCTTGGCTCAGGTGTATGGGACGCTGGCACATGATATATGTTATAATGCATGTGCTTTAGCTCATGGTATGATCACTGGCATGCATTTGCATCGTAGCTCAGGTGTATGAGACACTGGCACATGATATATGTTATAGTGCATGTACTTTAGCTCAGGGTATGGTCACTGACATGCATTTTTTTCTTGGCTCAGGTGTACGGGATGCTGGCACATGATATATGTTATAGTGCATGTACTTTAGCTCATGGTGTGATCACTGACATGCATTTGTTTCTTGACTCAGGTGTACGAGACGGTGGCACATGAGATATGTTATAGTGCATGTGTTTTAGCTCCTGGTATGGTCACTGACATGCATTTATTTCTTGGCTCAGGTGTATGGGACGCTGGCACATGATATATGTTATAATGCATGTGCTTTAGCTCATGGTACAATCACTGACATGCATTTGTTTCTTGGCTCAGGTGTATGAGACTCTGGCACATAATATATGTTATAGTGCATGCTCTTTAGCTCATGGTATGGTAACTGACATGAATTTGCTTCTTGGCTCAGGTCTATGGGACGCTGGCACATGATATATGTTATAGTGCATGTGATTTAGCTCAGGGTATGGTCACTGACATGCATTTTGTTCTTGGCTCCGGTGTACGGGATGGTGGCACATGATATATGTTATAGTGCATATGCTTTAGCTCATGGTATGGTACCTGTCATGCATTTGTTTATTGGATCCGGTTTACGGGACGCTGGCACATGATATATGTTATAGTGCATGTGCTTTAGCTCATGGTATGGTACCTGACATGCATTTGTTTATTGGATCTGGTGTACGGGACGCTGGCTCATGAGATATTTTACAGTGCATGCGCTTTAGCTCATGGTATGGTCACTGACATGCATTTATTTCTTGGCTCAGGTGTATGGGCAGCTGGCACATGATATATGTTATAGTGCATGTGCTTTAGCTCATGGTATGGTCACTGACATGCATTTGTTTATTGGATCTGGTGTACGGGACGCTGGCTCATGATATATGTTATAGTGCATGTTTAGCTCATGGTATGGTCCTGACATGCATTTGTTTCTTGGCTCAGTTGTATGAGACGCTGGCACATGATATATGTTATAGTGCATGTGCTTTAGCTCATGGTATGGTCACTGACATGCATTTGTTTCTTGGCTCAGGTGTATGAGACGCTGGCAAATGATATATGTTATAGTGCATGTGCTTTAGCTCATGGTATGGTCACTGACATGCATGTGCTTCTTGGCTCAGGTGAATGGGATGCTTGGCACATGAGATATGTTATAGTGCATGCGCTTTAGCTCATGATGTGTCACTGACATGCATTTGTTTCTTGGCTCAGGTGTATGAGACGCTGGCACATGATATATGTTATAGTGCATGTGCTTTAGCTCATGGTATGGTCACTGACATGCATGTGCTTCCTGGCTCAGGTGTATGGGATGCTTGGCACATGAGATATGTTATAGTGCATGCGCTTTAGCTCATGATATGTCACTGACATGCATTTGTTTCTTGGCTCAGGTGTATGGGATGCTGGCACATGATATATGTTATAGTGCATGTGCTTTTGCTCATGATATGTTCAATGACATGCATTTGTTTCTTGGCTCAGGTGTATGGGGCGCTGGCACATGATATATGTTATAGTGCATGTGCTTTAGCTCATGGTATGGTCACTGACATGCATTTGTTACTTGGCTCAGGTGTATGAGACGCTGGCACATGATATATGTTATAGTGCATGTGCTATAGCTCATGGTGTGGTCACTGACATGCATTTGTTACTTGGCTCATGTGTATGAGACGCTGGCACATGATATATGTTATAGTGCATGCTCTTTAGTTCACGGTATGGTGACTGACATGAATTTGCTTCTTGGCCCAGGTCTATGGGACGCTGGCACATGATATATGTTATAGGGCATGTGATTTAGCTCATGGTATGGTCACTGACATGCATTTGTTTCTTGGCTCAGGTGTATTGTCCGTTGGCACATGATATATGTTATAGCCCATGTGCTTTTGCTCATGATATGTTCACTGACATGCATTTGTTTCTTGGCTCAGGTGTATGGGGCGCTGGCACATGATATATGTTATAGTGCATGTGCTTTAGCTCATGGTATGGTCACTGACATGCATTTGTTTCTTGGCTCAGGTGTATGAGATGGTGGCACATGATATATGTTATAGTGCATGTGCTTTAGCTCATGGTGTGGTCACTGACATGCATTTGTTACTTGGCTCAGGTGTATGAGACGCTGGCACATGATATATGTTATAGTGCATGTGCTTTAGCTCATGGTGTGGTCACTGACATGCATTTGTTACCTGGCTCAGGTGTATGAGACGCTGGCACATGATATATGTTATAGTGCATGTGCTTTAGCTCATGGTGTGGTCACTGACATGCATTTGTTACTTGGCTCAGGTCTATGGGACGCTGGCACATGATATATGTTATAGTGCATGTGATTTAGCTCAGGGTATGGTCACTGACATGCATTTTTATCTTGGCTCAGGTGTACGGGATGCTGGCACATGATATATGTTATAGTGCATGTACTTTAGCTCATGGTGTGATCATTGACATGCATTTGTTACTTGACTCAGGTGTATGAGACGCTGGCACATCATATATGTTATAGTGCATGTGCTTTAGCTCATGGTATGGTCACTGGCATGCATTTGCATCGTAGCTCAGGTGTATGACACACTGGCACATGATATATGTTATAATGAATGCGCTTTAGCTCATGGTATGGTCACTGACATGCATTTGTTTCTTGGCTCAGGTGTACGGGATGCTGGCACATGATATATGTTATAATGCATGCGCTTTAGCTCATGGTGTGATCACTGACATGCATTTGTTTCTTGGCTCAGGTGTATGAGACTCTGGCACATAATATATGTTATAGTGCATGTGCTTTAGCTCATGGTATGGTCACTGGCATGCATTTGTTACTTGGCTCAGGTGTATGAGACGCTGGCACATCATATATGTTATAGTGCATGTGCTTTAGCTCATGGTATGGTCACTGGCATGCATTTGCATCGTAGCTCAGGTGTATGAGACACTGGCACATGATATATGTTATAATGCATATGCTTTAGCTCATGGTGTGATCACTGACATGCATTTGTTTCTTGGCTCAGGTGTATGAGACTCTGGCACATGATATATGTTATAGTGCATGTGCTTTAGCTCATGGTGTGGTCACTGACATGCATTTGTTACTTGGCTCAGGTGTATGAGACGCTGGCACATGATATATGTTATAGTGCATGCTCTTTAGTTCATGGTATGGTAACTGACATGAATTTGCTTCTTGGCCCAGGTCTATGGGACGCTGGCACATGATATATGTTATAGTGCATGTGATTTAGCTCAGGGTATGGTCACTGACATGCATTTGTTTCTTGACTCAGGTGTACGAGATGGTGGCACATGATATATGTTATAGTGCATGCGCTTTAGCTCAGGGTATGGTCACTGACATGCATTTGTTTCTTGGCTCAGGTGTATGGGATGCTGGCACATGATATATGTTATAGTGCATGCGCTTTAGCTCATGGTATGGTCACTGACATGCATTTGTTATTTGACTCAGGTGTATGAGACGCTGGCACATCATATATGTTATAGTGCATGTGCTTTAGCTCATGATATGGTCACTGGCATGCATTTGCATCGTAGCTCAGGTGTATGAGACACTGGCACATGATATATGTTATAATGCATGCGCTTTAGCTCATGGTATGGTCACTGACATGCATTTGTTTCTTGGCTCAGGTGTACGGGATGCTGGCACATGATATATGTTATAGTGCATGCGCTTTAGCTCATGGTATGGTCACTGACATGCATTTGTTTCTTGGCTCAGGTGTATGGGATGCTGGCACATGATATATGTTATAGTGCATGATCTTTAGCTCATGGTATGGTCACTGACATGCATTTGTTACTTGGCTCAGGTGTATGAGACGCTGGAACATCATATATGTTATAGTGCATGTGCTTTAGCTCATGGTATGGTCACTGGCATGCATTTGCATCGTAGCTCAGGTGTATGGGGCACTGTCACATGATATATGTTATAGTGCATGCGCTTTAGCTCATGGTGTGATCACTGACATGCATTTGTTTCTTGGCTCAGGTGTATGAGACTCTTGCACATAATATATGTTATAGTGCATGTGCTTTAGCTCATGGTATGGTCACTGGCATGCATTTGTTACTTGGCTCAGGTGTATGAGACGCTGGCACATCATATATGTTATAGTGCATGTGCTTTAGCTCATGGTATGGTCACTGGCATGCCTTTGCATCGTAGCTCAGGTGTATGAGACACTGGCACATGATATATCTTATAGTGCATGTTTAGCTCATGGTATGGTCACTGACATGCATTTGTTTCTTGGCTCAGTTGTATGAGATGCTGGCACATGATATATGTTATAGTGCATGTGCTTTAGCTCATGGTATGGTCACTGACATGCATTTGTTTCTTGGCTCAGGTGTATGAGACGCTGGCAAATGATATATGTTATAGTGCATGTACTTTAGCTCATGGTATGGTCACTGACATGCATGTGCTTCTTGGCTTAGGTGTATGGGACGCAGGCACATGAGATATGTTATAATGCATGTGCTTTAGCTCATGGTATGGTCACTGACATGCATTTGTTTCTTGGCTCAAGTGTATGAGACGCTGGCACATGATATATGTTATAGTGCATGCACTTTAGCTCATGGTATGATCACTGACATGCATTTGTTTCTTGGCTCAGGTGTATGAGATGCTGGCACATGATATATGTTATAGTGCATGTGCTTTAGCTCATGGTATGGTCACTGGCATGCATTTGCATCGTAGCTCAGGTGTATGACACACTGGCACATCATATATGTTATAGTGCATGTGCATTAGCTCATGGTATGGTCACTGACATGCATTTGTTTCTTGGCTCAGGTGTATGAGACTCTGGCACATAATATATGTTATAGTGCATGTGCTTTAGCTCATGGTATGGTCACTGGCATGCATTTGTTACTTGGCTCAGGTGTATGAGACGCTGGCACATCATATATGTTATAGTGCATGTGCTTTAGCTCATGGTATGGTCACTGGCATGCATTTGCATCGTAGCTCAGGTGTATGAGACACTGGCACATGATATATGTTATAATGCATACGCTTTAGCTCATGGTGTGATCACTGACATGCATTTGTTTCTTGGCTCAGGTGTATGAGACTCTGGCACATGATATATGTTATAGTGCATGTGCTTTAGCTCATGGTGTGGTCACTGACATGCATTTGTTACTTGGCTCAGGTGTATGAGACGCTGGCACATGATATATGTTATAGTACATGCTCTTTAGTTCATGGTATGGTAACTTACATGAATTTGCTTCTTGGCCCAGGTCTATGGGACGCTGGCACATGATATATGTTATAGTGCATGTGATTTAGCTCAGGGTATGGTCACTGACATGCATTTTTTTCTTGGCTCAGGTGTACGAGACGGTGGCACATGATATATGTTATAGTGCATGCGCTTTAACTCATGGTATGGTCACTGACATGCATTTGTTTCTTGGCTCAGGTGTATGGGATGCTGGCACATGATATATGTTATAGTGCATGCGCTTTAGCTCATGGTATGGTCACTGACATGCATTTGCATCGTAGCTCAGGTGTATGACACACTGGCACATCATATATGTTATAGTGCATGTGCATTAGCTCATGGTATGGTCACTGACATGCATTTGTTTCTTGGCTCAGGTGTATGAGACTCTGGCACATAATATATGTTATAGTGCATGTGCTTTAGCTCATGGTATGGTCACTGGCATGCATTTGCATCGTAGCTCAGGTGTATGACACACTGGCACATCATATATGTTATAGTGCATGTGCATTAGCTCATGGTATGGTCACTGACATGCATTTGTTTCTTGGCTCAGGTGTATGAGACTCTGGCACATAATATATGTTATAGTGCATGTGCTTTAGCTCATGGTATGGTCACTGGCATGCATTTGTTACTTGGCTCAGGTGTATGAGACGCTGGCACATCATATATGTTATAGTGCATGTGCTTTAGCTCATGGTATGGTCACTGGCATGCATTTGCATCGTAGCTCAGGTGTATGAGACACTGGCACATGATATATGTTATAATGCATACGCTTTAGCTCATGGTGTGATCACTGACATGCATTTGTTTCTTGGCTCAGGTGTATGAGACTCTGGCACATGATATATGTTATAGTGCATGTGCTTTAGCTCATGGTGTGGTCACTGACATGCATTTGTTACTTGGCTCAGGTGTATGAGACGCTGGCACATGATATATGTTATAGTACATGCTCTTTAGTTCATGGTATGGTAACTTACATGAATTTGCTTCTTGGCCCAGGTCTATGGGACGCTGGCACATGATATATGTTATAGTGCATGTGATTTAGCTCAGGGTATGGTCACTGACATGCATTTTTTTCTTGGCTCAGGTGTACGAGACGGTGGCACATGATATATGTTATAGTGCATGCGCTTTAACTCATGGTATGGTCACTGACATGCATTTGTTTCTTGGCTCAGGTGTATGGGATGCTGGCACATGATATATGTTATAGTGCATGCGCTTTAGCTCATGGTATGGTCACTGACATGCATTTGTTACTTGACTCAGGTGTATGAGACGCTGGCACATCATATATGTTATAGTGCATGTGCTTTAGCTCATGGTATGGTCACTGGCATGCATTTGCATCGTAGCTCAGGTGTATGAGACACTGGCACATGATATATGTTATAATGCATGCGCTTTAGCTCATGGTATGGTCACTGGCATGCATTTGCATCGTAGCTCAGGTGTATGAGACACTGGCACATGATATATGTTATAATGCATGCGCTTTAGCTCATGGTATGGTCACTGACATGCATTTGTTTCTTGGCTCAGGTGTACGGGATGCTGGCACATGATATATGTTATAGTGCATGCGCTTTAGCTCAGGGTATGGTCACTGACATGCATTTGTTTCTTGGCCCAGGTCTATGGGATGCTGGCACATGATATATGTTATAGTGCATGTGCTTTAGCTCAGGGTATGGTCACTGACATGCATTTTTTTTCTTGGTTCAGGTGTACGGGATGCTGGCACATGATATATGTTATAGTGCATGTACTTTAGCTCATGGTGTGATCACTGACATGCATTTGTTTCTTGACTCAGGTGTACGAGACGGTGGCACATGATATATGTTATAGTGCATGCGCTTTAACTCATGGTATGGTCACTGACATGCATTTGTTTCTTGGCTCAGGTGTATGGGATGCTGGCACATGATATATGTTATAGTGCATGCGCTTTAGCTCATGGTATGGTCACTGACATGCATTTGTTACTTGACTCAGGTGTATGAGACGCTGGCACATCATATATGTTATAGTGCATGTGCTTTAGCTCATGGTATGGTCACTGGCATGCATTTGCATCATAGCTCAGGTGTATGAGACACTGGCACATGATATATGTTATAATGCATGCGCTTTAGCTCATGGTATGGTCACTGACATGCATTTGTTTCTTGGCTCAGGTGTATGGGATGCTGGCACATGATATATGTTATAGTGCATGATCTTTAGCTCATGGTATGGTCACTGACATGCATTTGTTACTTGGCTCAGGTGTATGAGACGCTGGAACATCATATATGTTATAGTGCATGTGCTTTAGCTCATGGTATGGTCACTGGCATGCATTTGCATCGTAGCTCAGGTGTATGAGACACTGGCACATGGTATATGTTATAATGCATGCGCTTTAGCTCATGGTGTGATCACTGACATGCATTTGTTTCTTGGCTCAGGTGTATGAGACTCTGGTACATAATATATGTTATGGTGCATGTGCTTTAGCTCATGGTATGGTCACTGGCATGCCTTTGCATCGTAGCTCAGGTGTATGAGACACTGGCACATGATATATCTTATAGTGCATGTTTAGCTCATGGTATGGTCACTGACATGCATTTGTTTCTTGGCTCAGTTGTATGAGATGCTGGCACATGATATATGTTATAGTGCATGTGCTTTAGCTCATGGTATGGTCACTGACATGCATTTGTTTCTTGGCTCAGGTGTATGAGACGCTGGCAAATGATATATGTTATAGTGCATGTACTTTAGCTCATGGTATGGTCACTGACATGCATGTGCTTCTTGGCTTAGGTGTATGGGACGCAGGCACATGAGATATGTTATAATGCATGTGCTTTAGCTCATGGTATGGTCACTGACATGCATTTGTTTCTTGGCTCAAGTGTATGAGACGCTGGCACATGATATATGTTATAGTGCATGCACTTTAGCTCATGGTATGATCACTGACATGCATTTGTTTCTTGGCTCAGGTGTATGAGACGCTGGCACATGATATATGTTATAGTACATGTGCTTTAGCTCATGGTATGGTCACTGGCATGCATTTGCTACGTAGCTCAGGTGTATTTGACACTGGCACATGATATATGTTATAGTGCATGTACGTTAGCTCATGGTATGGTCACTGACATGCATTTGTTTCTTGGCTCAGGTGTATTGTCCGCTGGCACATGATATATGTTATAGCCCATGTGCTTTTGCTCATGATATGTTCAATGACATGCATTTGATCCTTGTCTCAGGTGTATGGGACGCTGGCACATGATATGTTATAGTGCATGTGCTTTAGCTCATGGTGTGGTCACTGACATGCATTTGTTACTTGGCTCAGGTGTATGAGATGGTGGCACATGATATATGTTATAGTGCATGTGATTTAGCTCATAGTATGATCACTGGCATGCATTTGCATCGTAGCTCAGGTGTATGAGACACTGGCACATGATATATGTTATAGTGCATGCGCTTTAGCTCATGGTATGGTCACTGACATGTATTTGTTTCTTGGCTCAGGTGTATGAAATTCTGGCACATGATATATGTTATAGTGCATGTACTTTAGCTCATGGTATGGTCACTGACATGCATTTTATTCTTGGCTCAGGTGTACGGGATGCTGACACATGATATATGTTATAGTGCATGCTCTTTAGCTCAGGATATGGTCACTGACATGCATTTTCTTCTTGGCTCAGGTGTACGGGATGCTGGCACATGATATATGTTATAGTGCATGTGCTTTAGCTCATGGTGTGATCACTGACATGCATTTGTTTCTTGACTCAGGTGTACGAGATGCTGAAACATGATATATGTTATAGTGCATGCACTTTAGCTCATGGTATGGTCACTGACATGCATTTGTTACTTGACTCAGGTGTATGAGACGCTGGTACATGATATATGTTATAGTGCATGTGCTTTAGCTCATGGTATAGTCACTGACATGCATTTGTTACTTGACTCAGGTGTATGAGATGCTGGCACATGATACATGTTATAGTGCATGTGCTTTAGCTCATGGTATGGTCACTGGCATGCATTTGCATCGTAGCTCAGGTGTATGAGACGCTGGCACATCATATATTTTATAGTGCATGTGATTTAGCTCAGGGTATGTTCACTGACATGCATTTTGTTCTTGGCTCAGGTGTACGGGATGGTGGCACATGATATATGTTATAGTCCATGTGCTTTAGCTCATGGTATGGTACCTGACATGCATTTGTTTATTGGATCTGGTGTACGAGATGGTGGCACATGATATATGTTATAGTGCATGCGCTTTAGCTCATGGTATGATCACTGGCATGCATTTGTTTCTTGGCTCAGGTGTATGGGACACTGGCACATGATATGTTATAGTGCATGCGCTTTAGCTCATGGTGTGGTCACTGACATGCATTTGTTTCTTGGCTCAGGTGTACGAGATGGTGGCACATGATATATGTTATAGTGCATGCGCTTTAGCTCATGGTATGATCACTGGCATGCATTTGTTTCTTGGCTCAGGTGTATGAGACACTGGCACATGATATATGTTATAGTGCATGTTTTGCTCATGGTATGGTCACTGACATGCATTTGTTTCTTGGCTCAGGTGTATGAGATGCTGGCACATGATATATGTTATAGTGCATGTTTTGCTCATGGTATGGTCACTGACATGCATTTGTTTCTTGGCTCAGGTGTATGAGATGCTGGCACATGATATATGTTATAGTGCATGTGATTTAGCTCAGGGTATGGTCACTGACATGCATTTATTTCTTGGCTCAGGTGTGTGGGACGCTGGCACATGATATATGTTATAGTGCATGTGCTTTAGCTCATGGTATGATCACTGGCATTTATTTGCATCGTGGCTCAGGTGTATGAGACACTGGCACATGATATATGTTATAGTGCATGTGATTTAGCTCATGCTATGGTCACTGACATGCATTTGTTTCTTGGATCAGGTGTACGGGATGCTGGCACATGATATATGTTATAGTGCATGTGCTTTAGCTCATGGTGTGGTCACTGACATGCATTTGTTTCTTGGCTCAGGTGTATGGGATGCTGGCACATGATATATGTTATAGTGCATGTGCTTTAGCTCATGGTATGGTCACTGACATGCATTTGTTTCTTGGATCAGGTGTATGGGATGCTGGCACATGATATATGTTATAGTGCATGTGCTTTAGCTCATGGTATGGTCACTCTCATGCATTTGTTTCTTGGATCAGGTGTATGAGATGCTGGCACATGATATATGTTATAGTGCATGTGCTTTAGCTCATGGTATGGTCACTGACATGCATTTGTTTCTTGGCTCAGGTGTATGGGGCCCTGGCACATGCTATATGTTATAGTGCATGTGCTTTAGCTCATGCTATGGTCACTGACATGCATTTGTTTCTTGGCTCAGGTGTATGGGGCGCTGGCACATGATATATGTTATAGTGCATGTGCTTTAGCACATGGTGTGGTCACTGACATGCATTTGTTACTTGACTCAGGTGTATGAGACGCTGGCACATCATATATGTTATAGTGCATGTGCTTTAGCTCATGGTATGGTCACTGGCATGCATTTGCATCATAGCTCAGGTGTATGAGACACTGGCACATGATATATGTTATAATGCATGCGCTTTAGCTCATGGTATGGTCACTGACATGCATTTGTTTCTTGGCTCAGGTGTATGGGATGCTGGCACATGATATATGTTATAGTGCATGATCTTTAGCTCATGGTATGGTCACTGACATGCATTTGTTACTTGGCTCAGGTGTATGAGACGCTGGAACATCATATATGTTATAGTGCATGTGCTTTAGCTCATGGTATGGTCACTGGCATGCATTTGCATCGTAGCTCAGGTGTATGAGACACTGGCACATGGTATATGTTATAATGCATGCGCTTTAGCTCATGGTGTGATCACTGACATGCATTTGTTTCTTGGCTCAGGTGTACGGGATGCTGGCACATGATATATGTTATGGTGCATGTGCTTTAGCTCATGGTATGGTCACTGGCATGCATTTGTTACTTGTCTCAGGTGTATGAGACGCTGGCACATCATATATGTTATAGTGCATGTGCTTTAGCTCATGGTATGGTCACTGGCATGCCTTTGCATCGTAGCTCAGGTGTATGAGACACTGGCACATGATATATCTTATAGTGCATGTTTAGCTCATGGTATGGTCACTGACATGCATTTGTTTCTTGGCTCAGTTGTATGAGATGCTGGCACATGATATATGTTATAGTGCATGTGCTTTAGCTCATGGTATGGTCACTGACATGCATTTGTTTCTTGGCTCAGGTGTATGAGACGCTGGCAAATGATATATGTTATAGTGCATGTACTTTAGCTCATGGTATGGTCACTGACATGCATGTGCTTCTTGGCTTAGGTGTATGGGACGCAGGCACATGAGATATGTTATAATGCATGTGCTTTAGCTCATGGTATGGTCACTGACATGCATTTGTTTCTTGGCTCAAGTGTATGAGACGCTGGCACATGATATATGTTATAGTGCATGCACTTTAGCTCATGGTATGATCACTGACATGCATTTGTTTCTTGGCTCAGGTGTATGAGACGCTGGCACATGATATATGTTATAGTACATGTGCTTTAGCTCATGGTATGGTCACTGGCATGCATTTGCTACGTAGCTCAGGTGTATTTGACACTGGCACATGATATATGTTATAGTGCATGTACGTTAGCTCATGGTATGGTCACTGACATGCATTTGTTTCTTGGCTCAGGTGTATTGTCCGCTGGCACATGATATATGTTATAGCCCATGTGCTTTTGCTCATGATATGTTCAATGACATGCATTTGATCCTTGTCTCAGGTGTATGGGACGCTGGCATATGATATGTTATAGTGCATGTGCTTTAGCTCATGGTGTGGTCACTGACATGCATTTGTTACTTGGCTCAGGTGTATGAGATGGTGGCACATGATATATGTTATAGTGCATGTGATTTAGCTCATAGTATGATCACTGGCATGCATTTGCATCGTAGCTCAGGTGTATGAGACACTGGCACATGATATATGTTATAGTGCATGCGCTTTAGCTCATGGTATGGTCACTGACATGTATTTGTTTCTTGGCTCAGGTGTATGAAATTCTGGCACATGATATATGTTATAGTGCATGTACTTTAGCTCATGGTATGGTCACTGACATGCATTTTATTCTTGGCTCAGGTGTACGGGATGCTGACACATGATATATGTTATAGTGCATGCTCTTTAGCTCAGGATATGGTCACTGACATGCATTTTCTTCTTGGCTCAGGTGTACGGGATGCTGGCACATGATATATGTTATAGTGCATGTGCTTTAGCTCATGGTGTGATCACTGACATGCATTTGTTTCTTGACTCAGGTGTACGAGATGCTGAAACATGATATATGTTATAGTGCATGCACTTTAGCTCATGGTATGGTCACTGACATGCATTTGTTACTTGACTCAGGTGTATGAGACGCTGGTACATGATATATGTTATAGTGCATGTGCTTTAGCTCATGGTATAGTCACTGACATGCATTTGTTACTTGACTCAGGTGTATGAGATGCTGGCACATGATACATGTTATAGTGCATGTGCTTTAGCTCATGGTATGGTCACTGGCATGCATTTGCATCGTAGCTCAGGTGTATGAGACGCTGGCACATCATATATTTTATAGTGCATGTGATTTAGCTCAGGGTATGTTCACTGACATGCATTTTGTTCTTGGCTCAGGTGTACGGGATGGTGGCACATGATATATGTTATAGTCCATGTGCTTTAGCTCATGGTATGGTACCTGACATGCATTTGTTTATTGGATCTGGTGTACGAGATGGTGGCACATGATATATGTTATAGTGCATGCGCTTTAGCTCATGGTATGATCACTGGCATGCATTTGTTTCTTGGCTCAGGTGTATGGGACACTGGCACATGATATGTTATAGTGCATGCGCTTTAGCTCATGGTGTGGTCACTGACATGCATTTGTTTCTTGGCTCAGGTGTACGAGATGGTGGCACATGATATATGTTATAGTGCATGCGCTTTAGCTCATGGTATGATCACTGGCATGCATTTGTTTCTTGGCTCAGGTGTATGAGACACTGGCACATGATATATGTTATAGTGCATGTTTTGCTCATGGTATGGTCACTGACATGCATTTGTTTCTTGGCTCAGGTGTATGAGATGCTGGCACATGATATATGTTATAGTGCATGTTTTGCTCATGGTATGGTCACTGACATGCATTTGTTTCTTGGCTCAGGTGTATGAGATGCTGGCACATGATATATGTTATAGTGCATGTGATTTAGCTCAGGGTATGGTCACTGACATGCATTTTGTTCTTGGCTCAGGTGTACGGGATGGTGGCACATGATATATGTTATAGTGCATGTGCTTTAGCTCATGGTATGATCACTGACATGCATTTGTTTCTTGGCTCAGGTGTACGGGATGCTGGCACATGATATATGTTATAGTGCATGTGCTTTAGCTCATGGTATGGTCACTGACATGCATTTTGTTCTTGGCTCAGGTGTACGGGATGGTGGCACATGATATATGTTATAGTGCATGCGCTTTAGCTCATGGTATGGTCACTGACATGCATTTATTTCTTGGCTCAGGTGTGTGGGACGCTGACACATGAGATATGTTATAGTGCATGTGATTTAGTTCAGGGTATGGTCACTGACATGCATTTTTTTCTTGGCTCGGGTGTACGGGATGGTGGCACATGATATATGTTATAGTGCATGTGCTTTAGCTCATGGTATGGTCACTGACATGCATTTGTTTCTTGGCTCAGGTCTATGGGACGCTGGCACATGATATATGTTATAGTGCATGTGCTTTAGCTCATGGTATGATCACTGGCATTCATTTGCATCGTGGCTCAGGTGTATGAGACACTGGCACATGATATATGTTATAGTGCATGTGATTTAGCTCATGCTATGGTCACTGACATGCATTTGTTTCTTGGATCAGGTGTACGGGATGCTGGCACATGATATATGTTATAGTGCATGTGCTTTAGCTCATGGTGTGGTCACTGACATGCATTTGTTTCTTGGCTCAGGTGTATGGGATGCTGGCACATGATATATGTTATAGTGCATGTGCTTTAGCTCATGGTATGGTCACTGACATGCATTTGTTTCTTGGATCAGGTGTATGGGATGCTGGCACATGATATATGTTATAGTGCATGTGCTTTAGCTCATGGTATGGTCACTCTCATGCATTTGTTTCTTGGATCAGGTGTATGAGATGCTGGCACATGATATATGTTATAGTGCATGTGCTTTAGCTCATGGTATGGTCACTGACATGCATTTGTTTCTTGGCTCAGGTGTATGGGGCCCTGGCACATGCTATATGTTATAGTGCATGTGCTTTAGCTCATGCTATGGTCACTGACATGCATTTGTTTCTTGGCTCAGGTGTATGGGACGCTGGTACATGATATATGTTATAGTGCATGTGCTTTAGCACATGGTGTGGTCACTGACATGCATTTGTTTCTTGGCTCAGGTGTACGGGATGCTGTCACATGATATATGTTATAGTGCATGTGTTTTAGCTCATGGTATGGGCCTTGACACGCATTTGTTTCTTGTATTCGGTGTATGGGACGCTGGCACATGATATATGTTATAGTGCATGTGCTTTAGCTCATGGTATGGTCACTGACATGCATTTGTTTCTTGGCTCAGGTGTATGGGATGCTGGCACATGATACATGTTATAGTGCATGTGCTTTAGCTCATGGTATGGTCACTGACATGCATTTGTTTCTTGGCTCAGGTGTATGGGATGCTGGCACATGATACATGTTATAGTGCATGTGCTTTAGCTCATGGTATGGTCACTGAGATGCATTTATTTCTTGGCTCAGGTGTGTGGGACGCTGGCACATGATATATGTTACAGTGCATGTGCTTTAGCTCATGGTATGGTCACTGACATGCATTTGTTTCTTGGCTCAGGTGTATGGGGCCCTGGCACATGCTATATGTTATAGTGCATGCCCTTTAGCTCATGGTATGATCAGTGACATGCATTTGTTTCTTGGCTCAGGTGTATGAGATGCTGGCACATGATATGTCATAGTGCATGTGCTTTAGCACATGGTGTGGTCACTGACATGCATTTGTTTCTTGGCTCAGGTGTACGGGATGCTGTCACATGATATATGTTATAGTGCATGTGTTTTAGCTCATGGTATGGGCCTTGACACGCATTTGTTTCTTGTATTCGGTGTATTGGACGCTGGCACATGATATATGTTATAGTGCATGTGCTTTAGCTCATGGTATGGTCACTGACATGCATTTGTTTCTTGGCTCAGGTGTGTGGGATGCTGGCACATGATACATGTTATAGTGCATGTGCTTTAGCTCATGGTATGGTCACTGAGATGCATTTATTTCTTGGCTCAGGTGTGTGGGACGCTGGCACATGAGATATGTTATAGTGCATGTTCTTTAGCTCATGGTATGGTCACTGAGATGCATTTATTTCTTGGCTCAGGTGTGTGGGACGCTGGCACATGATATATGTTACAGTGCATGCGCTTTAGCTCATGGTATGGTCACTGACATGCATTTGTTTCTTGGCTCAGGTGTACGGGATAGTGGCACGTGATATATGTTATAGTGCATGTGCTTTAGCTCATGGTATGGTCACTGACATGCATTTGTTTCTTGGCTCAGATGTGTGGGACACTGGCACATGAGATATGTTATAGTGCATGTGATTTAGCTCAGGGTATGGTCACTGACATGCATTTTTTTCTTGGCTCGGGTGTGTGGGACGCTGGCACATGAGATATGTTATAGTGCATGTGCATTAGCTCATGGTATGGTCACTGACATGCATTTGTTAGTTGGCTCAGGTGTATGGGGCGCTGGCACATGATATATGTTATAGTGCATGTGCTTTAGCTCATGGTATGATCACTGGCATGCATTTGCATCGTGGCTCAGGTGTATGAGACACTGGCACATGATATATGTTATAGTGCATGCACTTTAGCTCATGGTATGGTAATTAGCATGCATTTGCTTTGTAGCTCAGGTGTATGAGACACTGGCACATGATATATGTTATAGTGCATGCGCTTTAGCTCATGGTATAGTCACTGACATGCATTTGTTTCTTGGCTCAGGTCTATGGGACGCTGGCACATGATATATGTTATAGTGCATGTGCTTTAGCTCATGGTATGGTCACTGACATGCATTTTTTTCTTGGCTCAGGTCTATGGGACGCTGGCACATGATATATGTTATAGTGCACGTGCTTTAGCTCATGGTATGATCACTGGCATTCATTTGCATCGTGGCTCAGGTGTATGAGACACTGGCACATGATATATGTTATAGTGCATGTGATTTAGCTCATGCTATGGTCACTGACATGCATTTGTTTCTTGGATCAGGTGTACGGGATGCTGGCACATGATATATGTTATAGTGCATGTGCTTTAGCTCATGGTGTGGTCACTGACATGCATTTGTTTCTTGGCTCAGGTGTATGGGATGCTGGCACATGATATATGTTATAGTGCATGTGCTTTAGCTCATGGTATGGTCACTGACATGCATTTGTTTCTTGGATCAGGTGTATGGGATGCTGGCACATGATATATGTTATAGTGCATGTGCTTTAGCTCATGGTATGGTCACTGACATGCATTTGTTTCTTGGATCAGGTGTATGAGATGCTGGCACATGATATATGTTATAGTGCATGTGCTTTAGCTCATGGTATGGTCACTGACATGCATTTGTTTCTTGGCTCAGGTGTATGGGGCCCTGGCACATGCTATATGTTATAGTGCATGTGCTTTAGCTCATGCTATGGTCACTGACATGCATTTGTTTCTTGGCTCAGGTGTATGGGACGCTGGTACATGATATATGTTATAGTGCATGTGCTTTAGCACATGGTGTGGTCACTGACATGCATTTGTTTCTTGGCTCAGGTGTACGGGATGCTGTCACATGATATATGTTATAGTGCATGTGCTTTAGCTCATGATATGTCACTGACATGCATTTGTTTCTTGGCTCAGGTGTACGGGACGCTGGCACATGATATATGTTATAGTGCATGTGCTTTAGCTCATGGTATGGTCACTGACATGCATTTGTTTCTTGGCTCAGGTGTATGGGATGCTGGCACATGATACATGTTATAGTGCATGTGCTTTAGCTCATGGTATGGTCACTGACATGCATTTGTTTCTTGGCTCAGGTGTATGGGATGCTGGCACATGATACATGTTATAGTGCATGTGCTTTAGCTCATGGTATGGTCACTGAGATGCATTTATTTCTTGGCTCAGGTGTGTGGGACGCTGGCACATGATATATGTTACAGTGCATGTGCTTTAGCTCATGGTATGGTCACTGACATGCATTTGTTTCTTGGCTCAGGTGTACGGGATGGTGGCACATGATATATGTTATAGTGCATGCGCTTTAGCTCATGGTATGGTCACTGACATGCATTTGTTTCTTGGCTCAGGTGTATGGGACGCTGGCACATCATATATGTTATAGTGCATGTGCATTAGCTCATGGTATGGTCACTGACATGCATTTGTTACTTGGCTCAGGTGTATGGGACGCTGGCACATGATATATGTTATAGTGCATGTGCTTTAGCTCATGGTATGATCACTGGCATGCATTTGCATCGTGGCTCAGGTGTATGAGACACTGGCACATGATATATGTTATAGTGCATGCACTTTAGCTCATGGTATGGTAACTAGCATGCATTTGCTTTGTAGCTCAGGTGTATGAGACACTGGCACATGATATATGTTATAGTGCATGCGCTTTAGCTCATGGTATAGTCACTGACATGCATTTGTTTCTTGGCTCAGGTCTATGGGACGCTGGCACATGATATATGTTATAGTGCATGTGCTTTAGCTCATGGTATGGTCACTGACATGCATTTGTTTCTTGGCTCAGGTCTATGGGACGCTGGAACATGATATATGTTATAGTGCATGTGCTTTAGCTCATGGTATGATCACTGGCATGCATTTGCATCGTGGCTCAGGTGTATGAGACACTGGCACATGATATATGTTATAGTGCATGTGATTTAGCTCATGCTATGGTCACTGACATGCATTTGTTTCTTGGATCAGGTGTACGGGATGCTGGCACATGATATATGTTATAGTGCATGTGCTTTAGCTCATGGTGTGGTCACTGACATGCATTTGTTTCTTGGCTCAGGTGTATGGGATGCTGGCACATGATATATGTTATAGTGCATGTCCTTTAGCTCATGGTATGGTCACTGACATGCATTTGTTTCTTGGCTCAGGTGTATGGGACGCTGGCACATGATATATGTTATAGTGCATGCTCTTTAGCTCATGGTATGGTCACTGACATGCATTTGTTTCTTGGCTCAGGTGTATGGGGCGCTGGCACATGATATATGTTATAGTGCATGTGCTTTAGCTCATGCTATGGTCACTGACATGCATTTGTTTCTTGGCTCAGGTGTATGAGACACTGGCACATGATATATGTTATAGTGCATGCCCTTTAGCTCATGGTATGATCAGTGACATGCATTTGTTTCTTGGCTCAGGTGTATGAGATGCTGGCACATGATATGTCATAGTGCATGTGCTTTAGCACATGGTGTGGTCACTGACATGCATTTGTTTCTTGGCTCAGGTGTACGGGATGCTGTCACATGATATATGTTATAGTGCATGTGTTTTAGCTCATGGTATGGGCCTTGACACGCATTTGTTTCTTGTATTCGGTGTATCGGACGCTGGCACATGATATATGTTATAGTGCATGTGCTTTAGCTCATGGTATGGTCACTGACATGCATTTGTTTCTTGGCTCAGGTGTGTGGGATGCTGGCACATGATACATGTTATAGTGCATGTGCTTTAGCTCATGGTATGGTCACTGAGATGCATTTATTTCTTGGCTCAGGTGTGTGGGACGCTGGCACATGAGATATGTTATAGTGCATGTTCTTTAGCTCATGGTATGGTCACTGAGATGCATTTATTTCTTGGCTCAGGTGTGTGGGACGCTGGCACATGATATATGTTACAGTGCATGCGCTTTAGCTCATGGTATGGACACTGACATGCATTTGTTTCTTGGCTCAGGTGTACGGGATAGTGGCACGTGATATATGTTATAGTGCATGTGCTTTAGCTCATGGTATGGTCACTGACATGCATTTGTTTCTTGGCTCAGATGTGTGGGACGCTGGCACATGAGATATGTTATAGTGCATGTGATTTAGCTCAGGGTATGGTCACTGACATGCATTTTTTTCTTGGCTCGGGTGTGTGGGACGCTGGCACATGAGATATGTTATAGTGCATGTGATTTAGCTCAGGGTATGGTCACTGACATGCATTTATTTCTTGGCTCAGGTGTGTGGGACGCTGGCACATGATATATGTTATAGTGCATGTGCTTTAGCTCATGGTATGGTCACTGACATGCATTTTGTTCTTGGCTCAGGTGTACGGGATGGTGGCACATGATATATGTTATAGTGCATGCGCTTTAGCTCATGGTATGGTCACTGACATGCATTTATTTCTTGGCTCAGGTGTGTGGGACGCTGACACATGAGATATGTTATAGTGCATGTGATTTAGTTCAGGGTATGGTCACTGACATGCATTTTTTTCTTGGCTCGGGTGTACGGGATGGTGGCACATGATATATGTTATAGTGCATGTACTTTAGCTCATGGTATGGTCACTGACATGGATTTGTTACTTGGCTCAGGTGTATGGGATTCTGGCACATGATATATGTTATAGTGCATGTGCTTTTGCTCATGGTATGATCACTGACATGCATTTCTTTCTTGGCTCAGGTGTTTGGGATGCTGGCACATGATATATGTTATAGTGCATGTGCTTTAGCTCAGGCTATGGTCACTGACATGCATTTGTTTCTTGGATCAGGTGTATGGGATGCTGGCACATGATATATGTTATAGTGCATGTGCTTTAGCTCATGGTATGGTCACTGACATTCATTTGTTACTTGGCTTAGGTGTATGGGGCACTGTCACATGATATATTTTACAGTGCATGTGCTTTAGCTCATGGTATGGTACCTGACATGCATTTGTTTATTGGATCCGGTTTACGGGTCGCTGGCACATGATATATGTTATAGTGCATGCGCTTTAGCTCATGGTGTGGTCACTGACATGCATTTGTTTCTTGGCTCAGGTGTACGAGATGGTGGCACATGATATATGTTATAGTGCATGCGCTTTAGCTCATGGTATGATCACTGGCATGCATTTGTTTCTTGGCTCAGGTGTATGAGACACTGGCACATGATATATGTTATAGTGCATGTGCTTTATCTCATGGTATGGTCACTGATATGCATTTGTTTCTTGGCTCAGGTGTACGAGATGGTGGCACATGAGATATTTTACAGTGCATGTGCTTTAGCTCATGGTATGGTCACTGACATGCATTTGTTTCTTGGCTCAGGTGTATGGGATGCTGGCACATGATATATGTTATAGTGCATGTTTCGCTCATGGTATGGTCACTGACATGCATTTGTTTCTTGGCTCAGGTGTATGAGATGCTGGCACATGATATATGTTATAGTGCATCTGCTTTAGCTCATGGTATGGTCACTGACATGCATTTGTTTCTTGGCTCAGGTGTATGAGACGCTGGCACATGATATATGTTACAGTGCATGTGCTTTAGCTCATGGTATGGTCACTGGCATGCATTTGCTTCGTAGCTCAGGTGTATGAGACACTGGCACATGATATATGTTATAGTGCATGTGCTTTAGCTCATGGTATGGTCACTGGCATGCATTTGCTTCGTAGCTCAGGTGTATGAGACACTGGCACATGATATATGTTATAGTGCATGTGCTTTAGCTCATGGTATGGTCACTGACATGCATTTGTTTCTTGGCTCAGGTGTATGGGATGCTGGCACATGATATATGTTATAGTGCATGTTTCGCTCATGGTATGGTCACTGACATGCATTTGTTTCTTGGCTCAGGTGTATGAGATGCTGGCACATGATATATGTTATAGTGCATGTGCTTTAGCTCATGGTATGGTCACTGACATGCATTTGTTTCTTGGCTCAGGTTTATGAGACGCTGGCACATGATATATGTTATAGTGCATGTGCTTTAGCTCATGGTATGGTCACTGGCATGCATTTGCTTCGTAGCTCAGGTGTATGAGACACTGGCACATGATATATGTTATAGTGCATGTGCTTTAGCTCATGGTATGGTCACTGACATGCATTTGTTTCTTGGCTCAGGTGTATGGGGCGCTGGCACATGATATGTTATAGTGCATGTGCTTCAGCTCATGGTATGGTCACTGGCACGCATTTGCATCGTAGCTCAGGTGTATGAGACATTGGCACATGATATATGTTATAGTGCATGTGCTTCAGCTCATGGTATGGTCACTGGCACGCATTTGCATCGTAGCTCAGGTGTATGAGACATTGGCACATGATATATGTTATAGTGCATGCGCTTTAGCTCATGGTATGGTCACTGGCATGCATTTGCTTCGTAGCTCAGGTGTATTTGACACTGGCACATGATACATGTTATAGTGCATGTACGTTAGCTCATGGTATGGTCACTGACATGCATTTGTTTCTTGGCTCAGGTGTATTGTCCGCTGGCACATGATATATGTTATAGCCCATGTGCTTTTGCTCATGATATGTTCAATGACATGCATTTGATTCTTGTCTCAGGTGTATGGGACGCTGGCACATGATATGTTATAGTGCATGTGCTTTAGCTCATGGTGTGGTCACTGACATGCATTTGTTACTTGGCTCAGGTGTATGAGATGGTGGCACATGATATATGTTATAGTGCATGTGATTTAGCTCATGGTATGATCACTGGCATGCATTTGCATCGTAGCTCAGGTGTATGAGACACTGGCACATGATATATGTTATAGTGAATGCGCTTTAGCTCATGGTATGGTCACTGACATGCATTTGTTTCTTGGCTCAGGTGTATGAGACTCTGGCACATGATATATGTTATAGTGCATGTACTTTAGCTCATGGTATGGTCACTGACATGCATTTTATTCTTGGCTCAGGTGTACGGGATGCTGACACATGATATATGTTATAGTGCATGCTCTTTAGCTCATGGTATGGTAACTGACATGAATTTGCTTCTTGGCTCAGGTGTATGGGATGCTGGCACATGATATATGTAATAGTGCATGTGATTTAGCTCAGGGTATGGTCACTGACATGCATTTTCTTCTTGGCTCAGGTGTACGGGATGCTGGCACATGATATATGTTATAGTGCATGTGCTTTAGCTCATGGTGTGATCACTGACATGCATTTGTTTCTTGACTCAGGTGTACTAGATGCTGAAACATGATATATGTTATAGTGCATGCACTTTAGCTCATGGTATGGTCACTGACATGCATTTGTTACTTGACTCAGGTGTATGAGACGCTGGTACATGATATATGTTATAGTGCATGTGCTTTAGCTCATGGTATAGTCACTGACATGCATTTGTTACTTGACTCAGGTGTATCAGATGTTGGCACATGATACATGTTATAGTGCATGTGCTTTAGCTCATGGTATGGTCACTGGCATGCATTTGCATCGTAGCTCAGGTGTATGAGACGCTGGCACATCATATATTTTATAGTGCATGTGATTTAGCTCAGGGTATGTTCACTGACATGCATTTTGTTCTTGGCTCAGGTGTACGGGATGGTGGCACATGATATATGTTATAGTCCATGTGCTTTAGCTCATGGTATGGTACCTGACATGCATTTGTTTATTGGATCTGGTGTACGAGATGGTGGCACATGATATATGTTATAGTGCATGCGCTTTAGCTCATGGTATGATCACTGGCATGCATTTGTTTCTTGGCTCAGGTGTATGGGACACTGGCACATGATATGTTATAGTGCATGCGCTTTAGCTCATGGTGTGGTCACTGACATGCAATTGTTTCTTGGCTCAGGTGTACGAGATGGTGGCACATGATATATGTTATAGTGCATGCGCTTTAGCTCATGGTATGATCACTGGCATGCATTTGTTTCTTGGCTCAGGTGTATGAGACACTGGCACATGATATATGTTATAGTGCATGTTTCGCTCATGGTATGGTCACTGACATGCATTTGTTTCTTGGCTCAGGTGTATGAGATGCTGGCACATGATATATGTTATAGTGCATGTGCTTTAGCTCATGGTATGGTCACTGACATGCATTTGTTTCTTGGCTCAAGTGTATGAGACGCTGGCACATGATATATGTTATAGTGCATGTGCTTTAGCTCATGGTATGGTCACTGATATGCATTTGTTTCTTGGCTCAGGTGTACGAGATGGTGGCACATGAGATATTTTACAGTGCATGTGCTTTAGCTCATGGTATGGTCACTGACATGCATTTGTTACTTGGCTCAGGTGTACGGGATGGTGGCACATGATATATGTTATAGTGCAGGTGCTTTAGCTCATGGTATGGCACCTGACATGCATTGGTTTATTGGATCCGGTTTACGGGTCGCTGGCACATGATATATGTTATAGTGCATGCGCTTTAGCTCATGGTGTGGTCACTGACATGCATTTGTTTCTTGGCTCAGGTGTACGAGATGGTGGCACATGATATATGTTATAGTGCATGTGCTTTAGCTCATGGTATGATCACTGGCATGCATTTGTTTCTTGGCTCAGGTGTATGAGACACTGGCACATGATATATGTTATAGTGCATGTGCTTTAGTTCATGGTATGGTACCTGACATGCATTTGTTTATTGGATCTGGTGTACGGGACGCTGGCTCATGATATATGTTATAGTGCATGTGCTTTATCTCATGGTATGGTCACTGACATGCATTTGTTTCTTGGATCAGATGTACAAAACACTGGCACATGAAATATTTTATAGTGCATGCACTTTAGCTCATGGTATGGTCACTGATATGCATTTGTTTCTTGGCTCAGGTGTACGAGATGGTGGCACATGAGATATTTTACAGTGCATGTGCTTTAGCTCATGGTATGGTCACTGACATGCATTTGTTTCTTGGCTCAGGTGTATGGGATGCTGGCACATGATATATGTTATAGTGCATGTTTCGCTCATGGTATGGTCACTGACATGCATTTGTTTCTTGGCTCAGGTGTATGAGATGCTGGCACATGATATATGTTATAGTGCATGTGCTTTAGCTCATGGTATGGTCACTGACATGCATTTGTTTCTTGGCTCTGGTGTATGAGACGCTGGCACATGATATATGTTATAGTGCATGTGCTTTAGCTCATGGTATGGTCACTGGCATGCATTTGCTTCGTAGCTCAGGTGTATGAGACACTGGCACATGATATATGTTATAGTGCATGTGCTTTAGCTCATGGTATGGTCACTGACATGCATTTGTTTCTTGGCTCAGGTGTATGGGGCGCTGGCACATGATATGTTATAGTGCATGTGCTTCAGCTCATGGTATGGTCACTGGCACGCATTTGCATCATAGCTCAGGTGTATGAGACATTGGCACATGATATATGTTATAGTGCATGTGCTTCAGCTCATGGTATGGTCAATGGCACGCATTTGCATCGTAGCTCAGGTGTATGAGACATTGGCACATGATATATGTTATAGTGCATGCGCTTTAGCTCATGATATGTCACTGACATGTATTTGTTTCTTGGCTCAGGTGTATGAGACGCTGGCACATGATATATGTTATAGTGCATGTGCTTTAGCTCATGGTATGGTCACTGACATGCATGTGCTTCTTGGCTCAGGTGTATGGGATGCTTGGCACATGAGATATGTTATAGTGCATGCGCTTTAGCTCATGATATGTCACTGACATGCATTTGTTTCTTGGCTCAGGTGTATGGGATGCTGGCACATGATATATGTTATAGTGCATGTGCTTTTGCTCATGATATGTTCAATGACATGCATTTGTTTCTTGGCTCAGGTGTATGGGGCGCTGGCACATGATATATGTTATAGTGCATGTGCTTTAGCTCATGGTATGGTCACTGACATGCATTTGTTACTTGGCTCAGGTGTATGAGACGCTGGCACATGATATATGTTATAGTGCATGTGCTATAGCTCATGGTGTGGTCACTGACATGCATTTGTTACTTGGCTCATGTGTATGAGACGCTGGCACATGATATATGTTATAGTGCATGCTCTTTAGTTCACGGTATGGTGACTGACATGAATTTGCTTCTTGGCCCAGGTCTATGGGACGCTGGCACATGATATATGTTATAGTGCATGTGATTTAGCTCATGGTATGGTCACTGACATGCATTTGTTTCTTGGCTCAGGTGTATTGTCCGTTGGCACATGATATATGTTATAGCCCATGTGCTTTTGCTCATGATATGTTCACTGACATGCATTTGTTTCTTGGCTCAGGTGTATGGGGCGCTGGCACATGATATATGTTATAGTGCATGTGCTTTAGCTCATGGTATGGTCACTGACATGCATTTGTTTCTCGGCTCAGGTGTATGAGATGGTGGCACATGATATATGTTATAGTGCATGTGCTTTAGCTCATGGTGTGGTCACTGACATGCATTTGTTACTTGGCTCAGGTGTATGAGACGCTGGCACATGATATATGTTATAGTGCATGTGCTTTAGCTCATGGTGTGGTCACTGACATGCATTTGTTACCTGGCTCAGGTGTATGAGACGCTGGCACATGATATATGTTATAGTGCATGTGCTTTAGCTCATGGTATGGTCACTGGCATGCATTTGCTTCGTAGCTCAGGTGTATGAGACACTGGCACATGATATATGTTATAGTGCATGTGCTTTAGCTCATGGTATGGTCACTGACATGCATTTGTTTCTTGGCTCAGGTGTATGGGGCGCTGGCACATGATATGTTATAGTGCATGTGCTTCAGCTCATGGTATGGTCACTGGCACGCATTTGCATCATAGCTCAGGTGTATGAGACATTGGCACATGATATATGTTATAGTGCATGTGCTTCAGCTCATGGTATGGTCAATGGCACGCATTTGCATCGTAGCTCAGGTGTATGAGACATTGGCACATGATATATGTTATAGTGCATGCGCTTTAGCTCATGATATGTCACTGACATGCATTTGTTTCTTGGCTCAGGTGTATGAGACGCTGGCACATGATATATGTTATAGTGCATGTGCTTTAGCTCATGGTATGGTCACTGACATGCATGTGCTTCTTGGCTCAGGTGTATGGGATGCTTGGCACATGAGATATGTTATAGTGCATGCGCTTTAGCTCATGATATGTCACTGACATGCATTTGTTTCTTGGCTCAGGTGTATGGGATGCTGGCACATGATATATGTTATAGTGCATGTGCTTTTGCTCATGATATGTTCAATGACATGCATTTGTTTCTTGGCTCAGGTGTATGGGGCGCTGGCACATGATATATGTTATAGTGCATGTGCTTTAGCTCATGGTATGGTCACTGACATGCATTTGTTACTTGGCTCAGGTGTATGAGACGCTGGCACATGATATATGTTATAGTGCATGTGCTATAGCTCATGGTGTGGTCACTGACATGCATTTGTTACTTGGCTCATGTGTATGAGACGCTGGCACATGATATATGTTATAGTGCATGCTCTTTAGTTCACGGTATGGTGACTGACATGAATTTGCTTCTTGGCCCAGGTCTATGGGACGCTGGCACATGATATATGTTATAGTGCATGTGATTTAGCTCATGGTATGGTCACTGACATGCATTTGTTTCTTGGCTCAGGTGTATTGTCCGTTGGCACATGATATATGTTATAGCCCATGTGCTTTTGCTCATGATATGTTCACTGACATGCATTTGTTTCTTGGCTCAGGTGTATGGGGCGCTGGCACATGATATATGTTATAGTGCATGTGCTTTAGCTCATGGTATGGTCACTGACATGCATTTGTTTCTCGGCTCAGGTGTATGAGATGGTGGCACATGATATATGTTATAGTGCATGTGCTTTAGCTCATGGTGTGGTCACTGACATGCATTTGTTACTTGGCTCAGGTGTATGAGACGCTGGCACATGATATATGTTATAGTGCATGTGCTTTAGCTCATGGTGTGGTCACTGACATGCATTTGTTACCTGGCTCAGGTGTATGAGACGCTGGCACATGATATATGTTATAGTGCATGTGCTTTAGCTCATGGTGTGGTCACTGACATGCATTTGTTACTTGGCTCAGGTCTATGGGACGCTGGCACATGATATATGTTATAGTGCATGTGATTTAGCTCAGGGTATGGTCACTGACATGCATTTTTTTCTTGGCTCAGGTGTACGGGATGCTGGCACATGATATATGTTATAGTGCATGTACTTTAGCTCATGGTGTGATCTTTGACATGCATTTGTTACTTGACTCAGGTGTATGAGATGCTGGCACATCATATATGTTATCGTGCATGTGCTTTAGCTCATGGTATGGTCACTGGCATGCATTTGCATCGTAGCTCAGGTGTATGACACACTGGCACATGATATATGTTATAATGCATGCGCTTTAGCTCATGGTATGGTCACTGACATGCATTTGTTTCTTGGCTCAGGTGTACGGGATGCTGGCACATGATATATGTTATAATGCATGCACTTTAGCTCATGGTGTGATCACTGACATGCATTTGTTTCTTGGCTCAGGTGTATGAGACTCTGGCACATAATATATGTTATAGTGCATGTGCTTTAGCTCATGGTATGGTCACTGGCATGCATTTGTTACTTGGCTCAGGTGTATGAGACGCTGGCACATCATATATGTTATAGTGCATGTGCTTTAGCTCATGGTATGGTCACTGGCATGCATTTGCATCGTAGCTCAGGTGTATGAGACACTGGCACATGATATATGTTATAATGCATATGCTTTAGCTCATGGTGTGATCACTGACATGCATTTGTTTCTTGGCTCAGGTGTATGAGACTCTGGCACATGATATATGTTATAGTGCATGTGCTTTAGCTCATGGTGTGGTCACTGACATGCATTTGTTACTTGGCTCAGGTGTATGAGACGCTGGCACATGATATATGTTATAGTGCATGCTCTTTAGTTCATGGTATGGTAACTGACATGAATTTGCTTCTTGGCCCAGGTCTATGGGACGCTGGCACATGATATATGTTATAGTGCTTGTGATTTAGCTCAGGGTATGGTCACTGACATGCATTTTTTTTCTTGGCTCAGGTGTACGGGATGCTGGCACATGATATATGTTATAGTGCATGTACTTTAGCTCATGGTGTGATCACTGACATGCATTTGTTTCTTGACTCAGGTGTACGAGATGGTGGCACATGATATATGTTATAGTGCATGCGCTTTAGCTCATGGTGTGGTCACTGACATGCATTTGCATCGTGGCTCAGGTGTATGAGACACTGGCACATGATATATGTTATAGTGCATGCGCTTTAGCTCATGGTATGGTCACTGACATGCATTTGTTACTTGACTCAGGTGTATGAGACGCTGGCACATCATATATGTTATAGTGCATGTGCTTTAGCTCATGGTATGGTCACTGGCATGCATTTGCATCGTAGCTCAGGTGTATGAGACATTGGGACATGATATATGTTATAATGCATCCGCTTTAGCTCATGGTATGGTCACTGACATGCATTTGTTTCTTGGCTCAGGTGTACGGGATGCTGGCACATGATATATGTTATAGTGCATGCGCTTTAGCTCATGGAATGGTCACTGACATGCATTTGTTTCTTCGCTCAGGTGTATGGGATGCTGGCACATGATATATGTTATAGTGCATGATCTTTAGCTCATGGTATGGTCACTGACATGCATTTGTTACTTGGCTCAGGTGTATGAGACGCTGGAACATCATATATGTTATAGTGCATGTGCTTTAGCTCATGGTATGGTCACTGGCATGCATTTGCATCGTAGCTCAGGTGTATGAGACACTGGCACATGATATATGTTATAATGCATGCGCTTTAGCTCATGGTGTGATCACTGACATGCATTTGTTTCTTGGCTCAGGTGTATGAGACTCTGGCACATAATATGTGTTATAGTGCATGTGCTTTAGCTCATGGTATGGTCACTGGCATGCATTTGTTACTTGGCTCAGGTGTATGAGACGCTGGCACATCATATATGTTATAGTGCATGTGCTTTAGCTCATGGTATGGTCACTGGCATGCCTTTGCATCGTAGCTCAGGTGTATGAGACACTGGCACATGATATATCTTATAGTGCATGTTTAGCTCATGGTATGGTCACTGACATGCATTTGTTTCTTGGCTCAGTTGTATGAGATGCTGGCACATGATATATGTTATAGTGCATGTGCTTTAGCTCATGGTATGGTCACTGACATGCATTTGTTTCTTGGCTCAGGTGTATGAGACGCTGGCAAATGATATATGTTATAGTGCATGTACTTTAGCTCATGGTATGGTCACTGACATGCATGTGCTTCTTGGCTTAGGTGTATGGGACGCAGGCACATGAGATATGTTATAATGCATGTGCTTTAGCTCATGGTATGGTCACTGACATGCATTTGTTTCTTGGCTCAGGTGTATGAGACGCTGGCACATGATATATGTTATAGTGCATGCACTTTAGCTCATGGTATGATCACTGACATGCATTTGTTTCTTGGCTCAGGTGTATGGGATGCTGGCACATGATATATGTTATAGTGCATGCTCTTTAGCTCATGGTATGGTCACTGACATGCATTTGTTTCTTGGCTCAGGTGTATGGGGCCCTGGCACATGCTATATGTTATAATGCATGCGCTTTAGCTCATGGTGTGATCACTGACATGCATTTGTTTCTTGGCTCAGGTGTATGAGACTCTGGCACATAATATATGTTATAGTGCATGTGCTTTAGCTCATGGTATGGTCACTGGCATGCATTTGTTACTTGGCTCAGGTGTATGAGACGCTGGCACATCATATATGTTATAGTGCATGTGCTTTAGCTCATGGTATGGTCACTGGCATGCATTTGCATCGTAGCTCAGGTGTATGACACACTGGCACATGATATATGTTATAATGCATGCGCTTTAGCTCATGGTATGGTCACTGACATGCATTTGTTTCTTGGCTCAGGTGTACGGGATGCTGGCACATGATATATGTTATAATGCATGCGCTTTAGCTCATGGTGTGATCACTGACATGCATTTATTTCTTGGCTCAGGTGTATGAGACTCTGGCACATAATATATGTTATAGTGCATGTGCTTTAGCTCATGGTATGGTCACTGGCATGCATTTGTTACTTGGCTCAGGTGTATGAGACGCTGGCACATCATATATGTTATAGTGCATGTGCTTTAGCTCATGGTATGGTCACTGGCATGCATTTGCATCATAGCTCAGGTGTATGAGACACTGGCACATGATATATGTTATAATGCATACGCTTTAGCTCATGGTGTGATCACTGACATGCATTTGTTTCTTGGCTCAGGTGTATGAGACTCTGGCACATGATATATGTTATAGTGCATGTGCTTCAGCTCATGGTGTGGTCACTGACATGCATTTGTTACTTGGCTCAGGTGTATGAGACGCTGGCACATGATATATGTTATAGTACATGCTCTTTAGTTCATGGTATGGTAACTGACATGAATTTGCTTCTTGGCCCAGGTCTATGGGACGCTGGCACATGATATATGTTATAGTGCATGTGATTTAGCTCAGGGTATGGTCACTGACATGCATTTTTTTCTTGGCTCAGGTGTACGGGATGCTGGCACATGATATATGTTATAGTGCATGTACTTTAGCTCATGGTGTGATCACTGACATGCATTTGTTTCTTGACTCAGGTGTACGAGACGGTGGCACATGATATATGTTATAGTGCATGCGCTTTAACTCATGGTATGGTCACTGACATGCATTTGTTTCTTGGCTCAGGTGTATGGGATGCTGGCACATGATATATGTTATAGTGCATGCGCTTTAGCTCATGGTATGGTCACTGACATGCATTTGTTACTTGACTCAGGTGTATGAGACGCTGGCACATCATATATGTTATAGTGCATGTGCTTTAGCTCATGGTATGGTCACTGGCATGCATTTGCATCGTAGCTCAGGTGTATGAGACACTGGCACATGATATATGTTATAATGCATGCGCTTTAGCTCATGGTATGGTCACTGACATGCATTTGTTTCTTGGCTCAGGTGTACGGGATGCTGGCACATGATATATGTTATAGTGCATGCGCTTTAGCTCATGGTATGGTCACTGACATGCATTTGTTTCTTGGCTCAGGTGTATGGGATGCTGGCACATGATATATGTTATAGTGCATGATCTTTAGCTCATGGTATGGTCACTGACATGCATTTGTTACTTGTCTCAGGTGTATGAGACGCTGGAACATCATATATGTTATTGTGCATGTGCTTTAGCTCATGGTATGGTCACTGGCATGCATTTGCATCGTAGCTCAGGTGTATGAGACACTGGCACATGATATATGTTATAATGCATGCGCTTTGGCTCATGGTGTGATCACTGACATGCATTTGTTTCTTGGCTCAGGTGTATGAGACTCTGGCACATAATATATGTTATAGTGCATGTGCTTTAGCTCATGGTATGGTCACTGGCATGCATTTGTTACTTGGCTCAGGTGTATGAGACGCTGGCACATCATATATGTTATAGTGCATGTGCTTTAGCTCATGGTATGGTCACTGGCATGCCTTTGCATCGTAGCTCAGGTGTATGAGACACTGGCACATGATATATCTTATAGTGCATGTTTAGCTCATGGTATGGTCACTGAGATGCATTTGTTTCTTGGCTCAGGTGTATGGGGCGCTGGCACATGATATGTTATAGTGCATGTTTAGCTCATGGTATGGTCACTGGCATGCATTTGCATCATAGCTCAGGTGTATGAGACACTGGCACATGATATATGTTATAATGCATGCGCTTTAGCTCATGGTATGGTCACTGACATGCATTTGTTTCTTGGCTCAGTTGTATGAGATGCTGGCACATGATATATGTTATAGTGCATGTGCTTTAGCTCATGGTATGGTCACTGACATGCATTTGTTTCTTGGCTCAGGTGTATGAGACGCTGGCAAATGATATATGTTATAGTGCATGTACTTTAGCTCATGGTATGGTCACTGACATGCATGTGCTTCTTGGCTTAGGTGTATGGGACGCAGGCACATGAGATATGTTATAATGCATGTGCTTTAGCTCATGGTATGGTCACTGACATGCATTTGTTTCTTGGCTCAAGTGTATGAGACGCTGGCACATGATATATGTTATAGTGCATGCACTTTAGCTCATGGTATGGTCACTGACATGCATTTGTTTCTTGGCTCAGGTGTATGAGACGCTGGCACATGATATATGTTATAGTACATGTGCTTTAGCTCATGGTATGGTCACTGGCATGCATTTGCTACGTAGCTCAGGTGTATTTGACACTGGCACATGATATATGTTATAGTGCATGTACGTTAGCTCATGGTATGGTCACTGACATGCATTTGTTTCTTGGCTCAGGTGTATTGTCCGCTGGCACATGATATATGTTATAGCCCATGTGCTTTTGCTCATGATATGTTCAATGACATGCATTTGATTCTTGTCTCAGGTGTATGGGACGCTGGCACATGATATGTTATAGTGCATGTGCTTTAGCTCATGGTGTGGTCACTGACATGCATTTGTTACTTGGCTCAGGTGTATGAGATGGTGGCACATGATATATGTTATAGTGCATGTGATTTAGCTCATAGTATGATCACTGGCTTGCATTTGCATCGTAGCTCAGGTGTATGAGACACTGGCACATGATATATGTTATAGTGCATGCGCTTTAGCTCATGGTATGGTACCTGACATGCATTTGTTTCTTGGCTCAGGTGTATGGGGCGCTGGCACATGATATGTTATAGTGCATGTTTAGCTCATGGTATGGTCACTGGCATGCATTTGCATCATAGCTCAGGTGTATGAGACACTGGCACATGATATATGTTATAATGCATGCGCTTTAGCTCATGGTATGGTCACTGACATGCATTTGTTTCTTGGCTCAGTTGTATGAGATGCTGGCACATGATATATGTTATAGTGCATGTGCTTTAGCTCATGGTATGGTCACTGACATGCATTTGTTTCTTGGCTCAGGTGTATGAGACGCTGGCAAATGATATATGTTATAGTGCATGTACTTTAGCTCATGGTATGGTCACTGACATGCATGTGCTTCTTGGCTTAGGTGTATGGGACGCAGGCACATGAGATATGTTATAATGCATGTGCTTTAGCTCATGGTATGGTCACTGACATGCATTTGTTTCTTGGCTCAAGTGTATGAGACGCTGGCACATGATATATGTTATAGTGCATGCACTTTAGCTCATGGTATGGTCACTGACATGCATTTGTTTCTTGGCTCAGGTGTATGAGACGCTGGCACATGATATATGTTATAGTACATGTGCTTTAGCTCATGGTATGGTCACTGGCATGCATTTGCTACGTAGCTCAGGTGTATTTGACACTGGCACATGATATATGTTATAGTGCATGTACGTTAGCTCATGGTATGGTCACTGACATGCATTTGTTTCTTGGCTCAGGTGTATTGTCCGCTGGCACATGATATATGTTATAGCCCATGTGCTTTTGCTCATGATATGTTCAATGACATGCATTTGATTCTTGTCTCAGGTGTATGGGACGCTGGCACATGATATGTTATAGTGCATGTGCTTTAGCTCATGGTGTGGTCACTGACATGCATTTGTTACTTGGCTCAGGTGTATGAGATGGTGGCACATGATATATGTTATAGTGCATGTGATTTAGCTCATAGTATGATCACTGGCTTGCATTTGCATCGTAGCTCAGGTGTATGAGACACTGGCACATGATATATGTTATAGTGCATGCGCTTTAGCTCATGGTATGGTCACTGACATGCATTTGTTTCTTGGCTCAGGTGTATGAAACTCTGGCACATGATATATTTTATAGTGCATGTACTTTAGCTCATGGTATGGTCACTGACATGCATTTTATTCTTGGCTCAGGTGTACGGGATGCTGACACATGATATATGTTATAGTGCATGCTCTTTTGCTCATGGTATGGTAACTGACATGAATTTGCTTCTTGGCTCAGGTGTATGGGATGCTGGCACATGAGATATGTTATAGTGCATGTGATTTAGCTCAGGATATGGTCACTGACATGCATTTTCTTCTTGGCTCAGGTGTACGGGATGCTGGCACATGATATATGTTATAGTGCATGTGCTTTAGCTCATGGTGTGATCACTGACATGCATTTGTTTCTTGACTCAGGTGTACGAGATGCTGAAACATGATATATGTTATAGTGCATGCACTTTAGCTCATGGTATGGTCACTGACATGCATTTGTTACTTGACTCAGGTGTATGAGACGCTGGTACATGATATATGTTATAGTGCATGTGCTTTAGCTCATGGTATAGTCACTGACATGCATTTGTTACTTGACTCAGGTGTATGAGATTCTGGCACATGATACATGTTATAGTGCATGTGCTTTAGCTCATGGTATGGTCACTGGCATGCATTTGCATCGTAGCTCAGGTGTATGAGACGCTGGCACATCATATATTTTATAGTGCATGTGATTTAGCTCAGGGTATGTTCACTGACATGCATTTTGTTCTTGGCTCAGGTGTACGGGATGGTGGCACATGATATATGTTATAGTCCATGTGCTTTAGCTCATGGTATGGTACCTGACATGCATTTGTTTATTGGATCTGGTGTACGAGATGGTGGCACATGATATATGTTATAGTGCATGCGCTTTAGCTCATGGTATGATCACTGGCATGCATTTGTTTCTTGGCTCAGGTGTATGGGACACTGGCACATGATATGTTATAGTGCATGCGCTTTAGCTCATGGTGTGGTCACTGACATGCATTTGTTTCTTGGCTCAGGTGTACGAGATGGTGGCACAGGATATATGTTATAGTGCATGCGCTTTAGCTCATGGTATGATCACTGGCATGCATTTGTTTCTTGGCTCAGGTGTATGAGACACTGGCACATGATAAATGTTATAGTGCATGTTTTGCTCATGGTATGGTCACTGACATGCATTTGTTTCTTGGCTCAGGTGTATGAGATGCTGGCACATGATATATGTTATAGTGCATGTGCTTTAGCTCATGGTATGGTCACTGACATGCATTTGTTTCTTGGCTCAGGTGTATGAGACGCTGGCACATGATATATGTTATAGTGCATGTGCTTTAGCTCATGGTATGGTCACTGATATGCATTTATTTCTTGGCTCAGGTGTACGAGATGGTGGCACATGAGATATTTTACAGTGCATGTGCTTTAGCTCATGGTATGGTCACTGACATGCATTTGTTACTTGGCTCAGGTGTACGGGATGGTGGCACATGATATATGTTATAGTGCATGTGCTTTAGCTCCTGGTATGGCACCTGACATGCATTTGTTTATTGGAACCGGTTTACGGGTCGCTGGCACATGATATATGTTATAGTGCATGCGCTTTAGCTCATGGTGTGGTCACTGACATGCATTTGTTTCTTGGCTCAGGTGTACGAGATGGTGGCACATGATATATGTTATAGTGCATGCGCTTTAGCTCATGGTATGATCACTGGCATGCATTTGTTTCTTGGCTCAGGTGTATGAGACACTGGAACATGATATATGTTATAGTGCATGTTCTTTAGTTCATGGTATGGTACCTGACATGCATTTGTTTCTTGGATCTGGTGTACGGGACGCTGGCTCATGATATATGTTATAGTGCATGTGCTTTATCTCATGGTATGGTCACTGACATGCATTTGTTTCTTGGATCAGATGTACAAAACACTGGCACATGAGATATTTTATAGTGCATGCACTTTAGCTCATGGTATGGTCACTGATATGCATTTGTTTCTTGGTTCAGGTGTACGAGATGGTGGCACATGAGATATTTTACAGTGCATGTGCTTTAGCTCATGGTATGGTCACTGACATGCATTTGTTTCTTGGCTCAGGTGTATGGGATGCTGGCACATGATATATGTTATAGTGCATGTTTCGCTCATGGTATGTCACTGACATGCATTTGTTTCTTGGCTCAGGTGTATGAGATGCTGGCACATGATATATGTTATAGTGCATGTGCTTTAGCTCATGGTATGGTCACTGACATGCATTTGTTTCTTGGCTCAGGTGTATGAGACGCTGGCACATGATATATGTTATAGTGCATGTGCTTTAGCTCATGGTAGGGTCACTGGCATGCATTTGCTTCGTAGCTCAGGTGTATGAGACACTGGCACATGATATATGTTATAGTGCATGTGCTTTAGCTCATGGTATGGTCACTGACATGCATTTGTTTCTTGGCTCAGGTGTATGGGGCGCTGGCACATGATATGTTATAGTGCATGTGCTTCAGCTCATGGTATGGTCACTGGCACGCATTTGCATCGTAGCTCAGGTGTATGAGACATTGGCACATGATATATGTTATAGTGCATGTGCTTCAGCTCATGGTATGGTCACTGGCACGCATTTGCATCGTAGCTCAGGTGTATGAGACATTGGCACATGATACATGTTATAGTGCATGCGCTTTAGCTCATGGTATAGTCACTGACATGCATTTGGTTCTTGGCTCAGGTGTATGAGACTCTGACACATAATATATGTTATAGTGCATGCGCTTTAGCTCATGATATGTCACTGACATGCATTTGTTTCTTGGCTCAGGTGTATGGGATGCTGGCACATGATATATGTTATAGTGCATGCGCTTTAGCTCATGGTATGGTCACTGACATGCATTTGTTTCTTGGCTCAGGTGTATGGGATGCTGGCACATGATATATGTTATAGTGCATGTGCTTTAGCTCATGGTAAGGGTCACTGGCATGCATTTGCTTCGTAGCTCAGGTGTATGAGACACTGGCACATGATATATGTTATAGTGCATGTGCTTTAGCTCATGGTATGGTCACTGACATGCATTTGTTTCTTGGCTCAGGTGTATGGGGCGCTGGCACATGATATGTTATAGTGCATGTTTCGCTCATGGTATGGTCACTGACATGCATTTGTTTCTTGGCTCAGGTGTATGAGATGCTGGCACATGATATATGTTATAGTGCATGTGCTTTAGCTCATGGTATGGTCACTGACATGCATTTGTTTCTTGGCTCTGGTGTATGAGACGCTGGCACATGATATATGTTATAGTGCATGTGCTTTAGCTCATGGTGTGATCACTGACATGCATTTGTTACTTGACTCAGGTGTATGAGACGCTGGTACATGATATATGTTATAGTGCATGTGCTTTAGCTCATGGTATAGTCACTGACATGCATTTGTTACTTGACTCAGGTGTATGAGATGCTGGCACATGATACATGTTATAGTGCATGTGCTTTAGCTCATGGTATGGTCACTGGCATGCATTTGCATCGTAGCTCAGGTGTATGAGACGCTGGCACATCATATATTTTATAGTGCATGTGATTTAGCTCAGGGTATGTTCACTGACATGCATTTTGTTCTTGGCTCAGGTGTATGGGATGGTGGCACATGATATATGTTATAGTCCATGTGCTTTAGCTCATGGTATGGTACCTGACATGCATTTGTTTATTGGATCTGGTGTACGAGATGGTGGCACATGATATATGTTATAGTGCATGCGCTTTAGCTCATGGTATGATCACTGGCATGCATTTGTTTCTTGGCTCAGGTGTATGGGACACTGGCACATGATATGTTATAGTGCATGCGCTTTAGCTCATGGTGTGGTCACTGACATGCATTTGTTTCTTGGCTCAGGTGTACGAGATGGTGGCACAGGATATATGTTATAGTGCATGCGCTTTAGCTCATGGTATGATCACTGGCATGCATTTGTTTCTTGGCTCAGGTGTATGAGACACTGGCACATGATATATGTTATAGTGCATGTTTTGCTCATGGTATGGTCACTGACATGCATTTGTTTCTTGGCTCAGGTGTATGAGATGCTGGCACATGATATATGTTATAGTGCATGTGCTTTAGCTCATGGTATGGTCACTGACATGCATTTGTTTCTTGGCTCAGGTGTATGAGACGCTGGCACATGATATATGTTATAGTGCATGTGCTTTAGCTCATGGTATGGTCACTGATATGCATTTGTTTCTTGGCTCAGGTGTACGAGATGGTGGCACATGAGATATTTTACAGTGCATGTGCTTTAGCTCATGGTATGGTCACTGACATGCATTTGTTACTTGGCTCAGGTGTACGGGATGGTGGCACATGATATATGTTATAGTGCATGTGCTTTAGCTCCTGGTATGGCACCTGACATGCATTTGTTTATTGGAACCGGTTTACGGGTCGCTGGCACATGATATATGTTATAGTGCATGCGCTTTAGCTCATGGTGTGGTCACTGACATGCATTTGTTTCTTGGCTCAGGTGTACGAGATGGTGGCACATGATATATGTTATAGTGCATGCGCTTTAGCTCATGGTATGATCACTGGCATGCATTTGTTTCTTGGCTCAGGTGTATGAGACACTGGAACATGATATATGTTATAGTGCATGTTCTTTAGTTCATGGTATGGTACCTGACATGCATTTGTTTCTTGGATCTGGTGTACGGGACGCTGGCTCATGATATATGTTATAGTGCATGTGCTTTATCTCATGGTATGGTCACTGACATGCATTTGTTTCTTGGATCAGATGTACAAAACACTGGCACATGAGATATTTTATAGTGCATGCACTTTAGCTCATGGTATGGTCACTGATATGCATTTGTTTCTTGGTTCAGGTGTACGAGATGGTGGCACATGAGATATTTTACAGTGCATGTGCTTTAGCTCATGGTATGGTCACTGACATGCATTTGTTTCTTGGCTCAGGTGTATGGGATGCTGGCACATGATATATGTTATAGTGCATGTTTCGCTCATGGTATGTCACTGACATGCATTTGTTTCTTGGCTCAGGTGTATGAGATGCTGGCACATGATATATGTTATAGTGCATGTGCTTTAGCTCATGGTATGGTCACTGACATGCATTTGTTTCTTGGCTCAGGTGTATGAGACGCTGGCACATGATATATGTTATAGTGCATGTGCTTTAGCTCATGGTAGGGTCACTGGCATGCATTTGCTTCGTAGCTCAGGTGTATGAGACACTGGCACATGATATATGTTATAGTGCATGTGCTTTAGCTCATGGTATGGTCACTGACATGCATTTGTTTCTTGGCTCAGGTGTATGGGGCGCTGGCACATGATATGTTATAGTGCATGTGCTTCAGCTCATGGTATGGTCACTGGCACGCATTTGCATCGTAGCTCAGGTGTATGAGACATTGGCACATGATATATGTTATAGTGCATGTGCTTCAGCTCATGGTATGGTCACTGGCACGCATTTGCATCGTAGCTCAGGTGTATGAGACATTGGCACATGATACATGTTATAGTGCATGCGCTTTAGCTCATGGTATAGTCACTGACATGCATTTGGTTCTTGGCTCAGGTGTATGAGACTCTGACACATAATATATGTTATAGTGCATGCGCTTTAGCTCATGATATGTCACTGACATGCATTTGTTTCTTGGCTCAGGTGTATGGGATGCTGGCACATGATATATGTTATAGTGCATGCGCTTTAGCTCATGGTATGGTCACTGACATGCATTTGTTTCTTGGCTCAGGTGTATGGGATGCTGGCACATGATATATGTTATAGTGCATGTGCTTTAGCTCATGGTAAGGGTCACTGGCATGCATTTGCTTCGTAGCTCAGGTGTATGAGACACTGGCACATGATATATGTTATAGTGCATGTGCTTTAGCTCATGGTATGGTCACTGACATGCATTTGTTTCTTGGCTCAGGTGTATGGGGCGCTGGCACATGATATGTTATAGTGCATGTTTCGCTCATGGTATGGTCACTGACATGCATTTGTTTCTTGGCTCAGGTGTATGAGATGCTGGCACATGATATATGTTATAGTGCATGTGCTTTAGCTCATGGTATGGTCACTGACATGCATTTGTTTCTTGGCTCTGGTGTATGAGACGCTGGAACATCATATATGTTATTGTGCATGTGCTTTAGCTCATGGTATGGTCACTGGCATGCATTTGCATCGTAGCTCAGGTGTATGAGACACTGGCACATGATATATGTTATAATGCATGCGCTTTGGCTCATGGTGTGATCACTGACATGCATTTGTTTCTTGGCTCAGGTGTATGAGACTCTGGCACATAATATATGTTATAGTGCATGTGCTTTAGCTCATGGTATGGTCACTGGCATGCATTTGTTACTTGGCTCAGGTGTATGAGACGCTGGCACATCATATATGTTATAGTGCATGTGCTTTAGCTCATGGTATGGTCACTGGCATGCCTTTGCATCGTAGCTCAGGTGTATGAGACACTGGCACATGATATATCTTATAGTGCATGTTTAGCTCATGGTATGGTCACTGAGATGCATTTGTTTCTTGGCTCAGGTGTATGGGGCGCTTGCACATGATATGTTATAGTGCATGTTTAGCTCATGGTATGGTCACTGGCATGCATTTGCATCATAGCTCAGGTGTATGAGACACTGGCACATGATATATGTTATAATGCATGCGCTTTAGCTCATGGTATGGTCACTGACATGCATTTGTTTCTTGGCTCAGTTGTATGAGATGCTGGCACATGATATATGTTATAGTGCATGTGCTTTAGCTCATGGTATGGTCACTGACATGCATTTGTTTCTTGGCTCAGGTGTATGAGACGCTGGCAAATGATATATGTTATAGTGCATGTACTTTAGCTCATGGTATGGTCACTGACATGCATGTGCTTCTTGGCTTAGGTGTATGGGACGCAGGCACATGAGATATGTTATAATGCATGTGCTTTAGCTCATGGTATGGTCACTGACATGCATTTGTTTCTTGGCTCAAGTGTATGAGACGCTGGCACATGATATATGTTATAGTGCATGCACTTTAGCTCATGGTATGGTCACTGACATGCATTTGTTTCTTGGCTCAGGTGTATGAGACGCTGGCACATGATATATGTTATAGTACATGTGCTTTAGCTCATGGTATGGTCACTGGCATGCATTTGCTACGTAGCTCAGGTGTATTTGACACTGGCACATGATATATGTTATAGTGCATGTACGTTAGCTCATGGTATGGTCACTGACATGCATTTGTTTCTTGGCTCAGGTGTATTGTCCGCTGGCACATGATATATGTTATAGCCCATGTGCTTTTGCTCATGATATGTTCAATGACATGCATTTGATTCTTGTCTCAGGTGTATGGGACGCTGGCACATGATATGTTATAGTGCATGTGCTTTAGCTCATGGTGTGGTCACTGACATGCATTTGTTACTTGGCTCAGGTGTATGAGATGGTGGCACATGATATATGTTATAGTGCATGTGATTTAGCTCATAGTATGATCACTGGCTTGCATTTGCATCGTAGCTCAGGTGTATGAGACACTGGCACATGATATATGTTATAGTGCATGCGCTTTAGCTCATGGTATGGTACCTGACATGCATTTGTTTCTTGGCTCAGGTGTATGGGGCGCTGGCACATGATATGTTATAGTGCATGTTTAGCTCATGGTATGGTCACTGGCATGCATTTGCATCATAGCTCAGGTGTATGAGACACTGGCACATGATATATGTTATAATGCATGCGCTTTAGCTCATGGTATGGTCACTGACATGCATTTGTTTCTTGGCTCAGTTGTATGAGATGCTGGCACATGATATATGTTATAGTGCATGTGCTTTAGCTCATGGTATGGTCACTGACATGCATTTGTTTCTTGGCTCAGGTGTATGAGACGCTGGCAAATGATATATGTTATAGTGCATGTACTTTAGCTCATGGTATGGTCACTGACATGCATGTGCTTCTTGGCTTAGGTGTATGGGACGCAGGCATATGAGATATGTTATAATGCATGTGCTTTAGCTCATGGTATGGTCACTGACATGCATTTGTTTCTTGGCTCAAGTGTATGAGACGCTGGCACATGATATATGTTATAGTGCATGCACTTTAGCTCATGGTATGGTCACTGACATGCATTTGTTTCTTGGCTCAGGTGTATGAGACGCTGGCACATGATATATGTTATAGTACATGTGCTTTAGCTCATGGTATGGTCACTGGCATGCATTTGCTACGTAGCTCAGGTGTATTTGACACTGGCACATGATATATGTTATAGTGCATGTACGTTAGCTCATGGTATGGTCACTGACATGCATTTGTTTCTTGGCTCAGGTGTATTGTCCGCTGGCACATGATATATGTTATAGCCCATGTGCTTTTGCTCATGATATGTTCAATGACATGCATTTGATTCTTGTCTCAGGTGTATGGGACGCTGGCACATGATATGTTATAGTGCATGTGCTTTAGCTCATGGTGTGGTCACTGACATGCATTTGTTACTTGGCTCAGGTGTATGAGATGGTGGCACATGATATATGTTATAGTGCATGTGATTTAGCTCATAGTATGATCACTGGCTTGCATTTGCATCGTAGCTCAGGTGTATGAGACACTGGCACATGATATATGTTATAGTGCATGCGCTTTAGCTCATGGTATGGTCACTGACATGCATTTGTTTCTTGGCTCAGGTGTATGAAACTCTGGCACATGATATATTTTATAGTGCATGTACTTTAGCTCATGGTATGGTCACTGACATGCATTTTATTCTTGGCTCAGGTGTACGGGATGCTGACACATGATATATGTTATAGTGCATGCTCTTTTGCTCATGGTATGGTAACTGACATGAATTTGCTTCTTGGCTCAGGTGTATGGGATGCTGGCACATGAGATATGTTATAGTGCATGTGATTTAGCTCAGGATATGGTCACTGACATGCATTTTCTTCTTGGCTCAGGTGTACGGGATGCTGGCACATGATATATGTTATAGTGCATGTGCTTTAGCTCATGGTGTGATCACTGACATGCATTTGTTTCTTGACTCAGGTGTACGAGATGCTGAAACATGATATATGTTATAGTGCATGCACTTTAGCTCATGGTATGGTCACTGACATGCATTTGTTACTTGACTCAGGTGTATGAGACGCTGGTACATGATATATGTTATAGTGCATGTGCTTTAGCTCATGGTATAGTCACTGACATGCATTTGTTACTTGACTCAGGTGTATGAGATGCTGGCACATGATACATGTTATAGTGCATGTGCTTTAGCTCATGGTATGGTCACTGGCATGCATTTGCATCGTAGCTCAGGTGTATGAGACGCTGGCACATCATATATTTTATAGTGCATGTGATTTAGCTCAGGGTATGTTCACTGACATGCATTTTGTTCTTGGCTCAGGTGTACGGGATGGTGGCACATGATATATGTTATAGTCCATGTGCTTTAGCTCATGGTATGGTACCTGACATGCATTTGTTTATTGGATCTGGTGTACGAGATGGTGGCACATGATATATGTTATAGTGCATGCGCTTTAGCTCATGGTATGATCACTGGCATGCATTTGTTTCTTGGCTCAGGTGTATGGGACACTGGCACATGATATGTTATAGTGCATGCGCTTTAGCTCATGGTGTGGTCACTGACATGCATTTGTTTCTTGGCTCAGGTGTACGAGATGGTGGCACAGGATATATGTTATAGTGCATGCGCTTTAGCTCATGGTATGATCACTGGCATGCATTTGTTTCTTGGCTCAGGTGTATGAGACACTGGCACATGATAAATGTTATAGTGCATGTTTTGCTCATGGTATGGTCACTGACATGCATTTGTTTCTTGGCTCAGGTGTATGAGATGCTGGCACATGATATATGTTATAGTGCATGTGCTTTAGCTCATGGTATGGTCACTGACATGCATTTGTTTCTTGGCTCAGGTGTATGAGACGCTGGCACATGATATATGTTATAGTGCATGTGCTTTAGCTCATGGTATGGTCACTGATATGCATTTGTTTCTTGGCTCAGGTGTACGAGATGGTGGCACATGAGATATTTTACAGTGCATGTGCTTTAGCTCATGGTATGGTCACTGACATGCATTTGTTACTTGGCTCAGGTGTACGGGATGGTGGCACATGATATATGTTATAGTGCATGTGCTTTAGCTCCTGGTATGGCACCTGACATGCATTTGTTTATTGGAACCGGTTTACGGGTCGCTGGCACATGATATATGTTATAGTGCATGCGCTTTAGCTCATGGTGTGGTCACTGACATGCATTTGTTTCTTGGCTCAGGTGTACGAGATGGTGGCACATGATATATGTTATAGTGCATGCGCTTTAGCTCATGGTATGATCACTGGCATGCATTTGTTTCTTGGCTCAGGTGTATGAGACACTGGAACATGATATATGTTATAGTGCATGTTCTTTAGTTCATGGTATGGTACCTGACATGCATTTGTTTCTTGGATCTGGTGTACGGGACGCTGGCTCATGATATATGTTATAGTGCATGTGCTTTATCTCATGGTATGGTCACTGACATGCATTTGTTTCTTGGATCAGATGTACAAAACACTGGCACATGAGATATTTTATAGTGCATGCACTTTAGCTCATGGTATGGTCACTGATATGCATTTGTTTCTTGGTTCAGGTGTACGAGATGGTGGCACATGAGATATTTTACAGTGCATGTGCTTTAGCTCATGGTATGGTCACTGACATGCATTTGTTTCTTGGCTCAGGTGTATGGGATGCTGGCACATGATATATGTTATAGTGCATGTTTCGCTCATGGTATGTCACTGACATGCATTTGTTTCTTGGCTCAGGTGTATGAGATGCTGGCACATGATATATGTTATAGTGCATGTGCTTTAGCTCATGGTATGGTCACTGACATGCATTTGTTTCTTGGCTCAGGTGTATGAGACGCTGGCACATGATATATGTTATAGTGCATGTGCTTTAGCTCATGGTATGGTACCTGACATGCATTTGTTTCTTGGCTCAGGTGTATGGGGCGCTGGCACATGATATATGTTATAGTGCATGCGCTTTAGCTCATGATATGTCACTGACATGCATTTATTTCTTGGCTCAGGTGTGTGGGACGCTGGCACATGATATATGTTATAGTGCATGCGCTTTAGCTCATGGTATGGTCACTGACATGCATTTGTTTCTTGGCTCAGGTGTATGGGGCGCTGGCACATGATATATGTTATAGTGCATGTGCTTTAGCTCATGCTATGGTCACTGGCATGCATTTGCTTCGTAGCTCAGGTGTATGAGACACTGGCACATGATATTTATTTTTTATTTATTTATTTTATTTATTTATTTGCATTTATAAAGCGCACAGAACTGCCCTGGGGCATCGTGGCGCTGTTACAGCAGACTTAGTCATGAACACAAACATAGGAATGTGTTTACAGATGTAACCGAGTTACATAGTACATTTCACATTGGTAATAAACATTGAGCTTAAAGGTTATGCTATGCTGTGGTTACAATGCAAGCATGAGAGTGAATGTGGCAGACTTTAGCGGAATAGGAGGGTTTTGAGGTTTTTACGGAAGGTATGGTATGATTTTTCGTTCCTTAGTGAGGTAGGTAGGGAGTTCCAGTTTTTTGGTGCGAGGTGTTGGAAGCTGGTTCCTCCCGCCCTGGATCTTTGAAACGTGGGGACATCAATCATGTTGGTGCGGTGAGCTCTGGTGGGTCTGATGGAGGCTTTCGGTGTGATTCTTTCTGCGAGATAGGGTGGGGCATCCAGGGATAGGCATCTGTGTGTGATGGTCATGGCTTTGAACAGTATGCGTTCCTTCACAGGTAGCCAGTGGGCATCTCTCCTTGCTTGCGAGATGTGTTCTCTTTTTGGAATGGACAGTGCTGCCCGGAGCGCATTGTTTTGCTGGCACATGATATATGTTATAGTGCATGTGCTTTAGCTCATGGTGTGATCACTGACATGCATTTGTTACTTGACTCAGGTGTATGAGACGCTGGTACATGATATATGTTATAGTGCATGTGCTTTAGCTCATGGTATAGTCACTGACATGCATTTGTTACTTGACTCAGGTGTATGAGATGCTGGCACATGATACATGTTATAGTGCATGTGCTTTAGCTCATGGTATGGTCACTGGCATGCATTTGCATCGTAGCTCAGGTGTATGAGACGCTGGCACATCATATATTTTATAGTGCATGTGATTTAGCTCAGGGTATGTTCACTGACATGCATTTTGTTCTTGGCTCAGGTGTATGGGATGGTGGCACATGATATATGTTATAGTCCATGTGCTTTAGCTCATGGTATGGTACCTGACATGCATTTGTTTATTGGATCTGGTGTACGAGATGGTGGCACATGATATATGTTATAGTGCATGCGCTTTAGCTCATGGTATGATCACTGGCATGCATTTGTTTCTTGGCTCAGGTGTATGGGACACTGGCACATGATATGTTATAGTGCATGCGCTTTAGCTCATGGTGTGGTCACTGACATGCATTTGTTTCTTGGCTCAGGTGTACGAGATGGTGGCACAGGATATATGTTATAGTGCATGCGCTTTAGCTCATGGTATGATCACTGGCATGCATTTGTTTCTTGGCTCAGGTGTATGAGACACTGGCACATGATATATGTTATAGTGCATGTTTTGCTCATGGTATGGTCACTGACATGCATTTGTTTCTTGGCTCAGGTGTATGAGATGCTGGCACATGATATATGTTATAGTGCATGTGCTTTAGCTCATGGTATGGTCACTGACATGCATTTGTTTCTTGGCTCAGGTGTATGAGACGCTGGCACATGATATATGTTATAGTGCATGTGCTTTAGCTCATGGTATGGTCACTGATATGCATTTGTTTCTTGGCTCAGGTGTACGAGATGGTGGCACATGAGATATTTTACAGTGCATGTGCTTTAGCTCATGGTATGGTCACTGACATGCATTTGTTACTTGGCTCAGGTGTACGGGATGGTGGCACATGATATATGTTATAGTGCATGTGCTTTAGCTCCTGGTATGGCACCTGACATGCATTTGTTTATTGGAACCGGTTTACGGGTCGCTGGCACATGATAAATGTTATAGTGCATGCGCTTTAGCTCATGGTGTGGTCACTGACATGCATTTGTTTCTTGGCTCAGGTGTACGAGATGGTGGCACATGATATATGTTATAGTGCATGCGCTTTAGCTCATGGTATGATCACTGGCATGCATTTGTTTCTTGGCTCAGGTGTATGAGACACTGGAACATGATATATGTTATAGTGCATGTTCTTTAGTTCATGGTATGGTACCTGACATGCATTTGTTTCTTGGATCTGGTGTACGGGACGCTGGCTCATGATATATGTTATAGTGCATGTGCTTTATCTCATGGTATGGTCACTGACATGCATTTGTTTCTTGGATCAGATGTACAAAACACTGGCACATGAGATATTTTATAGTGCATGCACTTTAGCTCATGGTATGGTCACTGATATGCATTTGTTTCTTGGTTCAGGTGTACGAGATGGTGGCACATGAGATATTTTACAGTGCATGTGCTTTAGCTCATGGTATGGTCACTGACATGCATTTGTTTCTTGGCTCAGGTGTATGGGATGCTGGCACATGATATATGTTATAGTGCATGTTTCGCTCATGGTATGTCACTGACATGCATTTGTTTCTTGGCTCAGGTGTATGAGATGCTGGCACATGATATATGTTATAGTGCATGTGCTTTAGCTCATGGTATGGTCACTGACATGCATTTGTTTCTTGGCTCAGGTGTATGAGACGCTGGCACATGATATATGTTATAGTGCATGTGCTTTAGCTCATGGTAGGGTCACTGGCATGCATTTGCTTCGTAGCTCAGGTGTATGAGACACTGGCACATGATATATGTTATAGTGCATGTGCTTTAGCTCATGGTATGGTCACTGACATGCATTTGTTTCTTGGCTCAGGTGTATGGGGCGCTGGCACATGATATGTTATAGTGCATGTGCTTCAGCTCATGGTATGGTCACTGGCACGCATTTGCATCGTAGCTCAGGTGTATGAGACATTGGCACATGATATATGTTATAGTGCATGTGCTTCAGCTCATGGTATGGTCACTGGCACGCATTTGCATCGTAGCTCAGGTGTATGAGACATTGGCACATGATACATGTTATAGTGCATGCGCTTTAGCTCATGGTATAGTCACTGACATGCATTTGGTTCTTGGCTCAGGTGTATGAGACTCTGACACATAATATATGTTATAGTGCATGCGCTTTAGCTCATGATATGTCACTGACATGCATTTGTTTCTTGGCTCAGGTGTATGGGATGCTGGCACATGATATATGTTATAGTGCATGCGCTTTAGCTCATGGTATGGTCACTGACATGCATTTGTTTCTTGGCTCAGGTGTATGGGATGCTGGCACATGATATATGTTATAGTGCATGTGCTTTAGCTCATGGTAAGGGTCACTGGCATGCATTTGCTTCGTAGCTCAGGTGTATGAGACACTGGCACATGATATATGTTATAGTGCATGTGCTTTAGCTCATGGTATGGTCACTGACATGCATTTGTTTCTTGGCTCAGGTGTATGGGGCGCTGGCACATGATATGTTATAGTGCATGTTTCGCTCATGGTATGGTCACTGACATGCATTTGTTTCTTGGCTCAGGTGTATGAGATGCTGGCACATGATATATGTTATAGTGCATGTGCTTTAGCTCATGGTATGGTCACTGACATGCATTTGTTTCTTGGCTCTGGTGTATGAGACGCTGGCACATGATATATGTTATAGTGCATGTGCTTTAGCTCCTGGTATGGCACCTGACATGCATTTGTTTATTGGAACCGGTTTACGGGTCGCTGGCACATGATATATGTTATAGTGCATGCGCTTTAGCTCATGGTGTGGTCACTGACATGCATTTGTTTCTTGGCTCAGGTGTACGAGATGGTGGCACATGATATATGTTATAGTGCATGCGCTTTAGCTCATGGTATGATCACTGGCATGCATTTGTTTCTTGGCTCAGGTGTATGAGACACTGGAACATGATATATGTTATAGTGCATGTTCTTTAGTTCATGGTATGGTACCTGACATGCATTTGTTTCTTGGATCTGGTGTACGGGACGCTGGCTCATGATATATGTTATAGTGCATGTGCTTTATCTCATGGTATGGTCACTGACATGCATTTGTTTCTTGGATCAGATGTACAAAACACTGGCACATGAGATATTTTATAGTGCATGCACTTTAGCTCATGGTATGGTCACTGATATGCATTTGTTTCTTGGTTCAGGTGTACGAGATGGTGGCACATGAGATATTTTACAGTGCATGTGCTTTAGCTCATGGTATGGTCACTGACATGCATTTGTTTCTTGGCTCAGGTGTATGGGATGCTGGCACATGATATATGTTATAGTGCATGTTTCGCTCATGGTATGTCACTGACATGCATTTGTTTCTTGGCTCAGGTGTATGAGATGCTGGCACATGATATATGTTATAGTGCATGTGCTTTAGCTCATGGTATGGTCACTGACATGCATTTGTTTCTTGGCTCAGGTGTATGAGACGCTGGCACATGATATATGTTATAGTGCATGTGCTTTAGCTCATGGTAGGGTCACTGGCATGCATTTGCTTCGTAGCTCAGGTGTATGAGACACTGGCACATGATATATGTTATAGTGCATGTGCTTTAGCTCATGGTATGGTCACTGACATGCATTTGTTTCTTGGCTCAGGTGTATGGGGCGCTGGCACATGATATGTTATAGTGCATGTGCTTCAGCTCATGGTATGGTCACTGGCACGCATTTGCATCGTAGCTCAGGTGTATGAGACATTGGCACATGATATATGTTATAGTGCATGTGCTTCAGCTCATGGTATGGTCACTGGCACGCATTTGCATCGTAGCTCAGGTGTATGAGACATTGGCACATGATACATGTTATAGTGCATGCGCTTTAGCTCATGGTATAGTCACTGACATGCATTTGGTTCTTGGCTCAGGTGTATGAGACTCTGACACATAATATATGTTATAGTGCATGCGCTTTAGCTCATGATATGTCACTGACATGCATTTGTTTCTTGGCTCAGGTGTATGGGATGCTGGCACATGATATATGTTATAGTGCATGCGCTTTAGCTCATGGTATGGTCACTGACATGCATTTGTTTCTTGGCTCAGGTGTATGGGATGCTGGCACATGATATATGTTATAGTGCATGTGCTTTAGCTCATGGTAAGGGTCACTGGCATGCATTTGCTTCGTAGCTCAGGTGTATGAGACACTGGCACATGATATATGTTATAGTGCATGTGCTTTAGCTCATGGTATGGTCACTGACATGCATTTGTTTCTTGGCTCAGGTGTATGGGGCGCTGGCACATGATATGTTATAGTGCATGTTTCGCTCATGGTATGGTCACTGACATGCATTTGTTTCTTGGCTCAGGTGTATGAGATGCTGGCACATGATATATGTTATAGTGCATGTGCTTTAGCTCATGGTATGGTCACTGACATGCATTTGTTTCTTGGCTCTGGTGTATGAGACGCTGGCACATGATATATGTTATAGTGCATGTGCTTTAGCTCATGGTGTGATCACTGACATGCATTTGTTACTTGACTCAGGTGTATGAGACGCTGGTACATGATATATGTTATAGTGCATGTGCTTTAGCTCATGGTATAGTCACTGACATGCATTTGTTACTTGACTCAGGTGTATGAGATGCTGGCACATGATACATGTTATAGTGCATGTGCTTTAGCTCATGGTATGGTCACTGGCATGCATTTGCATCGTAGCTCAGGTGTATGAGACGCTGGCACATCATATATTTTATAGTGCATGTGATTTAGCTCAGGGTATGTTCACTGACATGCATTTTGTTCTTGGCTCAGGTGTATGGGATGGTGGCACATGATATATGTTATAGTCCATGTGCTTTAGCTCATGGTATGGTACCTGACATGCATTTGTTTATTGGATCTGGTGTACGAGATGGTGGCACATGATATATGTTATAGTGCATGCGCTTTAGCTCATGGTATGATCACTGGCATGCATTTGTTTCTTGGCTCAGGTGTATGGGACACTGGCACATGATATGTTATAGTGCATGCGCTTTAGCTCATGGTGTGGTCACTGACATGCATTTGTTTCTTGGCTCAGGTGTATGGGATGCTGGCACATGATATATGTTATAGTGCATGAGCTTTAGCTCATGGTATGGTCACTGACATGCATTTGTTTCTTGGCTCAGGTGTATGGGACGCTGGCACATGATATATGTTATAGTGCATGTGATTTAGCTCAGGGTATGGTCACTGACATGCATCTGTTTCTTGGCTCAGGTGTACGGGATGCTGGCACATGATATATGTTATAGTGCATGCGCTTTAGCTCATGGTATGGTCACTGACATGCATCTGTTTCTTGGCTCAGGTGAATGGGATGCTGGCACATGATATATGTTATAGTGCATGTGCTTTAGCTCATGGTGTGGTCACTGACATGCATTTGTTTCTTGGCTCAGGTGTACGAGATGGTGGCACATCATATATATTATAGTGCATGTGCATTAGCTCATGGTATGGTCACTGACATGCATTTGTTAGTTGGCTCAGGTGTATGGGGCGCTGGCACATGATATATGTTATAGTGCATGTGCTTTAGCTCATGGTATGATCACTGGCATGCATTTGCATCGTGGCTCAGGTGTATGAGACACTGGCACATGATATATGTTATAGTGCATGCACTTTAGCTCATGGTATGGTAATTAGCATGCATTTGCTTTGTAGCTCAGGTGTATGAGACACTGGCACATGATATATGTTATAGTGCATGCGCTTTAGCTCATGGTATAGTCACTGACATGCATTTGTTTCTTGGCTCAGGTCTATGGGACCCTGGCACATGATATATGTTATAGTGCATGTGCTTTAGCTCATGGTATGGTCACTGACATGCATTTGTTTCTTGGCTCAGGTCTATGGGACGCTGGCACATGATATATGTTATAGTGCATTTGCTTTAGCTCATGGTATGATCACTGGCATGCATTTGCATCGTGGCTCAGGTGTATGAGACACTGGCACATGATATATGTTATAGTGCATGTGATTTAGCTCATGCTATGGTCACTGACATGCATTTGTTTCTTGGATCAGGTGTACGGGATGCTGGCACATGATATATGTTATAGTGCATGTGCTTTAGCTCATGGTGTGGTCACTGACATGCATTTGTTTCTTGGCTCAGGTGTATGGGATGCTGGCACATGATATATGTTATAGTGCATGTCCTTTAGCTCATGGTATGGTCACTGACATGCATTTGTTTCTTGGCTCAGGTGTATGGGATGCTGGCACATGATATATGTTATAGTGCATGCTCTTTAGCTCATGGTATGGTCACTGACATGCATTTGTTTCTTGGCTCAGGTGTATGGGGCCCTGGCACATGCTATATGTTATAGTGCATGTGCTTTAGCTCATGCTATGGTCACTGACATGCATTTGTTTCTTGGCTCAGGTGTATGAGATGCTGGCACATGATATGTCATAGTGCATGTGCTTTAGCACATGGTGTGGTCACTGACATGCATTTGTTTCTTGGATCAGGTGTACGGGATGCTGTCACATGATATATGTTATAGTGCATGTGTTTTAGCTCATGGTATGGGCCTTGACACGCGTTTGTTTCTTGTATTCGGTGTATGGGACGCTGGCACATGATATATGTTATAGTGCATGTGCTTTAGCTCATGGTATGGTCACTGACATGCATTTGTTTCTTGGCTCAGGTGTATGGGATGCTGGCACATGATACATGTTATAGTGCATGTGCTTTAGCTCATGGTATGGTCACTGAGATGCATTTATTTCTTGGCTCAGGTGTGTGGGACGCTGGCACATGAGATATGTTATAGTGCATGTGCTTTAGCTCATGGTATGGTTACTGAGATGCATTTATTTCTTGGCTCAGGTGTGTGGGACGCTGGCACATGATATATGTTACAGTGCATGTGCTTTAGCTCATGGTATGGTCACTGACATGCATTTGTTTCTTGGCTCAGGTGTACGGGATGGTGGCACATGATATATGTTATAGTGCATGCGCTTTAGCTCATGGTATGGTCACTGACATGCATTTGTTTCTTGGCTCAGGTGTATGGGATGCTGGCACATGATATATGTTATAGTGCATGTCCTTTAGCTCATGGTATGGTCACTGACATGCATTTGTTTCTTGGCTCAGGTGTATGGGATGCTGGCACATGATATATGTTATAGTGCATGCTCTTTAGCTCATGGTATGGTCACTGACATGCATTTGTTTCTTGGCTCAGGTGTATGGGGCCCTGGCACATGCTATATGTTATAGTGCATGTGCTTTAGCTCATGCTATGGTCACTGACATGCATTTGTTTCTTGGCTCAGGTGTATGAGATGCTGGCACATGATATGTCATAGTGCATGTGCTTTAGCACATGGTGTGGTCACTGACATGCATTTGTTTCTTGGCTCAGGTGTACGGGATGCTGTCACATGATATATGTTATAGTGCATGTGTTTTAGCTCATGGTATGGGCCTTGACACGCGTTTGTTTCTTGTATTCGGTGTATGGGACGCTGGCACATGATATATGTTATAGTGCATGTGCTTTAGCTCATGGTATGGTCACTGACATGCATTTGTTTCTTGGCTCAGGTGTATGGGATGCTGGCACATGATACATGTTATAGTGCATGTGCTTTAGCTCATGGTATGGTCACTGAGATGCATTTATTTCTTGGCTCAGGTGTGTGGGACGCTGGCACATGAGATATGTTATAGTGCATGTGCTTTAGCTCATGGTATGGTTACTGAGATGCATTTATTTCTTGGCTCAGGTGTGTGGGACGCTGGCACATGATATATGTTACAGTGCATGTGCTTTAGCTCATGGTATGGTCACTGACATGCATTTGTTTCTTGGCTCAGGTGTACGGGATGGTGGCACATGATATATGTTATAGTGCATGCGCTTTAGCTCATGGTATGGTCACTGACATGCATTTGTTTCTTGGCTCAGGTGTATGGGACGCTGGCACATCATATATGTTATAGTGCATGTGCATTAGCTCATGGTATGGTCACTGACATGCATTTGTTACTTGGCTCAGGTGTATGGGACGCTGGCACATGATATATGTTATAGTGCATGTGCTTTAGCTCATGGTATGATCACTGGCATGCATTTGCATCGTGGCTCAGGTGTATGAGACACTGGCACATGATATATGTAATAGTGCATGCACTTTAGCTCATGGTATGGTAACTAGCATTCATTTGCTTTGTAGCTCAGGTGTATGAGACACTGGCACATGATATATGTTATAGTGCATGCGCTTTAGCTCATGGTATAGTCACTGACATGCATTTGTTTCTTGGCTCAGGTCTATGGGACGCTGGCACATGATATATGTTATAGTGCATGTGCTTTAGCTCATGGTATGGTCACTGACATGCATTTGTTTCTTGGCTCAGGTCTATGGGACGCTGGAACATGATATATGTTATAGTGCATGTGCTTTAGCTCATGGTATGATCACTGGCATGCATTTGCATCGTGGCTCAGGTGTATGAGACACTGGCACATGATATATGTTATAGTGCATGTGATTTAGCTCATGCTATGGTCACTGACATGCATTTGTTTCTTGGATCAGGTGTACGGGATGCTGGCACATGATATATGTTATAGTGCATGTGCTTTAGCTCATGGTGTGGTCACTGACATGCATTTGTTTCTTGGCTCAGGTGTATGGGATGCTGGCACATGATATATGTTATAGTGCATGTCCTTTAGCTCATGGTATGGTCACTGACATGCATTTGTTTCTTGGCTCAGGTGTATGGGACGCTGGCACATGATATATGTTATAGTGCATGCTCTTTAGCTCATGGTATGGTCACTGACATGCATTTGTTTCTTGGCTCAGGTGTATGGGGCGCTGGCACATGATATATGTTATAGTGCATGTGCTTTAGCTCATGCTATGGTCACTGACATGCATTTGTTTCTTGGCTCAGGTGTATGAGACGCTGGCACATGATATATGTTATAGTGCATGCCCTTTAGCTCATGGTATGATCAGTGACATGCATTTGTTTCTTGGCTCAGGTGTATGAGATGCTGGCACATGATATGTCATAGTGCATGTGCTTTAGCACATGGTGTGGTCACTGACATGCATTTGTTTCTTGGCTCAGGTGTACGGGATGCTGTCACATGATATATGTTATAGTGCATGTGTTTAGCTCATGGTATGGGCCTTGACACGCATTTGTTTCTTGTATTTGGTGTGTTGGACGCTGGCACATGATATATGTTATAGTGCATGTGCTTTAGCTCATGGTATGGTCACTGACATGCATTTGTTTCTTGGCTCAGGTGTGTGGGATGCTGGCACATGATACATGTTATAGTGCATGTGCTTTAGCTCATGGTATGGTCACTGAGATGCATTTATTTCTTGGCTCAGGTGTGTGGGACGCTGGCACATGAGATATGTTATAGTGCATGTTCTTTAGCTCATGGTATGGTCACTGAGATGCATTTATTTCTTGGCTCAGGTGTGTGGGACGCTGGCACATGATATATGTTACAGTGCATGCGCTTTAGCTCATGGTATGGTTACTGACATGCATTTGTTTCTTGGCTCAGGTGTACGGGATAGTGGCACGTGATATATGTTATAGTGCATGTGCTTTAGCTCATGGTATGGTCACTGACATGCATTTGTTTCTTGGCTCAGATGTGTGGGACGCTGGCACATGAGATATGTTATAGTGCATGTGATTTAGCTCATGGTATGGTCACTGACATGCATTTTTTTCTTGGCTTGGGTGTGTGGGACGCTGGCACATGAGATATGTTATAGTGCATGTGATTTAGCTCAGGGTATGGTCACTGACATGCATTTATTTCTTGGCTCAGGTGTGTGGGACGCTGGCACATGATATATGTTATAGTGCATGTGCTTTAGCTCATGGTATGGTCACTTACATGCATTTTTTTCTATGGCTCAGGTGTACGGGATGGTGGCACATGATATATGTTATAGTGCATGCGCTTTAGCTCATGGTATGGTCACTGACATGCATTTGTTTCTTGGCTCAGGTGTACGGGATGGTGGCACATGATATATGTTATAGTGCATGCGCTTTAGCTCATGGTATGGTCACTGACATGCATTTGTTTCTTGGCTCAGGTGTATGGGATGCTGGCACATGATATATGTTATAGTGCATGTCCTTTAGCTCATGGTATGGTCACTGACATGCATTTGTTTCTTGGCTCAGGTGTATGGGATGCTGGCACATGATATATGTTATAGTGCATGCTCTTTAGCTCATGGTATGGTCACTGACATGCATTTGTTTCTTGGCTCAGGTGTATGGGGCCCTGGCACATGCTATATGTTATAGTGCATGTGCTTTAGCTCATGCTATGGTCACTGACATGCATTTGTTTCTTGGCTCAGGTGTATGAGATGCTGGCACATGATATGTCATAGTGCATGTGCTTTAGCACATGGTGTGGTCACTGACATGCATTTGTTTCTTGGCTCAGGTGTACGGGATGCTGTCACATGATATATGTTATAGTGCATGTGTTTTAGCTCATGGTATGGGCCTTGACACGCGTTTGTTTCTTGTATTCGGTGTATGGGACGCTGGCACATGATATATGTTATAGTGCATGTGCTTTAGCTCATGGTATGGTCACTGACATGCATTTGTTTCTTGGCTCAGGTGTATGGGATGCTGGCACATGATACATGTTATAGTGCATGTGCTTTAGCTCATGGTATGGTCACTGAGATGCATTTATTTCTTGGCTCAGGTGTGTGGGACGCTGGCACATGAGATATGTTATAGTGCATGTGCTTTAGCTCATGGTATGGTTACTGAGATGCATTTATTTCTTGGCTCAGGTGTGTGGGACGCTGGCACATGATATATGTTACAGTGCATGTGCTTTAGCTCATGGTATGGTCACTGACATGCATTTGTTTCTTGGCTCAGGTGTACGGGATGGTGGCACATGATATATGTTATAGTGCATGCGCTTTAGCTCATGGTATGGTCACTGACATGCATTTGTTTCTTGGCTCAGGGTTATGGGACGCTGGCACATCATATATGTTATAGTGCATGTGCATTAGCTCATGGTATGGTCACTGACATGCATTTGTTACTTGGCTCAGGTGTATGGGACGCTGGCACATGATATATGTTATAGTGCATGTGCTTTAGCTCATGGTATGATCACTGGCATGCATTTGCATCGTGGCTCAGGTGTATGAGACACTGGCACATGATATATGTAATAGTGCATGCACTTTAGCTCATGGTATGGTAACTAGCATTCATTTGCTTTGTAGCTCAGGTGTATGAGACACTGGCACATGATATATGTTATAGTGCATGCGCTTTAGCTCATGGTATAGTCACTGACATGCATTTGTTTCTTGGCTCAGGTCTATGGGACGCTGGCACATGATATATGTTATAGTGCATGTGCTTTAGCTCATGGTATGGTCACTGACATGCATTTGTTTCTTGGCTCAGGTCTATGGGACGCTCGAACATGATATATGTTATAGTGCATGTGCTTTAGCTCATGGTATGATCACTGGCATGCATTTGCATCGTGGCTCAGGTGTATGAGACACTGGCACATGATATATGTTATAGTGCATGTGATTTAGCTCATGCTATGGTCACTGACATGCATTTGTTTCTTGGATCAGGTGTACGGGATGCTGGCACATGATATATGTTATAGTGCATGTGCTTTAGCTCATGGTGTGGTCACTGACATGCATTTGTTTCTTGGCTCAGGTGTATGGGATGCTGGCACATGATATATGTTATAGTGCATGTCCTTTAGCTCATGGTATGGTCACTGACATGCATTTGTTTCTTGGCTCAGGTGTATGGGACGCTGGCACATGATATATGTTATAGTGCATGCTCTTTAGCTCATGGTATGGTCACTGACATGCATTTGTTTCTTGGCTCAGGTGTATGGGGCGCTGGCACATGATATATGTTATAGTGCATGTGCTTTAGCTCATGCTATGGTCACTGACATGCATTTGTTTCTTGGCTCAGGTGTATGAGACGCTGGCACATGATATATGTTATAGTGCATGCCCTTTAGCTCATGGTATGATCAGTGACATGCATTTGTTTCTTGGCTCAGGTGTATGAGATGCTGGCACATGATATGTCATAGTGCATGTGCTTTAGCACATGGTGTGGTCACTGACATGCATTTGTTTCTTGGCTCAGGTGTACGGGATGCTGTCACATGATATATGTTATAGTGCATGTGTTTTAGCTCATGGTATGGGCCTTGACACGCATTTGTTTCTTGTATTCGGTGTGTTGGACGCTGGCACATGATATATGTTATAGTGCATGTGCTTTAGCTCATGGTATGGTCACTGACATGCATTTGTTTCTTGGCTCAGGTGTGTGGGATGCTGGCACATGATACATGTTATAGTGCATGTGCTTTAGCTCATGGTATGGTCACTGAGATGCATTTATTTCTTGGCTCAGGTGTGTGGGACGCTGGCACATGAGATATGTTATAGTGCATGTTCTTTAGCTCATGGTATGGTCACTGAGATGCATTTATTTCTTGGCTCAGGTGTGTGGGACGCTGGCACATGATATATGTTACAGTGCATGCGCTTTAGCTCATGGTATGGTTACTGACATGCATTTGTTTCTTGGCTCAGGTGTACGGGATAGTGGCACGTGATATATGTTATAGTGCATGTGCTTTAGCTCATGGTATGGTCACTGACATGCATTTGTTTCTTGGCTCAGATGTGTGGGACGCTGGCACATGAGATATGTTATAGTGCATGTGATTTAGCTCATGGTATGGTCACTGACATGCATTTTTTTCTTGGCTCGGGTGTGTGGGACGCTGGCACATGAGATATGTTATAGTGCATGTGATTTAGCTCAGGGTATGGTCACTGACATGCATTTATTTCTTGGCTCAGGTGTGTGGGACGCTGGCACATGATATATGTTATAGTGCATGTGCTTTAGCTCATGGTATGGTCACTTACATGCATTTTTTTCTTGGCTCAGGTGTACGGGATGGTGGCACATGATATATGTTATAGTGCATGCGCTTTAGCTCATGGTATGGTCACTGACATGCATTTATTTCTTGGCTCAGGTGTGTGGGACGCTGACACATGAGATATGTTATGGTGCATGTGATTTAGTTCAGGGTATGGTCACTGACATGCATTTTTTTCTTGGCTCGGGTGTACGGGATGGTGGCACATGATATATGTTAAAGTGCATGTGCTTTAGCTTATGGTATGGTCACTGACATGGATTTGTTACTTGGCTCAGGTGTATGGGACTCTGGCACATGATATATGTTATAGTGCATGTGCGTTAGCTCATGGTATGGTCACTGACATGCATTTGTTTCTTGGCTCAGGTGTATGGGATTCTGGCACATGATATATGTTATAGTGCATGTGCTTTTGCTCATGGTATGATCACTGACATGCATTTCTTTCTTGGCTCAGGTGTATGGGATGCTGGCACATGATATATGTTATAGTGCATGTGCTTTAGCTCAGGCTATGGTCACTGACATGCATTTGTTTCTTGGATCAGGTGTATGGGATGCTGGCACATGATATATGTTATAGTGCATGTGCTTTAGCTCATGGTATGGTCACTGACATGCATTTGTTTCTTGGCTCAGGTGTATGGGATGCTGGCACATGATATATGTTATAGTGCATGTACTTTAGCTCAGGCTATGGTCACTGACATGCATTTGTTTCTTGGATCAGGTGTATGAGACACTGGCACATGATATATGTTATAGTGCATGTGCTTTAGCTCATGGTATGGTCACTGACATGCATTTGTTTCTTGGCTCAGGTGTATGAGATGCTGGCACATGATATATGTTATAGTGCATGTGCTTTAGCTCATGGTATGGTCACTGACATGCATTTGTTTCTTGGCTCAGGTGTATGGGATGCTGGCACATGATATATGTTATAGTGCATGTACTTTAGCTCAGGCTATGGTCACTGACATGCATTTGTTTCTTGGATCAGGTGTATGAGACACTGGCACATGATATATGTTATAGTGCATGTGCTTTAGCTCATGGTATGGTCACTGACATGCATTTGTTTCTTGGCTCAGGTGTATGAGATGCTGGCACATGATATATGTTATAGTGCATGTGCTTTAGCTCAGGCTATGGTCACTGACATGCATTTGTTTCTTGGATCAGGTGTATGAGACACTGGCACATGATATATGTTATAGTGCATGTGCTTTAGCTCATGGTATGGTCACTGACATGCATTTGTTTCTTGGCTCAGGTGTATGAGATGCTGGCACATGATATATGTTATAGTGCATGTGCTTTAGCTCATGGTATGGTCACTGACATGCATTTGTTTCTTGTATTCGGTGTATGGGACGCTGGCACATGATATATGTTATAGTGCATGTGCTTTAGCTCATGCTATGGTCACTGACATGCATTTGTTTCTTGGCTCAGGTATATGGGGCACTGTCACATGATATATTTTACAGTGCATGTGCTTTAGCTCATGGTATGGTCACTGACATGCATTTGTTACTTGGCTCAGGTGTATGGGGCACTGTCACATGATATATTTTACAGTGCATGTGCTTTAGCTCATGGTATGGTACCTGACATGCATTTGTTTATTGGATCCTGTTTACGGGTCGCTGGCACATGATATATGTTATTGTGCATGCGCTTTAGCTCATGGTGTGGTCACTGACATGCATTTGTTTCTTGGCTCAGGTGTACGAGATGGTAAAACATGATATATGTTATAGTGCATGCGCTTTAGCTCATGGTATGATCACTGGCATGCATTTGTTTCTTGGCTCAGGTGTATGAGACACTGGCACATTATATATGTTATAGTGCATGTGCTTTAGTTCATGGTATGGTACCTGACATGCATTTGTTTATTGGATCTGGTGTACGGGACGCTGGCTCATGATATATGTTATAGTGCATGTGCTTTATCTCATGGTATGGTCACTGACATGCATTTGTTTCTTGGATCAGATGTACAAAACACTGGCACATGAGATATTTTATAGTGCATGTGCTTTAGCTCATGGTATGGTCACTGATATGCATTTGTTTCTTGGCTCAGGTGTACGAGATGGTGGCACATGAGATATTTTACAGTGCATGTGCTTTAGCTCATGGTATGGTCACTGACATGCATTTGTTTCTTGGCTCAGGTGTATGGGATGCTGGCACATGATATATGTTATAGTGCATGTGCTTTAGCTCATGGTATGGTCACTGACATGCATTTGTTTCTTGGCTCAGGTGTATGAGACGCTGGCACATGATATATGTTATAGTGCATGTGCTTTAGCTCATGGTATGGTCACTGGCATGCATTTGATTCGTAGCTCAGGTGTATGAGACACTGGCACATGATATATGTTATAGTGCATGTGCTTTAGCTCATGGTATGGTCACTGACATGCATTTGTTTCTTGGCTCAGGTGTATGGGGCGCTGGCACATGATATGTTATAGTGCATGTGCTTCAGCTCATGGTATGGTCACTGGCACGCATTTGCATCGTAGCTCAGGTGTATGAGACATTGGCACATGATATATGTTATAGTGCATGTGCTTCAGCTCATGGTATGGTCACTGGCACGCATTTGCATCGTAGCTCAGGTGTATGAGACATTGGCACATGATATATGTTATAGTGCATGCGCTTTAGCTCATGGTATGGTCACTGGCATGCATTTGCTTCGTAGCTCAGGTGTATTTGACACTGGCACTTGATACATGTTATAGTGCATGTACGTTAGCTCATGGTATGGTCACTGACATGCATTTGTTTCTTGGCTCAGGTGTATTGTCCGCTGGCACATGATATATGTTATAGCCCATGTGCTTTTGCTCATGATATGTTCAATGACATGCATTTGATTCTTGTCTCAGGTGTATGGGACGCTGGCACATGATATGTTATAGTGCATGTGCTTTAGCTCATGGTGTGGTCACTGACATGCATTTGTTACTTGGCTCAGGTGTATGAGATGGTGGCACATGATATATGTTATAGTGCATGTGATTTAGCTCATGGTATGATCACTGGCATGCATTTGCATCGTAGCTCAGGTGTATGAGACACTGGCACATGATATATGTTATAGTGCATGCGCTTTAGCTCATGGTATGGTCACTGACATGCATTTGTTTCTTGGCTCAGGTGTATGAGACTCTGGCACATGATATATGTAATAGTGCATGTGATTTAGCTCAGGGTATGGTCACTGACATGCATTTTCTTCTTGGCTCAGGTGTACGGGATGCTGGCACATGATATATGTTATAGTGCATGTGCTTTAGCTCATGGTGTGATCACTGACATGCATTTGTTTCTTGACTCAGGTGTACGAGATGCTGAAACATGATATATGTTATAGTGCATGCACTTTAGCTCATGGTATGGTCACTGACATGCATTTGTTACTTGACTCAGGTGTATGAGACGCTGGTACATGATATATGTTATAGTGCATGTGCTTTAGCTCATGGTATAGTCACTGACATGCATTTGTTACTTGACTCAGGGGTATCAGATGCTGGCACATGATACATGTTATAGTGCATGTGCTTTAGCTCATGGTATGGTCACTGGCATGCATTTGCATCGTAGCTCAGGTGTATGAGACGCTGGCACATCATATATTTTATAGTGCATGTGATTTAGCTCAGGGTATGTTCACTGACATGCATTTTGTTCTTGGCTCAGGTGTACGGGATGGTGGCACATGATATATGTTATAGTCCATGTGCTTTAGCTCATGGTATGGTACCTGACATGCATTTGTTTATTGGATCTGGTGTACGAGATGGTGGCACATGATATATGTTATAGTGCATGCGCTTTAGCTCATGGTATGATCACTGGCATGCATTTGTTTCTTGGCTCAGGTGTATGGGACACTGGCACATGATATGTTATAGTGCATGCGCTTTAGCTCATGGTGTGGTCACTGACATGCAATTGTTTCTTGGCTCAGGTGTACGAGATGGTGGCACATGATATATGTTATAGTGCATGCGCTTTAGCTCATGGTATGATCACTGGCATGCATTTGTTTCTTGGCTCAGGTGTATGAGACACTGGCACATGATATATGTTATAGTGCATGTTTCGCTCATGGTATGGTCACTGACATGCATTTGTTTCTTGGCTCAGGTGTATGAGATGCTGGCACATGATATATGTTATAGTGCATGTGCTTTAGCTCATGGTATGGTCACGGACATGCATTTTTTTCTTGGCTCAAGTGTATGAGACGCTGGCACATGATATATGTTATAGTGCATGTGCTTTAGCTCATGGTGTGGTCACTGACATGCATTTGTTACTTGGCTCAGGTGTATGAGATGGTGGCACATGATATATGTTATAGTGCATGTGATTTAGCTCATGGTATGATTACTGGCATGCATTTGCATCGTAGCTCAGGTGTATGAGACACTGGCACATGATATATGTTATAGTGCATGCGCTTTAGCTCATGGTATGGTCACTGACATGCATTTGTTTCTTGGCTCAGGTGTATGAGACTCTGGCACATGATATATGTTATAGTGCATGTACTTTAGCTCATGGTATGGTCACTGACATGCATTTTATTCTTGGCTCAGGTGTACGGGATGCTGACACATGATATATGTTATAGTGCATGCTCTTTAGCTCATGGTATGGTAACTGACATGAATTTGCTTCTTGGCTCAGGTGTATGGGATGCTGACACATGATATATGTTATAGTGCATGCTCTTTAGCTCATGGTATGGTAACTGACATGAATTTGCTTCTTGGCTCAGGTGTATGGGATGCTGGCACATGATATATGTAATAGTGCATGTGATTTAGCTCAGGGTATGGTCACTGACATGCATTTTCTTCTTGGCTCAGGTGTACGGGATGCTGGCACATGATATATGTTATAGTGCATGTGCTTTAGCTCATGGTGTGATCACTGACATGCATTTGTTTCTTGACTCAGGTGTACGAGATGCTGAAACATGATATATGTTATAGTGCATGCACTTTAGCTCATGGTATGGTCACTGACATGCATTTGTTACTTGACTCAGGTGTATGAGATGCTGGTACATGATATATGTTATAGTGCATGTGCTTTAGCTCATGGTATAGTCACTGACATGCATTTGTTACTTGACTCAGGTGTATCAGATGCTGGCACATGATACATGTTATAGTGCATGTGCTTTAGCTCATGGTATGGTCACTGGCATGCATTTGCATCGTAGCTCAGGTGTATGAGACGCTGGCACATCATATATTTTATAGTGCATGTGATTTAGCTCAGGGTATGTTCACTGACATGCATTTTGTTCTTGGCTCAGGTGTACGGGATGGTGGCACATGATATATGTTATAGTCCATGTGCTTTAGCTCATGGTATGGTACCTGACATGCATTTGTTTATTGGATCTGGTGTACGAGATGGTGGCACATGATATATGTTATAGTGCATGCGCTTTAGCTCATGGTATGATCACTGGCATGCATTTGTTTCTTGGCTCAGGTGTATGGGACACTGGCACATGATATGTTATAGTGCATGCGCTTTAGCTCATGGTGTGGTCACTGACATGCAATTGTTTCTTGGCTCAGGTGTACGAGATGGTGGCACATGATATATGTTATAGTGCATGCACTTTAGCTCATGGTATGATCACTGGCATGCATTTGTTTCTTGGCTCAGGTGTATGAGACACTGGCACATGATATATGTTATAGTGCATGTTTCGCTCATGGTATGGTCACTGACATGCATTTGTTTCTTGGCTCAGGTGTATGAGATGCTGGCACATGATATATGTTATAGTGCATGTGCTTTAGCTCATGGTATGGTCACGGACATGCATTTGTTTCTTGGCTCAAGTGTATGAGACGCTGGCACATGATATATGTTATAGTGCATGTGCTTTAGCTCATGGTATGGTCACTGATATGCATTTGTTTCTTGGCTCAGGTGTACGAGATGGTGGCACATGAGATATTTTACAGTGCATGTGCTTTAGCTCATGGTATGGTCACTGACATGCATTTGTTACTTGGCTCAGGTGTACGGGATGGTGGCACATGATATATGTTATAGTGCATGTGCTTTAGCTCATGGTATGGCACCTGACATGCATTTGTTTATTGGATCCGGTTTACGGGTCGCTGGCACATGATATATGTTATAGTGCATGCGCTTTAGCTCATGGTGTGGTCACTGACATGCATTTGTTTCTTGGCTCAGGTGTACGAGATGGTGGCACATGATATATGTTATAGTGCATGTGCTTTAGCTCATGGTATGATCACTGGCATGCATTTGTTTCTTGGCTCAGGTGTATGAGACACTGGCACATGATATATGTTATAGTGCATGTGCTTTAGTTCATGGTATGGTACCTGACATGCATTTGTTTATTGGATCTGGTGTACGGGACGCTGGCTCATGATATATGTTATAGTGCATGTGCTTTATCTCATGGTATGGTCACTGACATGCATTTGTTTCTTGGATCAGATGTACAAAACACTAGCACATGAGATATTTTATAGTGCATGCACTTTAGCTCATGGTATGGTCACTGATATGCATTTGTTTCTTGGCTCAGGTGTACGAGATGGTGGCACATGAGATATTTTACAGTGCATGTGCTTTAGCTCATGGTATGGTCACTGACATGCATTTGTTTCTTGGCTCAGGTGTATGGGATGCTGGCACATGATATATGTTATAGTGCATGTTTCGCTCATGGTATGGTCACTGACATGCATTTGTTTCTTGGCTCAGGTGTATGAGATGCTGGCACATGATATATGTTATAGTGCATGTGCTTTAGCTCATGGTATGGTCACTGACATGCATTTGTTTCTTGGCTCTGGTGTATGAGACGCTGGCACATGATATATGTTATAGTGCATGTGCTTTAGCTCATGGTATGGTCACTGGCATGCATTTGCTTCGTAGCTCAGGTGTATGAGACACTGGCACATGATATATGTTATAGTGCATGTGCTTTAGCTCATGGTATGGTCACTGACATGCATTTGTTTCTTGGCTCAGGTGTATGGGGCGCTGGCACATGATATGTTATAGTGCATGTGCTTCAGCTCATGGTATGGTCACTGGCACGCATTTGCATCGTAGCTCAGGTGTATGAGACATTGGCACATGATATATGTTATAGTGCATGTGCTTCAGCTCATGGTATGGTCACTGGCACGCATTTGCATCGTAGCTCAGGTGTATGAGACATTGGCACATGATATATGTTATAGTGCATGCGCTTTAGCTCATGGTATAGTCACTGACATGCATTTGGTTCTTGGCTCAGGTGTATGAGACTCTGACACATAATATATGTTATAGTGCATGCGCTTTAGCTCATGATATGTCACTGACATGCATTTGTTTCTTGGCTCAGGTGTATGGGATGCTGGCACATGATATATGTTATAGTGCATGCGCTTTAGCTCATGGTATGGTCACTGACATGCATTTGTTTCTTGGCTCAGGTGTATGGGACGCTGGCACATGATATATGTTATAGTGCATGTGATTTAGCTCAGGGTATGGTCACTGACATGCATCTGTTTCTTGGCTCAGGTGTACGGGATGCTGGCACATGATATATGTTATAGTGCATGCGCTTTAGCTCATGGTATGGTCACTGACATGCATTTGTTTCTTGGCTCAGGTGAATGGGATGCTGGCACATGATATATGTTATAGTGCATGTGCTTTAGCTCATGGTGTGGTCACTGACATGCATTTGTTTCTTGGCTCAGGTGTACGAGATGGTGGCACATCATATATGTTATAGTGCATGTGCATTAGCTCATGGTATGGTCACTGACATGCATTTGTTACTTGGCTCAGGTGTATGTGGCGCTGGCACATGATATATGTTATAGTGCATGTGCTTTAGCTCATGGTATGATCACTGGCATGCATTTGCATCGTGGCTCAGGTGTATGAGACACTGGCACATGATATATGTTATAGTGCATGCACTTTAGCTCATGGTATGGTAACTAGCATGCATTTGCTTTGTAGCTCAGGTGTATGAGACACTGGCACATGATATATGTTATAGTGCATGCGCTTTAGCTCATGGTATAGTCACTGACATGCATTTGTTTCTTGGCTCAGGTCTATGGGACGCTGGCACATGATATATGTTATAGTGCATGTGCTTTAGCTCATGGTATGGTCACTGACATGCATTTGTTTCTTGGCTCAGGTCTATGGGATGCTGGCACATGATATATGCTATAGTGCATGTGCTTTAGCTCATGGTATGGTCACTGACATGCATTTGTTTCTTGGCTCAGGTGTACGGGATGCTGGCACATGATATATGTTATGGTGCATGCGCTTTAGCTCATGGTATGGTCACTGACATGCATTTGTTTCTTGGCTCAGGTGTATGAGACGCTGGCACATGATATATGTTATAGTGCATGTGCTTTAGCTCATGGTATGATCACTGGCATGCATTTGCATCGTGGCTCAGGTGTATGAGACAGTGGCACATGATATATGTTATAGTGCATGTGCTTTAGCTCATGGTGTGGTCACTGACATGCATTTGTTTTTTGGCTCAGGTGTATGGGATGCTGGCACATGATATATGTTATAATGCATGTCCTTTAGCTCATGGTATGGTCACTGACATGCATTTGTTTCTTGGCTCAGGTGTATGGGATGCTGGCACATGATATATGTTATAGTGCATGCTCTTTAGCTCATGGTATGATCACTGACATGCATTTGTTTCTTGGCTCAGGTGTATGGGGCGCTGGCACATGCTATATGTTATAGTGCATGTGCTTTAGCTCATGCTATGATCACTGACATGCATTTGTTTCTTGGCTCAGGTGTATGAGACGCTGGCACATGATATATGTTATAGTGCATGCCCTTTAGCTCATGGTATGATCAGTGACATGCATTTGTTTCTTGGCTCAGGTGTATGAGATGCTGGCACATGATATGTCATAGTGCATGTGCTTTAGCACATGGTATGGTCACTGACATGCATTTGTTTATTGGCTCAGGTGTACGGGATGCTGTCACATGATATATGTTATAGTGCAAGTGTTTTAGCTCATGGTATGGGCCTTGACACGCATTTGTTTCTTGTATTCGGTGTATGGGACGCTGGCACATGATATATGTTATAGTGCATGTGCTTTAGCTCATGGTATGGTCACTGACATGCATTTGTTTCTTGGCTCAGGTGTATGGGATGCTGGCACATGATACATGTTATAGTGCATGTGCTTTAGCTCATGGTATGGTCACTGAGATGCATTTATTTCTTGGCTCAGGTGTGTGGGACGCTGGCACATGAGATATGTTATAGTGCATGTGCTTTAGCTCATGGTATGGTCACTGAGATGCATTTATTTCTTGGCTCAGGTGTGTGGGACGCTGGCACATGAGATATGTTATAGTGCATGTGCTTTAGCTCATGGTATGGTCACTGAGATGCATTTATTTCTTGGCTCAGGTGTGTGGGACGCTGGCACATGATATATGTTATAGTGCATGTGCTTCAGCTCATGGTATGGTCACTGGCACGCATTTGCATCGTAGCTCAGGTGTATGAGACATTGGCACATGATATATGTTATAGTGCATGCGCTTTAGCTCATGGTATAGTCACTGACATGCATTTGGTTCTTGGCTCAGGTGTATGAGACTCTGACACATAATATATGTTATAGTGCATGCGCTTTAGCTCATGATATGTCACTGACATGCATTTGTTTCTTGGCTCAGGTGTATGGGATGCTGGCACATGATATATGTTATAGTGCATGCGCTTTAGCTCATGGTATGGTCACTGACATGCATTTGTTTCTTGGCTCAGGTGTATGGGACGCTGGCACATGATATATGTTATAGTGCATGTGATTTAGCTCAGGGTATGGTCACTGACATGCATCTGTTTCTTGGCTCAGGTGTACGGGATGCTGGCACATGATATATGTTATAGTGCATGCGCTTTAGCTCATGGTATGGTCACTGACATGCATTTGTTTCTTGGCTCAGGTGAATGGGATGCTGGCACATGATATATGTTATAGTGCATGTGCTTTAGCTCATGGTGTGGTCACTGACATGCATTTGTTTCTTGGCTCAGGTGTACGAGATGGTGGCACATCATATATGTTATAGTGCATGTGCATTAGCTCATGGTATGGTCACTGACATGCATTTGTTACTTGGCTCAGGTGTATGTGGCGCTGGCACATGATATATGTTATAGTGCATGTGCTTTAGCTCATGGTATGATCACTGGCATGCATTTGCATCGTGGCTCAGGTGTATGAGACACTGGCACATGATATATGTTATAGTGCATGCACTTTAGCTCATGGTATGGTAACTAGCATGCATTTGCTTTGTAGCTCAGGTGTATGAGACACTGGCACATGATATATGTTATAGTGCATGCGCTTTAGCTCATGGTATAGTCACTGACATGCATTTGTTTCTTGGCTCAGGTCTATGGGACGCTGGCACATGATATATGTTATAGTGCATGTGCTTTAGCTCATGGTATGGTCACTGACATGCATTTGTTTCTTGGCTCAGGTCTATGGGATGCTGGCACATGATATATGCTATAGTGCATGTGCTTTAGCTCATGGTATGGTCACTGACATGCATTTGTTTCTTGGCTCAGGTGTACGGGATGCTGGCACATGATATATGTTATGGTGCATGCGCTTTAGCTCATGGTATGGTCACTGACATGCATTTGTTTCTTGGCTCAGGTGTATGAGACGCTGGCACATGATATATGTTATAGTGCATGTGCTTTAGCTCATGGTATGATCACTGGCATGCATTTGCATCGTGGCTCAGGTGTATGAGACAGTGGCACATGATATATGTTATAGTGCATGTGCTTTAGCTCATGGTGTGGTCACTGACATGCATTTGTTTTTTGGCTCAGGTGTATGGGATGCTGGCACATGATATATGTTATAATGCATGTCCTTTAGCTCATGGTATGGTCACTGACATGCATTTGTTTCTTGGCTCAGGTGTATGGGATGCTGGCACATGATATATGTTATAGTGCATGCTCTTTAGCTCATGGTATGATCACTGACATGCATTTGTTTCTTGGCTCAGGTGTATGGGGCGCTGGCACATGCTATATGTTATAGTGCATGTGCTTTAGCTCATGCTATGATCACTGACATGCATTTGTTTCTTGGCTCAGGTGTATGAGACGCTGGCACATGATATATGTTATAGTGCATGCCCTTTAGCTCATGGTATGATCAGTGACATGCATTTGTTTCTTGGCTCAGGTGTATGAGATGCTGGCACATGATATGTCATAGTGCATGTGCTTTAGCACATGGTATGGTCACTGACATGCATTTGTTTATTGGCTCAGGTGTACGGGATGCTGTCACATGATATATGTTATAGTGCAAGTGTTTTAGCTCATGGTATGGGCCTTGACACGCATTTGTTTCTTGTATTCGGTGTATGGGACGCTGGCACATGATATATGTTATAGTGCATGTGCTTTAGCTCATGGTATGGTCACTGACATGCATTTGTTTCTTGGCTCAGGTGTATGGGATGCTGGCACATGATACATGTTATAGTGCATGTGCTTTAGCTCATGGTATGGTCACTGAGATGCATTTATTTCTTGGCTCAGGTGTGTGGGACGCTGGCACATGAGATATGTTATAGTGCATGTGCTTTAGCTCATGGTATGGTCACTGAGATGCATTTATTTCTTGGCTCAGGTGTGTGGGACGCTGGCACATGAGATATGTTATAGTGCATGTGCTTTAGCTCATGGTATGGTCACTGAGATGCATTTATTTCTTGGCTCAGGTGTGTGGGACGCTGGCACATGATATATGTTACAGTGCATGTGCTTTAGCTCATGGTATGGTCACTGACATGCATTTGTTTCTTGGCTCAGGTGTACGGGATGGTGGCACATGATATATGTTATAGTGCATGCGCTTTAGCTCATGGTATGGTCACTGACATGCATTTGTTTCTTGGCTCAGGTGTGTGGGACGCTGGCACATCATATATGTTATAGTGCATGTGCATTAGCTAATGGTATGGTCACTGACATGCATTTGTTACTTGGCTCAGGTGTATGGGACGCTGGCACATGATATATGTTATAGTGCATGTGCTTTAGCTCATGGTATGATCACTGGCATGCATTTGCATCATGGCTCAGGTGTATGAGACACTGGCACCTGATATATGTTATAGTGCATGCACTTTAGCTCATGGTATGGTAACTAGCATGCATTTGCTTTGTAGCTCAGGTGTATGAGACACTGGCACATGATATATGTTATAGTGCATGCGCTTTAGCTCATGGTATAGTCACTGACATGCATTTGTTTCTTGGCTCAGGTCTATGGGACGCTGGCACATGATATATGTTATAGTGCATGTGCTTTAGCTCATGGTATGGTCACTGACATGCATTTGTTTCTTGGCTCAGGTCTATGGGACGCTGGAACATGATATATGTTATAGTGCATGTGCTTTAGCTCATGGTATGATCACTGGCATGCATTTGCATCGTGGCTCAGGTGTATGAGACACTGGCACATGATATATGTTATAGTGCATGTGATTTAGCTCATGCTATGGTCACTGACATGCATTTGTTTCTTGGATCAGGTGTACGGGATGCTGGCACATGATATATGTTATAGTGCATGTGCTTTAGCTCATGGTGTGGTCACTGACATGCATTTGTTTCTTGGCTCAGGTGTATGGGATGCTGGCACATGATATATGTTATAGTGCATGTCCTTTAGCTCATGGTATGGTCACTGACATGCATTTGTTTCTTGGCTCAGGTGTATGGGACGCTGGCACATGATATATGTTATAGTGCATGCTCTTTAGCTCATGGTATGGTCACTGACATGCATTTGTTTCTTGGCTCAGGTGTATGGGGCGCTGGCACATGATATATGTTATAGTGCATGTGCTTTAGCTCATGCTATGGTCACTGACATGCATTTGTTTCTTGGCTCAGGTGTATGAGACGCTGGCACATGATATATGTTATAGTGCATGCCCTTTAGCTCATGGTATGATCAGTGACATGCATTTGTTTCTTGGCTCAGGTGTATGAGATGCTGGCACATGATATGTCATAGTGCATGTGCTTTAGCACATGGTGTGGTCACTGACATGCATTTGTTTCTTGGCTCAGGTGTACGGGATGCTGTCACATGATATATGTTATAGTGCATGTGTTTTAGCTCATGGTATGGGCCTTGACACGCATTTGTTTCTTGTATTCGGTGTATTGGACGCTGGCACATGATATATGTTATAGTGCATGTGCTTTAGCTCATGGTATGGTCACTGACATGCATTTGTTTCTTGGCTCAGGTGTGTGGGATGCTGGCACATGATACATGTTATAGTGCATGTGCTTTAGCTCATGGTATGGTCACTGAGATGCATTTATTTCTTGGCTCAGGTGTGTGGGACGCTGGCACATGAGATATGTTATAGTGCATGTTCTTTAGCTCATGGTATGGTCACTGAGATGCATTTATTTCTTGGCTCAGGTGTGTGGGACGCTGGCACATGATATATGTTACAGTGCATGCGCTTTAGCTCATGGTATGGTTACTGACATGCATTTGTTTCTTGGCTCAGGTGTACGGGATAGTGGCACGTGATATATGTTATAGTGCATGTGCTTTAGCTCATGGTATGGTCACTGACATGCATTTGTTTCTTGGCTCAGATGTGTGGGACGCTGGCACATGAGATATGTTATAGTGCATGTGATTTAGCTCAGGGTATGGTCACTGACATGCATTTTTTTCTTGGCTCGGGTGTGTGGGACGCTGGCACATGAGATATGTTATAGTGCATGTGATTTAGCTCAGGGTATGGTCACTGACATGCATTTATTTCTTGGCTCAGGTGTGTGGGACGCTGGCACATGATATATGTTATAGTGCATGTGCTTTAGCTCATGGTATGGTCACTTACATGCATTTGTTTCTTGGCTCAGGTGTATGGGACGCTGGCACATGATATGTTATAGTGCATGTGCTTTAGCTCATGGTATGGTCACTGACATGCATTTGTTTCTTGGCTCAGGTGTATGAGATGCTGGCACATGATGTATGTTATAGTGCATGTGCTTTAGCTCATGGTATGATCACTGACATGCATTTGTTTCTTGGCTCAGGTGTGTGGGACGCTGGCACATGATATATGTTACAGTGCATGTGCTTTAGCTCATGGTATGGTCACTGACATGCATTTGTTTCTTGGCTCAGGTTTATGGGATGGTGGCACATGATATATGTTATAGTGCATGCGCTTTAGCTCATGGTATGGTCACTGACATGCATTTATTTCTTGGCTCAGGTGTGTGGGACGCTGACACATGAGATATGTTATGGTGCATGTGATTTAGTTCAGGGTATGGTCACTGACATGCATTTTTTTCTTGGCTCGGGTGTACGGGATGGTGGCACATGATATATGTTATAGTGCATGTGCTTTAGCTTATGGTATGGTCACTGACATGGATTTGTTACTTGGCTCAGGTGTATGGGACTCTGGCACATGATATATGTTATAGTGCATGTGCGTTAGCTCATGGTATGGTCACTGACATGCATTTGTTTCTTGGCTCAGGTGTATGGGATTCTGGCACATGATATATGTTATAGTGCATGTGCTTTTGCTCATGGTATGATCACTGACATGCATTTCTTTCTTGGCTCAGGTGTATGGGATGCTGGCACATGATATATGTTATAGTGCATGTGCTTTAGCTCAGGCTATGGTCACTGACATGCATTTGTTTCTTGGATCAGGTGTATGGGATGCTGGCACATGATATATGTTATAGTGCATGTGCTTTAGCTCATGCTATGGTCACTGACATGCATTTGTTTCTTGGCTCAGGTATATGGGGCACTGTCACATGATATATTTTACAGTGCATGTGCTTTAGCTCATGGTATGGTCACTGACATGCATTTGTTTCTTGGCTCAGGTATATGGGGCACTGTCACATGATATATTTTACAGTGCATGTGCTTTAGCTCATGGTATGGTACCTGACATGCATTTGTTTATTGGATCCTGTTTACGGGTCGCTGGCACATGATATATGTTATAGTGCATGCGCTTTAGCTCATGGTGTGGTCACTGACATGCATTTGTTTCTTGGCTCAGGTGTACGAGATGGTGGCACATGATATATGTTATAGTGCATGCGCTTTAGCTCATGGTATGATCACTGGCATGCATTTGTTTCTTGGCTCAGGTGTATGAGACACTGGCACATTATATATGTTATAGTGCATGTGCTTTAGTTCATGGTATGGTACCTGACATGCATTTGTTTATTTGATCTGGTGTACGGGACGCTGGCTCATGATATATGTTATAGTGCATGTGCTTTATCTCATGGTATGGTCACTGACATGCATTTGTTTCTTGGATCAGATGTACAAAACACTGGCACATGAGATATTTTATAGTGCATGTGCTTTAGCTCATGGTATGGTCACTGATATGCATTTGTTTCTTGGCTCAGGTGTACGAGATGGTGGCACATGAGATATTTTACAGTGCATGTGCTTTAGCTCATGGTATGGTCACTGACATGCATTTGTTTCTTGGCTCAGGTGTATGGGATGCTGGCACATGATATATGTTATAGTGCATGTGCTTTAGCTCATGGTATGGTCACTGACATGCATTTGTTTCTTGGCTCAGGTGTATGAGACGCTGGCACATGATATATGTTATAGTGCATGTGCTTTAGCTCATGGTATGGTCACTGGCATGCATTTGCTTCGTAGCTCAGGTGTATGAGACACTGGCACATGATATATGTTATAGTGCATGTGCTTTAGCTCATGGTATGGTCACTGACATGCATTTGTTTCTTGGCTCAGGTGTATGGGGCGTTGGCACATGATATGTTATAGTGCAAGTGCTTCAGCTCATGGTATGGTCACTGGCACGCATTTGCATCGTAGCTCAGGTGTATGAGACATTGGCACATGATATATGTTATAGTGCATGTACTTCAGCTCATGGTATGGTCACTGGCACGCATTTGCATCGTAGCTCAGGTGTATGAGACATTGGCACATGATATATGTTATAGTGCATGCGCTTTAGCTCATGGTATGGTCACTGGCATGCATTTGCTTCGTAGCTCAGGTGTATTTGACACTGGCACTTGATACATGTTATAGTGCATGTACGTTAGCTCATGGTATGGTCACTGACATGCATTTGTTTCTTGGCTCAGGTGTATTGTCCGCTGGCACATGATATATGTTATAGCCCATGTGCTTTTGCTCATGATATGTTCAATGACATGCATTTGATTCTTGTCTCAGGTGTATGGGACGCTGGCACATGATATGTTATAGTGCATGTGCTTTAGCTCATGGTGTGGTCACTGACATGCATTTGTTACTTGGCTCAGGTGTATGAGATGGTGGCACATGATATATGTTATAGTGCATGTGATTTAGCTCATGGTATGATCACTGGCATGCATTTGCATCGTAGCTCAGGTGTATGAGACACTGGCACATGATATATGTTATAGTGCATGCGCTTTAGCTCATGGTATGGTCACTGACATGCATTTGTTTCTTGGCTCAGGTGTATGAGACTCTGGCACATGATATATGTAATAGTGCATGTGATTTAGCTCAGGGTATGGTCACTGACATGCATTTTCTTCTTGGCTCAGGTGTACGGGATGCTGGCACATGATATATGTTATAGTGCATGTGCTTTAGCTCATGGTGTGATCACTGACATGCATTTGTTTCTTGACTCAGGTGTACGAGATGCTGAAACATGATATATGTTATAGTGCATGCACTTTAGCTCATGGTATGGTCACTGACATGCATTTGTTACTTGACTCAGGTGTATGAGACGCTGGTACATGATATATGTTATAGTGCATGTGCTTTAGCTCATGGTATAGTCACTGACATGCATTTGTTACTTGACTCAGGTGTATCAGATGCTGGCACATGATACATGTTATAGTGCATGTGCTTTAGCTCATGGTATGGTCACTGGCATGCATTTGCATCGTAGCTCAGGTGTATGAGACGCTGGCACATCATATATTTTATAGTGCATGTGATTTAGCACAGGGTATGTTCACTGACATGCATTTTGTTCTTGGCTCAGGTGTACGGGATGGTGGCACATGATATATGTTATAGTCCATGTGCTTTAGCTCATGGTATGGTACCTGACATGCATTTGTTTATTGGATCTGGTGTACGAGATGGTGGCACATGATATATGTTATAGTGCATGCGCTTTAGCTCATGGTATGATCACTGGCATGCATTTGTTTCTTGGCTCAGGTGTATGGGACACTGGCACATGATATGTTATAGTGCATGCGCTTTAGCTCATGGTGTGGTCACTGACATGCAATTGTTTCTTGGCTCAGGTGTACGAGATGGTGGCACATGATATATGTTATAGTGCATGCGCTTTAGCTCATGGTATGATCACTGGCATGCATTTGTTTCTTGGCTCAGGTGTATGAGACACTGGCACATGATATATGTTATAGTGCATGTTTCGCTCATGGTATGGTCACTGACATGCATTTGTTTCTTGGCTCAGGTTTATGAGATGCTGGCACATGATATATGTTATAGTGCATGTGCTTTAGCTCATGGTATGGTCACGGACATGCATTTGTTTCTTGGCTCAAGTGTATGAGACGCTGGCACATGATATATGTTATAGTGCATGTGCTTTAGCTCATGGTGTGGTCACTGACATGCATTTGTTACTTGGCTCAGGTGTATGAGATGGTGGCACATGATATATGTTATAGTGCATGTGATTTAGCTCATGGTATGATTACTGGCATGCATTTGCATCGTAGCTCAGGTGTATGAGACACTGGCACATGATATATGTTATAGTGCATGCGCTTTAGCTCATGGTATGGTCACTGACATGCATTTGTTTCTTGGCTCAGGTGTATGAGACTCTGGCACATGATATATGTTATAGTGCATGTACTTTAGCTCATGGTATGATCACTGGCATGCATTTGTTTCTTGGCTCAGGTGTATGAGACACTGGCACATGATATATGTTATAGTGCATGTTTCGCTCATGGTATGGTCACTGACATGCATTTGTTTCTTGGCTCAGGTTTATGAGATGCTGGCACATGATATATGTTATAGTGCATGTGCTTTAGCTCATGGTATGGTCACGGACATGCATTTGTTTCTTGGCTCAAGTGTATGAGACGCTGGCACATGATATATGTTATAGTGCATGTGCTTTAGCTCATGGTGTGGTCACTGACATGCATTTGTTACTTGGCTCAGGTGTATGAGATGGTGGCACATGATATATGTTATAGTGCATGTGATTTAGCTCATGGTATGATTACTGGCATGCATTTGCATCGTAGCTCAGGTGTATGAGACACTGGCACATGATATATGTTATAGTGCATGCGCTTTAGCTCATGGTATGGTCACTGACATGCATTTGTTTCTTGGCTCAGGTGTATGAGACTCTGGCACATGATATATGTTATAGTGCATGTACTTTAGCTCATGGTATGGTCACTGACATGCATTTTATTCTTGGCTCAGGTGTACGGGATGCTGACACATGATATATGTTATAGTGCATGCTCTTTAGCTCATGGTATGGTAACTGACATGAATTTGCTTCTTGGCTCAGGTGTATGGGATGCTGGCACATGATATATGTAATAGTGCATGTGATTTAGCTCAGGGTATGGTCACTGACATGCATTTTCTTCTTGGCTCAGGTGTACGGGATGCTGGCACATGATATATGTTATAGTGCATGTGCTTTAGCTCATGGTGTGATCACTGACATGCATTTGTTTCTTGACTCAGGTGTACGAGATGCTGAAACATGATATATGTTATAGTGCATGTGATTTAGCTCAGGGTATGGTCACTGACATGCATCTGTTTCTTGGCTCAGGTGTATGAGACGCTGGTACATGATATATGTTATAGTGCATGTGCTTTAGCTCATGGTATAGTCACTGACATGCATTTGTTACTTGACTCAGGTGTATCAGATGCTGGCACATGATATATGTTATAGTGCATGTGCTTTAGCTCATGGTATGGTCACTGGCATGCATTTGCATCGTAGCTCAGGTGTATGAGACGCTGGCACATCATATATTTTATAGTACATGTGATTTAGCTCAGGGTATGTTCACTGACATGCATTTTGTTCTTGGCTCAGGTGTACGGGATGGTGGCACATGATATATGTTATAGTCCATGTGCTTTAGCTCATGGTATGGTACCTGACATGCATTTGTTTATTGGATCTGGTGTACGAGATGGTGGCACATGATATATGTTATAGTGCATGCGCTTTAGCTCATGGTATGATCACTGGCACATGATATGTTATAGTGCATGCGCTTTAGCTCATGGTGTGGTCACTGACATGCAATTGTTTCTTGGCTCAGGTGTACGAGATGGTGGCACATGATATATGTTATAGTGCATGCGCTTTAGCTCATGGTATGATCACTGGCATGCATTTGTTTCTTGGCTCAGGTGTATGAGACACTGGCACATGATATATGTTATAGTGCATGTTTCGCTCATGGTATGGTCACTGACATGCATTTGTTTCTTGGCTCAGGTGTATGAGATGCTGGCACATGATATATGTTATAGTGCATGTGCTTTAGCTCATGGTATGGTCACGGACATGCATTTGTTTCTTGGCTCAAGTGTATGAGACGCTGGCACATGATATATGTTATAGTGCATGTGCTTTAGCTCATGGTATGGTCACTGATATGCATTTGTTTCTTGGCTCAGGTGTACGAGATGGTGGCACATGAGATATTTTACAGTGCATGTGCTTTAGCTCATGGTATGGTCACTGACATGCATTTGTTACTTGGCTCAGGTGTATGGGGCGCTGGCACGTGATATATGTTATAGTGCATGTGATTTAGCTCATGGTATGGTCACTGACATGCATTTGTTTCTTGGCTCAGGTGTACGGGATGGTGGCACATGATATATGTTATAGTGCATGTGCTTTAGCTCATGGTATGGCACCTGACATGCATTTGTTTATTGGATCCGGTTTACGGGTCGCTGGCACATGATATATGTTATAGTGCATGCGCTTTAGCTCATGGTGTGGTCACTGACATGCATTTGTTTCTTGGCTCAGGTGTACGAGATGGTGGCACATGATATATGTTATAGTGCATGTGCTTTAGCTCATGGTATGATCACTGGCATGCATTTGTTTCTTGGCTCAGGTGTATGAGACACTGGCACATGATATATGTTATAGTGCATGTGCTTTAGTTCATGGTATGGTACCTGACATGCATTTGTTTATTGGATCTGGTGTACGGGACGCTGGCTCATGATATATGTTATAGTGCATGTGCTTTATCTCATGGTATGGTCACTGACATGCATTTGTTTCTTGGATCAGATGTACAAAACACTAGCACATGAGATATTTTATAGTGCATGCACTTTAGCTCATGGTATGGCCACTGATATGCATTTGTTTCTTGGCTCAGGTGTACGAGATGGTGGCACATGAGATATTTTACAGTGCATGTGCTTTAGCTCATGGTATGGTCACTGACATGCATTTGTTTCTTGGCTCAGATGTATGGGATGCTGGCACATGATATATGTTATAGTGCATGTTTCGCTCATGGTATGGTCACTGACATGCATTTGTTTCTTGGCTCAGGTGTATGAGATGCTGGCACATGATATATGTTATAGTGCATGTGCTTTAGCTCATGGTATGGTCACTGACATGCATTTGTTTCTTGGCTCTGGTGTATGAGACGCTGGCACATGATATATGTTATAGTGCATGTGCTTTAGCTCATGGTATGGTCACTGGCATGCATTTGCTTCGTAGCTCAGGTGTATGAGACACTGGCACATGATATATGTTATAGTGCATGTGCTTTAGCTCATGGTATGGTCACTGACATGCATTTGTTTCTTGGCTCAGGTGTATGGGGCGCTGGCACATGATATGTTATAGTGCATGTGCTTCAGCTCATGGTATGGTCACTGGCACGCATTTGCATCGTAGCTCAGGTGTATGAGACATTGGCACATGATATATGTTATAGTGCATGTGCTTCAGCTCATGGTATGGTCACTGGCACGCATTTGCATCGTAGCTCAGGTGTATGAGACATTGGCACATGATATATGTTATAGTGCATGCGCTTTAGCTCATGGTATAGTCACTGACATGCATTTGGTTCTTGGCTCAGGTGTATGAGACTCTGACACATAATATATGTTATAGTGCATGCGCTTTAGCTCATGATATGTCACTGACATGCATTTGTTTCTTGGCTCAGGTGTATGGGATGCTGGCACATGATATATGTAATAGTGCATGTGATTTAGCTCAGGGTATGGTCACTGACATGCATTTTCTTCTTGGCTCAGGTGTACGGGATGCTGGCACATGATATATGTTATAGTGCATGTGCTTTAGCTCATGGTGTGATCACTGACATGCATTTGTTTCTTGACTCAGGTGTACGAGATGCTGAAACATGATATATGTTATAGTGCATGTGATTTAGCTCAGGGTATGGTCACTGACATGCATCTGTTTCTTGGCTCAGGTGTATGAGACGCTGGTACATGATATATGTTATAGTGCATGTGCTTTAGCTCATGGTATAGTCACTGACATGCATTTGTTACTTGACTCAGGTGTATCAGATGCTGGCACATGATATATGTTATAGTGCATGTGCTTTAGCTCATGGTATGGTCACTGGCATGCATTTGCATCGTAGCTCAGGTGTATGAGACGCTGGCACATCATATATTTTCTAGTACATGTGATTTAGCTCAGGGTATGTTCACTGACATGCATTTTGTTCTTGGCTCAGGTGTACGGGATGGTGGCACATGATATATGTTATAGTCCATGTGCTTTAGCTCATGGTATGGTACCTGACATGCATTTGTTTATTGGATCTGGTGTACGAGATGGTGGCACATGATATATGTTATAGTGCATGCGCTTTAGCTCATGGTGTGATCACTGGCATGCATTTGTTTCTTGGCTCAGGTGTATGGGACACTGGCACATGATATGTTATAGTGCATGCGCTTTAGCTCATGGTGTGGTCACTGACATGCAATTGTTTCTTGGCTCAGGTGTACGAGATGGTGGCACATGATATATGTTATAGTGCATGCGCTTTAGCTCATGGTATGATCACTGGCATGCATTTGTTTCTTGGCTCAGGTGTATGAGACACTGGCACATGATATATGTTATAGTGCATGTTTCGCTCATGGTATGGTCACTGACATGCATTTGTTTCTTGGCTCAGGTGTATGAGATGCTGGCACATGATATATGTTATAGTGCATGTGCTTTAGCTCATGGTATGGTCACTGACATGCATTTGTTTCTTGGCTCAAGTGTATGAGACGCTGGCACATGATATATGTTATAGTGCATGTGCTTTAGCTCATGGTATGGTCACTGATATGCATTTGTTTCTTGGCTCAGGTGTACGAGATGGTGGCACATGAGATATTTTACAGTGCATGTGCTTTAGCTCATGGTATGGTCACTGACATGCATTTGTTACTTGGCTCAGGTGTACGGGATGGTGGCACATGATATATGTTATAGTGCATGTGCTTTAGCTCATGGTATGGCACCTGACATGCATTTGTTTATTGGATCCGGTTTACGGGTCGCTGGCACATGATATATGTTATAGTGCATGCGCTTTAGCTCATGGTGTGGTCACTGACATGCATTTGTTTCTTGGCTCAGGTGTACGAGATGGTGGCACATGATATATGTTATAGTGCATGTGCTTTAGCTCATGGTATGATCACTGGCATGCATTTGTTTCTTGGCTCAGGTGTATGAGACACTGGCACATGATATATGTTATAGTGCATGTGCTTTAGTTCATGGTATGGTACCTGACATGCATTTGTTTATTGGATCTGGTGTACGGGACGCTGGCTCATGATATATGTTATAGTGCATGTGCTTTATCTCATGGTATGGTCACTGACATGCATTTGTTTCTTGGATCAGATGTACAAAACACTAACACATGAGATATTTTATAGTGCATGCACTTTAGCTCATGGTATGGCCACTGATATGCATTTGTTTCTTGGCTCAGGTGTACGAGATGGTGGCACATGAGATATTTTACAGTGCATGTGCTTTAGCTCATGGTATGGTCACTGACATGCATTTGTTTCTTGGCTCAGGTGTATGGGATGCTGGCACATGATATATGTTATAGTGCATGTTTCGCTCATGGTATGGTCACTGACATGCATTTGTTTCTTGGCTCAGGTGTATGAGATGCTGGCACATGATATATGTTATAGTGCATGTGCTTTAGCTCATGGTATGGTCACTGACATGCATTTGTTTCTTGGCTCTGGTGTATGAGACGCTGGCACATGATATATGTTATAGTGCATGTGCTTTAGCTCATGGTATGGTCACTGGCATGCATTTGCTTCGTAGCTCAGGTGTATGAGACACTGGCACATGATATATGTTATAGTGCATGTGCTTTAGCTCATGGTATGGTCACTGACATGCATTTGTTTCTTGGCTCAGGTGTATGGGGCGCTGGCACATGATATGTTATAGTGCATGTGCTTCAGCTCATGGTATGGTCACTGGCACGCATTTGCATCGTAGCTCAGGTGTATGAGACATTGGCACATGATATATGTTATAGTGCATGTGCTTCAGCTCATGGTATGGTCACTGGCACGCATTTGCATCGTAGCTCAGGTGTATGAGACATTGGCACATGATATATGTTATAGTGCATGCGCTTTAGCTCATGGTATAGTCACTGACATGCATTTGGTTCTTGGCTCAGGTGTATGAGACTCTGACACATAATATATGTTATAGTGCATGCGCTTTAGCTCATGATATGTCACTGACATGCATTTGTTTCTTGGCTCAGGTGTATGGGATGCTGGCACATGATATATGTTATAGTGCATGCGCTTTAGCTCATGGTATGGTCACTGACATGCATTTGTTTCTTGGCTCAGGTGTATGGGACGCTGGCACATGATATATGTTATAGTGCATGTGATTTAGCTCAGGGTATGGTCACTGACATGCATCTGTTTCTTGGCTCAGGTGTACGGGATGCTGGCACATGATATATGTTATAGTGCATGCGCTTTAGCTCATGGTATGGTCACTGACATGCATTTGTTTCTTGGCTCAGGTGAATGGGATGCTGGCACATGATATATGTTATAGTGCATGTGCTTTAGCTCATGGTATGGTCACTGGCATGCATTTGCATCGTAGCTCAGGTGTATGAGACGCTGGCACATCATATATTTTATAGTACATGTGATTTAGCTCAGGGTATGTTCACTGACATGCATTTTGTTCTTGGCTCAGGTGTACGGGATGGTGGCACATGATATATGTTATAGTCCATGTGCTTTAGCTCATGGTATGGTACCTGACATGCATTTGTTTATTGGATCTGGTGTACGAGATGGTGGCACATGATATATGTTATAGTGCATGCGCTTTAGCTCATGGTATGATCACTGGCATGCATTTGTTTCTTGGCTCAGGTGTATGGGACACTGGCACATGATATGTTATAGTGCATGCGCTTTAGCTCATGGTGTGGTCACTGACATGCAATTGTTTCTTGGCTCAGGTGTACGAGATGGTGGCACATGATATATGTTATAGTGCATGCGCTTTAGCTCATGGTATGATCACTGGCATGCATTTGTTTCTTGGCTCAGGTGTATGAGACACTGGCACATGATATATGTTATAGTGCATGTTTCGCTCATGGTATGGTCACTGACATGCATTTGTTTCTTGGCTCAGGTGTATGAGATGCTGGCACATGATATATGTTATAGTGCATGTGCTTTAGCTCATGGTATGGTCACGGACATGCATTTGTTTCTTGGCTCAAGTGTATGAGACGCTGGCACATGATATATGTTATAGTGCATGTGCTTTAGCTCATGGTATGGTCACTGATATGCATTTGTTTCTTGGCTCAGGTGTACGAGATGGTGGCACATGAGATATTTTACAGTGCATGTGCTTTAGCTCATGGTATGGTCACTGACATGCATTTGTTACTTGGCTCAGGTGTACGGGATGGTGGCACATGATATATGTTATAGTGCATGTGCTTTAGCTCATGGTATGGCACCTGACATGCATTTGTTTATTGGATCCGGTTTACGGGTCGCTGGCACATGATATATGTTATAGTGCATGCGCTTTAGCTCATGGTGTGGTCACTGACATGCATTTGTTTCTTGGCTCAGGTGTACGAGATGGTGGCACATGATATATGTTATAGTGCATGTGCTTTAGCTCATGGTATGATCACTGGCATGCATTTGTTTCTTGGCTCAGGTGTATGAGACACTGGCACATGATATATGTTATAGTGCATGTGCTTTAGTTCATGGTATGGTACCTGACATGCATTTGTTTATTGGATCTGGTGTACGGGACGCTGGCTCATGATATATGTTATAGTGCATGTGCTTTATCTCATGGTATGGTCACTGACATGCATTTGTTTCTTGGATCAGATGTACAAAACACTAGCACATGAGATATTTTATAGTGCATGCACTTTAGCTCATGGTATGGCCACTGATATGCATTTGTTTCTTGGCTCAGGTGTACGAGATGGTGGCACATGAGATATTTTACAGTGCATGTGCTTTAGCTCATGGTATGGTCACTGACATGCATTTGTTTCTTGGCTCAGATGTATGGGATGCTGGCACATGATATATGTTATAGTGCATGTTTCGCTCATGGTATGGTCACTGACATGCATTTGTTTCTTGGCTCAGGTGTATGAGATGCTGGCACATGATATATGTTATAGTGCATGTGCTTTAGCTCATGGTATGGTCACTGACATGCATTTGTTTCTTGGCTCTGGTGTATGAGACGCTGGCACATGATATATGTTATAGTGCATGTGCTTTAGCTCATGGTATGGTCACTGGCATGCATTTGCTTCGTAGCTCAGGTGTATGAGACACTGGCACATGATATATGTTATAGTGCATGTGCTTTAGCTCATGGTATGGTCACTGACATGCATTTGTTTCTTGGCTCAGGTGTATGGGGCGCTGGCACATGATATGTTATAGTGCATGTGCTTCAGCTCATGGTATGGTCACTGGCACGCATTTGCATCGTAGCTCAGGTGTATGAGACATTGGCACATGATATATGTTATAGTGCATGTGCTTCAGCTCATGGTATGGTCACTGGCACGCATTTGCATCGTAGCTCAGGTGTATGAGACATTGGCACATGATATATGTTATAGTGCATGCGCTTTAGCTCATGGTATAGTCACTGACATGCATTTGGTTCTTGGCTCAGGTGTATGAGACTCTGACACATAATATATGTTATAGTGCATGCGCTTTAGCTCATGATATGTCACTGACATGCATTTGTTTCTTGGCTCAGGTGTATGGGATGCTGGCACATGATATATGTTATAGTGCATGCGCTTTAGCTCATGGTATGGTCACTGACATGCATTTGTTTCTTGGCTCAGGTGTATGGGACGCTGGCACATGATATATGTTATAGTGCATGTGATTTAGCTCAGGGTATGGTCACTGACATGCATCTGTTTCTTGGCTCAGGTGTACGGGATGCTGGCACATGATATATGTTATAGTGCATGCGCTTTAGCTCATGGTATGGTCACTGACATGCATTTGTTTCTTGGCTCAGGTGAATGGGATGCTGGCACATGATATATGTTATAGTGCATGTGCTTTAGCTCATGGTGTGGTCACTGACATGCATTTGTTTCTTGGCTCAGGTGTACGAGATGGTGGCACATCATATATGTTATAGTGCATGTGCATTAGCTCATGGTATGGTCACTGACATGCATTTGTTACTTGGCTCAGGTGTATGTGGCGCTGGCACATGATATATGTTATAGTGCATGTGCTTTAGCTCATGGTATGATCACTGGCATGCATTTGCATCGTGGCTCAGGTGTATGAGACACTGGCACATGATATATGTTATAGTGCATGCACTTTAGCTCATGGTATGGTAACTAGCATGCATTTGCTTTGTAGCTCAGGTGTATGAGACACTGGCACATGATATATGTTATAGTGCATGCGCTTTAGCTCATGGTATAGTCACTGACATGCATTTGTTTCTTGGCTCAGGTCTATGGGACGCTGGCACATGATATATGTTATAGTGCATGTGCTTTAGCTCATGGTATGGTCACTGACATGCATTTGTTTCTTGGCTCAGGTCTATGGGATGCTGGCACATGATATATGTTATAGTGCATGTGCTTTAGCTCATGGTATGGTCACTGACATGCATTTGTTTCTTGGCTCAGGTGTACGGGATGCTGGCACATGATATATGTTATGGTGCATGCGCTTTAGCTCATGGTATGGTCACTGACATGCATTTGTTTCTTGGCTCAGGTGTATGAGACGCTGGCACATGATATATGTTATAGTGCATGTGCTTTAGCTCATGGTATGATCACTGGCATGCATTTGCATCGTGGCTCAGGTGTATGAGACAGTGGCACATGATATATGTTATAGTGCATGTGCTTTAGCTCATGGTGTGGTCACTGACATGCATTTGTTTCTTGGCTCAGGTGTATGGGATGCTGGCACATGATATATGTTATAATGCATGTCCTTTAGCTCATGGTATGGTCACTGACATGCATTTGTTTCTTGGCTCAGGTGTATGGGATGCTGGCACATGATATATGTTATAGTGCATGCTCTTTAGCTCATGGTATGATCACTGACATGCATTTGTTTCTTGGCTCAGGTGTATGGGGCGCTGGCACATGCTATATGTTATAGTGCATGTGCTTTAGCTCATGCTATGGTCACTGACATGCATTTGTTTCTTGGCTCAGGTGTATGAGACGCTGGCACATGATATATGTTATAGTGCATGCCCTTTAGCTCATGGTATGATCAGTGACATGCATTTGTTTCTTGGCTCAGGTGTATGAGATGCTGGCACATGATATGTCATAGTGCATGTGCTTTAGCACATGGTGTGGTCACTGACATGCATTTGTTTCTTGGCTCAGGTGTACGGGATGCTGTCACATGATATATGTTATAGTGCAAGTGTTTTAGCTCATGGTATGGGCCTTGACACGCATTTGTTTCTTGTATTCGGTGTATGGGACGCTGGCACATGATATATGTTATAGTGCATGTGCTTTAGCTCATGGTATGGTCACTGACATGCATTTGTTTCTTGGCTCAGGTGTATGGGATGCTGGCACATGATACATGTTATAGTGCATGTGCTTTAGCTCATGGTATGGTCACTGAGATGCATTTATTTCTTGGCTCAGGTGTGTGGGACGCTGGCACATGAGATATGTTATAGTGCATGTGCTTTAGCTCATGGTATGGTCACTGAGATGCATTTATTTCTTGGCTCAGGTGTGTGGGACGCTGGCACATGAGATATGTTATAGTGCATGTGCTTTAGCTCATGGTATGGTCACTGAGATGCATTTATTTCTTGGCTCAGGTGTGTGGGACGCTGGCACATGATATATGTTACAGTGCATGTGCTTTAGCTCATGGTATGGTCACTGACATGCATTTGTTTCTTGGCTCAGGTGTACGGGATGGTGGCACATGATATATGTTATAGTGCATGCGCTTTAGCTCATGGTATGGTCACTGACATGCATTTGTTTCTTGGCTCAGGTGTGTGGGACGCTGGCACATCATATATGTTATAGTGCATGTGCATTAGCTAATGGTATGGTCACTGACATGCATTTGTTACTTGGCTCAGGTGTATGGGACGCTGGCACATGATATATGTTATAGTGCATGTGCTTTAGCTCATGGTATGATCACTGGCATGCATTTGCATCGTGGCTCAGGTGTATGAGACACTGGCACCTGATATATGTTATAGTGCATGCACTTTAGCTCATGGTATGGTAACTAGCATGCATTTGCTTTGTAGCTCAGGTGTATGAGACACTGGCACATGATATATGTTATAGTGCATGCGCTTTAGCTCATGGTATAGTCACTGACATGCATTTGTTTCTTGGCTCAGGTCTAGGGGACGCTGGCACATGATATATGTTATAGTGCATGTGCTTTAGCTCATGGTATGTTCACTGACATGCATTTGTTTCTTGGCTCAGGTCTATGGGACACTGGAACATGATATATGTTATAGTGCATGTGCTTTAGCTCATGGTATGATCACTGGCATGCATTTGCATCGTGGCTCAGGTGTATGAGACACTGGCACATGATATATGTTATAGTGCATGTGATTTAGCTCATGCTATGGTCACTGACATGCATTTGTTTCTTGGATCAGGTGTACGGGATGCTGGCACATGATATATGTTATAGTGCATGTGCTTTAGCTCATGGTGTGGTCACTGACATGCATTTGTTTCTTGGCTCAGGTGTATGGGATGCTGGCACATGATATATGTTATAGTGCATGTCCTTTAGCTCATGGTATGGTCACTGACATGCATTTGTTTCTTGGCTCAGGTGTATGGGACGCTGGCACATGATATATGTTATAGTGCATGCTCTTTAGCTCATGGTATGGTCACTGACATGCATTTGTTTCTTGGCTCAGGTGTATGGGACTCTGGCACATGATATATGTTATAGTGCATGTGCGTTAGCTCATGGTATGGTCACTGACATGCATTTGTTTCTTGGCTCAGGTGTATGGGATTCTGGCACATGATATATGTTATAGTGCATGTGCTTTCGCTCATGGTATGATCACTGACATGCATTTGTTTCTTGGCTCAGGTGTATGGGATGCTGGCACATGATATATGTTATAGTGCATGTGCTTTAGCTCAGGCTATGGTCACTGACATGCATTTGTTTCTTGGATCAGGTGTATGGGATGCTGGCACATGATATATGTTATAGTGCCTGTGCTTTAGCTCATGGTATGGTCACTGACATGCATTTGTTTCTTGGATCAGGTGTACGGGATGCTGGCACATGATATATGTTATAGTGCATGTGCTTTAGCTCATGCTATGGTCACTGACATGCATTTGTTTCTTGGCTCAGGTGTATGGGGCACTGTCACAAGATATATTTTACAGTGCATGTGCTTTAGCTCATGGTATGGTCACTGACATGCATTTGTTACTTGGCTCAGGTGTATGGGGCACTGTCAATTGATATATTTTACAGTGCATGTGCTTTAGCTCATGGTATGGTACCTGACATGCATTTGTTTATTGGATCCGGTTTACAGGTCGCTGGCACATGATATATGTTATAGTGCATGCGCTTTAGCTCATGGTGTTGTCACTGACATGCATTTGTTTCTTGGCTCAGGTGTACGAGATGGTGGCACATGATATATGTTATAGTGCATGCGCTTTAGCTCATGGTATGATCACTGGCATGCATTTGTTTCTTGGCTCAGGTGTATGAGACACTGGCACATTATATATGTTATAGTGCATGTGCTTTAGTTCATGGTATGGTACCTGACATGCATTTGTTTATTGGATTTGGTGTACGGGACGCTGGCTCATGATATATGTTATAGTGCATGTGCTTTATCTCATGGTATGGTCACTGACATGCATTTGTTTCTTGGATCAGATGTACAAAACACTGGCACATGAGATATTTTATAGTGCATGTGCTTTAGCTCATGGTATGGTCACTGATATGCATTTGTTTCTTGGCTCAGGTGTACGAGATGGTGGCACATGAGATATTTTACAGTGCATGTGCTTTAGCTCATGGTATGGTCACTGACATGCATTTGTTTCTTGGCTCAGGTGTATGGGATGCTGGCACATGATATATGTTATAGTGCATGTTTCGCTCATGGTATGGTCACTGACATGCATTTGTTTCTTGGCTCAGGTGTATGAGATGCTGGCACATGATATATGTTATAGTGCATGTGCTTTAGCTCATGGTATGGTCACTGACATGCATTTGTTTCTTGGCTCAGGTGTATGAGATGCTGGCACATGATATATGTTATAGTGCATGTGCTTTAGCTCATGGTATGGTCACTGACATGCATTTGTTTCTTGGCTCAGGTGTATGAGACGCTGGCACATGATATATGTTATAGTGCATGTGCTTTAGCTCATGGTATGGTCACTGGCATGCATTTGCTTCGTAGCTCAGGTGTATGAGACACTGGCACATGATATATGTTATAGTGCATGTGCTTTAGCTCATGGTATGGTCACTGACATGCATTTGTTTCTTGGCTCAGGTGTATGGGGCGCTGGCACATGATATGTTATATTGCATGTGCTTCAGCTCATGGTATGGTCACTGGCACGCAATTGCATCGTAGCTCAGGTGTATGAGACATTGGCACATGATATATGTTATAGTGCATGTGCTTCAGCTCATGGTATGGTCACTGGCACGCATTTGCATCGTAGCTCAGGTGTATGAGACATTGGCACATGATATATGTTATAGTGCCTGCGCTTTAGCTCATGGTATGGTCACTGGCATGCATTTGCTTCGTAGCTCAGGTGTATTTGACACTGGCACATGATATATGTTATAGTGCATGTACGTTAGCTCATTGTATGGTCACTGACATGCATTTGTTTCTTGGTTCAGGTGTATTGTCCGCTGGCACATGATATATGTTATAGCCCATGTGCTTTTGCTCATGATATGTTCAAGGACATGCATTTGATTCTTGTCTCAGGTGTATGGGACGCTGGCACATGATATGTTATAGTGCATGTGCTTTAGCTCATGGTGTGGTCACTGACATGCATTTGTTACTTGGCTCAGGTGTATGAGATGGTGGCACATGATATATGTTATAGTGCATGTGATTTAGCTCATGGTATGATCACTGGCATGCATTTGCATCGTAGCTCAGGTGTATGAGACACTGGCACATGATATATGTTATAGTGCATGCGCTTTAGCTCATGGTATGGTCACTGACATGCATTTGTTTCTTGGCTCAGGTGTATGAGACTCTGGCACATGATATATGTTATAGTGCATGTACTTTAGCTCATGGTATGGTCACTGACATGCATTTTATTCTTGGCTCAGGTGTACGGGATGCTGACACATGATATATGTTATAGTGCATGCTCTTTAGCTCATGGTATGGTAACTGACATGAATTTGCTTCTTGGCTCAGGTGTATGGGATGCTGGCACATGATATATGTTATAGTGCATGTGATTTAGCTCAGGGTATGGTCACTGACATGCATTTTCTTCTTGGCTCAGGTGTACGGGATGCTGGCACATGATATATGTTATAGTGCATGTGCTTTAGCTCATGGTGTGATCACTGACATGCATTTGTTTCTTGACTCAGGTGTACGAGATGCTGAAACATGATATATGTTATAGTGCATGTGCTTTAGCTCATGGTATGGTCACTGACATGCATTTGTTACTTGACTCAGGTGTATGAGACGCTGGTACATGATATATGTTATAGTGCATGTGCTTTAGCTCATGGTATAGTCACTGACATGCATTTGTTACTTGACTCAGGTGTATGAGATGCTGGCACATGATACATGTTATAGTGCATGTGCTTTAGCTCATGGTATGGTCACTGGCATGCATTTGCATCGTAGCTCAGGTGTATGAGACGCTGGCACATCATATATGTTATAGTGCATGTGATTTAGCTCAGGGTATGTTCACTGACATGCATTTTGTTTTTGGCTCAAGTGTACGGGATGGTGGCACATGATATATGTTATAGTCCATGTGCTTTAGCTCATGGTATGGTACCTGACATGCATTTGTTTATTGGATCTGGTGTACGTGATGGTGGCACATGATATATGTTATAGTGCATGCGCTTTAGCTCATGGTATGATCACTGGCATGCATTTGTTTCTTGGCTCAGGTGTATGGGACACTGGCACACGATATGTTATAGTGCATGCGCTTTAGCTCATGGTGTGGTCACTGACATGCATTTGTTTCTTGGCTCAGGTGTACGAGATGGTGGCACATGATGTATGTTATAGTGCATGCGCTTTAGCTCATGGTATGATCACTGGCATGCATTTGTTTCTTGGCTCAGGTGTATGAGACACTGGCACATGATATATGTTATAGTGCATGTTTCGCTCATGGTATGGTCACTGACATGCATTTGTTTCTTGGCTCAGGTGTATGAGATGCTGGCACATGATATATGTTATAGTGCATGTGCTTTAGCTCATGGTATGGTCACTGACATGCATTTGTTTCTTGGCTCAGGTGTATGAGACGCTGGCACATGATATATGTTATAGTGCATGTGCTTTAGCTCATGGTATGGTCACTGATATGCATTTGTTTCTTGGCTCAGGTGTACGAGATGGTGGCACATGAGATATTTTACAGTGCATGTGCTTTAGCTCATGGTATGGTCACTGACATGCATTTGTTACTTGGCTCAGGTGTACGGGATGGTGGCACATGATATATGTTATAGTGCATGTGCTTTAGCTCATGGTATGGCACCTGACATGCATTTGTTTATTGGATCCGGTTTACGGGTCGCTGGCACATGATATATGTTATAGTGCATGCGCTTTAGCTCATGGTGTGGTCACTGACATGCATTTGTTTTTTGGCTCAGGTGTACGAGATGGTGGCACATGATATATGATATAGTGCATGTGCTTTAGTTCATGGTATGGTACCTGACATGCATTTGTTTATTGGATCTGGTGTACGGGACGCTGGCTCATGATATATGTTATAGTACATGCACTTTAGCTCATGGTATGGTCACTGATATGCATTTGTTTCTTGACTCAGGTGTACGAGATGGTGGCACATAAGATATTTTACAGTGCATGTGCTTTAGCTCATGGTATGGTCACTGACATGCATTTGTTTCTTGGCTCAGGTGTATGGGATGCTGGCACATGATATATGTTATAGTGCATGTTTCGCTCATGGTATGGTCACTGACATGCATTTGTTTCTTGGCTCAGGTGTATGAGATGCTGGCACATGATATATGTTATAGTGCATGTGCTTTAGCTCATGGTATGGTCACTGACATGCATTTGTTTCTTGGCTCAGGTGTATGAGACGCTGGCACATGATATATGTTATAGTGCATGTGCTTTAGCTCATGGTATGGTCACTGGCATGCATTTGCTTCGTAGCTCAGGTGTATGAGACACTGGCACATGATATATGTTATAGTGCATGTGCTTTAGCTCATGGTATGGTCACTGACATGCATTTGTTTCTTGGCTCAGGTGTATGGGGCGCTGGCACATGATATGTTATAGTGCATGTGCTTCAGCTCATGGTATGGTCACTGGCACGCATTTGCATCGTAGCTCAGGTGTATGAGACATTGGCACATGATATATGTTATAGTGCATGTGCTTCAGCTCATGGTATGGTCACTGGCACGCATTTGCATCGTAGCTCAGGTGTATGAGACATTGGCACATGATATATGTTATAGTGCATGCGCTTTAGCTCATGGTATAGTCACTGACATGCATTTGGTTCTTGGCTCAGGTGTATGAGACTCTGACACATAATATATGTTATAGTGCATGCGCTTTAGCTCATGATATGTCACTGACATGCATTTGTTTCTTGGCTCAGGTGTATAGTATGCTGGCACATGATATATGTTATAGTGCATGCGCTTTAGCTCATGGTATGGTCACTGACATGCATTTGTTTCTTGGCTCAGGTGTACGGGATGCTGGCACATGATATATGTTATAGTCCATGCGCTTTAGCTCATGGTATGGTCACTGACATGCATTTGTTTCTTGGCTCAGGTGTATGGGACGCTGGCACATGATATTTGTTATAGTGCATGTGATTTAGCTCAGGGTATGGTCACTGACATGCATCTGTTTCTTGGCTCAGGTGTACGGGATGCTGGCACATGATATATGTTATAGTGCATGCGCTTTAGCTCATGGTATGGTCACTGACATGCATTTGTTACTTGGCTCAGGTGTACGGGATGGTGGCACATGATATATGTTATAGTGCATGTGCTTTAGCTTATGGTATGGCACCTGACATGCATTTGTTTATTGGATCCGGTTTACGGGTCGCTGGCACATGATATATGTTATAGTGCATGCGCTTTAGCTCATGGTGTGGTCACTGACATGCATTTGTTTTTTGGCTCAGGTGTACGAGATGGTGGCACATGATATATGTTATAGTGCATGTGCTTTAGTTCATGGTATGGTACCTGACATGCATTTGTTTATTGGATCTGGTGTACAGGACGCTGGCTCATGATATATGTTATAGTACATGCACTTTAGCTCATGGTATGGTCACTGATATGCATTTGTTTCTTGACTCAGGTGTACGAGATGGTGGCACATGAGATATTTTACAGTGCATGTGCTTTAGCTCATGGTATGGTCACTGACATGCATTTGTTTCTTGGCTCAGGTGTATGGGATGCTGGCACATGATATATGTTATAGTGCATGTTTCGCTCATGGTATGGTCACTGACATGCATTTGTTTCTTGGCTCAGGTGTATGAGATGCTGGCACATGATATATGTTATAGTGCATGTGCTTTAGCTCATGGTATGGTCACTGACATGCATTTGTTTCTTGGCTCAGGTGTATGAGACGCTGGCACATGATATATGTTATAGTGCATGTGCTTTAGCTCATGGTATTTTCACTGATATGCATTTGTTTCTTGGCTCAGGTGTACGAGATGGTGGCACATGAGATATTTTACAGTGCATGTGCTTTAGCTCATGGTATGGTCACTGACATGCATTTGTTACTTGGCTCAGGTGTACGGGATGGTGGCACATGATATATGTTATAGTGCATGTGCTTTAGCTCATGGTATGGCACCTGACATGCATTTGTTTATTGGATCCGGTTTACGGGTCGCTGGCACATGATATATGTTATAGTGCATGCGCTTTAGCTCATGGTGTGGTCACTGACATGCATTTGTTTTTTGGCTCAGGTGTACGAGATGGTGGCACATGATATATGTTATAGTGCATGTGCTTTAGTTCATGGTATGGTACCTGACATGCATTTGTTTATTGGATCTGGTGTACGGGACGCTGGCTCATGATATATGTTATAGTACATGCACTTTAGCTCATGGTATGGTCACTGATATGCATTTGTTTCTTGACTCAGGTGTACGAGATGGTGGCACATGAGATATTTTACAGTGCATGTGCTTTAGCTCATGGTATGGTCACTGACATGCATTTGTTTCTTGGCTCAGATGTATGGGATGCTGGCACATGATATATGTTATAGTGCATGTTTCGCTCATGGTATGGTCACTGACATGCATTTGTTTCTTGGCTCAGGTGTATGAGATGCTGGCACATGATATATGTTATAGTGCATGTGCTTTAGCTCATGGTATGGTCACTGACATGCATTTGTTTCTTGGCTCAGGTGTATGAGACGCTGGCACATGATATATGTTATAGTGCATGTGCTTTAGCTCATGGTATGGTCACTGGCATGCATTTGCTTTGTAGCTCAGGTGTATGAGACACTGGCACATGATATATGTTATAGTGCATGTGCTTTAGCTCATGGTATGGTCACTGACATGCATTTGTTTCTTGGCTCAGGTGTATGGGGCGCTGGCACATGATATGTTATAGTGCATGTGCTTCAGCTCATGGTATGGTCACTGGCACGCATTTGCATCGTAGCTCAGGTGTATGAGACATTGGCACATGATATATGTTATAGTGCATGTGCTTCAGCTCATGGTATGGTCACTGGCACGCATTTGCATCGTAGCTCAGGTGTATGAGACATTGGCACATGATATATGTTATAGTGCATGCGCTTTAGCTCATGGTATAGTCACTGACATGCATTTGGTTCTTGGCTCAGGTGTATGAGACTCTGACACATAATATATGTTATAGTGCATGCGCTTTAGCTCATGATATGTCACTGACATGCATTTGTTTCTTGGCTCAGGTGTATGGTATGCTGGCACATGATATATGTTATAGTGCATGCGCTTTAGCTCATGGTATGGTCACTGACATGCATTTGTTTCTTGGCTCAGGTGTACGGGATGCTGGCACATGATATATGTTATAGTCCATGCGCTTTAGCTCATGGTATGGTCACTGACATGCATTTGTTTCTTGGCTCAGGTGTATGGGACGCTGGCACATGATATTTGTTATAGTGCATGTGATTTAGCTCAGGGTATGGTCACTGACATGCATCTGTTTCTTGGCTCAGGTGTACGGGATGCTGGCACATGATATATGTTATAGTGCATGCGCTTTAGCTCATGGTATGGTCACTGACATGCATTTGTTTCTTGGCTCAGGTGAATGGGATGCTGGCACATGATATATGTTATAGTGCATGTGCTTTAGCTCATGGTGTGGTCACTGACATGCATTTGTTTCTTGGCTCAGGTGTACGAGATGGTGGCACATCATATATGTTATAGTGCATGTGCATTAGCTCATGGTATGGTCACTGACATGCATTTGTTACTTGGCTCAAGTGTATGGGGCGCTGGCACATGATATATGTTATAGTGCATGTGCTTTAGCTCATGGTATGATCACTGGCATGCATTTGCATCGTGGCTCAGGTGTATGAGACACTGGCACATGATATATGTTATAGTGCATGCACTTTAGCTCATGGTATGGTAACTAGCATGCATTTGCTTTTTAGCTCAGGTATATGAGACACTGGCACATGATATATGTTATAGTGCATGCGCTTTAGCTCATGGTATAGTCACTGACATGCATTTGTTTCTTGGCTCAGGTCTATGGGACGCTGGCACATGATATATGTTATAGTGCATGTGCTTTAGCTCATGGTATGGTCACTGACATGCATTTGTTTCTTGGCTCAGGTCTATGGGACGCTGGCACATGATATATGTTATAGTGCATGTGCTTTAGCTCATGGTATGATCACTGGCATGCATTTGCATCGTGGCTCAGGTGTATGAGACACTGGCACATGATATATGTTATAGTGCATGTGATTTAGCTCATGCTATGGTCACTGACATGCATTTGTTTCTTGGATCAGGTGTACAGGATGCTGGCACATGATATATGTTATAGTGCATGTGCTTTAGCTCATGGTGTGGTCACTGACATGCATTTGTTTCTTGGCTCAGGTGTATGGGATGCTGGCACATGATATATGTTATAGTGCATGTCCTTTAGCTCATGGTATGGTCACTGACATGCATTTGTTTCTTGGCTCAGGTGTATGGGATGCTGGCACATGATATATGTTATAGTGCATGCTCTTTAGCTCATGGTATGGTCACTGACATGCATTTGTTTCTTGGCTCAGGTATATGGGGCGCTGGCACATGCTATATGTTATAGTGCATGTGCTTTAGCTCATAATATGGTCACTGACATGCATTTGTTTCTTGGCTCAGGTGTATGAGACGCTGGCACATGATATATGTTATAGTGCATGCCCTTTAGCTCATGGTATGATCAGTGACATGCATTTGTTTCTTGGCTCAGGTGTATGAGATGCTGGCACATGATATGTCATAGTGCATGTGCTTTAGCACATGGTGTGGTCACTGACATGCATTTGATTCTTGGCTCAGGTGTACGGGATGCTGTCACATGATATATGTTATAGTGCATGTGTTTTAGCTCATGGTATGGGCCTTGACACGCATTTGTTTCTTGTATTCGGTGTATGGGACGCTTGCACATGATATATGTTATAGTGCATGTGCTTTAGCTCATGGTATGGTCACTGACATGCATTTGTTTCTTGGCTCAGGTGTATGGGATGCTGGCACATGATACATGTTATAGTGCATGTGCTTTAGCTCATGGTATGGTCACTGAGTTGCATTTATTTCTTGGCTCAGGTGTGTGGGACGCTGGCACATGAGATATGTTATAGTGCATGTGCTTTAGCTCATGGTATGGTCACTGAGATGCATTTATTTCTTGGCTCAGGTGTGTGGGACGCTGGCACATGATATATGTTACAGTGCATGTGCTTTAGCTCATGGTATGGTCACTGACATGCATTTGTTTCTTGGCTCAGGTGTACGGGATGGTGGCACATGATATATGTTATAGTGCATGCGCTTTAGCTCATGGTATGGTCACTGACATGCATTTGTTTCTTGGCTCAGGTGTGTGGGACGCTGGCACATCATATATGTTATAGTGCATGTGTATTAGCTCATGGTATGGTCACTGACATGCATTTGTTACTTGGCTCAGGTGTATGGGACGCTGGCACATGATATATGTTATAGTGCATGTGCTTTAGCTCATGGTATGATCACTGGCATGCATTTGCATCGTGGCTCAGGTGTATGAGACACTGGCACATGATATATGTTATAGTGCATGCACTTTAGCTCATGGTATGGTAACTAGCATGCATTTGCTTTGTAGCTCAGGTGTATGAGACACTGGCACATGATATATGTTATAGTGCATGCGCTTTAGCTCATGGTATAGTCACTGACATGCATTTGTTTCTTGGCTCAGGTCTATGGGACGCTGGCACATGATATATTTTATAGTGCATGTGCTTTAGCTCATGGTATGGTCACTGACATGCATTTGTTTCTTGGCTCAGGTCTATGGGACGCTGGAACATGATATATGTTATAGTGCATGTGCTTTAGCTCATGGTATGATCACTGGCATGCATTTGCATCGTGGCTCAGGTGTATGAGACACTGGCACATGATATATGTTATAGTGCATGTGATTTAGCTCATGCTATGGTCACTGACATGCATTTGTTTCTTGGATCAGGTGTACGGGATGCTGGCACATGATATATGTTATAGTGCATGTGCTTTAGCTCATGGTGTGGTCACTGACATGCATTTGTTTCTTGGCTCAGGTGTATGGGATGCTGGCACATGATATATGTTATAGTGCATGTCCTTTAGCTCATGGTATGGTCACTGACATGCATTTGTTTCTTGGCTCAGGTGTATGGGACGCTGGCACATGATATATGTTATAGTGCATGCTCTTTAGCTCATGGTATGGTCACTGACATGCATTTGTTTCTTGGCTCAGGTGTATGGGGCGCTGGCACATGATATATGTTATAGTGCATGTGCTTTAGCTCATGCTATGGTCACTGACATGCATTTGTTTCTTGGCTCAGGTGTATGAGATGCTGGCACATGATATATGTTATAGTGCATGCCCTTTAGCTCATGGTATGATCAGTGACATGCATTTGTTTCTTGGCTCAGGTGTATGAGATGCTGGCACATGATATGTCATAGTGCATGTGCTTTAGCACATGGTGTGGTCACTGACATGCATTTGTTTCTTGGCTCAGGTGTACGGGATGCTGTCACATGATATATGTTATAGTGCATGTGTTTTAGCTCATGGTATGGGCCTTGACATGCATTTGTTTCTTGTATTCGGTGTATGGGACGCTGGCACATGATATATGTTATAGTGCATGTGCTTTAGCTCATGGTATGGTCACTGACATGCATTTGTTTCTTGGCTCAGGTGTGTGGGATGCTGGCAAATGATACATGTTATAGTGCATGTGCTTTAGCTCATGGTATGGTCACTGAGATGCATTTATTTCTTGGCTCAGGTGTGTGGGACGCTGGCACATGAGATATATTATAGTGCATGTGCTTTAGCTCATGGTGTGGTCACAGAGATGCATTTATTTCTTGGCTCAGGTGTGTGGGACGCTGGCACATGATATATGTTACAGTGCATGCGCTTTAGCTCATGGTATGGTCACTGACATGCATTTGTTTCTTGGCTCAGGTGTACGGGATAGTGGCACATGATATATGTTATAGTGCATGCGCTTTAGCTCATGGTATGGTCACTGACATGCATTTGTTTCTTGGCTCAGATGTGTGGGACGCTGGCACATGAGATATGTTATAGTGCATGTGATTTAGCTCAGGGTATGGTCACTGATATGCATTTTTTTCTTGGCTCAGGTGTGTGGGACGCTGGCACATGAGATATGTTATAGTGCATGTGCTTTAGCTCATGGTATGGTCACTGAGATGCATTTATTTCTTGGCTCAGGTGTGTGGGACGCTGGCACATGAGATATGTTATAGTGCATGTGCTTTAGCTCATGCTATGGTCACTGAGATGCATTTGTTTCTTGTATCAGATGTACAAGACGCTGGCACATGAGATATTTTACAGTGCATGCGCTTTAGCTCATGGTATGGTCACTGAGATGCATTTATTTCTTGGTTCAGGTGTGTGGGACGCTGGCACATGAGATATGTTATAGTCCATGTGCTTTAGCTCATGGTATGGTCACTGAGATGCATTTATTTCTTGGCTCAGGTGTGTGGGACGCTGGCACATGAGATATGTTATAGTGCATGTGCTTTAGCTCATGGTATGGTCACTGACATGCATTTGTTTCTTGTCTCAGGTGTATGGGGCGCTGGCACATGATATGTTATAGTGCATGTGCTTCAGCTCATGGTATGGTCACTGGCACGCATTTGCATCGTAGCTCAGGTGTATGAGACATTGGCACATGATATATGTTATAGTGCATGTGCTTCAGCTCATGGTATGGTCACTGGCACGCATTTGCATCGTAGCTCAGGTGTATGAGACATTGGCACATGATATATGTTATAGTGCATGCGCTTTAGCTCATGGTATGGTCACTGGCATGCATTTGCTTCGTAGCTCAGGTGTATTTGACACTGGCACATGATATATGTTATAGCCCATGTGCTTTTGCTCATGATATGTTCAATGACATGCATTTGATTCTTGTCTCAGGTGTATGGGACGCTGGCACATGATATGTTATAGTGCATGTGCTTTAGCTCATGGTGTGGTCACTGACATGCATTTGTTTCTTGGCTCAGGTGTATGAGATGCTGGCACATGATATATGTTATAGTGCATGCCCTTTAGCTCATGGTATGATCAGTGACATGCATTTGTTTCTTGGCTCAGGTGTATGAGATGCTGGCACATGATATGTCATAGTGCATGTGCTTTAGCACATGGTGTGGTCACTGACATGCATTTGTTTCTTGGCTCAGGTGTACGGGATGCTGTCACATGATATATGTTATAGTGCATGTGTTTTAGCTCATGGTATGGGCCTTGACACGCATTTGTTTCTTGTATTCGGTTTATGGGACGCTGGCACATGATATATGTTATAGTGCATGTGCTTTAGCTCATGGTATGGTCACTGACATGCATTTGTTTCTTGGCTCAGGTGTGTGGGATGCTGGCAAATGATACATGTTATAGTGCATGTGCTTTAGCTCATGGTATGGTCACTGAGATGCATTTATTTCTTGGCTCAGGTGTGTGGGACGCTGGCACATGAGATATGTTATAGTGCATGTGCTTTAGCTCATGGTATGGTCACAGAGATGCATTTATTTCTTGGCTCAGGTGTGTGGGACGCTGGCACATGATATATGTTACAGTGCATGCGCTTTAGCTCATGGTATGGTCACTGACATGCATTTGTTTCTTGGCTCAGGTGTACGGGATAGTGGCACATGATATATGTTATAGTGCATGCGCTTTAGCTCATGGTATGGTCACTGACATGCATTTGTTTCTTGGCTCAGATGTGTGGGATGCTGGCACATGAGATATGTTATAGTGCATGTGATTTAGCTCAGGGTATGGTCACTGATATGCATTTTTTTCTTGGCTCAGGTGTGTGGGACGCTGGCACATGAGATATGTTATAGTGCATGTGCTTTAGCTCATGGTATGGTCACTGAGATGCATTTATTTCTTGGCTCAGGTGTGTGGGACGCTGGCACATGAGATATGTTATAGTGCATGTGCTTTAGCTCATGCTATGGTCACTGAGATGCATTTGTTTCTTGTATCAGATGTACAAGACGCTGGCACATGAGATATTTTACAGTGCATGCACTTTAGCTCATGGTATGGTCACTGAGATGCATTTATTTCTTGGTTCAGGTGTGTGGGACGCTGGCACATGAGATATGTTATAGTCCATGTGCTTTAGCTCATGGTATGGTCACTGAGATGCATTTATTTCTTGGCTCAGGTGTGTGGGACGCTGGCACATGAGATATGTTATAGTGCATGTGCTTTAGCTCATGGTATGGTCACTGACATGCATTTGTTTCTTGGCTCAGGTGTATGGGGCGCTGGCACATGATATGTTATAGTGCATGTGCTTCAGCTCATGGTATGGTCACTGGCACGCATTTGCATCGTAGCTCAGGTGTATGAGACATTGGCACATGATATATGTTATAGTGCATGTGCTTCAGCTCATGGTATGGTCACTGGCACGCATTTGCATCGTAGCTCAGGTGTATGAGACATTGGCACATGATATATGTTATAGTGCATGCGCTTTAGCTCATGGTATGGTCACTGGCATGCATTTGCTTCGTAGCTCAGGTGTATTTGACACTGGCACATGATATATGTTATAGCCCATGTGCTTTTGCTCATGATATGTTCAATGACATGCATTTGATTCTTGTCTCAGGTGTATGGGACGCTGGCACATGATATGTTATAGTGCATGTGCTTTAGCTCATGGTGTGGTCACTGACATGCATTTGTTTCTTGGCTCAGGTGTATGAGATGCTGGCACATGATATATGTTATAGTGCATGCCCTTTAGCTCATGGTATGATCAGTGACATGCATTTGTTTCTTGGCTCAGGTGTATGAGATGCTGGCACATGATATGTCATAGTGCATGTGCTTTAGCACATGGTGTGGTCACTGACATGCATTTGTTTCTTGGCTCAGGTGTACGGGATGCTGTCACATGATATATGTTATAGTGCATGTGTTTTAGCTCATGGTATGGGCCTTGACACGCATTTGTTTCTTGTATTCGGTGTATGGGACGCTGGCACATGATATATGTTATAGTGCATGTGCTTTAGCTCATGGTATGGTCACTGACATGCATTTGTTTCTTGGCTCAGGTGTGTGGGATGCTGGCAAATGATACATGTTATAGTGCATGTGCTTTAGCTCATGGTATGGTCACTGAGATGCATTTATTTCTTGGCTCAGGTGTGTGGGACGCTGGCACATGAGATATGTTATAGTGCATGTGCTTTAGCTCATGGTATGGTCACAGAGATGCATTTATTTCTTGGCTCAGGTGTGTGGGACGCTGGCACATGATATATGTTACAGTGCATGCGCTTTAGCTCATGGTATGGTCACTGACATGCATTTGTTTCTTGGCTCAGGTGTACGGGATAGTGGCACATGATATATGTTATAGTGCATGCGCTTTAGCTCATGGTATGGTCACTGACATGCATTTGTTTCTTGGCTCAGATGTGTGGGACGCTGGCACATGAGATATGTTATAGTGCATGTGATTTAGCTCAGGGTATGGTCACTGATATGCATTTTTTTCTTGGCTCAGGTGTGTGGGACGCTGGCACATGAGATATGTTATAGTGCATGTGCTTTAGCTCATGGTATGGTCACTGAGATGCATTTATTTCTTGGCTCAGGTGTGTGGGACGCTGGCACATGAGATATGTTATAGTGCATGTGCTTTAGCTCATGCTATGGTCACTGAGATGCATTTGTTTCTTGTATCAGATGTACAAGACGCTGGCACATGAGATATTTTACAGTGCATGCACTTTAGCTCATGGTATGGTCACTGAGATGCATTTATTTCTTGGTTCAGGTGTGTGGGACGCTGGCACATGAGATATGTTATAGTCCATGTGCTTTAGCTCATGGTATGGTCACTGAGATGCATTTATTTCTTGGCTCAGGTGTGTGGGACGCTGGCACATGATATATGTTATAGTGCATGTGCTTTAGCTCATGGTATGGTCACTGACATGCATTTGTTTCTTGGCTCAGGTGTATGGGGCGCTGGCACATGATATGTTATAGTGCATGTGCTTCAGCTCATGGTATGGTCACTGGCACGCATTTGCATCGTAGCTCAGGTGTATGAGACATTGGCACATGATATATGTTATAGTGCATGTGCTTCAGCTCATGGTATGGTCACTGGCACGCATTTGCATCGTAGCTCAGGTGTATGAGACATTGGCACATGATATATGTTATAGTGCATGCGCTTTAGCTCATGGTATGGTCACTGGTATGCATTTGCTTCGTAGCTCAGGTGTATTTGACACTGGCACATGATATATGTTATAGTGCATGTACGTTACCTCATGGTATGGTCACTGACATGCATTTGTTTCTTGGCTCAGGTGTATTGTCCGCTGGCACATGATATATGTTATAGCCCATGTGCTTTTGCTCATGATATGTTCAATGACATGCATTTGATTCTTGTCTCAGGTGTATGGGACGCTGGCACATGATATGTTATAGTGCATGTGCTTTAGCTCATGGTGTGGTCACTGACATGCATTTGTTACTTGGCTCAGGTGTATGAGATGGTGGCACATGATATATGTTATAGTGCATGTGATTTATCTCATGGTATGATCACTGGCATGCATTTGCATCGTAGCTCAGGTGTATGAGACACTGGCACATGATATATGTTATAGTGCATGCGCTTTAGCTCATGGTATGGTCACTGACATGCATTTGTTTCTTGGCTCAGGTGTATGAGACTCTGGCACATGATATATGTTATAGTGCATGTACTTTAGCTCATGGTATGGTCACTGACATGCATTTTATTCTTGGCTCAGGTGTACGGGATGCTGACACATGATATATGTTATAGTGCATGCTCTTTAGCTCATGGTATGGTAACTGACATGAATTTGGTTCTTGGCTCAGGTGTATGGGATGCTGGCACATGATATATGTTATAGTGCATGTGATTTAGCTCAGGGTATGGTCACTGACATGCACTTTCTTCTTGGCTCAGGTGTACGGGATGCTGGCACATGATATATGTTATAGTGCATGTGCTTTAGCTCATGGTGTGATCACTGACATGCATTTGTTTCTTGACTCAGGTGTACGAGATGCTGAAACATGATATATGTTATAGTGCATGTGCTTTAGCTCATGGTATGGTCACTGACATGCATTTGTTACTTGACTCAGGTGTATGAGACGCTGGTACATGATATATGTTATAGTGCATGTGCTTTAGCTCATGGTATAGTCACTGACATGCATTTGTTACTTGACTCAGGTGTATGAGATGCTGGCACATGATACATGTTATAGTGCATGTGCTTTAGCTCATGGTATGGTCACTGGCATGCATTTGCATCGTAGCTCAGGTGTATGAGACGCTGGCACATCATATATTTTATAGTGCATGTGATTAAGCTCAGGGTATGTTCACTGACATGCATTTTGTTCTTGGCTCAGGTGTACGGGATGGTGGCACATGATATATGTTATAGTCCATGTGCTTTAGCTCATGGTATGCTACCTGACATGCATTTGTTTATTGGATCTGGTGTACGAGATGGTGGCACATGATATATGTTATAGTGCATGCGCTTTAGCTCATGGTATGATCACTGGCATGCATTTGTTTCTTGGCTCAGGTGTATGGGACACTTGCACATGATATGTTATAGTGCATGCGCTTTAGCTCATGGTGTGGTCACTGACATGCATTTGTTTCTTGGCTCAGGTGTACGAGATGGTGGCACATGATATATGTTATAGTGCATGCGCTTTAGCTCATGGTATGATCACTGGCATGCATTTGTTTCTTGGCTCAGGTGTATGAGACACTGGCACATGATATATGTTATAGTGCATGTTTCGCTCATGGTATGGTCACTGACATGCATTTGTTTCTTGGCTCAGGTGTATGAGATGCTGGCACATGATATATGTTATAGTGCATGTGCTTTAGCTCATGGTATGGTCACTGACATGCATTTGTTTCTTGGCTCAGGTGTACGAGATGGTGGCACATGAGATATTTTACAGTGCATGTGCTTTAGCTCATGGTATGGTCACTGACATGCATTTGTTACTTGGCTCAGGTGTACGGGATGGTGGCACATGATATATGTTATAGTGCATGTGCTTTAGCTCATGGTATGGCACCTGACATGCATTTGTTTATTGGATCCGGTTTACGGGTCGCTGGCACATGATATATGTTATAGTGCATGCGCTTTAGCTCATGGTGTGGTCACTGACATGCATTTGTTTTTTGGCTCAGGTGTACGAGATGGTGGCACATGATATATGTTATAGTGCATGCGCTTTAGCTCATGGTATGATCACTGGCATGCATTTGTTTCTTGGCTCAGGTGTATGAGACACTGGCACATGATATATGTTATAGTGCATGTGCTTTAGTTCATGGTATGGTACCTGACATGCATTTGTTTATTGGATCTGGTGTACGGGACGCTGGCTCATGATATATGTTATAGTGCATGTGCTTTATCTCATGGTATGGTCACTGACATGCATTTGTTTCTTGGATCAGATGTACAAAACACTGGCACATGAGATATTTTATAGTACATGCACTTTAGCTCATGGTATGGTCACTGATATGCATTTGTTTCTTGGCTCAGGTGTACGAGATGGTGGCACATGAGATATTTTACAGTGCATGTGCTTTAGCTCATGGTATGGTCACTGACATGCATTTGTTTCTTGGCTCAGGTGTATGGGATGCTGGCACATGATATATGTTATAGTGCATGTTTCGCTCATGGTATGGTCACTGACATGCATTTGTTTCTTGGCTCAGGTGTATGAGATGCTGGCACATGATATATGTTATAGTGCATGTGCTTTAGCTCATGGTATGGTCACTGACATGCATTTGTTTCTTGGCTCAGGTGTATGAGACGCTGGCACATGATATATGTTATAGTGCATGTGCTTTAGATCATGGTATGGTCACTGGCATGCATTTGCTTCGTAGCTCAGGTGTATGAGACACTGGCACATGATATATGTTATAGTGCATGTGCTTTAGCTCATGGTATGGTCACTGACATGCATTTGTTTCTTGGCTCAGGTGTATGGGGCGCTGGCACATGATATGTTATAGTGCATGTGCTTCAGCTCATGGTATGGTCACTGGCACGCATTTGCATCGTAGCTCAGGTGTATGAGACATTGGCACATGATATATGTTATAGTGCATGCGCTTTAGCTCATGGTATAGTCACTGACATGCATTTGGTTCTTGGCTCAGGTGTATGAGACTCTGACACAAAATATATGTTATAGTGCATGCGCTTTAGCTCATGATATGTCACTGACATGCATTTGTTTCTTGGCTCAGGTGTATGGTATGCTGGCACATGATATATGTTATAGTGCATGCGCTTTAGCTCATGGTATGGTCACTGACATGCATTTGTTTCTTGGCTCAGGTGTACGGGATGCTGGCACATGATATATGTTATAGTGCATGTGATTTAGCTCAGGGTATGGTCACTGACATGCATCTGTTTCTTGGCTCAGGTGTACGGGATGCTGGCACATGATATATGTTATAGTGCATGCGCTTTAGCTCATGGTATGGTCACTGACATGCATTTGTTTCTTGGCTCAGGTGAATGGGATGCTGGCACATGATATATGTTATAGTGCATGTGCTTTAGCTCATGGTGTGGTCACTGACATGCATTTGTTTATTGGCTCAGGTGTACGAGATGGTGGCACATCATATATGTTATAGTGCATGTGCTTTAGCTCATGGTATGATCACTGGCATGCATTTGCATCGTGGCTCAGGTGTATGAGACACTGGCACATGATATATGTTATAGTGCATGCACTTTAGCTCATGGTATGGTAACTAGCATGCATTTGCTTTGTAGCTCAGGTATATGAGACACTGGCACATGATATATGTTATAGTGCATGCGCTTTAGCTCATGGTATAGTCACTGACATGCATTTGTTTCTTGGCTCAGGTCTATGGGACGCTGGCACATGATATATGTTATAGTGCATGTGCTTTAGCTCATGGTATGGTCACTGACATGCATTTGTTTCTTGGCTCAGGTCTATGGGACGCTGGCACATGATATATGTTATAGTGCATGTGCTTTAGCTCATGGTATGATCACTGGCATGCATTTGCATCGTGGCTCAGGTGTATGAGACACTGGCACATGATATATGTTATAGTGCATGTGATTTAGCTCATGCTATGGTCACTGACATGCATTTGTTTCTTGGATCAGGTGTACGGGATGCTGGCACATGATATATGTTATAGTGCATGTGCTTTAGCTCATGGTGTGGTCACTGACATGCATTTGTTTCTTGGCTCAGGTGTATGGGATGCTGGCACATGATATATGTTATAGTGCATGTCCTTTAGCTCATGGTATGGTCACTGACATGCATTTGTTTCTTGGCTCAGGTGTATGGGATGCTGGCACATGATATATGTTATAGTGCATGCTCTTTAGCTCATGGTATGGTCACTGACATGCATTTGTTTCTTGGCTCAGGTATATGGGGCGCAGGCACATGCTATATGTTATAGTGCATGTGCTTTAGCTCATGCTATGGTCACTGACATGCATTTGTTTCTTGGCTCAGGTGTATGAGACGCTGGCACATGATATATGTTATAGTGCATGCCCTTTAGCTCATGGTATGATCAGTGACATGCATTTGTTTCTTGGCTCAGGTGTATGAGATGCTGGCACATGATATGTCATAGTGCATGTGCTTTAGCACATGGTGTGGTCACTGACATGCATTTGTTTCTTGGCTCAGGTGTACGGGATGCTGTCACATGATATATGTTATAGTGCATGTGTTTTAGCTCATGGTATGGGCCTTGACACGCATTTGTTTCTTGTATTCGGTGTATGGGACGCTTGCACATGATATATGTTATAGTGCATGTGCTTTAGCTCATGGTATGGTCACTGACATGCATTTGTTTCTTGGCTCAGGTGTATGGGATGCTGGCACATGATACATGTTATAGTGCATGTGCTTTAGCTCATGGTATGGTCACTGAGTTGCATTTATTTCTTGGCTCAGGTGTGTGGGACGCTGGCACATGAGATATGTTATAGTGCATGTGCTTTAGCTCATGGTATGGTCACTGAGATGCATTTATTTCTTGGCTCAGGTGTGTGGGACGCTGGCACATGATATATGTTACAGTGCATGTGCTTTAGCTCATGGTATGGTCACTGACATGCATTTGTTTCTTGGCTCAGGTGTACGGGATGGTGGCACATGATATATGTTATAGTGCATGCGCTTTAGCTCATGGTATGGTCACTGACATGCATTTGTTTCTTGGCTCAGGTGTGTGGGACGCTGGCACATCATATATGTTATAGTGCATGTGCATTAGCTCATGGTATGGTCACTGACATGCATTTGTTACTTGGCTCAGGTGTATGGGATGCTGGCACATGATATATGTTATAGTGCATGTGCTTTAGCTCATGGTATGATCACTGGCATGCATTTGCATCGTGGCTCAGGTGTATGAGACACTGGCACATGATATATGTTATAGTGCATGCACTTTAGCTCATGGTATGGTAACTAGCATGCATTTGCTTTGTAGCTCAGGTGTATGAGACACTGGCACATGATATATGTTATAGTGCATGCGCTTTAGCTCATGGTATAGTCACTGACATGCATTTGTTTCTTGGCTCAGGTCTATGGGACGCTGGCACATGACATATTTTATAGTGCATGTGCTTTAGCTCATGGTATGGTCACTGACATGCATTTGTTTCTTGGCTCAGGTCTATGGGACGCTGGAACATGATATATGTTATAGTGCATGTGCTTTAGCTCATGGTATGATCACTGGCATGCATTTGCATCGTGGCTCAGGTGTATGAGACACTGGCACATGATATATGTTATAGTGCATGTGATTTAGCTCATGCTATGGTCACTGACATGCATTTGTTTCTTGGATCAGGTGTACGGGATGCTGGCACATGATATATGTTATAGTGCATGTGCTTTAGCTCATGGTGTCGTCACTGACATGCATTTGTTTCTTGGCTCAGGTGTATGGGATGCTGGCACATGATATATGTTATAGTGCATGTCCTTTAGCTCATGGTATGGTCACTGACATGCATTTGTTTCTTGGCTCAGGTGTATGGGACGCTGGCACATGATATATGTTATAGTGCATGCTCTTTAGCTCATGGTATGGTCACTGACATGCATTTGTTTCTTGGCTCAGGTGTATGGGGCGCTGGCACATGATATATGTTATAGTGCATGTGCTTTAGCTCATGCTATGGTCACTGACATGCATTTGTTTCTTGGCTCAGGTGTATGAGATGCTGGCACATGATATATGTTATAGTGCATGCCCTTTAGCTCATGGTATGATCAGTGACATGCATTTGTTTCTTGGCTCAGGTGTATGAGATGCTGGCACATGATATGTCATAGTGCATGTGCTTTAGCACATGGTGTGGTCACTGACATGCATTTGTTTCTTGGCTCAGGTGTACGGAATGCTGTCACATGATATATGTTATAGTGCATGTGTTTTAGCTCATGGTATGGGCCTTGACACGCATTTGTTTCTTGTATTCGGTGTATGGGACGCTGGCACATGATATATGTTATAGTGCATGTGCTTTAGCTCATGGTATGGTCACTGACATGCATTTGTTTCTTGGCTCAGGTGTGTGGGATGCTGGCAAATGATACATGTTATAGTGCATGTGCTTTAGCTCATGGTATGGTCACTGAGATGCATTTTTTTCTTGGCTCAGGTGTGTGGGACGCTGGCACATGAGATATGTTATAGTGCATGTGCTTTAGCTCATGGTATGGTCACAGAGATGCATTTATTTCTTGGCTCAGGTGTGTGGGACGCTGGCACATGATATATGTTACAGTGCATGCGCTTTAGCTCATGGTATGGTCACTGACATGCATTTGTTTCTTGGCTCAGGTGTACGGGATAGTGGCACATGATATATGTTATAGTGCATGCGCTTTAGCTCATGGTATGGTCACTGACATGCATTTGTTTCTTGGCTCAGATGTGTGGGACGCTGGCACATGAGATATGTTATAGTGCATGTGATTTAGCTCAGGGTATGGTCACTGATATGCATTTTTTTCTTGGCTCAGGTGTGTGGGACGCTGGCACATGAGATATGTTATAGTGCATGTGCTTTAGCTCATGGTATGGTCACTGAGATGCATTTATTTCTTGGCTCAGGTGTGTGGGACGCTGGCACATGAGATATGTTATAGTGCATGTGCTTTAGCTCATGCTATGGTCACTGAGATGCATTTGTTTCTTGTATCAGATGTACAAGACGCTGGCACATGAGATATTTTACAGTGCATGCACTTTAGCTCATGGTATGGTCACTGAGATGCATTTATTTCTTGGTTCAGGTGTGTGGGACGCTGGCACATGAGATATGTTATAGTCCATGTGCTTTAGCTCATGGTATGGTCACTGAGATGCATTTTTTTTCTTGGCTCAGGTGTGTGGGACGCTGGCACATGAGATATGTTATAGTGCATGTGCTTTAGCTCATGGTATGGTCACTGACATGCATTTGTTTCTTGGCTCAGGTGTATGGGGCGCTGGCACATGATATGTTATAGTGCATGTGCTTCAGCTCATGGTATGGTCACTGGCACGCATTTGCATCGTAGCTCAGGTGTATGAGACATTGGCACATGATATATGTTATAGTGCATGTGCTTCAGCTCATGGTATGGTCACTGGCACGCATTTGCATCGTAGCTCAGGTGTATGAGACATTGGCACATGATATATGTTATAGTGCATGCGCTTTAGCTCATGGTATGGTCACTGGCATGCATTTGCTTCGTAGCTCAGGTGTATTTGACACTGGCACATGATATATGTTATAGCCCATGTGCTTTTGCTCATGATATGTTCAATGACATGCATTTGATTCTTGTCTCAGGTGTATGGGACGCTGGCACATGATATGTTATAGTGCATGTGCTTTAGCTCATGGTGTGGTCACTGACATGCATTTGTTTCTTGGCTCAGGTGTATGAGATGCTGGCACATGATATATGTTATAGTGCATGCCCTTTAGCTCATGGTATGATCAGTGACATGCATTTGTTTCTTGGCTCAGGTGTATGAGATGCTGGCACATGATATGTCATAGTGCATGTGCTTTAGCACATGGTGTGGTCACTGACATGCATTTGTTTCTTGGCTCAGGTGTACGGGATGCTGTCACATGATATATGTTATAGTGCATGTGTTTTAGCTCATGGTATGGGCCTTGACACGCATTTGTTTCTTGTATTCGGTGTATGGGACGCTGGCACATGATATATGTTATAGTGCATGTGCTTTAGCTCATGGTATGGTCACTGACATGCATTTGTTTCTTGGCTCAGGTGTGTGGGATGCTGGCAAATGATACATGTTATAGTGCATGTGCTTTAGCTCATGGTATGGTCACTGAGATGCATTTATTTCTTGGCTCAGGTGTGTGGGACGCTGGCACATGAGATATGTTATAGTGCATGTGCTTTAGCTCATGGTATGGTCACAGAGATGCATTTATTTCTTGGCTCAGGTGTGTGGGACGCTGGCACATGATATATGTTACAGTGCATGCGCTTTAGCTCATGGTATGGTCACTGACATGCATTTGTTTCTTGGCTCAGGTGTACGGGATAGTGGCACATGATATATGTTATAGTGCATGCGCTTTAGCTCATGGTATGGTCACTGACATGCATTTGTTTCTTGGCTCAGATGTGTGGGACGCTGGCACATGAGATATGTTATAGTGCATGTGATTTAGCTCAGGGTATGGTCACTGATATGCATTTTTTTCTTGGCTCAGGTGTGTGGGACGCTGGCACATGAGATATGTTATAGTGCATGTGCTTTAGCTCATGGTATGGTCACTGAGATGCATTTATTTCTTGGCTCAGGTGTGTGGGACGCTGGCACATGAGATATGTTATAGTGCATGTGCTTTAGCTCATGCTATGGTCACTGAGATGCATTTGTTTCTTGTATCAGATGTACAAGACGCTGGCACATGAGATATTTTACAGTGCATGCACTTTAGCTCATGGTATGGTCACTGAGATGCATTTATTTCTTGGTTCAGGTGTGTGGGACGCTGGCACATGAGATATGTTATAGTCCATGTGCTTTAGCTCATGGTATGGTCACTGAGATGCATTTATTTCTTGGCTCAGGTGTGTGGGACGCTGGCACATGATATATGTTATAGTGCATGTGCTTTAGCTCATGGTATGGTCACTGACATGCATTTGTTTCTTGGCTCAGGTGTATGGGGCGCTGGCACATGATATGTTATAGTGCATGTGCTTCAGCTCATGGTATGGTCACTGGCACGCATTTGCATCGTAGCTCAGGTGTATGAGACATTGGCACATGATATATGTTATAGTGCATGTGCTTCAGCTCATGGTATGGTCACTGGCACGCATTTGCATCGTAGCTCAGGTGTATGAGACATTGGCACATGATATATGTTATAGTGCATGCGCTTTAGCTCATGGTATGGTCACTGGTATGCATTTGCTTCGTAGCTCAGGTGTATTTGACACTGGCACATGATATATGTTATAGTGCATGTACGTTAGCTCATGGTATGGTCACTGACATGCATTTGTTTCTTGGCTCAGGTGTATTGTCCGCTGGCACATGATATATGTTATAGCCCATGTGCTTTTGCTCATGATATGTTCAATGACATGCATTTGATTCTTGTCTCAGGTGTATGGGACGCTGGCACATGATATGTTATAGTGCATGTGCTTTAGCTCATGGTGTGGTCACTGACATGCATTTGTTACTTGGCTCAGGTGTATGAGATGGTGGCACATGATATATGTTATAGTGCATGTGATTTATCTCATGGTATGATCACTGGCATGCATTTGCATCGTAGCTCAGGTGTATGAGACACTGGCACATGATATATGTTATAGTGCATGCGCTTTAGCTCATGGTATGGTCACTGACATGCATTTGTTTCTTGGCTCGGGTGTATGAGACTCTGGCACATGATATATGTTATAGTGCATGTACTTTAGCTCATGGTATGGTCACTGACATGCATTTTATTCTTGGCTCAGGTGTACGGGATGCTGACACATGATATATGTTATAGTGCATGCTCTTTAGCTCATGGTATGGTAACTGACATGAATTTGGTTCTTGGCTCAGGTGTATGGGATGCTGGCACATGATATATGTTATAGTGCATGTGATTTAGCTCAGGGTATGGTCACTGACATGCACTTTCTTCTTGGCTCAGGTGTACGGGATGCTGGCACATGATATATGTTATAGTGCATGTGCTTTAGCTCATGGTGTGATCACTGACATGCATTTGTTTCTTGACTCAGGTGTACGAGATGCTGAAACATGATATATGTTATAGTGCATGTGCTTTAGCTCATGGTATGGTCACTGACATGCATTTGTTACTTGACTCAGGTGTATGAGACGCTGGTACATGATATATGTTATAGTGCATGTGCTTTAGCTCATGGTATAGTCACTGACATGCATTTGTTACTTGACTCAGGTGTATGAGATGCTGGCACATGATACATGTTATAGTGCATGTGCTTTAGCTCATGGTATGGTCACTGGCATGCATTTGCATCGTAGCTCAGGTGTATGAGACGCTGGCACATCATATATTTTATAGTGCATGTGATTAAGCTCAGGGTATGTTCACTGACATGCATTTTGTTCTTGGCTCAGGTGTACGGGATGGTGGCACATGATATATGTTATAGTCCATGTGCTTTAGCTCATGGTATGCTACCTGACATGCATTTGTTTATTGGATCTGGTGTACGAGATGGTGGCACATGATATATGTTATAGTGCATGCGCTTTAGCTCATGGTATGATCACTGGCATGCATTTGTTTCTTGGCTCAGGTGTATGGGACACTTGCACATGATATGTTATAGTGCATGCGCTTTAGCTCATGGTGTGGTCACTGACATGCATTTGTTTCTTGGCTCAGGTGTACGAGATGGTGGCACATGATATATGTTATAGTGCATGCGCTTTAGCTCATGGTATGATCACTGGCATGCATTTGTTTCTTGGCTCAGGTGTATGAGACACTGGCACATGATATTTGTTATAGTGCATGTTTCGCTCATGGTATGGTCACTGACATGCATTTGTTTCTTGGCTCAGGTGTATGAGATGCTGGCACATGATATATGTTATAGTGCATGTGCTTTAGCTCATGGTATGGTCACTGACATGCATTTGTTTCTTGGCTCAGGTGTACGAGATGGTGGCACATGAGATATTTTACAGTGCATGTGCTTTAGCTCATGGTATGGTCACTGACATGCATTTGTTACTTGGCTCAGGTGTACGGGATGGTGGCACATGATATATGTTATAGTGCATGTGCTTTAGCTCATGGTATGGCACCTGACATGCATTTGTTTATTGGATCCGGTTTACGGGTCGCTGGCACATGATATATGTTATAGTGCATGCGCTTTAGCTCATGGTGTGGTCACTGACATGCATTTGTTTTTTGGCTCAGGTGTACGAGATGGTGGCACATGATATATGTTATAGTGCATGCGCTTTAGCTCATGGTATGATCACTGGCATGCATTTGTTTCTTGGCTCAGGTGTATGAGACACTGGCACATGATATATGTTATAGTGCATGTGCTTTAGTTCATGGTATGGTACCTGACATGCATTTGTTTATTGGATCTGGTGTACGGGACGCTGGCTCATGATATATGTTATAGTGCATGTGCTTTATCTCATGGTATGGTCACTGACATGCATTTGTTTCTTGGATCAGATGTACAAAACACTGGCACATGAGATATTTTATAGTACATGCACTTTAGCTCATGGTATTGTCACTGATATGCATTTGTTTCTTGGCTCAGGTGTACGAGATGGTGGCACATGAGATATTTTACAGTGCATGTGCTTTAGCTCATGGTATGGTCACTGACATGCATTTGTTTCTTGGCTCAGGTGTATGGGATGCTGGCACATGATATATGTTATAGTGCATGTTTCGCTCATGGTATGGTCACTGACATGCATTTGTTTCTTGGCTCAGGTGTATGAGATGCTGGCACATGATATATGTTATAGTGCATGTGCTTTAGCTCATGGTATGGTCACTGACATGCATTTGTTTCTTGGCTCAGGTGTATGAGACGCTGGCACATGATATATGTTATAGTGCATGTGCTTTAGATCATGGTATGGTCACTGGCATGCATTTGCTTCGTAGCTCAGGTGTATGAGACACTGGCACATGATATATGTTATAGTGCATGTGCTTTAGCTCATGGTATGGTCACTGACATGCATTTGTTTCTTGGCTCAGGTGTATGGGGCGCTGGCACATGATATGTTATAGTGCATGTGCTTCAGCTCATGGTATGGTCACTGGCACGCATTTGCATCGTAGCTCAGGTGTATGAGACATTGGCACATGATATATGTTATAGTGCATGCGCTTTAGCTCATGGTATAGTCACTGACATGCATTTGGTTCTTGGCTCAGGTGTATGAGACTCTGACACAAAATATATGTTATAGTGCATGCGCTTTAGCTCATGATATGTCACTGACATGCATTTGTTTCTTGGCTCAGGTGTATGGTATGCTGGCACATGATATATGTTATAGTGCATGCGCTTTAGCTCATGGTATGGTCACTGACATGCATTTGTTTCTTGGCTCAGGTGTACGGGATGCTGGCACATGATATATGTTATAGTGCATGTGATTTAGCTCAGGGTATGGTCACTGACATGCATCTGTTTCTTGGCTCAGGTGTACGGGATGCTGGCACATGATATATGTTATAGTGCATGCGCTTTAGCTCATGGTATGGTCACTGACATGCATTTGTTTCTTGGCTCAGGTGAATGGGATGCTGGCACATGATATATGTTATAGTGCATGTGCTTTAGCTCATGGTGTGGTCACTGACATGCATTTGTTTATTGGCTCAGGTGTACGAGATGGTGGCACATCATATATGTTATAGTGCATGTGCTTTAGCTCATGGTATGATCACTGGCATGCATTTGCATCGTGGCTCAGGTGTATGAGACACTGGCACATGATATATGTTATAGTGCATGCACTTTAGCTCATGGTATGGTAACTAGCATGCATTTGCTTTGTAGCTCAGGTATATGAGACACTGGCACATGATATATGTTATAGTGCATGCGCTTTAGCTCATGGTATAGTCACTGACATGCATTTGTTTCTTGGCTCAGGTCTATGGGACGCTGGCACATGATATATGTTATAGTGCATGTGCTTTAGCTCATGGTATGGTCACTGACATGCATTTGTTTCTTGGCTCAGGTCTATGGGACGCTGGCACATGATATATGTTATAGTGCATGTGCTTTAGCTCATGGTATGATCACTGGCATGCATTTGCATCGTGGCTCAGGTGTATGAGACACTGGCACATGATATATGTTATAGTGCATGTGATTTAGCTCATGCTATGGTCACTGACATGCATTTGTTTCTTGGATCAGGTGTACGGGATGCTGGCACATGATATATGTTATAGTGCATGTGCTTTAGCTCATGGTGTGGTCACTGACATGCATTTGTTTCTTGGCTCAGGTGTATGGGATGCTGGCACATGATATATGTTATAGTGCATGTCCTTTAGCTCATGGTATGGTCACTGACATGCATTTGTTTCTTGGCTCAGGTGTATGGGATGCTGGCACATGATATATGTTATAGTGCATGCTCTTTAGCTCATGGTATGGTCACTGACATGCATTTGTTTCTTGGCTCAGGTATATGGGGCGCAGGCACATGCTATATGTTATAGTGCATGTGCTTTAGCTCATGCTATGGTCACTGACATGCATTTGTTTCTTGGCTCAGGTGTATGAGACGCTGGCACATGATATATGTTATAGTGCATGCCCTTTAGCTCATGGTATGATCAGTGACATGCATTTGTTTCTTGGCTCAGGTGTATGAGATGCTGGCACATGATATGTCATAGTGCATGTGCTTTAGCACATGGTGTGGTCACTGACATGCATTTGTTTCTTGGCTCAGGTGTACGGGATGCTGTCACATGATATATGTTATAGTGCATGTGTTTTAGCTCATGGTATGGGCCTTGACACGCATTTGTTTCTTGTATTCGGTGTATGGGACGCTTGCACATGATATATGTTATAGTGCATGTGCTTTAGCTCATGGTATGGTCACTGACATGCATTTGTTTCTTGGCTCAGGTGTATGGGATGCTGGCACATGATACATGTTATAGTGCATGTGCTTTAGCTCATGGTATGGTCACTGAGTTGCATTTATTTCTTGGCTCAGGTGTGTGGGACGCTGGCACATGAGATATGTTATAGTGCATGTGCTTTAGCTCATGGTATGGTCACTGAGATGCATTTATTTCTTGGCTCAGGTGTGTGGGACGCTGGCACATGATATATGTTACAGTGCATGTGCTTTAGCTCATGGTATGGTCACTGACATGCATTTGTTTCTTGGCTCAGGTGTACGGGATGGTGGCACATGATATATGTTATAGTGCATGTGCTTTAGCTCATGGTATGGTCACTGACATGCATTTGTTTCTTGGCTCAGGTGTGTGGGACGCTGGCACATCATATATGTTATAGTGCATGTGCATTAGCTCATGGTATGGTCACTGACATGCATTTGTTACTTGGCTCAGGTGTATGGGATGCTGGCACATGATATATGTTATAGTGCATGTGCTTTAGCTCATGGTATGATCACTGGCATGCATTTGCATCGTGGCTCAGGTGTATGAGACACTGGCACATGATATATGTTATAGTGCATGCACTTTAGCTCATGGTATGGTAACTAGCATGCATTTGCTTTGTAGCTCAGGTGTATGAGACACTGGCACATGATATATGTTATAGTGCATGCGCTTTAGCTCATGGTATAGTCACTGACATGCATTTGTTTCTTGGCTCAGGTCTATGGGACGCTGGCACATGATATATTTTATAGTGCATGTGCTTTAGCTCATGGTATGGTCACTGACATGCATTTGTTTCTTGGCTCAGGTCTATGGGACGCTGGAACATGATATATGTTATAGTGCATGTGCTTTAGCTCATGGTATGATCACTGGCATGCATTTGCATCGTGGCTCAGGTGTATGAGACACTGGCACATGATATATGTTATAGTGCATGTGATTTAGCTCATGCTATGGTCACTGACATGCATTTGTTTCTTGGATCAGGTGTACGGGATGCTGGCACATGATATATGTTATAGTGCATGTGCTTTAGCTCATGGTGTCGTCACTGACATGCATTTGTTTCTTGGCTCAGGTGTATGGGATGCTGGCACATGATATATGTTATAGTGCATGTCCTTTAGCTCATGGTATGGTCACTGACATGCATTTGTTTCTTGGCTCAGGTGTATGGGACGCTGGCACATGATATATGTTATAGTGCATGCTCTTTAGCTCATGGTATGGTCACTGACATGCATTTGTTTCTTGGCTCAGGTGTATGGGGCGCTGGCACATGATATATGTTATAGTGCATGTGCTTTAGCTCATGCTATGGTCACTGACATGCATTTGTTTCTTGGCTCAGGTGTATGAGATGCTGGCACATGATATATGTTATAGTGCATGCCCTTTAGCTCATGGTATGATCAGTGACATGCATTTGTTTCTTGGCTCAGGTGTATGAGATGCTGGCACATGATATGTCATAGTGCATGTGCTTTAGCACATGGTGTGGTCACTGACATGCATTTGTTTCTTGGCTCAGGTGTACGGAATGCTGTCACATGATATATGTTATAGTGCATGTGTTTTAGCTCATGGTATGGGCCTTGACACGCATTTGTTTCTTGTATTCGGTGTATGGGACGCTGGCACATGATATATGTTATAGTGCATGTGCTTTAGCTCATGGTATGGTCACTGACATGCATTTGTTTCTTGGCTCAGGTGTGTGGGATGCTGGCAAATGATACATGTTATAGTGCATGTGCTTTAGCTCATGGTATGGTCACTGAGATGCATTTATTTCTTGGCTCAGGTGTGTGGGACGCTGGCACATGAGATATGTTATAGTGCATGTGCTTTAGCTCATGGTATGGTCACAGAGATGCATTTATTTCTTGGCTCAGGTGTGTGGGACGCTGGCACATGATATATGTTACAGTGCATGCGCTTTAGCTCATGGTATGGTCACTGACATGCATTTGTTTCTTGGCTCGGTGTACGGGATAGTGGCACATGATATATGTTATAGTGCATGTGCTTTAGCTCATGGTATGGTCACTGAGATGCATTTATTTCTTGGCTCAGGTGTGTGGGACGCTGGCACATGATATATGCTACAGTGCATGCGCTTTAGCTCATGGTATGGTCACTGACATGCATTTGTTTCTTGGCTCTGGTGTACGGGATGGTGGCACATGATATATGTTATAGTGCATGCACTTTAGCTCATGGTATGGTCACTGACATGCATTTGTTTCTTGGCTCAGGTGTGTGGGACGCTGGCACATGAGATATGTTATAGTGCATGTGATTTAGCTCAGGGTATGGTCACTGACATGCATTTTTTTCTTGGCTCGGGTGTGTGGGACGCTGGCACATGAGATATGTTATAGTGCATGTGATTTAGCTCAGGGTATGGTCACTGACATGCATTTATTTCTTGGCTCAGGTGTGTGGGACGCTGGCACATGATATATGTTATAGTGCATGTGCTTTAGCTCATGGTATGGTCACTGACATGCATTTTTTTCTTGGCTCAGGTGTACGGGATGGTGGCACATGATATATGTTATAGTGCATGCGCTTTAGCTCATGGTATGGTCACTGACATGCATTTATTTCTTGGCTCAGGTGTGTGGGACGCTGACACATGAGATATGTTATAGTGCATGTGATTTAGTTCAGGGTATGGTCACTGACATGCATTTTTTTCTTGGCTCGGGTGTACGGGATGGTGGCACATGATATATGTTATAGTGCATGTGCTTTAGCTCATGGTATGGTCACTGACATGCATTTGTTACTTGGCTCAGGTGTATGGGACTCTGGCACATGATATATGTTATAGTGCATGTGCTTTAGCTCATGGTATGGTACCTGACATGCATTTGTTTCTTGGATCCGGTGTACGGGACTCTGGCACATGATATATGTTATAGTGCATGTGCGTTAGCTCATGGTATGGTCACTGACATGCATTTGTTTCTTGGCTCAGGTGTATGGGATTCTGGCACATGATATATGTTATAGTGCATGTGCTTTTGCTCATGGTATGATCACTGACATGCATTTGTTTCTTGGCTCAGGTGTATGGGATGCTGGCACATGATATATGTTATAGTGCATGTGCTTTAGCTCAGGCTATGGTCACTGACATGCATTTGTTTCTTGGATCAGGTGTATGGGATGCTGGCACATGATATATGTTATAGTGCATGTGCTTTAGCTCATGCTATGGTCACTGACATGCATTTGTTTCTTGGCTCAGGTGTATTGTCCGCTGGCACATGATATATGTTATAGCCCATGTGCTTTTGCTCATGATATGTTCAATGACATGCATTTGATTCTTGTCTCAGGTGTATGGGACGCTGGCACATGATATGTTATAGTGCATGTGCTTTAGCTCATGGTGTGCTCACTGACATGCATTTGTTACTTGGCTCAGGTGTATGAGATGGTGGCACATGATATATGTTATAGTGCATGTGATTTAGCTCATGGTATGATCACTGGCATGCATTTGCATCGTAGCTCAGGTGTATGAGACACTGGCACATGATATATGTTATAGTGCATGCGCTTTAGCTCATGGTATGGTCACTGACATGCATTTGTTTCTTGGCTCAGGTGTATGAGACTCTGGCACATGATATATGTTATAGTGCATGTACTTTAGCTCATGGTATGGTCACTGACATGCATTTTATTCTTGGCTCAGGTGTACGGGATGCTGACACATGATATATGTTATAGTGCATGCTCTTTAGCTCATGGTATGGTAACTGACATGAATTTGCTTCTTGGCTCAGGTGTATGGGATGCTGGCACATGATATATGTTATAGTGCATGTGATTTAGCTCAGGGTATGGTCACTGACATGCATTTTCTTCTTGGCTCAGGTGTACGGGATGCTGGCACATGATATATGTTATAGTGCATGTGCTTTAGCTCATGGTATGGTCACTGACATGCATTTGTTACTTGACTCAGGTGTATGAGACGCTGGTACATGATATATGTTATAGTGCATGTGCTTTAGCTCATGGTATAGTCACTGACATGCATTTGTTACTTGACTCAGGTGTATGAGATGCTGGCACATGATACATGTTATAGTGCATGTGCTTTAGCTCATGGTATGGTCACTGGCATGCATTTGCATCGTAGCTCAGGTGTATGAGACGCTGGCACATCATATATTTTATAGTGCATGTGATTTAGCTCAGGGTATGTTCACTGACATGCATTTTGTTCTTGGCTCAGGTGTACGGGATGGTGGCACATGATATATGTTATAGTCCATGTGCTTTAGCTCATGGTATGGTACCTGACATGCATTTGTTTATTGGATCTGGTGTACGAGATGGTGGCACATGATATATGTTATAGTGCATGCGCTTTAGCTCATGGTATGATCACTGGCATGCATTTGTTTCTTGGCTCAGGTGTATGGGACACTTGCACATGATATGTTATAGTGCATGCGCTTTAGCTCATGGTGTGGTCACTGACATGCATTTGTTTCTTGGCTCAGGTGTACGAGATGGTGGCACATGATATATGTTATAGTGCATGCGCTTTAGCTCATGGTATGATCACTGGCATGCATTTGTTTCTTGGCTCAGGTGTATGAGACACTGGCACATGATATATGTTATAGTGCATGTTTCGCTCATGGTATGGTCACTGACATGCATTTGTTTCTTGGCTCAGGTGTATGAGATGCTGGCACATGATATATGTTATAGTGCATGTGCTTTAGCTCATGGTATGGTCACTGACATGCATTTGTTTCTTGGCTCAGGTGTATGAGACGCTGGCACATGATATATGTTATAGTGCATGTGCTTTAGCTCATGGTATGGTCACTGATATGCATTTGTTTCTTGGCTCAGGTGTACGAGATGGTGGCACATGAGATATTTTACAGTGCATGTGCTTTAGCTCATGGTATGGTCACTGACATGCATTTGTTACTTGGCTCAGGTGTACGGGATGGTGGCACATGATATATGTTATAGTGCATGTGCTTTAGCTCATGGTATGGCACCTGACATGCATTTGTTTATTGGATCCGGTTTACGGGTCGCTGGCACATGATATATGTTATAGTGCATGCGCTTTAGCTCATGGTGTGGTCACTGACATGCATTTGTTTTCTGGCTCAGGTGTACGAGATGGTGGCACATGATATATGTTATAGTGCATGCACTTTAGCTCATGGTATGATCACTGGCATGCATTTGTTTCTTGGCTCAGGTGTATGAGACACTGGCACATGATATATGTTATAGTGCATGTGCTTTAGTTCATGGTATGGTACCTGACATGCATTTGTTTATTGGATCTGGTGTACGGGACGCTGGCTCATGATATATGTTATAGTGCATGTGCTTTATCTCATGGTATGGTCACTGACATGCATTTGTTTCTTGGATCAGATGTACAAAACACTGGCACATGAGATATTTTATAGTACATGCACTTTAGCTCATGGTATGGTCACTGATATGCATTTGTTTCTTGGCTCAGGTGTACGAGATGGTGGCACATGAGATATTTTACAGTGCATGTGCTTTAGCTCATGGTATGGTCACTGACATGCATTTGTTTCTTGGCTCAGGTGTATGGGATGCTGGCACATGATATATGTTATAGTGCATGTTTCGCTCATGGTATGGTCACTGACATGCATTTGTTTCTTGGCTCAGGTGTATGAGATGCTGGCACATGATATATGTTATAGTGCATGTGCTTTAGCTCATGGTATGGTCACTGACATGCATTTGTTTCTTGGCTCAGGTGTATGAGACGCTGGCACATGATATATGTTATAGTGCATGTGCTTTAGCTCATGGTATGGTCACTGGCATGCATTTGCTTCGTAGCTCAGGTGTATGAGACACTGGCACATGATATATGTTATAGTGCATGTGCTTTAGCTCATGGTATGGTCACTGACATGCATTTGTTTCTTGGCTCAGGTGTATGGGGCGCTGGCACATGATATGTTATAGTGCATGTGCTTCAGCTCATGGTATGGTCACTGGCACGCATTTGCATCGTAGCTCAGGTGTATGAGACATTGGCACATGATATATGTTATAGTGCATGTGCTTCAGCTCATGGTATGGTCACTGGCACGCATTTGCATCATAGCTCAGGGGTATGAGACATTGGCACATGATATATGTTATAGTGCATGCGCTTTAGCTCATGGTATAGTCACTGACATGCATTTGGTTCTTGGCTCAGGTGTATGAGACTCTGACACATAATATATGTTATAGTGCATGCGCTTTAGCTCATGATATGTCACTGACATGCATTTGTTTCTTGGCTCAGGTGTATGGTATGCTGGCACATGATATATGTTATAGTGCATGCGCTTTAGCTCATGGTATGGTCACTGACATGCATTTGTTTCTTGGCTCAGGTGTACGGGATGCTGGCACATGATATATGTTATAGTCCATGCGCTTTAGCTCATGGTATGGTCACTGACATGCATTTGTTTCTTGGCTCAGGTGTATGGGACGCTGGCACATGATATATGTTATAGTGCATGTGATTTAGCTCAGGGTATGGTTACTGACATGCATCTGTTTCTTGGCTCAGGTGTACGGGATGCTGGCACATGATATATGTTATAGTGCATGCGCTTTAGCTCATGGTATGGTCACTGACATGCATTTGTTTCTTGGCTCAGGTGAATGGGATGCTGGCACATGATATATGTTATAGTGCATGTGCTTTAGCTCATGGTGTGGTCACTGACATGCATTTGTTTCTTGGCTCAGGTGTACGAGATGGTGGCACATCATATATGTTATAGTGCATGTGCTTTAGCTCATGGTATGATCACTGGCATGCATTTGCATCGTGGCTCAGGTGTATGAGACACTGGCACATGATATATGTTATAGTGCATGTGCTTTAGCTCATGGTATGATCACTGGCATGCATTTGCATCGTGGCTCAGGTGTATGAGACACTGGCACATGATATATGTTATAGTGCATGCACTTTAGCTCATGGTATGGTAACTAGCATGCATTTGCTTTGTAGCTCAGGTATATGAGACACTGGCACATGATATATGTTATAGTGCATGCGCTTTAGCTCATGGTATAGTCACTGACATGCATTTGTTTCTTGGCTCAGGTCTATGGGACGCTGGCACATGATATATGTTATAGTGCATGTGCTTTAGCTCATGGTATGGTCACTGACATGCATTTGTTTCTTGGCTCAGGTCTATGGGACGCTGGCACGTGATATATGTTATAGTGCATGTGCTTTAGCTCATGGTATGATCACTGGCATGCATTTGCATCGTGGCTCAGGTGTATGAGACACTGGCACATGATATATGTTATAGTGCATGTGATTTAGCTCATGCTATGGTCACTGACATGCATTTGTTTCTTGGATCAGGTGTACGGGATGCTGGCACATGATATATGTTATAGTGCATGTGCTTTAGCTCATGGTGTGGTCACTGACATGCATTTGTTTCTTGGCTCAGGTGTATGGGATGCTGGCACATGATATATGTTATAGTGCATGTCCTTTAGCTCATGGTATGGTCACTGACATGCATTTGTTTCTTGGCTCAGGTGTATGGGATGCTGGCACATGATATATGTTATAGTGCATGCTCTTTAGCTCATGGTATGGTCACTGACATGCATTTGTTTCTTGGCTCAGGTATATGGGGCGCAGGCACATGCTATATGTTATAGTGCATGTGCTTTAGCTCATGCTATGGTCACTGACATGCATTTGTTTCTTGGCTCAGGTGTATGAGACGCTGGCACATGATATATGTTATAGTGCATGCCCTTTAGCTCATGGTATGATCAGTGACATGCATCAGTTTCTTGGCTCAGGTGTATGAGATGCTGGCACATGATATGTCATAGTGCATGTGCTTTAGCACATGGTGTGGTCACTGACATGCATTTGTTTCTTGGCTCAGGTGTACGGGATGCTGTCACATGATATATGTTATAGTGCATGTGTTTTAGCTCATGGTATGGGCCTTGACACGCATTTGTTTCTTGTATTCGTTGTATGGGACGCTTGCACATGATATATGTTATAGTGCATGTGCTTTAGCTCATGGTATGGTCACTGACATGCATTTGTTTCTTGGCTCAGGTGTATGGGATGCTGGCACATGATACATGTTATAGTGCATGTGCTTTAGCTCATGGTATGGTCACTGAGTTGCATTTATTTCTTGGCTCAGGTGTGTGGGACGCTGGCACATGAGATATGTTATAGTGCATGTGCTTTAGCTCATGGTATGGTCACTGAGATGCATTTATTTCTTGGCTCAGGTGTGTGGGACGCTGGCACATGATATATGTTACAGTGCATGTGCTTTAGCTCATGGTATGGTCACTGACATGCATTTGTTTCTTGGCTCAGGTGTACGGGATGGTGGCACATGATATATGTTATAGTGCATGCGCTTTAGCTCATGGTATGGTCACTGACATGCATTTGTTTCTTGGCTCAGGTGTGTGGGACGCTGGCACATCATATATGTTATAGTGCATGTGCATTAGCTCATGGTATGGTCACTGACATGCATTTGTTACTTGGCTCAGGTGTATGGGACGCTGGCACATGATATATGTTATAGTGCATGTGCTTTAGCTCATGGTATGATCACTGGCATGCATTTGCATCGTGGCTCAGGTGTATGAGACACTGGCACATGATATATGTTATAGTGCATGCACTTTAGCTCATGGTATGGTAACTAGCATGCATTTGCTTTGTAGCTCAGGTGTATGAGACACTGGCACAGGATATATGTTATAGTGCATGCGCTTTAGCTCATGGTATAGTCACTGACATGCATTTGTTTCTTGGCTCAGGTCTATGGGACGCTGGCACATGATATATTTTATAGTGTATGTGCTTTAGCTCATGGTATGGTCACTGACATGCATTTGTTTCTTGGCTCAGGTCTATGGGACGCTGGAACATGATATATGTTATAGTGCATGTGCTTTAGCTCATGGTATGATCACTGGCATGCATTTGCATCGTGGCTCAGGTGTATGAGACACTGGCACATGATATATGTTATAGTGCATGTGATTTAGCTCATGCTATGGTCACTGACATGCATTTGTTTCTTGGATCAGGTGTACGGAATGCTGGCACAAGATATATGTTATAGTGCATGTGCTTTAGCTCATGGTGTCGTCACTGACATGCATTTGTTTCTTGGCTCAGCTGTATGGGATGCTGGCACATGATATATGTTATAGTGCATGTCCTTTAGCTCATGGTATGGTCACTGACATGCATTTGTTTCTTGGCTCAGGTGTATGGGACGCTGGCACATGATATATGTTATAGTGCATGCTCTTTAGCTCATGGTATGGTCACTGACATGCATTTGTTTCTTGGCTCAGGTGTATGGGGCGCTGGCACATGATATATGTTATAGTGCATGTGCTTTAGCTCATGCTATGGTCACTGACATGCATTTGTTTCTTGGCTCAGGTGTATGAGATGCTGGCACATGATATATGTTATAGTGCATGCCCTTTAGCTCATGGTATGATCAGTGACATGCATTTGTTTCTTGGCTCAGGTGTATGAGATGCTGGCACATGATATGTCATAGTGCATGTGCTTTAGCACATGGTGTGGTCACTGACATGCATTTGTTTCTTGGCTCAGGTGTACGGAATGCTGTCACATGATATATGTTATAGTGCATGTGTTTTAGCTCATGGTATGGGCCTTGACACGCATTTGTTTCTTGTATTCGGTGTATGGGACGCTGGCACATGATATATGTTATAGTGCATGTGCTTTAGCTCATGGTATGGTCACTGACATGCATTTGTTTCTTGGCTCAGGTGTGTGGGATGCTGGCAAATGATACATGTTATAGTGCATGTGCTTTAGCTCATGGTATGGTCACTGAGATGCATTTATTTCTTGGCTCAGGTGTGTGGGACGCTGGCACATGAGATATGTTATAGTGCATGTGCTTTAGCTCATGGTATGGTCACAGAGATGCATTTATTTCTTGGCTCAGGTGTGTGGGACGCTGGCACATGATATATGTTACAGTGCATGCGCTTTAGCTCATGGTATGGTCACTGACATGCATTTGTTTCTTGGCTCAGGTGTACGGGATAGTGGCACATGATATATGTTATTGTGCATGCGCTTTAGCTCATGGTATGGTCACTGACATGCATTTGTTTCTTGGCTCAGATGTGTGGGACGCTGGCACATGAGATATGTTATAGTGCATGTGATTTAGCTCAGGGTATGGTCACTGATATGTATTTCTTTCTTGGCTCAGGTGTGTGGGACGCTGGCACATGAGATATGTTATAGTGCATGTGCTTTAGCTCATGGTATGGTCACTGAGATGCATTTATTTCTTGGCTCAGGTGTGTGGGACGCTGGCACATGAGATATGTTATAGTGCATGTGCTTTAGCTCATGCTATGGTCACTGAGATGCATTTGTTTCTTGTATCAGATGTACAAGACGCTGGCACATGAGATATTTTACAGTGCATGCGCTTTAGCTCATGGTATGGTCACTGAGATGCATTTATTTCTTGGTTCAGGTGTGTGGGACGCTGGCACATGAGATATGTTATAGTCCATGTGCTTTAGCTCATGGTATGGTCACTGAGATGCATTTATTTCTTGGCTCAGGTGTGTGGGACGCTGGCACATGATATATGTTACAGTGCATGCGCTTTAGCTCATGGTATGGTCACTGACATGCATTTGTTTCTTGGCTCTGGTGTACGGGATGGTGGCACATGATATATGTTATAGTGCATGCACTTTAGCTCATGGTATGGTCACTGACATGCATTTGTTTCTTGGCTCAGGTGTGTGGGACGCTGGCACATGAGATATGTTATAGTGCATGAGATTTAGCTCATGGTATGGTCACTGACATGCATTTTTTTCTTGGCTCGGGTGTGTGGGACGCTGGCACATGAGATATGTTATAGTGCATGTGATTTAGCTCAGGGTATGGTCACTGACATGCATTTATTTCTTGGCTCAGGTGTGTGGGACGCTGGCACATGATATATGTTATAGTGCATGTGCTTTAGCTCATGGTATGGTCACTGACATGCATTTTTTTATTGGCTCAGGTGTACGGGATGGTGGCACATGATATATGTTATAGTGCATGCGCTTTAGCTCATGGTATGGTCACTGACATGCATTTATTTCTTGGCTCAGGTGTGTGGGACGCTGACACATGAGATATGTTATAGTGCATGTGATTTAGTTCAGGGTATGGTCACTGACATGCATTTTTTTCTTGGCTCGGGTGTACGGATGGTGGCACATGATATATGTTATAGTGCATGTGCTTTAGCTCATGGTATGGTCACTGACATGCATTTGTTACTTGGCTCAGGTGTATGGGACTCTGGCACATGATATATGTTATAGTGCATGTGCTTTAGCTCATGGTATGGTACGTGACATGCATTTGTTTCTTGGATCCGGTGTACGGGACTCTGGCACATGATATATGTTATAGTGCATGTGCGTTAGCTCATGGTATGGTCACTGACATGCATTTGTTTCTTGGCTCAGGTGTATGGGATTCTGGCACATGATATATGTTATAGTGCATGTGCTTTCGCTCATGGTATGATCACTGACATGCATTTGTTTCTTGGCTCAGGTGTATGGGATGCTGGCACATGATATATGTTATAGTGCATGTGCTTTAGCTCAGGCTATGGTCACTGACATGCATTTGTTTCTTGGATCAGGTGTATTGTCCGCTGGCACATGATATATGTTATAGCCCATGTGCTTTTGCTCATGATATGTTCAATGACATGCATTTGATTCTTGTCTCAGGTGTATGGGACGCTGGCACATGATATGTTATAGTGCATGTGCTTTAGCTCATGGTGTGGTCACTGACATGCATTTGTTACTTGGCTCAGGTGTATGAGATGGTGGCACATGATATATGTTATAGTGCATGTGATTTAGCTCATGGTATGATCACTGGCATGCATTTGCATCGTAGCTCAGGTGTATGAGACACTGGCACATGATATATGTTATAGTGCATGCGCTTTAGCTCATGGTATGTCACTGACATGCATTTGTTTCTTGGCTCAGGTGTATGAGACTCTGGCACATGATATATGTTATAGTGCATGTACTTTAGCTCATGGTATGGTCACTGACATGCATTTTATTCTTGGCTCAGGTGTACGGGATGCTGACACATGATATATGTTATAGTGCATGCTCTTTAGCTCATGGTATGGTAACTGACATGAATTTGCTTCGTGGCTCAGGTGTATGGGATGCTGGCACATGATATATGTTATAGTGCATGTGATTTAGCTCAGGGTATGGTCACTGACATGCATTTTCTTCTTGGCTCAGGTGTACGGGATGCTGGCACATGATATATGTTATAGTGCATGTGCTTTAGCTCATGGTGTGATCACTGACATGCATTTGTTTCTTGACTCAGGTGTACGAGATGCTGAAACATGATATATGTTATAGTGCATGTGCTTTAGCTCATGGTATGGTCACTGACATGCATTTGTTACTTGACTCAGGTGTATGAGACGCTGGTACATGATATATGTTATAGTGCATGTGCTTTAGCTCATGGTATAGTCACTGACATGCATTTGTTACTTGACTCAGGTGTATGAGATGCTGGCACATGATACATGTTATAGTGCATGTGCTTTAGCTCATGGTATGGTCACTGGCATGCATTTGCATCGTAGCTCAGGTGTATGAGACGCTGGCACATCATATATTTTATAGTGCATGTGATTTAGCTCAGGGTATGTTCACTGACATGCATTTTGTTCTTGGCTCAGGTGTACGGGATGGTGGCACATGATATATGTTATAGTCCATGTGCTTTAGCTCATGGTATGGTACCTGACATGCATTTGTTTATTGGATCTGGTGTACGAGATGGTGGCACATGATATATGTTATAGTGCATGCGCTTTAGCTCATGGTATGATCACTGGCATGCATTTGTTTCTTGGCTCAGGTGTATGGGACACTTGCACATGATATGTTATAGTGCATGCGCTTTAGCTCATGGTGTGGTCACTGACATGCATTTGTTTCTTGGCTCAGGTGTACGAGATGGTGGCACATGATATATGTTATAGTGCATGCGCTTTAGCTCATGGTATGATCACTGGCATGCATTTGTTTCTTGGCTCAGGTGTATGAGACACTGGCACATGATATATGTTATAGTGCATGTTTCGCTCATGGTATGGTCACTGACATGCATTTGTTTCTTGGCTCAGGTGTATGAGATGCTGGCACATGATATATGTTATAGTGCATGTGCTTTAGCTCATGGTATGGTCACTGACATGCATTTGTTTCTTGGCTCAGGTGTATGAGACGCTGGCACATGATATATGTTATAGTGCATGTGCTTTAGCTCATGGTATGGTCACTGATATGCATTTGTTTCTTGGCTCAGGTGTACGGGATGGTGGCACATGATATATGTTATAGTGCATGTGCTTTAGCTCATGGTATGGCACCTGACATGCATTTGTTTATTGGATCCGGTTTACGGGTCGCTGGCACATGATATATGTTATAGTGCATGCGCTTTAGCTCATGGTGTGGTCACTGACATGCATTTGTTTTTTGGCTCAGGTGTACGAGATGGTGGCACATGATATATGTTATAGTGCATGCGCTTTAGCTCATGGTATGATCACTGGCATGCATTTGTTTCTTGGCTCAGGGGTATGAGACACTGGCACATGATATGTGTTATAGTGCATGTGCTTTAGTTCATGGTATGGTACCTGACATGCATTTGTTTATTGGATCTGGTGTACGGGACGCTGGCTCATGATATATGTTATAGTGCATGCACTTTAGCTCATGGTATGGTCACAGATATGCATTTGTTTCTTGGCTCAGGTGTACGAGATGGTGGCACATGAGATATTTTACAGTGCATGTGCTTTAGCTCATGGTATGGTCACTGACATGCATTTGTTTCTTGGCTCAGGTGTATGGGATGCTGGCACATGATATATGTTATAGTGCATGTTTCGCTCATGGTATGGTCACTGACATGCATTTGTTTCTTGGCTCAGGTGTATGAGATGCTGGCACATGATATATGTTATAGTGCATGTGCTTTAGCTCATGGTATGGTCACTGACATGCATTTGTTTCTTGGCTCAGGTGTATGAGACGCTGGCACATGATATATGTTATAGTGCATGTGCTTTAGCTCATGGTATGGTCACTGGCATGCATTTGCTTCGTAGCTCAGGTGTATGAGACACTGGCACATGATATATGTTATAGTGCATGTGCTTTAGCTCATGGTATGGTCACTGACATGCATTTGTTTCTTGGCTCAGGTGTATGGGGCGCTGGCACATGATATGTTATAGTGCATGTGCTTCAGCTCATGGTATGGTCACTGGCACGCATTTGCATCGTAGCTCAGGTGTATGAGACATTGGCACATGATATATGTTATAGTGCATGTGCTTCAGCTCATGGTATGGTCACTGGCACGCATTTGCATCGTAGCTCAGGTGTATGAGACATTGGCACATGATATATGTTATAGTGCATGCGCTTTAGCTCATGGTATAGTCACTGACATGCATTTGGTTCTTGGCTCAGGTGTATGAGACTCTGACACATAATATATGTTATAGTGCATGCGCTTTAGCTCATGATATGTCACTGACATGCATTTGTTTCTTGGCTCAGGTGTATGGTATGCTGGCACATGATATATGTTATAGTGCATGCGCTTTAGCTCATGGTATGGTCACTGACATGCATTTGTTTCTTGGCTCAGGTGTACGGGATGCTGGCACATGATATATGTTATAGTCCATGCGCTTTAGCTCATGGTATGGTCACTGACATGCATTTGTTTCTTGGCTCAGGTGTATGGGACGCTGGCACATGATATATGTTATAGTGCATGTGATTTAGCTCAGGGTATGGTCACTGACATGCATCTGTTTCTTGGCTCAGGTGTACGGGATGCTGGCACATGATATATGTTATAGTGCATGCGCTTTAGCTCATGGTATGGTCACTGACATGCATTTGTTTCTTGGCTCAGGTGAATGGGATGCTGGCACATGATATATGTTATAGTGCATGTGCTTTAGCTCATGGTGTGGTCACTGACATGCATTTGTTTCTTGGCTCAGGTGTACGAGATGGTGGCACATCATATATGTTATAGTGCATGTGCATTAGCTCATGGTATGGTCACTGACATGCATTTGTTACTTGGCTCAAGTGTATGGGGCGCTGGCACATGATATATGTTATAGTGCATGTGCTTTAGCTCATGGTATGATCACTGGCATGCATTTGCATCGTGGCTCAGGTGTATGAGACACTGGCACATGATATATGTTATAGTGCATGCACTTTAGCTCATGGTGTGGTCACTGACATGCATTTGTTTTTTGGCTCAGGTGTACGAGATGGTGGCACATGATATATGTTATAGTGCATGCGCTTTAGCTCATGGTATGATCACTGGCATGCATTTTTTTCTTGGCTCAGGTGTATGAGACACTGGCACATGATATATGTTATAGTGCATGTGGTTTAGTTCATGGTATGGTACCTGACATGCATTTGTTTATTGGATCTGGTGTACGGGACGCTGGCTCATGATATATGTTATAGTGCATGCACTTTAGCTCATGGTATGGTCACTGATATGCATTTGTTTCTTGGCTCAGGTGTACGAGATGGTGGCACATCATATATGTTATAGTGCATGTGCATTAGCTCATGGTATGGTCACTGACATGCATTTGTTACTTGGCTCAAGTGTATGGGGCGCTGGCACATGATATATGTTATAGTGCATGTGCTTTAGCTCATGGTATGATCACTGGCATGCATTTGCATCGTGGCTCAGGTGTATGAGACACTGGCACATGATATATGTTATAGTGCATGCGCTTTAGCTCATGGTGTGGTCACTGACATGCATTTGTTTTTTGGCTCAGGTGTACGAGATGGTGGCACATGATATATGTTATAGTGCATGCGCTTTAGCTCATGGTATGATCACTGGCATGCATTTGTTTCTTGGCTCAGGTGTATGAGACACTGGCACATGATATATGTTATAGTGCATGTGCTTTAGTTCATGGTATGGTACCTGACATGCATTTGTTTATTGGATCTGGTGTACGGGACGCTGGCTCATGATATATGTTATAGTGCATGCACTTTAGCTCATGGTATGGTCACTGATATGCATTTGTTTCTTGGCTCAGGTGTACGAGATGGTGGCACATGAGATATTTTACAGTGCATGTGCTTTAGCTCATGGTATGGTCACTGACATGCATTTGTTTCTTGGCTCAGGTGTATGGGATGCTGGCACATGATATATGTTATAGTGCATGTTTCGCTCATGGTATGGTCACTGACATGCATTTGTTTCTTGGCTCAGGTGTATGAGATGCTGGCACATGATATATGTTATAGTGCATGTGCTTTAGCTCATGGTATGGTCACTGACATGCATTTGTTTCTTGGCTCAGGTGTATGAGACGCTGGCACATGATATATGTTATAGTGCATGTGCTTTAGCTCATGGTATGGTCACTGGCATGCATTTGCTTCGTAGCTCAGGTGTATGAGACACTGGCACATGATATATGTTATAGTGCATGTGCTTTAGCTCATGGTATGGTCACTGACATGCATTTGTTTCTTGGCTCAGGTGTATGGGGCGCTGGCACATGATATGTTATAGTGCATGTGCTTCAGCTCATGGTATGGTCACTGGCACGCATTTGCATCGTAGCTCAGGTGTATGAGACATTGGCACATGATATATGTTATAGTGCATGTGCTTCAGCTCATGGTATGGTCACTGGCACGCATTTGCATCGTAGCTCAGGTGTATGAGACATTGGCACATGATATATGTTATAGTGCATGCGCTTTAGCTCATGGTATAGTCACTGACATGCATTTGGTTCTTGGCTCAGGTGTATGAGACTCTGACACATAATATATGTTATAGTGCATGCGCTTTAGCTCATGATATGTCACTGACATGCATTTGTTTCTTGGCTCAGGTGTATGGTATGCTGGCACATGATATATGTTATAGTGCATGCGCTTTAGCTCATGGTATGGTCACTGACATGCATTTGTTTCTTGGCTCAGGTGTACGGGATGCTGGCACATGATATATGTTATAGTCCATGCGCTTTAGCTCATGGTATGGTCACTGACATGCATTTGTTTCTTGGCTCAGGTGTATGGGACGCTGGCACATGATATATGTTATAGTGCATGTGATTTAGCTCAGGGTATGGTCACTGACATGCATCTGTTTCTTGGCTCAGGTGTACGGGATGCTGGCACATGATATATGTTATAGTGCATGCGCTTTAGCTCATGGTATGGTCACTGACATGCATTTGTTTCTTGGCTCAGGTGAATGGGATGCTGGCACATGATATATGTGATAGTGCATGTGCTTTAGCTCATGGTGTGGTCACTGACATGCATTTGTTTCTTGGCTCAGGTGTACGAGATGGTGGCACATCATATATGTTATAGTGCATGTGCATTAGCTCATGGTATGGTCACTGACATGCATTTGTTACTTGGCTCAAGTGTATGGGGCGCTGGCACATGATATATGTTATAGTGCATGTGCTTTAGCTCATGGTATGATCACTGGCATGCATTTGCATCGTGGCTCAGGTGTATGAGACACTGGCACATGATATATGTTATAGTGCATGCACTTTAGCTCATGGTATGGTAACTAGCATGCATTTGCTTTGTAGCTCAGGTATATGAGACACTGGCACATGATATATGTTATAGTGCATGCGCTTTAGCTCATGGTATAGTCACTGACATGCATTTGTTTCTTGGCTCAGGTCTATGGGACGCTGGCACATGATATATGTTATAGTGCATGTGCTTTAGCTCATGGTATGGTCACTGACATGCATTTGTTTCTTGGCTCAGGTCTATGGGACGCTGGCACATGATATATGTTATAGTGCATGTGCTTTAGCTCATGGTATGATCACTGGCATGCATTTGCATCGTGGCTCAGGTGTATGAGACACTGGCACATGATATATGTTATAGTGCATGTGATTTAGCTCATGCTATGGTCACTGACATGCATTTGTTTCTTGGATCAGGTGTACGGGATGCTGGCACATGATATATGTTATAGTGCATGTGCTTTAGCTCATGGTGTGGTCACTGACATGCATTTGTTTCTTGGCTCAGGTGTATGGGATGCTGGCACATGATATATGTTATAGTGCATGTCCTTTAGCTCATGGTATGGTCACTGACATGCATTTGTTTCTTGGCTCAGGTGTATGGGATGCTGGCACATGATATATGTTATAGTGCATGCTCTTTAGCTCATGGTATGGTCACTGACATGCATTTGTTTCTTGGCTCAGGTATATGGGGCGCAGGCACATGCTATATGTTATAGTGCATGTGCTTTAGCTCATGCTATGGTCACTGACATGCATTTGTTTCTTGGCTCAGGTGTATGAGACGCTGGCACATGATATATGTTATAGTGCATGCCCTTTAGCTCATGGTATGATCAGTGACATGCATTTGTTTCTTGGCTCAAGTGTATGAGATGCTGGCACATGATATGTCATAGTGCATGTGCTTTAGCACATGGTGTGGTCACTGACATGCATTTGTTTCTTGGCTCAGGTGTACGGGATGCTGTCACATGATATATGTTATAGTGCATGTGTTTTAGCTCATGGTATGGGCCTTGACACGCATTTGTTTCTTGTATTCGGTGTATGGGACGCTTGCACATGATATATGTTATAGTGCATGTGCTTTAGCTCATGGTATGGTCACTGACATGCATTTGTTTCTCGGCTCAGGTGTATGGGATGCTGGCACATGATACATGTTATAGTGCATGTGCTTTAGCTCATGGTATGGTCACTGAGTTGCATTTATTTCTTGGCTCAGGTGTGTGGGACGCTGGCACATGAGATATGTTATAGTGCATGTGCTTTAGCTCATGGTATGGTCACTGAGATGCATTTATTTCTTGGCTCAGGTGTGTGGGACGCTGGCACATGATATATGTTACAGTGCATGTGCTTTAGCTCATGGTATGGTCACTGACATGCATTTGTTTCTTGGCTCAGGTGTACGGGATGGTGGCACATGATATATGTTATAGTGCATGCGCTTTAGCTCATGGTATGGTCACTGACATGCATTTGTTTCTTGGCTCAGGTGTGTGGGACGCTGGCACATCATATATGTTATAGTGCATGTGCATTAGCTCATGGTATGGTCACTGACATGCATTTGTTACTTGGCTCAGGTGTATGGGACGCTGGCACATGATATATGTTATAGTGCATGTGCTTTAGCTCATGGTATGATCACTGGCATGCATTTGCATCGTGGCTCAGGTGTATGAGACACTGGCACATGATATATGTTATAGTGCATGCACTTTAGCTCATGGTATGGTAACTAGCATGCATTTGCTTTGTAGCTCAGGTGTATGAGACACTGGCACATGATATATGTTATAGTGCATGCGCTTTAGCTCATGGTATAGTCACTGACATTGATTTGTTTCTTGGCTCAGGTCTATGGGACGCTGGCACATGATATATTTTATAGTGCATGTGCTTTAGCTCATGGTATGGTCACTGACATGCATTTGTTTCTTGGCTCAGGTCTATGGGACGCTGGAACATGATATATGTTATAGTGCATGTGCTTTAGCTCATGGTATGATCACTGGCATGCATTTGCATCGTGGCTCAGGTGTATGATACACTGGCACATGATATATGTTATAGTGCATGTGATTTAGCTCATGCTATGGTCACTGACATGCATTTGTTTCTTGGATCAGGTGTACGGGATGCTGGCACATGATATATGTTATAGTGCATGTGCTTTAGCTCATGGTGTCGTCACTGACATGCATTTGTTTCTTGGCTCAGGTGTATGGGATGCTGGCACATGATATATGTTATAGTGCATGTCCTTTAGCTCATGGTATGGTCACTGACATGCATTTGTTTCTTGGCTCAGGTGTATGGGACGCTGGCACATGATATATGTTATAGTGCATGCTCTTTAGCTCATGGTATGGTCACTGACATGCATTTGTTTCTTGGCTCAGGTGTATGGGGCGCTGGCACATGATATATGTTATAGTGCATGTGCTTTAGCTCATGCTATGGTCACTGACATGCATTTGTTTCTTGGCTCAGGTGTATGAGATGCTGGCACATGATATATGTTATAGTGCATGCCCTTTAGCTCATGGTATGATCAGTGACATGCATTTGTTTCTTGGCTCAGGTGTATGAGATGCTGGCACATGATATGTCATAGTGCATGTGCTTTAGCACATGGTGTGGTCACTGACATGCATTTGTTTCTTGGCTCAGGTGTACGGAATGCTGTCACATGATATATGTTATAGTGCATGTGTTTTAGCTCATGGTATGGGCCTTGACACGCATTTGTTTCTTGTATTCGGTGTATGGGACGCTGGCACATGATATATGTTATAGTGCATGTGCTTTAGCTCATGGTATGGTCACTGACATGCATTTGTTTCTTGGCTCAGGTGTGTGGGATGCTGGCAAATGATACATGTTATAGTGCATGTGCTTTAGCTCATGGTATGGTCACTGAGATGCATTTATTTCTTGGCTCAGGTGTGTGGGACGCTGGCACATGAGATATGTTATAGTGCATGTGCTTTAGCTCATGGTATGGTCACAGAGATGCATTTATTTCTTGGCTCAGGTGTGTGGGACGCTGGCACATGATATATGTTACAGTGCATGCGCTTTAGCTCATGGTATGGTCACTGACATGCATTTGTTTCTTGGCTCAGGTGTACGGGATAGTGGCACATGATATATGTTATAGTGCATGCGCTTTAGCTCATGGTATGGTCACTGATATGCATTTGTTTCTTGGCTCAGATGTGTGGGACGCTGGCACATGAGATATGTTATAGTGCATGTGATTCAGCTCAGGGTATGGTCACTGATATGCATTTTTTTCTTGGCTCAGGTGTGTGGGACGCTGGCACATGAGATATGTTATAGTGCATGTGCTTTAGCTCATGGTATGGTCACTGAGATGCATTTATTTCTTGGCTCAGGTGTGTGGGACGCTGGCACATGAGATATGTTATAGTGCATGTGCTTTAGCTCATGCTATGGTCACTGAGATGCATTTGTTTCTTGTATCAGATGTACAAGACGCTGGCACATGAGATATTTTACAGTGCATGCGCTTTAGCTCATGGTATGGTCACTGAGATGCATTTATTTCTTGGTTCAGGTGTGTGGGACGCTGGCACATGAGATATGTTATAGTCCATGTGCTTTAGCTCATGGTATGGTCACTGAGATGCATTTGTTTCTTGGCTCAGGTGTGTGGGACGCTGGCACATGATATATGTTATAGTGCATGTGCTTTAGCTCATGGTATGGTCATTGACATGCATTTTTTTCTTGGCTCAGGTGTACGGGATGGTGGCACATGATATATGTTATAGTGCATGCGCTTTAGCTCATGGTATGGTCACTGACATGCATTTATTTCTTGGCTCAGGTGTGTGGGACGCTGACACATGAGATATGTTATAGTGCATGTGATTTAGTTCAGGGTATGGTCACTGACATGCATTTTTTTCTTGGCTCGGGTGTACGGGATGGTGGCACATGATATATGTTATAGTGTATGTGCTTTAGCTCATGGTATGGTCACTGACATGCATTTGTTACTTGGCTCAGGTGTATGGGACTCTGGCACATGATATATGTTATAGTGCATGTGCTTTAGCTCATGGTATGGTACCTGACATGCATTTGTTTCTTGGATCCGGTGTACGGGACTCTGGCATATGATATATGTTATAGTGCATGTGCGTTAGCTCATGGTATGGTCACTGACATGCATTTGTTTCTTGGCTCAGGTGTATGGGATTCTGGCACATGATATATGTTATAGTGCATGTGCTTTCGCTCATGGTATGATCACTGACATGCATTTGTTTCTTGGCTCAGGTGTATGGGATGCTGGCACATGATATATGTTATAGTGCATGTGCTTTAGCTCAGGCTATGGTCACTGACATGCATTTGTTTCTTGGATCAGGTGTATGGGATGCTGGCACATAATATATGTTATAGTGCATGTGCTTTAGCTCATGCTATGGTCACTGACATGCATTTGTTTCTTGGCTCAGGTGTATGGGGCACTGTCACATGATATATTTTACAGTGCATGTGCTTTAGCTCATGGTATGGTCACTGACATGCATTTGTTACTTGGCTCAGGTGTATGGGGCACTGTCACATGATATATTTTACAGTGCATGTGTTTTAGCTCATGGTATGGTACCTGACATGCATTTGTTTATTGGATCCGGTTTACGGGTCGCTGGCACATGATATATGTTATAGTGCATGCGCTTTAGCTCATGGTGTGGTCACTGACATGCATTTGTTTCTTGGCTCAGGTGTACGAGATGGTGGCACATGATATATGTTATAGTGCATGCGCTTTAGCTCATGGTATGATCACTGGCATGCATTTGTTTCTTGGCTCAGGTGTGTGGGACGCTGGCACATCATATATGTTATAGTGCATGTGCATTAGCTAATGGTATGGTCACTGACATGCATTTGTTACTTGGCTCAGGTGTATGGGACGCTGGCACATGATATATGTTATAGTGCATGTGCTTTAGCTCATGGTATGATCACTGGCATGCATTTGCATCGTGGCTCAGGTGTATGAGACACTGGCAAATTATATATGTTATAGTGCATGTGCTTTAGTTCATGGTATGGTACCTGACATGCATTTGTTTATTGGATCTGGTGTACGGGACGCTGGCTCATGATATATGTTATAGTGCATGTGCTTTATCTCATGGTATGGTCACTGAAATGCATTAGTTTCTTGGATCAGATGTACAAAACACTGGCACATGAGATATTTTATAGTGCATGTGCTTTAGCTCATGGTATGGTCACTGATATGCATTTGTTTCTTGGCTCAGGTGTAGGAGATGCTGGCACATGAGATATTTTACAGTGCATGTGATTTAGCTCAGGGTATGGTCACTGACATGCATTTGTTTCTTGGCTCAGGTGTACGGGATGCTGGCACATGATATATGTTATAGTGCATGTTTCGCTCATGGTATGGTCACTGACATGCATTTGTTTCTTGGCTCAGGTGTATGAGATGCTGGCACATGATATATGTTATAGTGCATGTGCTTTAGCTGATGGTATGGTCACTGACATGCATTTGTTTCTTGGCTCAGGTGTATGAGATGCTGGCACATGATATATGTTATAGTGCATGTGCTTTAGCTCATGGTGTGGTCACTGACATGCATTTGTTTCTTGGCTCAGGTGTATGGGGCGCTGGCACATGATATGTTATAGTGCATATGCTTCAGCTCATGGTATGGTCACTGGCACGCATTTGCATCGTAGCTCAGGTGTATGAGACATTGGCACATGATATATGTTATAGTGCATGTGCTTCAGCTCATGGTATGGTCACTGGCACGCATTTGCATCGTAGCTCAGGTGTATGAGACATTGGCACATGATATATGTTATAGTGCATGCGCTTTAGCTCATGGTATAGTCACTGACATGCATTTGCTTCTTGGCTCCAGTGTATGATACTCTGACATATAATATATGTTATAGTGCATGTGCTTTAGCTCATGGTATGGTCACTGACATGCATTTGTTTCTTGGCTCAGGTGTGTGGGACGCTGGCACATCATATATGTTATAGTGCATGTGCATTAGCTCATGGTATGGTCACTGACATGCATTTGTTACTTGGCTCAGGTGTATGGGACGCTGGCACATGATATATGTTATAGTGCATGTGCTTTAGCTCATGGTATGATCACTGGCATGCATTTGCATCGTGGCTCAGGTGTATGAGACACTGGCACATGATATATGTTATAGTGCATGCACTTTAGCTCATGGTATGGTAACTAGCATGCATTTGCTTTGTAGCTCAGGTGTATGAGACACTGGCACATGATATATGTTATAGTGCATGCGCTTTAGCTCATGGTATAGTCACTGACATGCATTTGTTTCTTGGCTCAGGTCTATGGGACGCTGGCACATGATATATTTTATAGTGCATGTGCTTTAGCTCATGGTATGGTCACTGACATGCATTTGTTTCTTGGCTCAGGTCTATGGGACGCTGGAACATGATATATGTTATAGTGCATGTGCTTTAGCTCATGGTATGATCACTGGCATGCATTTGCATCGTGGCTCAGGTGTATGAGACACTGGCACATGATATATGTTATAGTGCATGTGATTTAGCTCATGCTATGGTCACTGACATGCATTTGTTTCTTGGATCAGGTGTACGGGATGCTGGCACATGATATATGTTATAGTGCATGTGCTTTAGCTCATGGTGTCGTCACTGACATGCATTTGTTTCTTGGCTCAGGTGTATGGGATGCTGGCACATGATATATGTTATAGTGCATGTCCTTTAGCTCATGGTATGGTCACTGACATGCATTTGTTTCTTGGCTCAGGTGTATGGGACGCTGGCACATGATATATGTTATAGTGCATGCTCTTTAGCTCATGGTATGGTCACTGACATGCATTTGTTTCTTGGCTCAGGTGTATGGGGCGCTGGCACATGATATATGTTATAGTGCATGTGCTTTAGCTCATGCTATGGTCACTGACATGCATTTGTTTCTTGGCTCAGGTGTATGAGATGCTGGCACATGATATATGTTATAGTGCATGCCCTTTAGCTCATGGTATGATCAGTGACATGCATTTGTTTCTTGGCTCAGGTGTATGAGATGCTGGCACATGATATGTCATAGTGCATGTGCTTTAGCACATGGTGTGGTCACTGACATGCATTTGTTTCTTGGCTCAGGTGTACGGAATGCCGTCACATGATATATGTTATAGTGCATGTGTTTTAGCTCATGGTATGGGCCTTGACACGCATTTGTTTCTTGTATTCGGTGTATGGGACGCTGGCACATGATATATGTTATAGTGCATGTGCTTTAGCTCATGGTATGGTCACTGACATGCATTTGTTTCTTGGCTCAGGTGTGTGGGATGCTGGCAAATGATACATGTTATAGTGCATGTGCTTTAGCTCATGGTATGGTCACTGAGATGCATTTATTTCTTGGCTCAGGTGTGTGGGACGCTGGCACATGACATATGTTATAGGGCATGTGCTTTAGCTCATGGTATGGTCACAGAGATGCATTTATTTCTTGGCTCAGGTGTGTGGGACGCTGGCACATGATATATGTTACAGTGCATGCGCTTTAGCTCATGGTATGGTCACTGACATGCATTTGTTTCTTGGCTCAGGTGTACGGGATAGTGGCACATGATATATGTTATAGTGCATGCGCTTTAGCTCATGGTATGGTCACTGACATGCATTTGTTTCTTGGCTCAGATGTGTGGGATGCTGGCACATGAGATATGTTATAGTGCATGTGATTTAGCTCAGGGTATGGTCACTGATATGCATTTTTTTCTTGGCTCAGGTGTGTGGGACGCTGGCACATGAGATATGTTATAGTGCATGTGCTTTAGCTCATGGTATGGTCACTGAGATGCATTTATTTCTTGGCTCAGGTGTGTGGGACGCTGGCACATGAGATATGTTATAGTGCATGTGCTTTAGCTCATGCTATGGTCACTGAGATGCATTTGTTTCTTGTATCAGATGTACAAGACGCTGGCACATGAGATATTTTACAGTGCATGCGCTTTAGCTCATGGTATGGTCACTGAGATGCATTTATTTCTTGGTTCAGGTGTGTGGGACGCTGGCACATGAGATATGTTATAGTCCATGTGCTTTAGCTCATGGTATGGTCACTGAGATGCATTTATTTCTTGGCTCAGGTGTGTGGGACGCTGGCACATGATATATGTTACAGTGCATGCGCTTTAGCTCATGGTATGGTCACTGACATGCATTTGTTTCTTGGCTCTGGTGTACGGGATGGTGGCACATGATATATGTTATAGTGCATGCACTTTAGCTCATGGTATGGTCACTGACATGCATTTGTTTCTTGGCTCAGGTGTGTGGGACGCTGGCACATGAGATATGTTATAGTGCATGTGATTTAGCTCAGGGTATGGTCACTGACATGCATTTTTTTCTTGGCTCGGGTGTGTGGGACGCTGGCACATGAGATATGTTATAGTGCATGTGATTTAGCTCAGGGTATGGTCACTGACATGCATTTATTTCTTGGCTCAGGTGTGTGGGACGCTGGCACATGATATATGTTATAGTGCATGTGCTTTAGCTCATGGTATGGTCACTGACATGCATTTTTTTCTTGGCTCAGGTGTACGGGATGGTGGCACATGATATATGTTATAGTGCATGCGCTTTAGCTCATGGTATGGTCACTGACATGCATTTATTTCTTGGCTCAGGTGTGTGGGACGCTGACACATGAGATATGTTATAGTGCATGTGATTTAGTTCAGGGTATGGTCACTGACATGCATTTTTTTCTTGGCTCGGGTGTACGGGATGGTGGCACATGATATATGTTATAGTGCATGTGCTTTAGCTCATGGTATGGTCACTGACATGCATTTGTTACTTGGCTCAGGTGTATGGGACTCTGGCACATGATATATGTTATAGTGCATGTGCTTTAGCTCATGGTATGGTACCTGACATGCATTTGTTTCTTGGATCCGGTGTACGGGACTCTGGCACATGATATATGTTATAGTGCATGTGCGTTAGCTCATGGTATGGTCACTGACATGCATTTGTTTCTTGGCTCAGGTGTATGGGATTCTGGCACATGATATATGTTATAGTGCATGTGCTTTCGCTCATGGTATGATCACTGACATGCATTTGTTTCTTGGCTCAGGTGTATGGGATGCTGGCACATGATATATGTTATAGTGCATGTGCTTTAGCTCATGCTATGGTCACTGACATGCATTTGTTTCTTGGCTCAGGTGTATGGGGCACTGTCACATGATATATTTTACAGTGCATGTGCTTTAGCTCATGGTATGGTCACTGACATGCATTTGTTACTTGGCTCAGGTGTATGGGGCACTGTCACATGATATATTTTACAGTGCATGTGTTTTAGCTCATGGTATGGTACCTGACATGCATTTGTTTATTGGATCCGGTTTACGGGTCGCTGGCACATGATATATGTTATAGTGCATGCGCTTTAGCTCATGGTGTGGTCACTGACATGCATTTGTTTCTTGGCTCAGGTGTACGAGATGGTGGCACATGATATATGTTATAGTGCATGCGCATTAGCTCATGGTATGATCACTGGCATGCATTTGTTTCTTGGCTCAGGTGTATGAGACACTGGCAAATTATATATGTTATAGTGCATGTGCTTTAGTTCATGGTATGGTACCTGACATGCATTTGTTTATTGGATCTGGTGTACGGGACGCTGGCTCATGATATATGTTATAGTGCATGTGCTTTATCTCATGGTATGGTCACTGAAATGCATTTGTTTCTTGGATCAGATGTACAAAACACTGGCACATGAGATATTTTATAGTGCATGTGCTTTAGCTCATGGTATGGTCACTGATATGCATTTGTTTCTTGGCTCAGGTGTAGGAGATGGTGGCACATGAGATATTTTACAGTGCATGTGATTTAGCTCAGGGTATGGTCACTGACATGCATTTGTTTCTTGGCTCAGGTGTATGGGATGCTGTCACATGATATATGTTATAGTGCATGTTTCGCTCATGGTATGGTCACTGACATGCATTTGTTTCTTGGCTCAGGTGTATGAGATGCTGGCACATGATATATGTTATAGTGCATGTGCTTTAGCTGATGGTATGGTCACTGACATGCATTTGTTTCTTGGCTCAGGTGTATGAGACGCTGGCACATGATATATGTTATAGTGCATGTGCTTTAGCTCATGGTGTGGTCACTGACATGCATTTGTTTCTTGGCTCAGGTGTATGGGGCGCTGGCACATGATATGTTATAGTGCATGTGCTTCAGCTCATGGTATGGTCACTGGCACGCATTTGCATCGTAGCTCAGGTGTATGAGACATTGGCACATGATATATGTTATAGTGCATGTGCTTCAGCTCATGGTATGGTCACTGGCACGCATTTGCATCGTAGCTCAGGTGTATGAGACATTGGCACATGATATATGTTATAGTGCATGCGCTTTAGCTCATGGTATAGTCACTGACATGCATTTGGTTCTTGGCTCCAGTGTATGATACTCTGACACATAATATATGTTATAGTGCATGTGCTTTAGCTCATGATATGTCACTGACATGCATTTGTTTCTTGGCTCAGGTGTATGGGATGCTGGCACATGATATATGTTATAGTGCATGCGCTTTAGCTCATGGTATGGTCACTGACATGCATTTGTTTCTTGGCTCAGGTGTACGGGATGCTGGCACATGATATATGTTATAGTGCATGCACTTTAACTCATGGTATGGTCACTGACATGCATATGTTTCTTGGCTCAGGTGTATGGGACGCTGGCACATGATATATGTTATAGTGCATGTGATTTAGCTCAGGGTATGGTCACTGACATGCATTTGTTTCTTGGCTCAGGTGTACGGGATGCTGGCACATGATATATGTTATAGTGCATGCGCTTTAGCTCATGGTATGGTCACTGACATGCATTTGTTTCTTGGCTCAGGTGAATGGGATGCTGGCACATGATATATTTTATAGTGCATGTGCTTTAGCTCATGGTGTGGTCACTGACATGCATTTGTTTCTTGGCTCAGGTGTACGAGATGGTGGCACATCATATATGTTATAGTGCATGTGCATTAGCTCATGGTATTATCACTGACATGCATTTGTTACTTGGCTCAGGTGTATGGGACGCTGGCACATGATATATGTTATAGTGCATGTGCTTTAGCTCATGGTATGATCACTGGCATGCATTTGCATCGTGGCTCAGGTGTATGAGACACTGGCACATGATATATGTTATAGTGCATGCACTTTAGCTCATGGTATGGTAACTAGCATGCATTTGCTTTGTAGCTCAGGTATATGAGACACTGGCACATGATATATGTTATAGTGCATGTGCTTTAGCTCATGGTATAGTCACTGACATGCATTTGTTTCTTGGCTCAGGTCTATGGGACGCTGGCACATGATATATGTTATAGTGCATGTGCTTTAGCTCATGGTATGGTCACTGACATGCATTTGTTTCTTGGCTCAGGTCTATGGGACGCTGGCACATGATATATGTTATAGTGCATGTGCTTTAGCTCATGGTATGATCACTGGCATGCATTTGCATCGTGGCTCAGGTGTATGAGACACTGGCACATGATATATGTTATAGTGCATGTGATTTAGCTCATGCTATGGTCACTGACATGCATTTGTTTCTTGGATCAGGTGTACGGGATGCTGGCACATGATATATGTTATAGTGCATGTGCTTTAGCTCATGGTGTGGTCACTGACATGCATTTGTTTCTTGGCTCAGGTGTATGGGATGCTGGCACATGATATATGTTATAGTGCATGTCCTTTAGCTCATGGTATGGTCACTGACATGCATTTGTTTCTTGGCTCAGGTGTATGGGATGCTGGCACATGACATATGTTATAGTGCATGCTCTTTAGCTCATGGTATGGTCACTGACATGCATTTGTTTCTTGGCTCAGGTATATGGGGCGCAGGCACATGCTATATGTTATAGTGCATGTGCTTTAGCTCATGCTATGGTCACTGACATGCATTTGTTTCTTGGCTCAGGTGTATGAGAAGCTGGCACATGATATATGTTATAGTGCATGCCCTTTAGCTCATGGTATGATCAGTGACATGCATTTGTTTCTTGGCTCAAGTGTATGAGATGCTGGCACATGATATGTCATAGTGCATGTGCTTTAGCACATGGTGTGGTCACTGACATGCATTTGTTTCTTGGCTCAGGTGTACGGGATGCTGTCACATGATATATGTTATAGTGCATGTGTTTTAGCTCATGGTATGGGCCTTGACACGCATTTGTTTCTTGTATTCGGTGTATGGGACGCTTGCACATGATATATGTTATAGTGCATGTGCTTTAGCTCATGGTATGGTCACTGACATGCATTTGTTTCTCGGCTCAGGTGTATGGGATGCTGGCACATGATACATGTTATAGTGCATGTGCTTTAGCTCATGGTATGGTCACTGAGTTGCATTTATTTCTTGGCTCAGGTGTGTGGGACGCTGGCACATGAGATATGTTATAGTGCATGTGCTTTAGCTCATGGTATGGTCACTGAGATGCATTTATTTCTTGGCTCAGGTGTGTGGGACGCTGGCACATGATATATGTTACAGTGCATGTGCTTTAGCTCATGGTATGGTCACTGACATGCATTTGTTTCTTGGCTCAGGTGTACGGGATGGTGGCACATGATATATGTTATAGTGCATGCGCTTTAGCTCATGGTATGGTCACTGACATGCATTTGTTTCTTGGCTCAGGTGTGTGGGACGCTGGCACATCATATATGTTATAGTGCATGTGCATTAGCTCATGGTATGGTCACTGACATGCATTTGTTACTTGGCTCAGGTGTATGGGACGCTGGCACATGATATATGTTATAGTGCATGTGCTTTAGCTCATGGTATGATCACTGGCATGCATTTGCATCGTGGCTCAGGTGTATGAGACACTGGCACATGATATATGTTATAGTGCATGCACTTTAGCTCATGGTATGGTAACTAGCATGCATTTGCTTTGTAGCTCAGGTGTGTGAGACACTGGCACATGATATATGTTATAGTGCATGCGCTTGAGCTCATGGTATAGTCACTGACATTGATTTGTTTCTTGGCTCAGGTCTATGGGACGCTGGCACATGATATATTTTATAGTGCATGTGCTTTAGCTCATGGTATGGTCACTGACATGCATTTGTTTCTTGGCTCAGGTCTATGGGACGCTGGAACATGATATATGTTATAGTGCATGTGCTTTAGCTCATGGTATGATCACTGGCATGCATTTGCATCGTGGCTCAGGTGTATGAGACACTGGCACATGATATATGTTATAGTGCATGTGATTTAGCTCATGCTATGGTCACTGACATGCATTTGTTTCTTGGATCAGGTGTACGGGATGCTGGCACATGATATATGTTATAGTGCATGTGCTTTAGCTCATGGTGTCGTCACTGACATGCATTTGTTTCTTGGCTCAGGTGTATGGGATGCTGGCACATGATATATGTTATAGTGCATGTCCTTTAGCTCATGGTATGGTCACTGACATGCATTTGTTTCTTGGCTCAGGTGTATGGGACGCTGGCACATGATATATGTTATAGTGCATGCTCTTTAGCTCATGGTATGGTCACTGACATGCATTTGTTTCTTGGCTCAGGTGTATGGGGCGCTGGCACATGATATATGTTATAGTGCATGTGCTTTAGCTCATGCTATGGTCACTGACATGCATTTGTTTCTTGGCTCAGGTGTATGAGATGCTGGCACATGATATATGTTATAGTGCATGCCCTTTAGCTCATGGTATGATCAGTGACATGCATTTGTTTCTTGGCTCAGGTGTATGAGATGCTGGCACATGATATGTCATAGTGCATGTGCTTTAGCACATGGTGTGGTCACTGACATGCATTTGTTTCTTGGCTCAGGTGTACTGAATGCTGTCACATGATATATGTTATAGTGCATGTGTTTTAGCTCATGGTATGGGCCTTGACACGCATTTGTTTCTTGTATTCGGTGTATGGGACGCTGGCACATGATATATGTTATAGTGCATGTGCTTTAGCTCATGGTATGGTCACTGACATGCATTTGTTTCTTGGCTCAGGTGTGTGGGATGCTGGCAAATGATACATGTTATAGTGCATGTGCTTTAGCTCATGGTATGGTCACTGAGATGCATTTATTTCTTGGCTCAGGTGTGTGGGACGCTGGCACATGAGATATGTTATAGTGCATGTGCTTTAGCTCATGGTATGGTCACAGAGATGCATTTATTTCTTGGCTCAGGTGTGTGGGACGCTGGCACATGATATATGTTACAGTGCATGCGCTTTAGCTCATGGTATGGTCACTGACATGCATTTGTTTCTTGGCTCAGGTGTACGGGATAGTGGCACATGATATATGTTATAGTGCATGCGCTTTAGCTCATGGTATGGTCACTGATATGCATTTGTTTCTTGGCTCAGATGTGTGGGACGCTGGCACAGGAGATATGTTATAGTGCATGTGATTTAGCTCAGGGTATGGTCACTGATATGCATTTTTTTCTTGGCTCAGGTGTGTGGGACGCTGGCACATGAGATATGTTATAGTGCATGCACTTTAGCTCATGGTATGGTCACTGAGATGCATTTATTTCTTGGTTCAGGTGTGTGGGACGCTGGCACATGAGATATGTTATAGTCCATGTGCTTTAGCTCATGGTATGGTCACTGAGATGCATTTATTTCTTGGCTCAGGTGTGTGGGACGCTGGCACATGATATATGTTACAGTGCATGCGCTTTAGCTCATGGTATGGTCACTGACATGCATTTGTTTCTTGGCTCTGGTGTACGGGATGGTGGCACATGATATATGTTATAGTGCATGCACTTTAGCTCATGGTATGGTCACTGACATGCATTTGTTTCTTGGCTCAGGTGTGTGGGACGCTGGCACATGAGATATGTTATAGTGCATGTGATTTAGCTCAGGGTATGGTCACTGACATGCATTTTTTTCTTGGCTCGGGTGTGTGGGACGCTGGCACATGAGATATGTTATAGTGCATGTGATTTAGCTCAGGGTATGGTCACTGACATGCATTTATTTCTTGGCTCAGGTGTGTGGGACGCTGGCACATGATATATGTTATAGTGCATGTGCTTTAGCTCATGGTATGGTCACTGACATGCATTTTTTTCTTGGCTCAGGTGTACGGGATGGTGGCACATGATATATGTTATAGTGCATGCGCTTTAGCTCATGGTATGGTCACTGACATGCATTTATTTCTTGGCTCAGGTGTGTGGGACGCTGACACATGAGATATGTTATAGTGCATGTGATTTAGTTCAGGGTATGGTCACTGACATGCATTTTTTTCTTGGCTCGGGTGTACGGGATGGTGGCACATGATATATGTTATAGTGCATGTGCTTTAGCTCATGGTATGGTCACTGACATGCATTTGTTACTTGGCTCAGGTGTATGGGACTCTGGCACATGATATATGTTATAGTGCATGTGCTTTAGCTCATGGTATGGTACCTGACATGCATTTGTTTCTTGGATCCGGTGTACGGGACTCTGGCACATGATATATGTTATAGTGCATGTGCGTTAGCTCATGGTATGGTCACTGACATGCATTTGTTTCTTGGCTCAGGTGTATGGGATTCTGGCACATGATATATGTTATAGTGCATGTGCTTTCGCTCATGGTATGATCACTGACATGCATTTGTTTCTTGGCTCAGGTGTATGGGATGCTGGCACATGATATATGTTATAGTGCATGTGCTTTAGCTCATGCTATGGTCACTGACATGCATTTGTTTCTTGGCTCAGGTGTATGGGGCACTGTCACATGATATATTTTACAGTGCATGTGCTTTAGCTCATGGTATGGTCACTGACATGCATTTGTTACTTGGCTCAGGTGTATGGGGCACTGTCACATGATATATTTTACAGTGCATGTGTTTTAGCTCATGGTATGGTACCTGACATGCATTTGTTTATTGGATCCGGTTTACGGGTCGCTGGCACATGATATATGTTATAGTGCATGCGCTTTAGCTCATGGTGTGGTCACTGACATGCATTTGTTTCTTGGCTCAGGTGTACGAGATGGTGGCACATGATATATGTTATAGTGCATGCGCATTAGCTCATGGTATGATCACTGGCATGCATTTGTTTCTTGGCTCAGGTGTATGAGACACTGGCAAATTATATATGTTATAGTGCATGTGCTTTAGTTCATGGTATGGTACCTGACATGCATTTGTTTATTGGATCTGGTGTACGGGACGCTGGCTCATGATATATGTTATAGTGCATGTGCTTTATCTCATGGTATGGTCACTGAAATGCATTTGTTTCTTGGATCAGATGTACAAAACACTGGCACATGAGATATTTTATAGTGCATGTGCTTTAGCTCATGGTATGGTCACTGATATGCATTTGTTTCTTGGCTCAGGTGTAGGAGATGGTGGCACATGAGATATTTTACAGTGCATGTGATTTAGCTCAGGGTATGGTCACTGACATGCATTTGTTTCTTGGCTCAGGTGTATGGGATGCTGTCACATGATATATGTTATAGTGCATGTTTCGCTCATGGTATGGTCACTGACATGCATTTGTTTCTTGGCTCAGGTGTATGAGATGCTGGCACATGATATATGTTATAGTGCATGTGCTTTAGCTGATGGTATGGTCACTGACATGCATTTGTTTCTTGGCTCAGGTGTATGAGACGCTGGCACATGATATATGTTATAGTGCATGTGCTTTAGCTCATGGTGTGGTCACTGACATGCATTTGTTTCTTGGCTCAGGTGTATGGGGCGCTGGCACATGATATGTTATAGTGCATGTGCTTCAGCTCATGGTATGGTCACTGGCACGCATTTGCATCGTAGCTCAGGTGTATGAGACATTGGCACATGATATATGTTATAGTGCATGTGCTTCAGCTCATGGTATGGTCACTGGCACGCATTTGCATCGTAGCTCAGGTGTATGAGACATTGGCACATGATATATGTTATAGTGCATGCGCTTTAGCTCATGGTATAGTCACTGACATGCATTTGGTTCTTGGCTCCAGTGTATGATACTCTGACACATAATATATGTTATAGTGCATGTGCTTTAGCTCATGATATGTCACTGACATGCATTTGTTTCTTGGCTCAGGTGTATGGGATGCTGGCACATGATATATGTTATAGTGCATGCGCTTTAGCTCATGGTATGGTCACTGACATGCATTTGTTTCTTGGCTCAGGTGTACGGGATGCTGGCACATGATATATGTTATAGTGCATGCACTTTAACTCATGGTATGGTCACTGACATGCATATGTTTCTTGGCTCAGGTGTATGGGACGCTGGCACATGATATATGTTATAGTGCATGTGATTTAGCTCAGGGTATGGTCACTGACATGCATTTGTTTCTTGGCTCAGGTGTACGGGATGCTGGCACATGATATATGTTATAGTGCATGCGCTTTAGCTCATGGTATGGTCACTGACATGCATTTGTTTCTTGGCTCAGGTGAATGGGATGCTGGCACATGATATATTTTATAGTGCATGTGCTTTAGCTCATGGTGTGGTCACTGACATGCATTTGTTTCTTGGCTCAGGTGTACGAGATGGTGGCACATCATATATGTTATAGTGCATGTGCATTAGCTCATGGTATTATCACTGACATGCATTTGTTACTTGGCTCAGGTGTATGGGACGCTGGCACATGATATATGTTATAGTGCATGTGCTTTAGCTCATGGTATGATCACTGGCATGCATTTGCATCGTGGCTCAGGTGTATGAGACACTGGCACATGATATATGTTATAGTGCATGCACTTTAGCTCATGGTATGGTAACTAGCATGCATTTGCTTTGTAGCTCAGGTATATGAGACACTGGCACATGATATATGTTATAGTGCATGTGCTTTAGCTCATGGTATAGTCACTGACATGCATTTGTTTCTTGGCTCAGGTCTATGGGACGCTGGCACATGATATATGTTATAGTGCATGTGCTTTAGCTCATGGTATGGTCACTGACATGCATTTGTTTCTTGGCTCAGGTCTATGGGACGCTGGCACATGATATATGTTATAGTGCATGTGCTTTAGCTCATGGTATGATCACTGGCATGCATTTGCATCGTGGCTCAGGTGTATGAGACACTGGCACATGATATATGTTATAGTGCATGTGATTTAGCTCATGCTATGGTCACTGACATGCATTTGTTTCTTGGATCAGGTGTACGGGATGCTGGCACATGATATATGTTATAGTGCATGTGCTTTAGCTCATGGTGTGGTCACTGACATGCATTTGTTTCTTGGCTCAGGTGTATGGGATGCTGGCACATGATATATGTTATAGTGCATGTCCTTTAGCTCATGGTATGGTCACTGACATGCATTTGTTTCTTGGCTCAGGTGTATGGGATGCTGGCACATGACATATGTTATAGTGCATGCTCTTTAGCTCATGGTATGGTCACTGACATGCATTTGTTTCTTGGCTCAGGTATATGGGGCGCAGGCACATGCTATATGTTATAGTGCATGTGCTTTAGCTCATGCTATGGTCACTGACATGCATTTGTTTCTTGGCTCAGGTGTATGAGAAGCTGGCACATGATATATGTTATAGTGCATGCCCTTTAGCTCATGGTATGTTCAGTGACATGCATTTGTTTCTTGGCTCAAGTGTATGAGATGCTGGCACATGATATGTCATAGTGCATGTGCTTTAGCACATGGTGTGGTCACTGACATGCATTTGTTTCTTGGCTCAGGTGTACGGGATGCTGTCACATGATATATGTTATAGTGCATGTGTTTTAGCTCATGGTATGGGCCTTGACACGCATTTGTTTCTTGTATTCGGTGTATGGGACGCTTGCACATGATATATGTTATAGTGCATGTGCTTTAGCTCATGGTATGGTCACTGACATGCATTTGTTTCTCGGCTCAGGTGTATGGGATGCTGGCACATGATACATGTTATAGTGCATGTGCTTTAGCTCATGGTATGGTCACTGAGTTGCATTTATTTCTTGGCTCAGGTGTGTGGGACGCTGGCACATGAGATATGTTATAGTGCATGTGCTTTAGCTCATGGTATGGTCACTGAGATGCATTTATTTCTTGGCTCAGGTGTGTGGGACGCTGGCACATGATATATGTTACAGTGCATGTGCTTTAGCTCATGGTATGGTCACTGACATGCATTTGTTTCTTGGCTCAGGTGTACGGGATGGTGGCACATGATATATGTTATAGTGCATGCGCTTTAGCTCATGGTATGGTCACTGACATGCATTTGTTTCTTGGCTCAGGTGTGTGGGACGCTGGCACATCATATATGTTATAGTGCATGTGCATTAGCTCATGGTATGGTCACTGACATGCATTTGTTACTTGGCTCAGGTGTATGGGACGCTGGCACATGATATATGTTATAGTGCATGTGCTTTAGCTCATGGTATGATCACTGGCATGCATTTGCATCGTGGCTCAGGTGTATGAGACACTGGCACATGATATATGTTATAGTGCATGCACTTTAGCTCATGGTATGGTAACTAGCATGCATTTGCTTTGTAGCTCAGGTGTGTGAGACACTGGCACATGATATATGTTATAGTGCATGCGCTTGAGCTCATGGTATAGTCACTGACATTGATTTGTTTCTTGGCTCAGGTCTATGGGACGCTGGCACATGATATATTTTATAGTGCATGTGCTTTAGCTCATGGTATGGTCACTGACATGCATTTGTTTCTTGGCTCAGGTCTATGGGACGCTGGAACATGATATATGTTATAGTGCATGTGCTTTAGCTCATGGTATGATCACTGGCATGCATTTGCATCGTGGCTCAGGTGTATGAGACACTGGCACATGATATATGTTATAGTGCATGTGATTTAGCTCATGCTATGGTCACTGACATGCATTTGTTTCTTGGATCAGGTGTACGGGATGCTGGCACATGATATATGTTATAGTGCATGTGCTTTAGCTCATGGTGTCGTCACTGACATGCATTTGTTTCTTGGCTCAGGTGTATGGGATGCTGGCACATGATATATGTTATAGTGCATGTCCTTTAGCTCATGGTATGGTCACTGACATGCATTTGTTTCTTGGCTCAGGTGTATGGGACGCTGGCACATGATATATGTTATAGTGCATGCTCTTTAGCTCATGGTATGGTCACTGACATGCATTTGTTTCTTGGCTCAGGTGTATGGGGCGCTGGCACATGATATATGTTATAGTGCATGTGCTTTAGCTCATGCTATGGTCACTGACATGCATTTGTTTCTTGGCTCAGGTGTATGAGATGCTGGCACATGATATATGTTATAGTGCATGCCCTTTAGCTCATGGTATGATCAGTGACATGCATTTGTTTCTTGGCTCAGGTGTATGAGATGCTGGCACATGATATGTCATAGTGCATGTGCTTTAGCACATGGTGTGGTCACTGACATGCATTTGTTTCTTGGCTCAGGTGTACTGAATGCTGTCACATGATATATGTTATAGTGCATGTGTTTTAGCTCATGGTATGGGCCTTGACACGCATTTGTTTCTTGTATTCGGTGTATGGGACGCTGGCACATGATATATGTTATAGTGCATGTGCTTTAGCTCATGGTATGGTCACTGACATGCATTTGTTTCTTGGCTCAGGTGTGTGGGATGCTGGCAAATGATACATGTTATAGTGCATGTGCTTTAGCTCATGGTATGGTCACTGAGATGCATTTATTTCTTGGCTCAGGTGTGTGGGACGCTGGCACATGAGATATGTTATAGTGCATGTGCTTTAGCTCATGGTATGGTCACAGAGATGCATTTATTTCTTGGCTCAGGTGTGTGGGACGCTGGCACATGATATATGTTACAGTGCATGCGCTTTAGCTCATGGTATGGTCACTGACATGCATTTGTTTCTTGGCTCAGGTGTACGGGATAGTGGCACATGATATATGTTATAGTGCATGCGCTTTAGCTCATGGTATGGTCACTGATATGCATTTGTTTCTTGGCTCAGATGTGTGGGACGCTGGCACAGGAGATATGTTATAGTGCATGTGATTTAGCTCAGGGTATGGTCACTGATATGCATTTTTTTCTTGGCTCAGGTGTGTGGGACGCTGGCACATGAGATATGTTATAGTGCATGCACTTTAGCTCATGGTATGGTCACTGAGATGCATTTATTTCTTGGTTCAGGTGTGTGGGACGCTGGCACATGAGATATGTTATAGTCCATGTGCTTTAGCTCATGGTATGGTCACTGAGATGCATTTATTTCTTGGCTCAGGTGTGTGGGACGCTGGCACATGATATATGTTACAGTGCATGCGCTTTAGCTCATGGTATGGTCACTGACATGCATTTGTTTCTTGGCTCTGGTGTACGGGATGGTGGCACATGATATATGTTATAGTGCATGCACTTTAGCTCATGGTATGGTCACTGACATGCATTTGTTTCTTGGCTCAGGTGTGTGGGACGCTGGCACATGAGATATGTTATAGTGCATGTGATTTAGCTCAGGGTATGGTCACTGACATGCATTTTTTTCTTGGCTCGGGTGTGTGGGACGCTGGCACATGAGATATGTTATAGTGCATGTGATTTAGCTCAGGGTATGGTCACTGACATGCATTTGTTTCTTGGCTCTGGTGTACGGGATGGTGGCACATGATATATGTTATAGTGCATGCACTTTAGCTCATGGTATGGTCACTGACATGCATTTGTTTCTTGGCTCAGGTGTGTGGGACGCTGGCACATGAGATATGTTATAGTGCATGTGATTTAGCTCAGGGTATGGTCACTGACATGCATTTTTTTCTTGGCTCGGGTGTGTGGGACGCTGGCACATGAGATATGTTATAGTGCATGTGATTTAGCTCAGGGTATGGTCACTGACATGCATTTTTTTCTTGGCTCAGGTGTACGGGATGGTGGCACATGATATATGTTATAGTGCATGCGCTTTAGCTCATGGTATGGTCACTGACATGCATTTATTTCTTGGCTCAGGTGTGTGGGACGCTGACACATGAGATATGTTATAGTGCATGTGATTTAGTTCAGGGTATGGTCACTGACATGCATTTTTTTCTTGGCTCGGGTGTACGGGATGGTGGCACATGATATATGTTATAGTGCATGTGCTTTAGCTCATGGTATGGTCACTGACATGCATTTGTTACTTGGCTCAGGTGTATGGGACTCTGGCACATGATATATGTTATAGTGCATGTGCTTTAGCTCATGGTATGGTACCTGACATGCATTTGTTTCTTGGATCCGGTGTACGGGACTCTGGCACATGATATATGTTATAGTGCATGTGCGTTAGCTCATGGTATGGTCACTGACATGCATTTGTTTCTTGGCTCAGGTGTATGGGATTCTGGCACATGATATATGTTATAGTGCATGTGCTTTCGCTCATGGTATGATCACTGACATGCATTTGTTTCTTGGCTCAGGTGTATGGGATGCTGGCACATGATATATGTTATAGTGCATGTGCTTTAGCTCATGCTATGGTCACTGACATGCATTTGTTTCTTGGCTCAGGTGTATGGGGCACTGTCACATGATATATTTTACAGTGCATGTGCTTTAGCTCATGGTATGGTCACTGACATGCATTTGTTACTTGGCTCAGGTGTATGGGGCACTGTCACATGATATATTTTACAGTGCATGTGTTTTAGCTCATGGTATGGTACCTGACATGCATTTGTTTATTGGATCCGGTTTACGGGTCGCTGGCACATGATATATGTTATAGTGCATGCGCTTTAGCTCATGGTGTGGTCACTGACATGCATTTGTTTCTTGGCTCAGGTGTACGAGATGGTGGCACATGATATATGTTATAGTGCATGCGCATTAGCTCATGGTATGATCACTGGCATGCATTTGTTTCTTGGCTCAGGTGTATGAGACACTGGCAAATTATATATGTTATAGTGCATGTGCTTTAGTTCATGGTATGGTACCTGACATGCATTTGTTTATTGGATCTGGTGTACGGGACGCTGGCTCATGATATATGTTATAGTGCATGTGCTTTATCTCATGGTATGGTCACTGAAATGCATTTGTTTCTTGGATCAGATGTACAAAACACTGGCACATGAGATATTTTATAGTGCATGTGCTTTAGCTCATGGTATGGTCACTGATATGCATTTGTTTCTTGGCTCAGGTGTAGGAGATGGTGGCACATGAGATATTTTACAGTGCATGTGATTTAGCTCAGGGTATGGTCACTGACATGCATTTGTTTCTTGGCTCAGGTGTATGGGATGCTGTCACATGATATATGTTATAGTGCATGTTTCGCTCATGGTATGGTCACTGACATGCATTTGTTTCTTGGCTCAGGTGTATGAGATGCTGGCACATGATATATGTTATAGTGCATGTGCTTTAGCTGATGGTATGGTCACTGACATGCATTTGTTTCTTGGCTCAGGTGTATGAGACGCTGGCACATGATATATGTTATAGTGCATGTGCTTTAGCTCATGGTGTGGTCACTGACATGCATTTGTTTCTTGGCTCAGGTGTATGGGGCGCTGGCACATGATATGTTATAGTGCATGTGCTTCAGCTCATGGTATGGTCACTGGCACGCATTTGCATCGTAGCTCAGGTGTATGAGACATTGGCACATGATATATGTTATAGTGCATGTGCTTCAGCTCATGGTATGGTCACTGGCACGCATTTGCATCGTAGCTCAGGTGTATGAGACATTGGCACATGATATATGTTATAGTGCATGCGCTTTAGCTCATGGTATAGTCACTGACATGCATTTGGTTCTTGGCTCCAGTGTATGATACTCTGACACATAATATATGTTATAGTGCATGTGCTTTAGCTCATGATATGTCACTGACATGCATTTGTTTCTTGGCTCAGGTGTATGGGATGCTGGCACATGATATATGTTATAGTGCATGCGCTTTAGCTCATGGTATGGTCACTGACATGCATTTGTTTCTTGGCTCAGGTGTACGGGATGCTGGCACATGATATATGTTATAGTGCATGCACTTTAACTCATGGTATGGTCACTGACATGCATATGTTTCTTGGCTCAGGTGTATGGGACGCTGGCACATGATATATGTTATAGTGCATGTGATTTAGCTCAGGGTATGGTCACTGACATGCATTTGTTTCTTGGCTCAGGTGTACGGGATGCTGGCACATGATATATGTTATAGTGCATGCGCTTTAGCTCATGGTATGGTCACTGACATGCATTTGTTTCTTGGCTCAGGTGAATGGGATGCTGGCACATGATATATTTTATAGTGCATGTGCTTTAGCTCATGGTGTGGTCACTGACATGCATTTGTTTCTTGGCTCAGGTGTACGAGATGGTGGCACATCATATATGTTATAGTGCATGTGCATTAGCTCATGGTATTATCACTGACATGCATTTGTTACTTGGCTCAGGTGTATGGGACGCTGGCACATGATATATGTTATAGTGCATGTGCTTTAGCTCATGGTATGATCACTGGCATGCATTTGCATCGTGGCTCAGGTGTATGAGACACTGGCACATGATATATGTTATAGTGCATGCACTTTAGCTCATGGTATGGTAACTAGCATGCATTTGCTTTGTAGCTCAGGTATATGAGACACTGGCACATGATATATGTTATAGTGCATGTGCTTTAGCTCATGGTATAGTCAATGACATGCATTTGTTTCTTGGCTCAGGTCTATGGGACGCTGGCACATGATATATGTTATAGTGCATGTGCTTTAGCTCATGGTATGGTCACTGACATGCATTTGTTTCTTGGCTCAGGTCTATGGGACGCTGGCACATGATATATGTTATAGTGCATGTGCTTTAGCTCATGGTATGATCACTGGCATGCATTTGCATCGTGGCTCAGGTGTATGAGACACTGGCACATGATATATGTTATAGTGCATGTGATTTAGCTCATGCTATGGTCACTGACATGCATTTGTTTCTTGGATCAGGTGTACGGGATGCTGGCACATGATATATGTTATAGTGCATGTGCTTTAGCTCATGGTGTGGTCACTGACATGCATTTGTTTCTTGGCTCAGGTGTATGGGATGCTGGCACATGATATATGTTATAGTGCATGTCCTTTAGCTCATGGTATGGTCACTGACATGCATTTGTTTCTTGGCTCAGGTGTATGGGATGCTGGCACATGACATATGTTATAGTGCATGCTCTTTAGCTCATGGTATGGTCACTGACATGCATCTGTTTCTTGGCTCAGGTATATGGGGCGCAGGCACATGCTATATGTTATAGTGCATGTGCTTTAGCTCATGCTATGGTCACTGACATGCATTTGTTTCTTGGCTCAGGTGTATGAGAAGCTGGCACATGATATATGTGATAGTGCATGCCCTTTAGCTCATGGTATGATCAGTGACATGCATTTGTTTCTTGGCTCAAGTGTATGAGATGCTGGCACATGATATGTCATAGTGCATGTGCTTTAGCACATGGTGTGGTCACTGACATGCATTTGTTTCTTGGCTCAGGTGTACGGGATGCTGTCACATGATATATGTTATAGTGCATGTGTTTTAGCTCATGGTATGGGCCTTGACACGCATTTGTTTCTTGTATTCGGTGTATGGGACGCTTGCACATGATATATGTTATAGTGCATGTGCTTTAGCTCATGGTATGGTCACTGACATGCATTTGTTTCTCGGCTCAGGTGTATGGGATGCTGGCACATGATACATGTTATAGTGCATGTGCTTTAGCTCATGGTATGGTCACTGAGTTGCATTTATTTCTTGGCTCAGGTGTGTGGGACGCTGGCACATGAGATATGTTATAGTGCATGTGCTTTAGCTCATGGTATGGTCACTGAGATGCATTTATTTCTTGGCTCAGGTGTGTGGGACGCTGGCACATGATATATGTTACAGTGCATGTGCTTTAGCTCATGGTATGGTCACTGACATGCATTTGTTTCTTGGCTCAGGTGTACGGGATGGTGGCACATGATATATGTTATAGTGCATGCGCTTTAGCTCATGGTATGGTCACTGACATGCATTTGTTTCTTGGCTCAGGTGTGTGGGACGCTGGCACATCATATATGTTATAGTGCATGTGCATTAGCTCATGGTATGGTCACTGACATGCATTTGTTACTTGGCTCAGGTGTATGGGACGCTGGCACATGATATATGTTATAGTGCATGTGCTTTAGCTCATGGTATGATCACTGGCATGCATTTGCATCGTGGCTCAGGTGTATGAGACACTGGCACATGATATATGTTATAGTGCATGCACTTTAGCTCATGGTATGGTAACTAGCATGCATTTGCTTTGTAGCTCAGGTGTGTGAGACACTGGCACATGATATATGTTATAGTGCATGCGCTTGAGCTCATGGTATAGTCACTGACATTGATTTGTTTCTTGGCTCAGGTCTATGGGACGCTGGCACATGATATATTTTATAGTGCATGTGCTTTAGCTCATGGTATGGTCACTGACATGCATTTGTTTCTTGGCTCAGGTCTATGGGACGCTGGAACATGATATATGTTATAGTGCATGTGCTTTAGCTCATGGTATGATCACTGGCATGCATTTGCATCGTGGCTCAGGTGTATGAGACACTGGCACATGATATATGTTATAGTGCATGTGATTTAGCTCATGCTATGGTCACTGACATGCATTTGTTTCTTGGATCAGGTGTACGGGATGCTGGCACATGATATATGTTATAGTGCATGTGCTTTAGCTCATGGTGTCGTCACTGACATGCATTTGTTTCTTGGCTCAGGTGTATGGGATGCTGGCACATGATATATGTTATAGTGCATGTCCTTTAGCTCATGGTATGGTCACTGACATGCATTTGTTTCTTGGCTCAGGTGTATGGGACGCTGGCACATGATATATGTTATAGTGCATGCTCTTTAGCTCATGGTATGGTCACTGACATGCATTTGTTTCTTGGCTCAGGTGTATGGGGCGCTGGCACATGATATATGTTATAGTGCATGTGCTTTAGCTCATGCTATGGTCACTGACATGCATTTGTTTCTTGGCTCAGGTGTATGAGATGCTGGCACATGATATATGTTATAGTGCATGCCCTTTAGCTCATGGTATGATCAGTGACATGCATTTGTTTCTTGGCTCAGGTGTATGAGATGCTGGCACATGATATGTCATAGTGCATGTGCTTTAGCACATGGTGTGGTCACTGACATGCATTTGTTTCTTGGCTCAGGTGTACTGAATGCTGTCACATGATATATGTTATAGTGCATGTGTTTTAGCTCATGGTATGGGCCTTGACACGCATTTGTTTCTTGTATTCGGTGTATGGGACGCTGGCACATGATATATGTTATAGTGCATGTGCTTTAGCTCATGGTATGGTCACTGACATGCATTTGTTTCTTGGCTCAGGTGTGTGGGATGCTGGCAAATGATACATGTTATAGTGCATGTGCTTTAGCTCATGGTATGGTCACTGAGATGCATTTATTTCTTGGCTCAGGTGTGTGGGACGCTGGCACATGAGATATGTTATAGTGCATGTGCTTTAGCTCATGGTATGGTCACAGAGATGCATTTATTTCTTGGCTCAGGTGTGTGGGACGCTGGCACATGATATATGTTACAGTGCATGCGCTTTAGCTCATGGTATGGTCACTGACATGCATTTGTTTCTTGGCTCAGGTGTACGGGATAGTGGCACATGATATATGTTATAGTGCATGCGCTTTAGCTCATGGTATGGTCACTGATATGCATTTGTTTCTTGGCTCAGATGTGTGGGACGCTGGCACAGGAGATATGTTATAGTGCATGTGATTTAGCTCAGGGTATGGTCACTGATATGCATTTTTTTCTTGGCTCAGGTGTGTGGGACGCTGGCACATGAGATATGTTATAGTGCATGCACTTTAGCTCATGGTATGGTCACTGAGATGCATTTATTTCTTGGTTCAGGTGTGTGGGACGCTGGCACATGAGATATGTTATAGTCCATGTGCTTTAGCTCATGGTATGGTCACTGAGATGCATTTATTTCTTGGCTCAGGTGTGTGGGACGCTGGCACATGATATATGTTACAGTGCATGCGCTTTAGCTCATGGTATGGTCACTGACATGCATTTGTTTCTTGGCTCTGGTGTACGGGATGGTGGCACATGATATATGTTATAGTGCATGCACTTTAGCTCTTGGTATGGTCACTGACATGCATTTGTTTCTTGGCTCAGGTGTGTGGGACGCTGGCACATGAGATATGTTATAGTGCATGTGATTTAGCTCAGGGTATGGTCACTGACATGCATTTTTTTCTTGGCTCGGGTGTGTGGGACGCTGGCACATGAGATATGTTATAGTGCATGTGATTTAGCTCAGGGTATGGTCACTGACATGCATTTATTTCTTGGCTCAGGTGTGTGGGACGCTGGCACATGATATATGTTATAGTGCATGTGCTTTAGCTCATGGTATGGTCACTGACATGCATTTTTTTCTTGGCTCAGGTGTACGGGATGGTGGCACATGATATATGTTATAGTGCATGCGCTTTAGCTCATGGTATGGTCACTGACATGCATTTATTTCTTGGCTCAGGTGTGTGGGACGCTGACACATGAGATATGTTATAGTGCATGTGATTTAGTTCAGGGTATGGTCACTGACATGCATTTTTTTCTTGGCTCGGGTGTACGGGATGGTGGCACATGATATATGTTATAGTGCATGTGCTTTAGCTCATGGTATGGTCACTGACATGCATTTGTTACTTGGCTCAGGTGTATGGGACTCTGGCACATGATATATGTTATAGTGCATGTGCTTTAGCTCATGGTATGGTACCTGACATGCATTTGTTTCTTGGATCCGGTGTACGGGACTCTGGCATATGATATATGTTATAGTGCATGTGCGTTAGCTCATGGTATGGTCACTGACATGCATTTGTTTCTTGGCTCAGGTGTATGGGATTCTGGCACATGATATATGTTATAGTGCATGTGCTTTCGCTCATGGTATGATCACTGACATGCATTTGTTTCTTGGCTCAGGTGTATGGGATGCTGGCACATGATATATGTTATAGTGCATGTGCTTTAGCTCAGGCTATGGTCACTGACATGCATTTGTTTCTTGGATCAGGTGTATGGGATGCTGGCACATAATATATGTTATAGTGCATGTGCTTTAGCTCATGCTATGGTCACTGACATGCATTTGTTTCTTGGCTCAGGTGTATGGGGCACTGTCACATGATATATTTTACAGTGCATGTGCTTTAGCTCATGGTATGGTCACTGACATGCATTTGTTACTTGGCTCAGGTGTATGGGGCACTGTCACATGATATATTTTACAGTGCATGTGTTTTAGCTCATGGTATGGTACCTGACATGCATTTGTTTATTGGATCCGGTTTACGGGTCGCTGGCACATGATATATGTTATAGTGCATGCGCTTTAGCTCATGGTGTGGTCACTGACATGCATTTGTTTCTTGGCTCAGGTGTACGAGATGGTGGCACATGATATATGTTATAGTGCATGCGCTTTAGCTCATGGTATGATCACTGGCATGCATTTGTTTCTTGGCTCAGGTGTATGAGACACTGGCAAATTATATATGTTATAGTGCATGTGCTTTAGTTCATGGTATGGTACCTGACATGCATTTGTTTCTTGGATCAGATGTACAAAACACTGGCACATGAGATATTTTATAGTGCATGTGCTTTAGCTCATGGTATGGTCACTGATATGCATTTGTTTCTTGGCTCAGGTGTAGGAGATGGTGGCACATGAGATATTTTACAGTGCATGTGATTTAGCTCAGGGTATGGTCACTGACATGCATTTGTTTCTTGGCTCAGGTGTACGGGATGCTGGCACATGTTATATGTTATAGTGCATGTTTCGCTCATGGTATGGTCACTGACATGCATTTGTTTCTTGGCTCAGGTGTATGAGATGCTGGCACATGATATATGTTATAGTGCATGTGCTTTAGCTGATGGTATGGTCACTGACATGCATTTGTTTCTTGGCTCAGGTGTATGAGATGCTGGCACATGATATATGTTATAGTGCATGTGCTTTAGCTCATGGTGTGGTCACTGACATGCATTTGTTTCTTGGCTCAGGTGTATGGGGCGCTGGCACATGATATGTTATAGTGCATATGCTTCAGCTCATGGTATGGTCACTGGCACGCATTTGCATCGTAGCTCAGGTGTATGAGACATTGGCACATGATATATGTTATAGTGCATGTGCTTCAGCTCATGGTATGGTCACTGGCACGCATTTGCATCGTAGCTCAGGTGTATGAGACATTGGCACATGATATATGTTATAGTGCATGCGCTTTAGCTCATGGTATAGTCACTGACATGCATTTGGTTCTTGGCTCCAGTGTATGATACTCTGACACATAATATATGTTATAGTGCATGTGCTTTAGCTCATGGTATGGTCACTGACATGCATTTGTTTCTTGGCTCAGGTGTGTGGGACGCTGGCACATCATATATGTTATAGTGCATGTGCATTAGCTCATGGTATGGTCACTGACATGCATTTGTTACTTGGCTCAGGTGTATGGGACGCTGGCACATGATATATGTTATAGTGCATGTGCTTTAGCTCATGGTATGATCACTGGCATGCATTTGCATCGTGGCTCAGGTGTATGAGACACTGGCACATGATATATGTTATAGTGCATGCACTTTAGCTCATGGTATGGTAACTAGCATGCATTTGCTTTGTAGCTCAGGTGTATGAGACACTGGCACATGATATATGTTATAGTGCATGCGCTTTAGCTCATGGTATAGTCACTGACATGCATTTGTTTCTTGGCTCAGGTCTATGGGACGCTGGCACATGATATATTTTATAGTGCATGTGCTTTAGCTCATGGTATGGTCACTGACATGCATTTGTTTCTTGGCTCAGGTCTATGGGACGCTGGAACATGATATAGGTTATAGTGCATGTGCTTTAGCTCATGGTATGATCACTGGCATGCATTTGCATCGTGGCTCAGGTGTATGAGACACTGGCACATGATATATGTTATAGTGCATGTGATTTAGCTCATGCTATGGTCACTGACATGCATTTGTTTCTTGGATCAGGTGTACGGGATGCTGGCACATGATATATGTTATAGTGCATGTGCTTTAGCTCATGGTGTCGTCACTGACATGCATTTGTTTCTTGGCTCAGGTGTATGGGATGCTGGCACATGATATATGCTATAGTGCATGTCCTTTAGCTCATGGTATGGTCACTGACATGCATTTGTTTCTTGGCTCAGGTGTATGGGACGCTGGCACATGATATATGTTATAGTGCATGCTCTTTAGCTCATGGTATGGTCACTGACATGCATTTGTTTCTTGGCTCAGGTGTATGGGGCGCTGGCACATGATATATGTTATAGTGCATGTGCTTTAGCTCATGCTATGGTCACTGACATGCATTTGTTTCTTGGCTCAGGTGTATGAGATGCTGGCACATGATAAATGTTATAGTGCATGCCCTTTAGCTCATGGTATGATCAGTGACATGCATTTGTTTCTTGGCTCAGGTGTATGAGATGCTGGCACATGATATGTCATAGTGCATGTGCTTTAGCACATGGTGTGGTCACTGACATGCATTTGTTTCTTGGCTCAGGTGTACGGAATGCCGTCACATGATATATGTTATAGTGCATGTGTTTTAGCTCATGGTATGGGCCTTGACACGCATTTGTTTCTTGTATTCGGTGTATGGGACGCTGGCACATGATATATGTTATAGTGCATGTGCTTTAGCTCATGGTATGGTCACTGACATGCATTTGTTTCTTGGCTCAGGTGTGTGGGATGCTGGCAAATGATACATGTTATAGTGCATGTGCTTTAGCTCATGGTATGGTCACTGAGATGCATTTATTTCTTGGCTCAGGTGTGTGGGACGCTGGCACATGACATATGTTATAGGGCATGTGCTTTAGCTCATGGTATGGTCACAGAGATGCATTTATTTCTTGGCTCAGGTGTGTGGGACGCTGGCACATGATATATGTTACAGTGCATGCGCTTTAGCTCATGGTATGGTCACTGACATGCATTTGTTTCTTGGCTCAGGTGTACGGGATAGTGGCACATGATATATGTTATAGTGCATGCGCTTTAGCTCATGGTATGGTCACTGACATGCATTTGTTTCTTGGCTCAGATGTGTGGGACGCTGGCACATGAGATATGTTATAGTGCATGTGATTTAGCTCAGGGTATGGTCACTGATATGCATTTTTTTCTTGGCTCAGGTGTGTGGGACGCTGGCACATGAGATATGTTATAGTGCATGTGCTTTAGCTCATGGTATGGTCACTGAGATGCATTTATTTCTTGGCTCAGGTGTGTGGGACGCTGGCACATGAGATATGTTATAGTGCATGTGCTTTAGCTCATGCTATGGTCACTGAGATGCATTTGTTTCTTGTATCAGATGTACAAGACGCTGGCACATGAGATATTTTACAGTGCATGCGCTTTAGCTCATGGTATGGTCACTGACATGCATTTGTTTCTTGGCTCTGGTGTACGGGATGGTGGCACATGATATATGTTATAGTGCATGCGCTTTAGCTCATGGTATGGTCACTGACATGCAATTGTTTCTTGGCTCAGGTGTGTGGGACGCTGGCACATGAGATATGTTATAGTGCATGTGATTTAGCTCAGGGTATGGTCACTGAGATGCATTTATTTCTTGGTTCAGGTGTGTGGGACGCTGGCACATGAGATATGTTATAGTCCATGTGCTTTAGCTCATGGTATGGTCACTGAGATGCATTTATTTCTTGGCTCAGGTGTGTGGGACGCTGGCACATGATATATGTTACAGTGCATGCGCTTTAGCTCATGGTATGGTCACTGACATGCATTTGTTTCTTGGCTCTGGTGTACGGGATGGTGGCACATGATATATGTTATAGTGCATGCACTTTAGCTCATGGTATGGTCACTGACATGCATTTGTTTCTTGGCTCAGGTGTGTGGGACGCTGGCACATGAGATATGTTATAGTGCATGTGATTTAGCTCAGGGTATGGTCACTGACATGCATTTTTTTCTTGGCTCGGGTGTGTGGGACGCTGGCACATGAGATATGTTATAGTGCATGTGATTTAGCTCAGGGTATGGTCACTGACATGCATTTATTTCTTGGCTCAGGTGTGTGGGACGCTGGCACATGATATATGTTATAGTGCATGTGCTTTAGCTCATGGTATGGTCACTGACATGCATTTTTTTCTTGGCTCAGGTGTACGGGATGGTGGCACATGATATATGTTATAGTGCATGCGCTTTAGCTCATGGTATGGTCACTGACATGCATTTATTTCTTGGCTCAGGTGTGTGGGACGCTGACACATGAGATATGTTATAGTGCATGTGATTTAGTTCAGGGTATGGTCACTGACATGCATTTTTTTCTTGGCTCGGGTGTACGGGATGGTGGCACATGATATATGTTATAGTGCATGTGCTTTAGCTCATGGTATGGTCACTGACATGCATTTGTTACTTGGCTCAGGTGTATGGGAATCTGGCACATGATATATGTTATAGTGCATGTGCTTTAGCTCATGGTATGGTACCTGACATGCATTTGTTTCTTGGATCCGGTGTACGGGACTCTGGCACATGATATATGTTATAGTGCATGTGCGTTAGCTCATGGTATGGTCACTGACATGCATTTGTTTCTTGGCTCAGGTGTATGGGATTCTGGCACATGATATATGTTATAGTGCATGTGCTTTCACTCATGGTATGATCACTGACATGCATTTGTTTCTTGGCTCAGGTGTATGGGATGCTGGCACATGATATATGTTATAGTGCATGTGCTTTAGCTCATGCTATGGTCACTGACATGCATTTGTTTCTTGGCTCAGGTGTATGGGGCACTGTCACATGATATATTTTACAGTGCATGTGCTTTAGCTCATGGTATGGTCACTGACATGCATTTGTTACTTGGCTCAGGTGTATGGGGCACTGTCACATGATATATTTTACAGTGCATGTGTTTTAGCTCATGGTGTGGTCACTGACATGCATTTGTTTCTTGGCTCAGGTGTACGAGATGGTGGCACATGATATATGTTATAGTGCATGCGCATTAGCTCATGGTATGATCACTGGCATGCATTTGTTTCTTGGCTCAGGTGTATGAGACACTGGCAAATTATATATGTTATAGTGCATGTGCTTTAGTTCATGGTATGGTACCTGACATGCATTTGTTTATTGGATCTGGTGTACGGGACGCTGGCTCATGATATATGTTATAGTGCATGTGCTTTATCTCATGGTATGGTCACTGAAATGCATTTGTTTCTTGGATCAGATGTACAAAACACTGGCACATGAGATATTTTATAGTGCATGTGCTTTAGCTCATGGTATGGTCACTGATATGCATTTGTTTCTTGGCTCAGGTGTAGGAGATGGTGGCACATGAGATATTTTACAGTGCATGTGATTTAGCTCAGGGTATGGTCACTGACATGCATTTGTTTCTTGGCTCAGGTGTATGGGATGCTGGCACATGATATATGTTATAGTGCATGTTTCGCTCATGGTATGGTCACTGACATGCATTTGTTTCTTGGCTCAGGTGTATGAGATGCTGGCACATGATATATGTTATAGTGCATGTGCTTTAGCTGATGGTATGGTCACTGACATGCATTTGTTTCTTGGCTCAGGTGTATGAGACGCTGGCACATGATATATGTTATAGTGCATGTGCTTTAGCTCATGGTGTGGTCACTGACATGCATTTGTTTCTTGGCTCAGGTGTATGGGGCGCTGGCACATGATATGTTATAGTGCATGTGCTTCAGCTCATGGTATGGTCACTGGCACGCATTTGCATCGTAGCTCAGGTGTATGAGACATTGGCACATGATATATGTTATAGTGCATGTGCTTCAGCTCATGGTATGGTCACTGGCACGCATTTGCATCGTAGCTCAGGTGTATGAGACATTGGCACATGATATATGTTATAGTGCATGCGCTTTAGCTCATGGTATAGTCACTGACATGCATTTGGTTCTTGGCTCCAGTGTATGATACTCTGACACATAATATATGTTATAGTGCATGTGCTTTAGCTCATGATATGTCACTGACATGCATTTGTTTCTTGGCTCAGGTGTATGGGATGCTGACACATGATATATGTTATAGTGCATGCGCTTTAGCTCATGGTATGGTCACTGACATGCATTTGTTTCTTGGCTCAGGTGTACGGGATGCTGGCACATGATATATGTTATAGTGCATGCACTTTAACTCATGGTATGGTCACTGACATGCATATGTTTCTTGGCTCAGGTGTATGGGACGCTGGCACATGATATATGTTATAGTGCATGTGATTTAGCTCAGGGTATGGTCACTGACATGCATTTGTTTCTTGGCTCAGGTGTACGGGATGCTGGCACATGATATATGTTATAGTGCATGCGCTTTAGCTCATGGTATGGTCACTGACATGCATTTGTTTCTTGGCTCAGGTGAATGGGATGCTGGCACATGATATATTTTATAGTGCATGTGCTTTAGCTCATGGTGTGGTCACTGACATGCATTTGTTTCTTGGCTCAGGTGTACGAGATGGTGGCACATCATATATGTTATAGTGCATGTGCATTAGCTCATGGTATTATCACTGACATGCATTTGTTACTTGGCTCAGGTGTATGGGACGCTGGCACATGACATATGTTATAGTGCATGTGCTTTAGCTCATGGTATGATCACTGGCATGCATTTGCATCGTGGCTCAGGTGTATGAGACACTGGCACATGATATATGTTATAGTGCATGCACTTTAGCTCATGGTATGGTAACTAGCATGCATTTGCTTTGTAGCTCAGGTATATGAGACACTGGCACATGATATATGTTATAGTGCATGCGCTTTAGCTCATGGTATAGTCACTGACATGCATTTGTTTCTTGGCTCAGGTCTATGGGACGCTGGCACATGATATATGTTATAGTGCATGTGCTTTAGCTCATGGTATGGTCACTGACATGCATTTGTTTCTTGGCTCAGGTCTATGGGACGCTGGCACATGATATATGTTATAGTGCATGTGCTTTAGCTCATGGTATGATCACTGGCATGCATTTGCATCGTGGCTCAGGTGTATGAGACACTGGCACATGATATATGTTATAGTGCATGTGATTTAGCTCATGCTATGGTCACTGACATGCATTTGTTTCTTGGATCAGGTGTACGGGATGCTGGCACATGATATATGTTATAGTGCATGTGCTTTAGCTCATGGTGTGGTCACTGACATGCATTTGTTTCTTGGCTCAGGTGTATGGGATGCTGGCACATGATATATGTTATAGTGCATGTCCTTTAGCTCATGGTATGGTCACTGACATGCATTTGTTTCTTGGCTCAGGTGTATGGGATGCTGGCACATGATATATGTTATAGTGCATGCTCTTTAGCTCATGGTATGGTCACTGACATGCATTTGTTTCTTGGCTCAGGTATATGGGGCGCAGGCACATGCTATATGTTATAGTGCATGTGCTTTAGCTCATGCTATGGTCACTGACATGCATTTGTTTCTTGGCTCAGGTGTATGAGACGCTGGCACATGATATATGTTATAGTGCATGCCCTTTAGCTCATGGTATGATCAGTGACATGCATTTGTTTCTTGGCTCAAGTGTATGAGATGCTGGCACATGATATGTCATAGTGCATGTGCTTTAGCACATGGTGTGGTCACTGACATGCATTTGTTTCTTGGCTCAGGTGTACGGGATGCTGTCACATGATATATGTTATAGTGCATGTGTTTTAGCTCATGGTATGGGCCTTGACACGCATTTGTTTCTTGTATTCGGTGTATGGGACGCTTGCACATGATATATGTTATAGTGCATGTGCTTTAGCTCATGGTATGGTCACTGACATGCATTTGTTTCTCGGCTCAGGTGTATGGGATGCTGGCACATGATACATGTTATAGTGCATGTGCTTTAGCTCATGGTATGGTCACTGAGTTGCATTTATTTCTTGGCTCAGGTGTGTGGGACGCTGGCACATGAGATATGTTATAGTGCATGTGCTTTAGCTCATGGTATGGTCACTGAGATGCATTTATTTCTTGGATCAGGTGTGTGGGACGCTGGCACATGATATATGTTACAGTGCATGTGCTTTAGCTCATGGTATGGTCACTGACATGCATTTGTTTCTTGGCTCAGGTGTACGGGATGGTGGCACATGATATATGTTATAGTGCATGCGCTTTAGCTCATGGTATGGTCACTGACATGCATTTGTTTCTTGGCTCAGGTGTGTGGGACGCTGGCACATCATATATGTTATAGTGCATGTGCATTAGCTCATGGTATGGTCACTGACATGCATTTGTTACTTGGCTCAGGTGTATGGGACGCTGGCACATGATATATGTTATAGTGCATGTGCTTTAGCTCATGGTATGATCACTGGCATGCATTTGCATCGTGGCTCAGGTGTATGAGACACTGGCACATGATATATGTTATAGTGCATGCACTTTAGCTCATGGTATGGTAACTAGCATGCATTTGCTTTGTAGCTCAGGTGTATGAGACACTGGCACATGATATATGTTATAGTGCATGCGCTTTAGCTCATGGTATAGTCACTGACATTGATTTGTTTCTTGGCTCAGGTCTATGGGACGCTGGCACATGATATATTTTATAGTGCATGTGCTTTAGCTCATGGTATGGTCACTGACATGCATTTGTTTCTTGGCTCAGGTCTATGGGACGCTGGAACATGATATATGTTATAGTGCATGTGCTTTAGCTCATGGTATGATCACTGGCATGCATTTGCATCGTGGCTCAGGTGTATGAGACACTGGCACATGATATATGTTATAGTGCATGTGATTTAGCTCATGCTATGGTCACTGACATGCATTTGTTTCTTGGATCAGGTGTACGGGATGCTGGCACATGATATATGTTATAGTGCATGTGCTTTAGCTCATGGTGTCGTCACTGACATGCATTTGTTTCTTGGCTCAGGTGTATGGGATGCTGGCACATGATATATGTTATAGTGCATGTCCTTTAGCTCATGGTATGGTCACTGACATGCATTTGTTTCTTGGCTCAGGTGTATGGGACGCTGGCACATGATATATGTTATAGTGCATGCTCTTTAGCTCATGGTATGGTCACTGACATGCATTTGTTTCTTGGCTCAGGTGTATGGGGCGCTGGCACATGATATATGTTATAGTGCATGTGCTTTAGCTCATGCTATGGTCACTGACATGCATTTGTTTCTTGGCTCAGGTGTATGAGATGCTGGCACATGATATATGTTATAGTGCATGCCCTTTAGCTCATGGTATGATCAGTGACATGCATTTGTTTCTTGGCTCAGGTGTATGAGATGCTGGCACATGATATATGTCATAGTGCATGTGCTTTAGCACATGGTGTGGTCACTGACATGCATTTGTTTCTTGGCTCAGGTGTACTGAATGCTGTCACATGATATATGTTATAGTGCATGTGTTTTAGCTCATGGTATGGGCCTTGACACGCATTTGTTTCTTGTATTCGGTGTATGGGACGCTGGCACATGATATATGTTATAGTGCATGTGCTTTAGCTCATGGTATGGTCACTGACATGCATTTGTTTCTTGGCTCAGGTGTGTGGGATGCTGGCAAATGATACATGTTATAGTGCATGTGCTTTAGCTCAGGGTATGGTCACTGAGATGCATTTATTTCTTGGCTCAGGTGTGTGGGACGCTGGCACATGAGATATGTTATAGTGCATGTGCTTTAGCTCATGGTATGGTCACAGAGATGCATTTATTTCTTGGCTCAGGTGTGTGGGACGCTGGCACATGATATATGTTACAGTGCATGCGCTTTAGCTCATGGTATGGTCACTGACATGCATTTGTTTCTTGGCTCAGGTGTACGGGATAGTGGCACATGATATATGTTATAGTGCATGCGCTTTAGCTCATGGTATGGTCACTGATATGCATTTGTTTCTTGGCTCAGATGTGTGGGACGCTGGCACAGGAGATATGTTATAGTGCATGTGATTTAGCTCAGGGTATGGTCACTGATATGCATTTTTTTCTTGGCTCAGGTGTGTGGGACGCTGGCACATGAGATATGTTATAGTGCATGTGCTTTAGCTCATGGTATGGTCACTGAGATGCATTTATTTCTTGGCTCAGGTGTGTGGGACGCTGGCACATGAGATATGTTATAGTGCATGTGCTTTAGCTCATGCTATGGTCACTGAGATGCATTTGTTTCTTGTATCAGATGTACAAGACGCTGGCACATGAGATATTTTACAGTGCATGCGCTTTAGCTCATGGTATGGTCACTGAGATGCATTTATTTCTTGGTTCAGGTGTGTGGGACGCTGGCACATGAGATATGTTATAGTCCATGTGCTTTAGCTCATGGTATGGTCACTGACATGCATTTGTTTCTTGGCTCTGGTGTACGGGATGGTGGCACATGATATATGTTATAGTGCATGCGCTTTAGCTCATGGTATGGTCACTGACATGCATTTGTTTCTTGGCTCTGGTGTACGGGATGGTGGCACATGATATATGTTATAGTGCATGCGCTTTAGCTCATGGTATGGTCACTGACATGCAATTGTTTCTTGGCTCAGGTGTGTGGGACGCTGGCACATGAGATATGTTATAGTGCATGTGATTTAGCTCAGGGTATGGTCACTGAGATGCATTTATTTCTTGGTTCAGGTGTGTGGGACGCTGGCACATGAGATATGTTATAGTCCATGTGCTTTAGCTCATGGTATGGTCACTGAGATGCATTTATTTCTTGGCTCAGGTGTGTGGGACGCTGGCACATGATATATGTTACAGTGCATGCGCTTTAGCTCATGGTATGGTCACTGACATGCATTTGTTTCTTGGCTCTGGTGTACGGGATGGTGGCACATGATATATGTTATAGTGCATGCACTTTAGCTCATGGTATGGTCACTGACATGCATTTGTTTCTTGGCTCAGGTGTGTGGGACGCTGGCACATGAGATATGTTATAGTGCATGTGATTTAGCTCAGGGTATGGTCACTGACATGCATTTTTTTCTTGGCTCGGGTGTGTGGGACGCTGGCACATGAGATATGTTATAGTGCATGTGATTTAGCTCAGGGTATGGTCACTGACATGCATTTATTTCTTGGCTCAGGTGTGTGGGACGCTGGCACATGATATATGTTATAGTGCATGTGCTTTAGCTCATGGTATGGTCACTGACATGCATTTTTTTCTTGGCTCAGGTGTACGGGATGGTGGCACATGATATATGTTATAGTGCATGCGCTTTAGCTCATGGTATGGTCACTGACATGCATTTATTTCTTGGCTCAGGTGTGTGGGACGCTGACACATGAGATATGTTATAGTGCATGTGATTTAGTTCAGGGTATGGTCACTGACATGCATTTTTTTCTTGGCTCGGGTGTACGGGATGGTGGCACATGATATATGTTATAGTGCATGTGCTTTAGCTCATGGTATGGTCACTGACATGCATTTGTTTCTTGGTTCAGGTGTACGGGACGCTGGCACATGATATATGTTATAGTGCATGTGCTTTAGCTCATGGTATGGTCACTGACATGCATTTGTTACTTGGCTCAGGTGTATGGGAATCTGGCACATGATAAATGTTATAGTGCATGTGCTTTAGCTCATGGTATGGTACCTGACATGCATTTGTTTCTTGGATCCGGTGTACGGGACTCTGGCACATGATATATGTTATAGTGCATGTGCGTTAGCTCATGGTATGGTCACTGACATGCATTTGTTTCTTGGCTCAGGTGTATGGGATTCTGGCACATGATATATGTTATAGTGCATGTGCTTTCGCTCATGGTATGATCACTGACATGCATTTGTTTCTTGGCTCAGGTGTATGGGATGCTGGCACATGATATATGTTATAGTGCATGTGCTTTAGCTCATGCTATGGTCACTGACATGCATTTGTTTCTTGGCTCAGGTGTATGGGGCACTGTCACATGATATATTTTACAGTGCATGTGCTTTAGCTCATGGTATGGTCACTGACATGCATTTGTTACTTGGCTCAGGTGTATGGGGCACTGTCACATGATATATTTTACAGTGCATGTGTTTTAGCTCATGGTATGGTACCTGACATGCATTTGTTTATTGGATCCGGTTTACGGGTCGCTGGCACATGATATATGTTATAGTGCATGCGCTTTAGCTCATGGTGTGGTCACTGACATGCATTTGTTTCTTGGCTCAGGTGTACGAGATGGTGGCACATGATATATGTTATAGTGCATGCGCATTAGCTCATGGTATGATCACTGGCATGCATTTGTTTCTTGGCTCAGGTGTATGAGACACTGGCAAATTATATATGTTATAGTGCATGTGCTTTAGTTCATGGTATGGTACCTGACATGCATTTGTTTATTGGATCTGGTGTACGGGACGCTGGCTCATGATATATGTTATAGTGCATGTGCTTTATCTCATGGTATGGTCACTGAAATGCATTTGTTTCTTGGATCAGATGTACAAAACACTGGCACATGAGATATTTTATAGTGCATGTGCTTTAGCTCATGGTATGGTCACTGATATGCATTTGTTTCTTGGCTCAGGTGTAGGAGATGGTGGCACATGAGATATTTTACAGTGCATGTGATTTAGCTCAGGGTATGGTCACTGACATGCATTTGTTTCTTGGCTCAGGTGTATGGGATGCTGGCACATGATATATGTTATAGTGCATGTTTCGCTCATGGTATGGTCACTGACATGCATTTGTTTCTTGGCTCAGGTGTATGAGATGCTGGCACATGATATATGTTATAGTGCATGTGCTTTAGCTGATGGTATGGTCACTGACATGCATTTGTTTCTTGGCTCAGGTGTATGAGACGCTGGCACATGATATATGTTATAGTGCATGTGCTTTAGCTCATGGTGTGGTCACTGACATGCATTTGTTTCTTGGCTCAGGTGTATGGGGCGCTGGCACATGATATGTTATAGTGCATGTGCTTCAGCTCATGGTATGGTCACTGGCACGCATTTGCATCGTAGCTCAGGTGTATGAGACATTGGCACATGATATATGTTATAGTGCATGTGCTTCAGCTCATGGTATGGTCACTGGCACGCATTTGCATCGTAGCTCAGGTGTATGAGACATTGGCACATGATATATGTTATAGTGCATGCGCTTTAGCTCATGGTATAGTCACTGACATGCATTTGGTTCTTGGCTCAGGTGTATGAGACACTGGCACATGATATATGTTATAGTGCATGTGCTTTAGCTCATGGTATGGTCACTGACATGCATTTGTTTCTTGGCTCAGGTGTATGGGATGCTGGCACATGATATATGTTATAGTGCATGTGCTTTAGCTCATGGTATGGTCACTGACATGCATTTGTTTCTTGGCTCAGGTGTATGATACTCTGACACATAATATATGTTATAGTGCATGTGCTTTAGCTCATGATATGTCACTGACATGCATTTGTTTCTTGGCTCAGGTGTATGGGATGCTGGCACATGATATATGTTATAGTGCATGCGCTTTAGCTCATGGTATGGTCACTGACATGCATTTGTTTCTTGGCTCAGGTGTACGGGATGCTGGCACATGATATATGTTATAGTGCATGCACTTTAACTCATGGTATGGTCACTGACATGCATATGTTTCTTGGCTCAGGTGTATGGGACGCTGGCACATGATATATGTTATAGTGCATGTGATTTAGCTCAGGGTATGGTCACTGACATGCATTTGTTTCTTGGCTCAGGTGTACGGGATGCTGGCACATGATATATGTTATAGTGCATGCGCTTTAGCTCATGGTATGGTCACTGACATGCATTTGTTTCTTGGCTCAGGTGAATGGGATGCTGGCACATGATATATTTTATAGTGCATGTGCTTTAGCTCATGGTGTGGTCACTGACATGCATTTGTTTCTTGGCTCAGGTGTACGAGATGGTGGCACATCATATATGTTATAGTGCATGTGCATTAGCTCATGGTATTATCACTGACATGCATTTGTTACTTGGCTCAGGTGTATGGGACGCTGGCACATGATATATGTTATAGTGCATGTGCTTTAGCTCATGGTATGATCACTGGCATGCATTTGCATCGTGGCTCAGGTGTATGAGACACTGGCACATGATATATGTTATAGTGCATGCACTTTAGCTCATGGTATGGTAACTAGCATGCATTTGCTTTGTAGCTCAGGTATATGAGACACTGGCACATGATATATGTTATAGTGCATGCGCTTTAGCTCATGGTATAGTCACTGACATGCATTTGTTTCTTGGCTCAGGTCTATGGGACGCTGGCACATGATATATGTTATAGTGCATGTGCTTTAGCTCATGGTATGGTCACTGACATGCATTTGTTTCTTGGCTCAGGTCTATGGGACGCTGGCACATGATATATGTTATAGTGCATGTGCTTTAGCTCATGGTATGATCACTGGCATGCATTTGCATCGTGGCTCAGGTGTATGAGACACTGGCACATGATATATGTTATAGTGCATGTGATTTAGCTCATGCTATGGTCACTGACATGCATTTGTTTCTTGGATCAGGTGTACCGGATGCTGGCACATGATATATGTTATAGTGCATGTGCTTTAGCTCATGGTGTGGTCACTGACATGCATTTGTTTCTTGGCTCAGGTGTATGGGATGCTGGCACATGATATATGTTATAGTGCATGTCCTTTAGCTCATGGTATGGTCACTGACATGCATTTGTTTCTTGGCTCAGGTGTATGGGATGCTGGCACATGATATATGTTATAGTGCATGCTCTTTAGCTCATGGTATGGTCACTGACATGCATTTGTTTCTTGGCTCAGGTATATGGGGCGCAGGCACATGCTATATGTTATAGTGCATGTGCTTTAGCTCATGCTATGGTCACTGACATGCATTTGTTTCTTGGCTCAGGTGTATGAGACGCTGGCACATGATATATGTTATAGTGCATGCCCTTTAGCTCATGGTATGATCAGTGACATGCATTTGTTTCTTGGCTCAAGTGTATGAGATGCTGGCACATGATATGTCATAGTGCATGTGCTTTAGCACATGGTATTATCACTGACATGCATTTGTTACTTGGCTCAGGTGTATGGGACGCTGGCACATGATATATGTTATAGTGCATGTGCTTTAGCTCATGGTATGATCACTGGCATGCATTTGCATCGTGGCTCAGGTGTCTGAGACACTGGCACATGATATATGTTATAGTGCATGCACTTTAGCTCATGGTATGGTAACTAGCATGCATTTGCTTTGTAGCTCAGGTGTATGAGACACTGGCACATGATATATGTTATAGTGCATGCGTTTAGCTCATGGTATAGTCACTGACATGCATTTGTTTCTTGGCTCAGGTCTATGGGATGCTGGCACATGATATATGTTATAGTGCATGTGCTTTAGCTCATGGTATGGTCACTGACATGCATTTGTTTCTTGGCTCAGGTCTATGGGACGCTGGCACATGATATATGTTATAGTGCATGTGCTTTAGCTCATGGTATGATCACTGGCATGCATTTGCATCGTGGCTCAGGTGTATGAGACACTGGCACATGATATATGTTATAGTGCATGTGATTTAGCTCATGCTATGGTCACTGACATGCATTTGTTTCTTGGATCAGGTGTACGGGATGCTGGCACATGATATATGTTATAGTGCATGTGCTTTAGCTCATGGTGTGGTCACTGACATGCATTTGTTTCTTGGCTCAGGTGTATGGGATGCTGGCACATGATATATGTTATAGTGCATGTCCTTTAGCTCATGGTATGGTCACTGACATGCATTTGTTTCTTGGCTCAGGTGTATGGGACGCTGGCACATGATATATGTTATAGTGCATGCTCTTTAGCTCATGGTATGGTCACTGACATCTATTTGTTTCTTGGCTCAGGTGTATGGGGCGCTGGCACATGATATATGTTATAGTGCATGTGCTTTAGCTCATGCTATGGTCACTGACATGCATTTGTTTCTTGGCTCAGGTGTATGAGACGCTGGCACATGATATATGTTATAGTGCATGCCCTTTAGCTCATGGTATGATCAGTGACATGCATTTGTTTCTTGGCTCAGGTGTTTGAGATGCTGGCACATGATATGTCATAGTGCATGTGCTTTAGCACATGGTGTGGTCACTGACATGCATTTGTTTCTTGGCTCAGGTGTACGGGATGCTGTCACATGATATATGTTATAGTGCATGTGTTTTAGCTCATGGTATGGGCCTTGACACGCATTTGTTTCTTGTATTCGGTGTATGGGACGCTGGCACATGATATATGTTATAGTGCATGTGATTTAGCTCATGCTATGGTCACTGACATGCATTTGTTTCTTGGATCAGGTGTACGGGATGCTGGCACATGATATATGTTATAGTGCATGTGCGTTAGCTCATGGTATGGTCACTGACATGCATTTGTTTCTTGGCTCAGGTGTATGGGATTCTGGCACATGATATATGTTATAGTGCATGTGCTTTCGCTCATGGTATGATCACTGACATGCATTTGTTTCTTGGCTCAGGTGTATGGGATGCTGGCACATGATATATGTTATAGTGCATGTGCTTTAGCTCAGGCTATGGTCACTGACATGCATTTGTTTCTTGGATCAGGTGTATGGGATGCTGGCACATGATATATGTTATAGTGCATGTGCTTTAGCTCATGCTATGGTCACTGACATGCATTTGTTTCTTGGCTCAGGTGTATGGGGCACTGTCACATGATATATTTTACAGTGCATGTGCTTTAGCTCATGGTATGGTCACTGACATGCATTTGTTACTTGGCTCAGGTGTATGGGGCACTGTCACATGATATATTTTACAGTGCATGTGTTTTAGCTCATGGTATGGTACCTGACATGCATTTGTTTATTGGATCCGGTTTACGGGTCGCTGGCACATGATATATATTATAGTGCATGCGCTTTAGCTCATGCTGTGGTCACTGACATGCATTTGTTTCTTGGCTCAGGTGTACGAGATGGTGGCACATGATATATGTTATAGTGCATGCGCTTTAGCTCATGGTATGATCACTGGCATGCATTTGTTTCTTGGCTCAGGTGTATGAGACACTGGCAAATTATATATGTTATAGTGCATGTGCTTTAGTTCATGGTATGGTACCTGACATGCATTTGTTTATTGGATCTGGTGTACGGGACGCTGGCTCATGATATATGTTATAGTGCATGTGCTTTATCTCATGGTATGGTCACTGAAATGCATTTGTTTCTTGGATCAGATGTACAAAACACTGGCACATGAGATATTTTATAGTGCATGTGCTTTAGCTCATGGTATGGTCACTGATATGCATTTGTTTCTTGGCTCAGGTGTAGGAGATGGTGGCACATGAGATATTTTACAGTGCATGTGATTTAGCTCAGGGTATGGTCACTGACATGCATTTGTTTCTTGGCTCAGGTGTACGGGATGCTGGCACATGATATATGTTATAGTGCATGTTTCGCTCATGGTATGGTCACTGACATGCATTTGTTTCTTGGCTCAGGTGTATGAGACGCTGGCACGTGATATATGTTATTGTGCATGTGCTTTAGCTCATGGTATGGTCACTGACATGCATGTGTTATTTGGCTCAGGTGTACGGGATGGTGACACATGATATATGTTACAGTGCATGTGCTTTAGCTCATGGTATGGTACCTGACATGCATTTGTTTATTGGATCCGGTTTACGGGTCGCTGGCACATGATATATGTTATAGTGCATGCGCTTTAGCTCATGGTGTGGTCACTGACATGCATTTGTTTCTTGGATCAGGTGTACGAGATGGTGGCACATGATATATGTTATAGTGCATGCGCTTTAGCTCATGGTATGGTCACTGACATGCATTTGTTTCTTGGCTCAGGTGTACGGGATGGTGGCGCATGATATATGTTATAGTGCATGCGCTTTAGCTCATGGTATGGTCACTGACATGCATTTGTTTCTTGGCTCAGGTGTGTGGGACGCTGGCACATGAGATATGTTATAGTGCATGTGCTTTAGCTCATGGTATGGTCACTGAGATGCATTTATTTCTTGGCTCCAGTGTATGATACTCTGACACATAATATATGTTATAGTGCATGTGCTTTAGCTCATGATATGTCACTGACATGCATTTGTTTCTTGGCTCAGGTGTATGGGATGCTGGCACATGATATATGTTATAGTGCATGCGCTTTAGCTCATGGTATGGTCACTGACATGCATTTGTTTCTTGGCTCAGGTGTACGGGATGCTGGCACATGATATATGTTATAGTGCATGCACTTTAACTCATGGTATGGTCACTGACATGCATATGTTTCTTGGCTCAGGTGTATGGGACGCTGGCACATGATATATGTTATAGTGCATGTGATTTAGCTCAGGGTATGGTCACTGACATGCATTTGTTTCTTGGCTCAGGTGTACGGGATGCTGGCACATGATATATGTTATAGTGCATGCGCTTTAGCTCATGGTATGGTCACTGACATGCATTTGTTTCTTGGCTCAGGTGAATGGGATGCTGGCACATGATATATTTTATAGTGCATGTGCTTTAGCTCATGGTGTGGTCACTGACATGCATTTGTTTCTTGGCTCAGGTGTACGAGATGGTGGCACATCATATATGTTATAGTGCATGTGCATTAGCTCATGGTATTATCACTGACATGCATTTGTTACTTGGCTCAGGTGTAAGGGACGCTGGCACATGATATATGTTATAGTGCATGTGCTTTAGCTCATGGTATGATCACTGGCATGCATTTGCATCGTGGCTCAGGTGTCTGAGACACTGGCACATGATATATGTTATAGTGCATGCACTTTAGCTCATGGTATGGTAACTAGCATGCATTTGCTTTGTAGCTCAGGTGTATGAGACACTGGCACATGATATATGTTATAGTGCATGCGTTTAGCTCATGGTATAGTCACTGACATGCATTTGTTTCTTGGCTCAGGTCTATGGGATGCTGGCACATGATATATGTTATAGTGCATGTGCTTTAGCTCATGGTATGGTCACTGACATGCATTTGTTTCTTGGCTCAGGTCTATGGGACGCTGGCACATGATATATGTTATAGTGCATGTGCTTTAGCTCATGGTATGATCACTGGCATGCATTTGCATCGTGGCTCAGGTGTATGAGACACTGGCACATGATATATGTTATAGTGCATGTGATTTAGCTCATGCTATGGTCACTGACATGCATTTGTTTCTTGGATCAGGTGTACGGGATGCTGGCACATGATATATGTTATAGTGCATGTGCTTTAGCTCATGGTGTGGTCACTGACATGCATTTGTTTCTTGGCTCAGGTGTATGGGATGCTGGCACATGATATATGTTATAGTGCATGTCCTTTAGCTCATGGTATGGTCACTGACATGCATTTGTTTCTTGGCTCAGGTGTATGGGACGCTGGCACATGATATATGTTATAGTGCATGCTCTTTAGCTCATGGTATGGTCACTGACATCTATTTGTTTCTTGGCTCAGGTGTATGGGGCGCTGGCACATGATATATGTTATAGTGCATGTGCTTTAGCTCATGCTATGGTCACTGACATGCATTTGTTTCTTGGCTCAGGTGTATGAGACGCTGGCACATGATATATGTTATAGTGCATGCCCTTTAGCTCATGGTATGATCAGTGACATGCATTTGTTTCTTGGCTCAGGTGTTTGAGATGCTGGCACATGATATGTCATAGTGCATGTGCTTTAGCACATGGTGTGGTCACTGACATGCATTTGTTTCTTGGCTCAGGTGTACGGGATGCTGTCACATGATATATGTTATAGTGCATGTGTTTTAGCTCATGGTATGGGCCTTGACACGCATTTGTTTCTTGTATTCGGTGTATGGGACGCTGGCACATGATATATGTTATAGTGCATGTGATTTAGCTCATGCTATGGTCACTGACATGCATTTGTTTCTTGGATCAGGTGTACGGGATGCTGGCACATGATATATGTTATAGTGCATGTGCGTTAGCTCATGGTATGGTCACTGACATGCATTTGTTTCTTGGCTCAGGTGTATGGGATTCTGGCACATGATATATGTTATAGTGCATGTGCTTTCGCTCATGGTATGATCACTGACATGCATTTGTTTCTTGGCTCAGGTGTATGGGATGCTGGCACATGATATATGTTATAGTGCATGTGCTTTAGCTCAGGCTATGGTCACTGACATGCATTTGTTTCTTGGATCAGGTGTATGGGATGCTGGCACATGATATATGTTATAGTGCATGTGCTTTAGCTCATGCTATGGTCACTGACATGCATTTGTTTCTTGGCTCAGGTGTATGGGGCACTGTCACATGATATATTTTACAGTGCATGTGCTTTAGCTCATGGTATGGTCACTGACATGCATTTGTTACTTGGCTCAGGTGTATGGGGCACTGTCACATGATATATTTTACAGTGCATGTGTTTTAGCTCATGGTATGGTACCTGACATGCATTTGTTTATTGGATCCGGTTTACGGGTCGCTGGCACATGATATATGTTATAGTGCATGCGCTTTAGCTCATGCTGTGGTCACTGACATGCATTTGTTTCTTGGCTCAGGTGTACGAGATGGTGGCACATGATATATGTTATAGTGCATGCGCTTTAGCTCATGGTATGATCACTGGCATGCATTTGTTTCTTGGCTCAGGTGTATGAGACACTGGCAAATTATATATGTTATAGTGCATGTGCTTTAGTTCATGGTATGGTACCTGACATGCATTTGTTTATTGGATCTGGTGTACGGGACGCTGGCTCATGATATATGTTATAGTGCATGTGCTTTATCTCATGGTATGGTCACTGAAATGCATTTGTTTCTTGGATCAGATGTACAAAACACTGGCACATGAGATATTTTATAGTGCATGTGCTTTAGCTCATGGTATGGTCACTGATATGCATTTGTTTCTTGGCTCAGGTGTAGGAGATGGTGGCACATGAGATATTTTACAGTGCATGTGATTTAGCTCAGGGTATGGTCACTGACATGCATTTGTTTCTTGGCTCAGGTGTACGGGATGCTGGCACATGATATATGTTATAGTGCATGTTTCGCTCATGGTATGGTCACTGACATGCATTTGTTTCTTGGCTCAGGTGTATGAGATGCTGGCACATGATATATGTTATAGTGCATGTGCTTTAGCTGATGGTATGGTCACTGACATGCATTTGTTTCTTGGCTCAGGTGTATGAGACGCTGGCACATGATATATGTTATAGTGCATGTGCTTTAGCTCATGGTGTGGTCACTGACATGCATTTGTTTCTTGGCTCAGGTGTATGGGGCGCTGGCACATGATATGTTATAGTGCATATGCTTCAGCTCATGGTATGGTCACTGGCACGCATTTGCATCGTAGCTCAGGTGTATGAGACATTGGCACATGATATATGTTATAGTGCATGTGCTTCAGCTCATGGTATGGTCACTGGCACGCATTTGCATCGTAGCTCAGGTGTATGAGACATTGGCACATGATATATGTTATAGTGCATGCGCTTTAGCTCATGGTATAGTCACTGACATGCATTTGGTTCTTGGCTCCAGTGTATGATACTCTGACACATAATATATGTTATAGTGCATGTGCTTTAGCTCATGGTATGGTCACTGACATGCATTTGTTTCTTGGCTCAGGTGTGTGGGACGCTGGCACATCATATATGTTATAGTGCATGTGCATTAGCTCATGGTATGGTCACTGACATGCATTTGTTACTTGGCTCAGGTGTATGGGACGCTGGCACATGATATATGTTATAGTGCATGTGCTTTAGCTCATGGTATGATCACTGGCATGCATTTGCATCGTGGCTCAGGTGTATGAGACACTGGCACATGATATATGTTATAGTGCATGCACTTTAGCTCATGGTATGGTAACTAGCATGCATTTGCTTTGTAGCTCAGGTGTATGAGACACTGGCACATGATATATGTTATAGTGCATGCGCTTTAGCTCATGGTATAGTCACTGACATGCATTTGTTTCTTGGCTCAGGTCTATGGGACGCTGGCACATGATATATTTTATAGTGCATGTGCTTTAGCTCATGGTATGGTCACTGACATGCATTTGTTTCTTGGCTCAGGTCTATGGGACGCTGGAACATGATATATGTTATAGTGCATGTGCTTTAGCTCATGGTATGATCACTGGCATGCATTTGCATCGTGGCTCAGGTGTATGAGACACTGGCACATGATATATGTTATAGTGCATGTGATTTAGCTCATGCTATGGTCACTGACATGCATTTGTTTCTTGGATCAGGTGTACGGGATGCTGGCACATGATATATGTTATAGTGCATGTCCTTTAGCTCATGGTATGGTCACTGACATGCATTTGTTTCTTGGCTCAGGTGTATGGGACGCTGGCACATGATATATGTTATAGTGCATGCTCTTTAGCTCATGGTATGGTCACTGACATGCATTTGTTTCTTGGCTCAGGTGTATGGGGCGCTGGCACATGATATATGTTATAGTGCATGTGTTTTAGCTCATGCTATGGTCACTGACATGCATTTGTTTCTTGGCTCAGGTGTATGAGATGCTGGCACATGATATATGTTATAGTGCATGCCCTTTAGCTCATGGTATGATCAGTGACATGCATTTGTTTCTTGGCTCAGGTGTATGAGATGCTGGCACATGATATGTCATAGTGCATGTGCTTTAGCACATGGTGTGGTCACTGACATGCATTTGTTTCTTGGCTCAGGTGTACGGAATGCTGTCACATGATATATGTTATAGTGCATGTGTTTTAGCTCATGGTATGGGCCTTGACACGCATTTGTTTCTTGTATTCGGTGTATGGGACGCTGGCACATGATATATGTTATAGTGCATGTGCTTTAGCTCATGGTATGGTCACTGACATGCATTTGTTTCTTGGCTCAGGTGTGTGGGATGCTGGCAAATGATACATGTTATAGTGCATGTGCTTTAGCTCATGGTATGGTCACTGAGATGCATTTATTTCTTGGCTCAGGTGTGTGGGATGCTGGCACATGAGATATGTTATAGTGCATGTGCTTTAGCTCATGGTATGGTCACAGAGATGCATTTATTTCTTGGCTCAGGTGTGTGGGACGCTGGCACATGATATATGTTACAGTGCATGCGCTTTAGCTCATGGTATGGTCACTGACATGCATTTGTTTCTTGGCTCAGGTGTACGGGATAGTGGCACATGATATATGTTATAGTGCATGCGCTTTAGCTCATGGTATGGTCACTGACATGCATTTGTTTCTTGGCTCAGATGTGTGGGACGCTGGCACATGAGATATGTTATAGTGCATGTGACTTAGCTCAGGGTATGGTCACTGATATGCATTTTTTTCTTGGCTCAGGTGTGTGGGACGCTGGCACATGAGATATGTTATAGTGCATGTGCTTTAGCTCATGGTATGGTCACTGAGATGCATTTATTTCTTGGCTCAGGTGTGTGGGACGCTGGCACATGAGATATGTTATAGTGCATGTGCTTTAGCTCATGCTATGGTCACTGAGATGCATTTGTTTCTTGTATCAGATGTACAAGACGCTGGCACATGAGATATTTTACAGTGCATGCGCTTTAGCTCATGGTATGGTCACTGAGATGCTTTTATTTCTTGGTTCAGGTGTGTGGGACGCTGGCACATGAGATATGTTATAGTCCATGTGCTTTAGCTCATGGTATGGTCACTGAGATGCATTTATTTCTTGGCTCAGGTGTGTGGGACGCTGGCACATGATATATGTTACAGTGCATGCGCTTTAGCTCATGGTATGGTCACTGACATGCATTTGTTTCTTGGCTCTGGTGTACGGGATGGTGGCACATGATATATGTTATAGTGCATGCACTTTAGCTCATGGTATGGTCACTGACATGCATTTGTTTCTTGGCTCAGGTGTGTGGGACGCTGGCACATGAGATTTGTTATAGTGCATGTGATTTAGCTCAGGGTATGGTCACTGACATGCATTTTTTTCTTGGCTCGGGTGTGTGGGACGCTGGCACATGAGATATGTTATAGTGCATGTGATTTAGCTCAGGGTATGGTCACTGACATGCATTTATTTCTTGGCTCAGGTGTGTGGGACGCTGGCACATGATATATGTTATAGTGCATGTGCTTTAGCTCATGGTATGGTCACTGACATGCATTTTTTTCTTGGCTCAGGTGTACGGGATGCTGTCACATGATATATGTTATAGTGCATGTGTTTTAGCTCATGGTATGGGCCTTGACACGCATTTGTTTCTTGTATTCGGTGTATGGGACGCTGGCACATGATATATGTTATAGTGCATGTGATTTAGCTCATGCTATGGTCACTGACATGCATTTGTTTCTTGGATCAGGTGTACGGGATGCTGGCACATGATATATGTTATAGTGCATGTGCGTTAGCTCATGGTATGGTCACTGACATGCATTTGTTTCTTGGCTCAGGTGTATGGGATTCTGGCACATGATATATGTTATAGTGCATGTGCTTTCGCTCATGGTATGATCACTGACATGCATTTGTTTCTTGGCTCAGGTGTATGGGATGCTGGCACATGATATATGTTATAGTGCATGTGCTTTAGCTCAGGCTATGGTCACTGACATGCATTTGTTTCTTGGATCAGGTGTATGGGATGCTGGCACATGATATATGTTATAGTGCATGTGCTTTAGCTCATGCTATGGTCACTGACATGCATTTGTTTCTTGGCTCAGGTGTATGGGGCACTGTCACATGATATATTTTACAGTGCATGTGCTTTAGCTCATGGTATGGTCACTGACATGCATTTGTTACTTGGCTCAGGTGTATGGGGCACTGTCACATGATATATTTTACAGTGCATGTGTTTTAGCTCATGGTATGGTACCTGACATGCATTTGTTTATTGGATCCGGTTTACGGGTCGCTGGCACATGATATATGTTATAGTGCATGCGCTTTAGCTCATGCTGTGGTCACTGACATGCATTTGTTTCTTGGCTCAGGTGTACGAGATGGTGGCACATGATATATGTTATAGTGCATGCGCTTTAGCTCATGGTATGATCACTGGCATGCATTTGTTTCTTGGCTCAGGTGTATGAGACACTGGCAAATTATATATGTTATAGTGCATGTGCTTTAGTTCATGGTATGGTCACTGACATGCATTTGTTTATTGGATCTGGTGTACGGGACGCTGGCTCATGATATATGTTATAGTGCATGTGCTTTATCTCATGGTATGGTCACTGAAATGCATTTGTTTCTTGGATCAGATGTACAAAACACTGGCACATGAGATATTTTATAGTGCATGTGCTTTAGCTCATGGTATGGTCACTGATATGCATTTGTTTCTTGGCTCAGGTGTAGGAGATGGTGGCACATGAGATATTTTACAGTGCATGTGATTTAGCTCAGGGTATGGTCACTGACATGCATTTGTTTCTTGGCTCAGGTGTACGGGATGCTGGCACATGATATATGTTATAGTGCATGTTTCGCTCATGGTATGGTCACTGACATGCATTTGTTTCTTGGCTCAGGTGTATGAGATGCTGGCACATGATATATGTTATAGTGCATGTGCTTTAGCTGATGGTATGGTCACTGACATGCATTTGTTTCTTGGCTCAGGTGTATGAGACGCTGGCACATGATATATGTTATAGTGCATGTGCTTTAGCTCATGGTGTGGTCACTGACATGCATTTGTTTCTTGGCTCAGGTGTATGGGGCGCTGGCACATGATATGTTATAGTGCATATGCTTCAGCTCATGGTATGGTCACTGGCACGCATTTGCATCGTAGCTCAGGTGTATGAGACATTGGCACATGATATATGTTATAGTGCATGTGCTTCAGCTCATGGTATGGTCACTGGCACGCATTTGCATCGTAGCTCAGGTGTATGAGACATTGGCACATGATATATGTTATAGTGCATGCGCTTTAGCTCATGGTATAGTCACTGACATGCATTTGGTTCTTGGCTCCAGTGTATGATACTCTGACACATAATATATGTTATAGTGCATGTGCTTTAGCTCATGGTATGGTCACTGACATGCATTTGTTTCTTGGCTCAGGTGTGTGGGACGCTGGCACATCATATATGTTATAGTGCATGTGCATTAGCTCATGGTATGGTCACTGACATGCATTTGTTACTTGGCTCAGGTGTATGGGACGCTGGCACATGATATATGTTATAGTGCATGTGCTTTAGCTCATGGTATGATCACTGGCATGCATTTGCATCGTGGCTCAGGTGTATGAGACACTGGCACATGATATATGTTATAGTGCATGCACTTTAGCTCATGGTATGGTAACTAGCATGCATTTGCTTTGTAGCTCAGGTGTATGAGACACTGGCACATGATATATGTTATAGTGCATGCGCTTTAGCTCATGGTATAGTCACTGACATGCATTTGTTTCTTGGCTCAGGTCTATGGGACGCTGGCACATGATATATTTTATAGTGCATGTGCTTTAGCTCATGGTATGGTCACTGACATGCATTTGTTTCTTGGCTCAGGTCTATGGGACGCTGGAACATGATATATGTTATAGTGCATGTGCTTTAGCTCATGGTATGATCACTGGCATGCATTTGCATCGTGGCTCAGGTGTATGAGACACTGGCACATGATATATGTTATAGTGCATGTGATTTAGCTCATGCTATGGTCACTGACATGCATTTGTTTCTTGGATCAGGTGTACGGGATGCTGGCACATGATATATGTTATAGTGCATGTGCTTTAGCTCATGGTGTCGTCACTGACATGCATTTGTTTCTTGGCTCAGGTGTATGGGATGCTGGCACATGATATATGTTATAGTGCATGTCCTTTAGCTCATGGTATGGTCACTGACATGCATTTGTTTCTTGGCTCAGGTGTATGGGACGCTGGCACATGATATATGTTATAGTGCATGCTCTTTAGCTCATGGTATGGTCACTGACATGCATTTGTTTCTTGGCTCAGGTGTATGGGGCGCTGGCACATGATATATGTTATAGTGCATGTGCTTTAGCTCATGCTATGGTCACTGACATGCATTTGTTTCTTGGCTCAGGTGTATGAGATGCTGGCACATGATATATGTTATAGTGCATGCCCTTTAGCTCATGGTATGATCAGTGACATGCATTTGTTTCTTGGCTCAGGTGTATGAGATGCTGGCACATGATATGTCATAGTGCATGTGCTTTAGCACATGGTGTGGTCACTGACATGCATTTGTTTCTTGGCTCAGGTGTACGGAATGCTGTCACATGATATATGTTATAGTGCATGTGTTTTAGCTCATGGTATGGGCCTTGACACGCATTTGTTTCTTGTATTCGGTGTATGGGACGCTGGCACATGATATATGTTATAGTGCATGTGCTTTAGCTCATGGTATGGTCACTGACATGCATTTGTTTCTTGGCTCAGGTGTGTGGGATGCTGGCAAATGATACATGTTATAGTGCATGTGCTTTAGCTCATGGTATGGTCACTGAGATGCATTTATTTCTTGGCTCAGGTGTGTGGGACGCTGGCACATGAGATATGTTATAGTGCATGTGCTTTAGCTCATGGTATGGTCACAGAGATGCATTTATTTCTTGGCTCAGGTGTGTGGGACGCTGGCACATGATATATGTTACAGTGCATGCGCTTTAGCTCATGGTATGGTCACTGACATGCATTTGTTTCTTGGCTCAGGTGTACGGGATAGTGGCACATGATATATGTTATAGTGCATGCGCTTTAGCTCATGGTATGGTCACTGACATGCATTTGTTTCTTGGCTCAGATGTGTGGGACGCTGGCACATGAGATATGTTATAGTGCATGTGACTTAGCTCAGGGTATGGTCACTGATATGCATTTTTTTCTTGGCTCAGGTGTGTGGGACGCTGGCACATGAGATATGTTATAGTGCATGTGCTTTAGCTCATGGTATGGTCACTGAGATGCATTTATTTCTTGGCTCAGGTGTGTGGGACGCTGGCACATGAGATATGTTATAGTGCATGTGCTTTAGCTCATGCTATGGTCACTGAGATGCATTTGTTTCTTGTATCAGATGTACAAGACGCTGGCACATGAGATATTTTACAGTGCATGCGCTTTAGCTCATGGTATGGTCACTGAGATGCTTTTATTTCTTGGTTCAGGTGTGTGGGACGCTGGCACATGAGATATGTTATAGTCCATGTGCTTTAGCTCATGGTATGGTCACTGAGATGCATTTATTTCTTGGCTCAGGTGTGTGGGACGCTGGCACATGATATATGTTACAGTGCATGCGCTTTAGCTCATGGTATGGTCACTGACATGCATTTGTTTCTTGGCTCTGGTGTACGGGATGGTGGCACATGATATATGTTATAGTGCATGCACTTTAGCTCATGGTATGGTCACTGACATGCATTTGTTTCTTGGCTCAGGTGTGTGGGACGCTGGCACATGAGATTTGTTATAGTGCATGTGATTTAGCTCAGGGTATGGTCACTGACATGCATTTTTTTCTTGGCTCGGGTGTGTGGGACGCTGGCACATGAGATATGTTATAGTGCATGTGATTTAGCTCAGGGTATGGTCACTGACATGCATTTATTTCTTGGCTCAGGTGTGTGGGACGCTGGCACATGATATATGTTATAGTGCATGTGCTTTAGCTCATGGTATGGTCACTGACATGCATTTTTTTCTTGGCTCAGGTGTACGGGATGGTGGCACATGATATATGTTATAGTGCATGCGCTTTAGCTCATGGTATGGTCACTGACATGCATTTATTTCTTGGCTCAGGTGTGTGGGACGCTGACACATGAGATATGTTATAGTGCATGTGATTTAGTTCAGGGTATGGTCACTGACATGCATTTTTTTCTTGGCTCGGGTGTACGGGATGGTGGCACATGATATATGTTATAGTGCATGTGCTTTAGCTCATGGTATGGTCACTGACATGCATTTGTTACTTGGCTCAGGTGTATGGGACTCTGGCACATGATATATGTTATAGTGCATGTGCTTTAGCTCATGGTATGGTACCTGACATGCATTTGTTTCTTGGATCCGGTGTACGGGACTCTGGCACATGATATATGTTATAGTGCATGTGCGTTAGCTCATGGTATGGTCACTGACATGCATTTGTTTCTTGGCTCAGGTGTATGGGATTCTGGCACATGATATATGTTATAGTGCATGTGCTTTAGCTCATGCTATGGTCACTGACATGCATTTGTTTCTTGGCTCAGGTGTATGGGGCACTGTCACATGATATATTTTACAGTGCATGTGCTTTAGCTCATGGTATGGTCACTGACATGCATTTGTTACTTGGCTCAGGTGTATGGGGCACTGTCACATGATATATTTTACAGTGCATGTGTTTTAGCTCATGGTATGGTACCTGACATGCATTTGTTTATTGGATCCGGTTTACGGGTCGCTGGCACATGATATATGTTATAGTGCATGCGCTTTAGCTCATGGTGTGGTCACTGACATGCATTTGTTTCTTGGCTCAGGTGTACGAGATGGTGGCACATGATATATGTTATAGTGCATGCGCTTTAGCTCATGGTATGATCACTGGCATGCATTTGTTTCTTGGCTCAGGTGTATGAGACACTGGCAAATTATATATGTTATAGTGCATGTGCTTTAGTTCATGGTATGGTACCTGACATGCATTTGTTTATTGGATCTGGTGTACGGGACGCTGGCTCATGATATATGTTATAGTGCATGTGCTTTATCTCATGGTATGGTCACTGAAATGCATTTGTTTCTTGGATCAGATGTACAAAACACTGGCACATGAGATATTTTATAGTGCATGTGCTTTAGCTCATGGTATGGTCACTGATATGCATTTGTTTCTTGGCTCAGGTCTATGGGACGCTGGCACATGATATATGTTATAGTGCATGTGCTTTAGCTCATGGTATGATCACTGGCATGCATTTGCATCGTGGCTCAGGTGTATGAGACACTGGCACATGATATATGTTATAGTGCATGTGATTTAGCTCATGCTATGGTCACTGACATGCATTTGTTTCTTTGATCAGGTGTACGGGATGCTGGCACATGATATATGTTATAGTGCATGTGCTTTAGCTCATGGTGTGGTCACTGACATGCATTTGTTTCTTGGCTCAGGTGTATGGGATGCTGGCACATGATATATGTTATAGTGCATGCGCTTTAGCTCATGGTATGGTCACTGACATGCATTTGTTTCTTGGCTCTGGTGTACGGGATGGTGGCACATGATATATGTTATAGTGCATGCACTTTAGCTCATGGTATGGTCACTGACATGCATTTGTTTCTTGGCTCAGGTGTGTGGGACGCTGGCACATGAGATATGTTATAGTGCATGTGATTTAGCTCAGGGTATGGTCACTGACATGCATTTTTTTCTTGGCTCAGGTGTGTGGGACGCTGGCACATGAAATATGTTATAGTGCATGTGATTTAGCTCAGGGTATGGTCACTGACATGCATTTTTTTCTTGGCTCAGGTGTGTGGGACACTGGCACATGAGATATGTTATAGTGCATGTGATTTAGCTCAGGGTATGGTCACTGACATGCATTTATTTCTTGGCTCAGGTGTGTGGGACGCTGGCACATGATATATGTTATAGTGCATGTGCTTTAGCTCATGGTATGGTCACTGACATGCATTTTTTTCTTGGCTCAGGTGTACGGGATGGTGGCACATGATATATGTTATAGTGCATGCGCTTTAGCTCATGGTATGGTCACTGACATGCATTTATTTCTTGGCTCAGGTGTGTGGGACTCTGGCACATGATATACGTTATAGTGCATGTGCTTTAGCTCATGGTATGGTCACTGACATGCATTTGTTTCTTGGCTCAGGTGTATGAGACGCTGGCACATGATATATGTTATTGTGCATGTGCTTTAGCTCATGGTATGATCACTGACATGCATTTGTTTCTTGGCTCAGGTGTATGGGATGCTGGCACATGATATATGTTATAGTGCATGTGCTTTAGCTCAGGCTATGGTCACTGACATGCATTTGTTTCTTGGATCAGATATACAAGATGCTGGCACATTATATATGTTATAGTACATGTGCTTTAGCTCATGGTGTGGTCACTGACATGCATTTGTTTCTTGGATCAGATGTACAAGACGCTGGCACATGAGATATTTTACAGTGCATGCGCTTTAGCTCATGGTATGGTCAGTGACATGCATTTGTTTCTTGGCTCAGGTGTACGGGATGCTGGCACATGAGATATGTTATAGTGCATGTGATTTAGTTCAGGGTATGGTCACTGACATGCATTTTATTCTTGGCTCAGGTGTACGGGATTGTGGCACATGATATATGTTATAGTGCATGTGCTTTAGCTCATGGTATGGTCACTGACATGCATTTGTTTCTTGGATCAGATGTACAAGACGCTGGCACATGAGATATTTTACAGTGCATGTGCTTTAGCTCATGGTATGGTCACTGACATGCATTTGTTTCTTGGCTCAGGTGTATGAGACGCTGGCACATGATATATGTTATAGTGCATGTGCTTTAGCTCATGGTATGGTCACTGACATGCATTTGTTTCTTGGATCAGATGTACAAGACGCTGGCACAAGAGATATTTTACAGTGCATGCGCTTTAGCTCATGGTATGGTCAGTGACATGCATTTGTTTCTTGGCTCAGGTGTACGGGATGCTGGCACATGAGATATGTTATATTGCATGTGATTTAGCTCAGGGTATGGTCACTGACATGCATTTTTTTCTTGGCTCAGGTGTGTGGGACGCTGGCACATGAGATATGTTATAGTGCATGTGATTTAGCTCAGGGTATGGTCACTGACATGCATTTATTTCTTGGCTCAGGTGTGTGGGACGCTGGCACATGATATATGTTATAGTGCATGTGCTTTAGCTCATGGTATGGTCACTGACATGCATTTTTTTCTTGGCTCAGGTGTACGGGATGGTGGCACATGATATATGTTATAGTGCATGCGCTTTAGCTCATGGTATGGTCACTGACATGCATTTATTTCTTGGCTCAGGTGTGTGGGACACTGACACATGATATATGTTATAGTGCATGTGCTTTAGCTCATGGTATGGTACCTGACATGCATTTTTTTCTTGGATCCGGTGTACGGGACTCTGGCACATGATATATGTTATAGTGCATGTGCTTTAGCTCATGGTATGATCACTGACATGCATTTGTTTCTTGGCTCAGGTGTATGGGATGCTGGCACATGAGATATGTTATAGTGCATGTGATTTAGTTCAGGGTATGGTCACTGACATGCATTTTATTCTTGGCTCAGGTGTACGGGATTGTGGCACATGATATATGTTATAGTGCATGTGCTTTAGCTCATGGTATGGTCACTGACATGCATTTGTTTCTTGGATCAGATGTACAAGACGATGGCACATGAGATATTTTACAGTGCATGTGCTTTAGCTCATGGTATGGTCACTGACATGCATTTGTTTCTTGGCTCAGGTGTATGAGACGCTGGCACATGATATATGTTATAGTGCATGTGCTTTAGCTCATGGTATGGTCACTGACATGCATTCGTTTCTTGGATCAGATGTACAAGACGCTGGCACATGAGATATTTTACAGTGCATGTGCTTTAGCTCATGGTATGGTCACTGACATGCATTTGTTTCTTGGCTCAGGTGTATGAGACGCTGGCACATGATATATGTTATAGTGCATGTGCTTTAGCTCATGGTATGGTCACTGACATGCATTTGTTTCTTGGATCAGATGTACAAGACGCTGGCACATGAGATATTTTACAGTGCATGTGCTTTAGCTCATGGTATGGTCACTGACATGCATTTGTTTCTTGGCTCAGGTGTATGAGACGCTGGCACATGATATATGTTATAGTGCATGTGCTTTAGCTCATGGTATGGTCACTGATATGCATTTGTTTCTTGGATCAGATGTACAAGACGCTGGCACATGAGATATTTTACAGTGCATGCGCTTTAGCTCATGGTATGGTCACTGACATGCATTTGTTTCTTGGCTCAGGTGTACGGGATGCTGGCACATGAGATATGTTATAGTGCATGTGATTTAGTTCAGGGTATGGTCACTGACATGCATTTTATTCTTGGCTCAGGTGTACGGGATTGTGGCACATGATATATGTTATAGTGCATGTGCTTTAGCTCATGGTATGGTCACTGACATGCATTTGTTTCTTGGATCAGATGTACAAGACGCTGGCACATGAGATATTTTACAGTGCATGTGCTTTAGCTCATGGTATGGTCACTGACATGCATTTGTTTCTTGGCTCAGGTGTATGAGACTCTGGCACATGATATACGTTATTGTGCATGTGCTTTAGCTCATTGTATGGTCACTGACATGCATTTGTTTCTTGGCTCAGGTGTATGAGACGCTGGCACATGATATATGTTATTGTGCATGTGCTTTAGCTCATGGTATGGTCACTGACATGCATGTGTTATTTGGCTCAGGTGTATGGGATGGTGACACATGATATATGTTATAGTGCATGTGCTTTAGCTCATGGTATGGTACCTGACATGTATTTGTTTATTGGATCCGGTTTACGGGTCGCTGGCACATGATATATGTTATAGTGCATGCGCTTTAGCTCATGGTGTGGTCACTGACATGCATTTGTTTCTTGGCTCAGGTGTACGAGATAGTGGCACATGATATATGTTATAGTGCATGCGCTTTAGCTCATGGTATGATCACTGGCATGCATTTGTTTCTTGGCTCAGGTGTATGAGACGCTGGCACATGATATATGTTATAGTGCATGCTCTTTAGCTCATGGTATGGTCACTGACATGCATTTGTTTCTTGGCTCAGGTGTATGGGGCGCTGGCACATGATATATGTTATAGTGCATGTGCTTTAGCTCATGCTATGGTCACTGACATGCATTTGTTTCTTGGCTCAGGTGTATGAGATGCTGGCACATGATATATGTTATAGTGCATGCCCTTTAGCTCATGGTATGATCAGTGACATGCATTTGTTTCTTGGCTCAGGTGTATGAGATGCTGGCACATGATATGTCATAGTGCATGTGCTTTAGCACATGGTGTGGTCACTGACATGCATTTGTTTCTTGGCTCAGGTGTACGGAATGCTGTCACATGATATATGTTATAGTGCATGTGTTTTAGCTCATGGTATGGGCCTTGACACGCATTTGTTTCTTGTATTCGGTGTATGGGACGCTGGCACATGATATATGTTATAGTGCATGTGCTTTAGCTCATGGTATGGTCACTGACATGCATTTGTTTCTTGGCTCAGGTGTGTGGGATGCTGGCAAATGATACATGTTATAGTGCATGTGCTTTAGCTCATGGTATGGTCACTGAGATGCATTTATTTCTTGGCTCAGGTGTGTGGGACGCTGGCACATGAGATATGTTATAGTGCATGTGCTTTAGCTCATGGTATGGTCACAGAGATGCATTTATTTCTTGGCTCAGGTGTGTGGGACGCTGGCACATGATATATGTTACAGTGCATGCGCTTTAGCTCATGGTATGGTCACTGACATGCATTTGTTTCTTGGCTCGGTGTACGGGATAGTGGCACATGATATATGTTATAGTGCATGTGCTTTAGCTCATGGTATGGTCACTGAGATGCATTTATTTCTTGGCTCAGGTGTGTGGGACGCTGGCACATGATATATGCTACAGTGCATGCGCTTTAGCTCATGGTATGGTCACTGACATGCATTTGTTTCTTGGCTCTGGTGTACGGGATGGTGGCACATGATATATGTTATAGTGCATGCACTTTAGCTCATGGTATGGTCACTGACATGCATTTGTTTCTTGGCTCAGGTGTGTGGGACGCTGGCACATGAGATATGTTATAGTGCATGTGATTTAGCTCAGGGTATGGTCACTGACATGCATTTTTTTCTTGGCTCGGGTGTGTGGGACGCTGGCACATGAGATATGTTATAGTGCATGTGATTTAGCTCAGGGTATGGTCACTGACATGCATTTATTTCTTGGCTCAGGTGTGTGGGACGCTGGCACATGATATATGTTATAGTGCATGTGCTTTAGCTCATGGTATGGTCACTGACATGCATTTTTTTCTTGGCTCAGGTGTACGGGATGGTGGCACATGATATATGTTATAGTGCATGCGCTTTAGCTCATGGTATGGTCACTGACATGCATTTATTTCTTGGCTCAGGTGTGTGGGACGCTGACACATGAGATATGTTATAGTGCATGTGATTTAGTTCAGGGTATGGTCACTGACATGCATTTTTTTCTTGGCTCGGGTGTACAGGATGGTGGCACATGATATATGTTATAGTGCATGTGCTTTAGCTCATGGTATGGTCACTGACATGCATTTGTTACTTGGCTCAGGTGTATGGGACTCTGGCACATGATATATGTTATAGTGCATGTGCTTTAGCTCATGGTATGGTACCTGACATGCATTTGTTTCTTGGATCCGGTGTACGGGACTCTGGCACATGATATATGTTATAGTGCATGTGCGTTAGCTCATGGTATGGTCACTGACATGCATTTGTTTCTTGGCTCAGGTGTATGGGATTCTGGCACATGATATATGTTATAGTGCATGTGCTTTTGCTCATGGTATGATCACTGACATGCATTTGTTTCTTGGCTCAGGTGTATGGGATGCTGGCACATGATATATGTTATAGTGCATGTGCTTTAGCTCAGGCTATGGTCACTGACATGCATTTGTTTCTTGGATCAGGTGTATGGGATGCTGGCACATGATATATGTTATAGTGCATGTGCTTTAGCTCATGCTATGGTCACTGACATGCATTTGTTTCTTGGCTCAGGTGTATTGTCCGCTGGCACATGATATATGTTATAGCCCATGTGCTTTTGCTCATGATATGTTCAATGACATGCATTTGATTCTTGTCTCAGGTGTATGGGACGCTGGCACATGATATGTTATAGTGCATGTGCTTTAGCTCATGGTGTGCTCACTGACATGCATTTGTTACTTGGCTCAGGTGTATGAGATGGTGGCACATGATATATGTTATAGTGCATGTGATTTAGCTCATGGTATGATCACTGGCATGCATTTGCATCGTAGCTCAGGTGTATGAGACACTGGCACATGATATATGTTATAGTGCATGCGCTTTAGCTCATGGTATGGTCACTGACATGCATTTGTTTCTTGGCTCAGGTGTATGAGACTCTGGCACATGATATATGTTATAGTGCATGTACTTTAGCTCATGGTATGGTCACTGACATGCATTTTATTCTTGGCTCAGGTGTACGGGATGCTGACACATGATATATGTTATAGTGCATGCTCTTTAGCTCATGGTATGGTAACTGACATGAATTTGCTTCTTGGCTCAGGTGTATGGGATGCTGGCACATGATATATGTTATAGTGCATGTGATTTAGCTCAGGGTATGGTCACTGACATGCATTTTCTTCTTGGCTCAGGTGTACGGGATGCTGGCACATGATATATGTTATAGTGCATGTGCTTTAGCTCATGGTGTGATCACTGACATGCATTTGTTTCTTGACTCAGGTGTACGAGATGCTGAAACATGATATATGTTATAGTGCATGTGCTTTAGCTCATGGTATGGTCACTGACATGCATTTGTTACTTGACTCAGGTGTATGAGACGCTGGTACATGATATATGTTATAGTGCATGTGCTTTAGCTCATGGTATAGTCACTGACATGCATTTGTTACTTGACTCAGGTGTATGAGATGCTGGCACATGATACATGTTATAGTGCATGTGCTTTAGCTCATGGTATGGTCACTGGCATGCATTTGCATCGTAGCTCAGGTGTATGAGACGCTGGCACATCATATATTTTATAGTGCATGTGATTTAGCTCAGGGTATGTTCACTGACATGCATTTTGTTCTTGGCTCAGGTGTACGGGATGGTGGCACATGATATATGTTATAGTCCATGTGCTTTAGCTCATGGTATGGTACCTGACATGCATTTGTTTATTGGATCTGGTGTACGAGATGGTGGCACATGATATATGTTATAGTGCATGCGCTTTAGCTCATGGTATGATCACTGGCATGCATTTGTTTCTTGGCTCAGGTGTATGGGACACTTGCACATGATATGTTATAGTGCATGCGCTTTAGCTCATGGTGTGGTCACTGACATGCATTTGTTTCTTGGCTCAGGTGTACGAGATGGTGGCACATGATATATGTTATAGTGCATGCGCTTTAGCTCATGGTATGATCACTGGCATGCATTTGTTTCTTGGCTCAGGTGTATGAGACACTGGCACATGATATATGTTATAGTGCATGTTTCGCTCATGGTATGGTCACTGACATGCATTTGTTTCTTGGCTCAGGTGTATGAGATGCTGGCACATGATATATGTTATAGTGCATGTGCTTTAGCTCATGGTATGGTCACTGACATGCATTTGTTTCTTGGCTCAGGTGTATGAGACGCTGGCACATGATATATGTTATAGTGCATGTGCTTTAGCTCATGGTATGGTCACTGATATGCATTTGTTTCTTGGCTCAGGTGTACGAGATGGTGGCACATGAGATATTTTACAGTGCATGTGCTTTAGCTCATGGTATGGTCACTGACATGCATTTGTTACTTGGCTCAGGTGTACGGGATGGTGGCACATGATATATGTTATAGTGCATGTGCTTTAGCTCATGGTATGGCACCTGACATGCATTTGTTTATTGGATCCGGTTTACGGGTCGCTGGCACATGATATATGTTATAGTGCATGCGCTTTAGCTCATGGTGTGGTCACTGACATGCATTTGTTTTCTGGCTCAGGTGTACGAGATGGTGGCACATGATATATGTTATAGTGCATGCACTTTAGCTCATGGTATGATCACTGGCATGCATTTGTTTCTTGGCTCAGGTGTATGAGACACTGGCACATGATATATGTTATAGTGCATGTGCTTTAGTTCATGGTATGGTACCTGACATGCATTTGTTTATTGGATCTGGTGTACGGGACGCTGGCTCATGATATATGTTATAGTGCATGTGCTTTATCTCATGGTATGGTCACTGACATGCATTTGTTTCTTGGATCAGATGTACAAAACACTGGCACATGAGATATTTTATAGTACATGCACTTTAGCTCATGGTATGGTCAGTGATATGCATTTGTTTCTTGGCTCAGGTGTACGAGATGGTGGCACATGAGATATTTTACAGTGCATGTGCTTTAGCTCATGGTATGGTCACTGACATGCATTTGTTTCTTGGCTCAGGTGTATGGGATGCTGGCACATGATATATGTTATAGTGCATGTTTCGCTCATGGTATGGTCACTGACATGCATTTGTTTCTTGGCTCAGGTGTATGAGATGCTGGCACATGATATATGTTATAGTGCATGTGCTTTAGCTCATGGTATGGTCACTGACATGCATTTGTTTCTTGGCTCAGGTGTATGAGACGCTGGCACATGATATATGTTATAGTGCATGTGCTTTAGCTCATGGTATGGTCACTGGCATGCATTTGCTTCGTAGCTCAGGTGTATGAGACACTGGCACATGATATATGTTATAGTGCATGTGCTTTAGCTCATGGTATGGTCACTGACATGCATTTGTTTCTTGGCTCAGGTGTATGGGGCGCTGGCACATGATATGTTATAGTGCATGTGCTTCAGCTCATGGTATGGTCACTGGCACGCATTTGCATCGTAGCTCAGGTGTATGAGACATTGGCACATGATATATGTTATAGTGCATGTGCTTCAGCTCATGGTATGGTCACTGGCACGCATTTGCATCATAGCTCAGGGGTATGAGACATTGGCACATGATATATGTTATAGTGCATGCGCTTTAGCTCATGGTATAGTCACTGACATGCATTTGGTTCTTGGCTCAGGTGTATGAGACTCTGACACATAATATATGTTATAGTGCATGCGCTTTAGCTCATGATATGTCACTGACATGCATTTGTTTCTTGGCTCAGGTGTATGGTATGCTGGCACATGATATATGTTATAGTGCATGCGCTTTAGCTCATGGTATGGTCACTGACATGCATTTGTTTCTTGGCTCAGGTGTACGGGATGCTGGCACATGATATATGTTATAGTCCATGCGCTTTAGCTCATGGTATGGTCACTGACATGCATTTGTTTCTTGGCTCAGGTGTATGGGACGCTGGCACATGATATATGTTATAGTGCATGTGATTTAGCTCAGGGTATGGTTACTGACATGCATCTGTTTCTTGGCTCAGGTGTACGGGATGCTGGCACATTATATATGTTATAGTGCATGCGCTTTAGCTCATGGTATGGTCACTGACATGCATTTGTTTCTTGGCTCAGGTGAATGGGATGCTGGCACATGATATATGTTATAGTGCATGTGCTTTAGCTCATGGTGTGGTCACTGACATGCATTTGTTTCTTGGCTCAGGTGTACGAGATGGTGGCACATCATATATGTTATAGTGCATGTGCTTTAGCTCATGGTATGATCACTGGCATGCATTTGCATCGTGGCTCAGGTGTATGAGACACTGGCACATGATATATGTTATAGTGCATGTGCTTTAGCTCATGGTATGATCACTGGCATGCATTTGCATCGTGGCTCAGGTGTATGAGACACTGGCACATGATATATGTTATAGTGCATGCACTTTAGCTCATGGTATGGTAACTAGCATGCATTTGCTTTGTAGCTCAGGTATATGAGACACTGGCACATGATATATGTTATAGTGCATGCGCTTTAGCTCATGGTATAGTCACTGACATGCATTTGTTTCTTGGCTCAGGTCTATGGGACGCTGGCACATGATATATGTTATAGTGCATGTGCTTTAGCTCATGGTATGGTCACTGACATGCATTTGTTTCTTGGCTCAGGTCTATGGGACGCTGGCACGTGATATATGTTATAGTGCATGTGCTTTAGCTCATGGTATGATCACTGGCATGCATTTGCATCGTGGCTCAGGTGTATGAGACACTGGCACATGATATATGTTATAGTGCATGTGATTTAGCTCATGCTATGGTCACTGACATGCATTTGTTTCTTGGATCAGGTGTACGGGATGCTGGCACATGATATATGTTATAGTGCATGTGCTTTAGCTCATGGTGTGGTCACTGACATGCATTTGTTTCTTGGCTCAGATGTATGGGATGCTGGCACATGATATATGTTATAGTGCATGTCCTTTAGCTCATGGTATGGTCACTGACATGCATTTGTTTCATGGCTCAGGTGTATGGGATGCTGGCACATGATATATGTTATAGTGCATGCTCTTTAGCTCATGGTATGGTCACTGACATGCATTTGTTTCTTGGCTCAGGTATATGGGGCGCAGGCACATGCTATATGTTATAGGGCATGTGCTTTAGCTCATGGTATGGTCACTGACATGCATTTGTTTCTTGGCTCTGGTGTACGGGATGGTGGCACATGATATATGTTATAGTGCATGCACTTTAGCTCATGGTATGGTCACTGACATGCATTTGTTTCTTGGCTCAGGTGTGTGGGACGCTGGCACATGAGATATGTTATAGTGCATGCGCTTTAGCTCATGGTATGGTCACTGACATGCATTTGTTTCTTGGCTCTGGTGTACGGGATGGTGGCACATGATATATGTTATAGTGCATGCACTTTAGCTCATGGTATGGTCACTGACATGCATTTTTTTCTTGGCTCGGGTGTGTGGGACGCTGGCACATGAGATATGTTATAGTGCATGTGATTTAGCTCAGGGTATGGTCACTGACATGCATTTATTTCTTGGCTCAGGTGTGTGGGACGCTGGCACATGATATATGTTATAGTGCATGTGCTTTAGCTCATGGTATGGTCACTGACATGCATTTTTTTCTTGGCTCAGGTGTACGGGATGGTGGCACATGATATATGTTATAGTGCATGCGCTTTAGCTCATGGTATGGTCACTGACATGCATTTATTTCTTGGCTCAGGTGTGTGGGACGCTGACACATGAGATATGTTATAGTGCATGTGATTTAGTTCAGGGTATGGTCACTGACATGCATTTTTTTCTTGGCTCGGGTGTACGGGATGGTGGCACATGATATATGTTATAGTGCATGTGCTTTAGCTCATGGTATGGTCACTGACATGCATTTGTTACTTGGCTCAGGTGTATGGGACTCTGGCACATGATATATGTTATAGTGCATGTGCTTTAGCTCATGGTATGGTACCTGACATGCATTTGTTTCTTGGATCCGGTGTACGGGACTCTGGCACATGATATATGTTATAGTGCATGTGCGTTAGCTCATGGTATGGTCACTGACATGCATTTGTTTCTTGGCTCAGGTGTATGGGATTCTGGCACATGATATATGTTATAGTGCATGTGCTTTTGCTCATGGTATGATCACTGACATGCATTTGTTTCTTGGCTCAGGTGTATGGGATGCTGGCACATGATATATGTTATAGTGCATGTGCTTTAGCTCAGGCTATGGTCACTGACATGCATTTGTTTCTTGGATCAGGTGTATGGGATGCTGGCACATGATATATGTTATAGTGCATGTGCTTTAGCTCATGCTATGGTCACTGACATGCATTTGTTTCTTGGCTCAGGTGTATTGTCCGCTGGCACATGATATATGTTATAGCCCATGTGCTTTTGCTCATGATATGTTCAATGACATGCATTTGATTCTTGTCTCAGGTGTATGGGACGCTGGCACATGATATGTTATAGTGCATGTGCTTTAGCTCATGGTGTGCTCACTGACATGCATTTGTTACTTGGCTCAGGTGTATGAGATGGTGGCACATGATATATGTTATAGTGCATGTGATTTAGCTCATGGTATGATCACTGGCATGCATTTGCATCGTAGCTCAGGTGTATGAGACACTGGCACATGATATATGTTATAGTGCATGCGCTTTAGCTCATGGTATGGTCACTGACATGCATTTGTTTCTTGGCTCAGGTGTATGAGACTCTGGCACATGATATATGTTATAGTGCATGTACTTTAGCTCATGGTATGGTCACTGACATGCATTTTATTCTTGGCTCAGGTGTACGGGATGCTGACACATGATATATGTTATAGTGCATGCTCTTTAGCTCATGGTATGGTAACTGACATGAATTTGCTTCTTGGCTCAGGTGTATGGGATGCTGGCACATGATATATGTTATAGTGCATGTGATTTAGCTCAGGGTATGGTCACTGACATGCATTTTCTTCTTGGCTCAGGTGTACGGGATGCTGGCACATGATATATGTTATAGTGCATGTGCTTTAGCTCATGGTGTGATCACTGACATGCATTTGTTTCTTGACTCAGGTGTACGAGATGCTGAAACATGATATATGTTATAGTGCATGTGCTTTAGCTCATGGTATGGTCACTGACATGCATTTGTTACTTGACTCAGGTGTATGAGACGCTGGTACATGATATATGTTATAGTGCATGTGCTTTAGCTCATGGTATAGTCACTGACATGCATTTGTTACTTGACTCAGGTGTATGAGATGCTGGCACATGATACATGTTATAGTGCATGTGCTTTAGCTCATGGTATGGTCACTGGCATGCATTTGCATCGTAGCTCAGGTGTATGAGACGCTGGCACATCATATATTTTATAGTGCATGTGATTTAGCTCAGGGTATGTTCACTGACATGCATTTTGTTCTTGGCTCAGGTGTACGGGATGGTGGCACATGATATATGTTATAGTCCATGTGCTTTAGCTCATGGTATGGTACCTGACATGCATTTGTTTATTGGATCTGGTGTACGAGATGGTGGCACATGATATATGTTATAGTGCATGCGCTTTAGCTCATGGTATGATCACTGGCATGCATTTGTTTCTTGGCTCAGGTGTATGGGACACTTGCACATGATATGTTATAGTGCATGCGCTTTAGCTCATGGTGTGGTCACTGACATGCATTTGTTTCTTGGCTCAGGTGTACGAGATGGTGGCACATGATATATGTTATAGTGCATGCGCTTTAGCTCATGGTATGATCACTGGCATGCATTTGTTTCTTGGCTCAGGTGTATGAGACACTGGCACATGATATATGTTATAGTGCATGTTTCGCTCATGGTATGGTCACTGACATGCATTTGTTTCTTGGCTCAGGTGTATGAGATGCTGGCACATGATATATGTTATAGTGCATGTGCTTTAGCTCATGGTATGGTCACTGACATGCATTTGTTTCTTGGCTCAGGTGTATGAGACGCTGGCACATGATATATGTTATAGTGCATGTGCTTTAGCTCATGGTATGGTCACTGATATGCATTTGTTTCTTGGCTCAGGTGTACGAGATGGTGGCACATGAGATATTTTACAGTGCATGTGCTTTAGCTCATGGTATGGTCACTGACATGCATTTGTTACTTGGCTCAGGTGTACGGGATGGTGGCACATGATATATGTTATAGTGCATGTGCTTTAGCTCATGGTATGGCACCTGACATGCATTTGTTTATTGGATCCGGTTTACGGGTCGCTGGCACATGATATATGTTATAGTGCATGCGCTTTAGCTCATGGTGTGGTCACTGACATGCATTTGTTTTCTGGCTCAGGTGTACGAGATGGTGGCACATGATATATGTTATAGTGCATGCACTTTAGCTCATGGTATGATCACTGGCATGCATTTGTTTCTTGGCTCAGGTGTATGAGACACTGGCACATGATATATGTTATAGTGCATGTGCTTTAGTTCATGGTATGGTACCTGACATGCATTTGTTTATTGGATCTGGTGTACGGGACGCTGGCTCATGATATATGTTATAGTGCATGTGCTTTATCTCATGGTATGGTCACTGACATGCATTTGTTTCTTGGATCAGATGTACAAAACACTGGCACATGAGATATTTTATAGTACATGCACTTTAGCTCATGGTATGGTCACTGATATGCATTTGTTTCTTGGCTCAGGTGTACGAGATGGTGGCACATGAGATATTTTACAGTGCATGTGCTTTAGCTCATGGTATGGTCACTGACATGCATTTGTTTCTTGGCTCAGGTGTATGGGATGCTGGCACATGATATATGTTATAGTGCATGTTTCGCTCATGGTATGGTCACTGACATGCATTTGTTTCTTGGCTCAGGTGTATGAGATGCTGGCACATGATATATGTTATAGTGCATGTGCTTTAGCTCATGGTATGGTCACTGACATGCATTTGTTTCTTGGCTCAGGTGTATGAGACGCTGGCACATGATATATGTTATAGTGCATGTGCTTTAGCTCATGGTATGGTCACTGGCATGCATTTGCTTCGTAGCTCAGGTGTATGAGACACTGGCACATGATATATGTTATAGTGCATGTGCTTTAGCTCATGGTATGGTCACTGACATGCATTTGTTTCTTGGCTCAGGTGTATGGGGCGCTGGCACATGATATGTTATAGTGCATGTGCTTCAGCTCATGGTATGGTCACTGGCACGCATTTGCATCGTAGCTCAGGTGTATGAGACATTGGCACATGATATATGTTATAGTGCATGTGCTTCAGCTCATGGTATGGTCACTGGCACGCATTTGCATCATAGCTCAGGGGTATGAGACATTGGCACATGATATATGTTATAGTGCATGCGCTTTAGCTCATGGTATAGTCACTGACATGCATTTGGTTCTTGGCTCAGGTGTATGAGACTCTGACACATAATATATGTTATAGTGCATGCGCTTTAGCTCATGATATGTCACTGACATGCATTTGTTTCTTGGCTCAGGTGTATGGTATGCTGGCACATGATATATGTTATAGTGCATGCGCTTTAGCTCATGGTATGGTCACTGACATGCATTTGTTTCTTGGCTCAGGTGTACGGGATGCTGGCACATGATATATGTTATAGTCCATGCGCTTTAGCTCATGGTATGGTCACTGACATGCATTTGTTTCTTGGCTCAGGTGTATGGGACGCTGGCACATGATATATGTTATAGTGCATGTGATTTAGCTCAGGGTATGGTTACTGACATGCATCTGTTTCTTGGCTCAGGTGTACGGGATGCTGGCACATGATATATGTTATAGTGCATGCGCTTTAGCTCATGGTATGGTCACTGACATGCATTTGTTTCTTGGCTCAGGTGAATGGGATGCTGGCACATGATATATGTTATAGTGCATGTGCTTTAGCTCATGGTGTGGTCACTGACATGCATTTGTTTCTTGGCTCAGGTGTATGGGACGCTGGCACATGATATATGTTATAGTGCATGCTCTTTAGCTCATGGTATGGTCACTGACATGCATTTGTTTCTTGGCTCAGGTGTATGGGGCGCTGGCACATGATATATGTTATAGTGCATGTGCTTTAGCTCATGCTATGGTCACTGACATGCATTTGTTTCTTGGCTCAGGTGTATGAGATGCTGGCACATGATATATGTTATAGTGCATGCCCTTTAGCTCATGGTATGATCAGTGACATGCATTTGTTTCTTGGCTCAGGTGTATGAGATGCTGGCACATGATATGTCATAGTGCATGTGCTTTAGCACATGGTGTGGTCACTGACATGCATTTGTTTCTTGGCTCAGGTGTACGGAATGCTGTCACATGATATATGTTATAGTGCATGTGTTTTAGCTCATGGTATGGGCCTTGACACGCATTTGTTTCTTGTATTCGGTGTATGGGACGCTGGCACATGATATATGTTATAGTGCATGTGCTTTAGCTCATGGTATGGTCACTGACATGCATTTGTTTCTTGGCTCAGGTGTGTGGGATGCTGGCAAATGATACATGTTATAGTGCATGTGCTTTAGCTCATGGTATGGTCACTGAGATGCATTTATTTCTTGGCTCAGGTGTGTGGGACGCTGGCACATGAGATATGTTATAGTGCATGTGCTTTAGCTCATGGTATGGTCACAGAGATGCATTTATTTCTTGGCTCAGGTGTGTGGGACGCTGGCACATGATATATGTTACAGTGCATGCGCTTTAGCTCATGGTATGGTCACTGACATGCATTTGTTTCTTGGCTCAGGTGTACGGGATAGTGGCACATGATATATGTTATTGTGCATGCGCTTTAGCTCATGGTATGGTCACTGACATGCATTTGTTTCTTGGCTCAGATGTGTGGGACGCTGGCACATGAGATATGTTATAGTGCATGTGATTTAGCTCAGGGTATGGTCACTGATATGTATTTCTTTCTTGGCTCAGGTGTGTGGGACGCTGGCACATGAGATATGTTATAGTGCATGTGCTTTAGCTCATGGTATGGTCACTGAGATGCATTTATTTCTTGGCTCAGGTGTGTGGGACGCTGGCACATGAGATATGTTATAGTGCATGTGCTTTAGCTCATGCTATGGTCACTGAGATGCATTTGTTTCTTGTATCAGATGTACAAGACGCTGGCACATGAGATATTTTACAGTGCATGCGCTTTAGCTCATGGTATGGTCACTGAGATGCATTTATTTCTTGGTTCAGGTGTGTGGGACGCTGGCACATGAGATATGTTATAGTCCATGTGCTTTAGCTCATGGTATGGTCACTGAGATGCATTTATTTCTTGGCTCAGGTGTGTGGGACGCTGGCACATGATATATGTTACAGTGCATGCGCTTTAGCTCATGGTATGGTCACTGACATGCATTTGTTTCTTGGCTCTGGTGTACGGGATGGTGGCACATGATATATGTTATAGTGCATGCACTTTAGCTCATGGTATGGTCACTGACATGCATTTGTTTCTTGGCTCAGGTGTGTGGGACGCTGGCACATGAGATATGTTATAGTGCATGAGATTTAGCTCATGGTATGGTCACTGACATGCATTTTTTTCTTGGCTCGGGTGTGTGGGACGCTGGCACATGAGATATGTTATAGTGCATGTGATTTAGCTCAGGGTATGGTCACTGACATGCATTTATTTCTTGGCTCAGGTGTGTGGGACGCTGGCACATGATATATGTTATAGTGCATGTGCTTTAGCTCATGGTATGGTCACTGACATGCATTTTTTTATTGGCTCAGGTGTACGGGATGGTGGCACATGATATATGTTATAGTGCATGCGCTTTAGCTCATGGTATGGTCACTGACATGCATTTATTTCTTGGCTCAGGTGTGTGGGACGCTGACACATGAGATATGTTATAGTGCATGTGATTTAGTTCAGGGTATGGTCACTGACATGCATTTTTTTCTTGGCTCGGGTGTACGGGATGGTGGCACATGATATATGTTATAGTGCATGTGCTTTAGCTCATGGTATGGTCACTGACATGCATTTGTTACTTGGCTCAGGTGTATGGGACTCTGGCACATGATATATGTTATAGTGCATGTGCTTTAGCTCATGGTATGGTACGTGACATGCATTTGTTTCTTGGATCCGGTGTACGGGACTCTGGCACATGATATATGTTATAGTGCATGTGCGTTAGCTCATGGTATGGTCACTGACATGCATTTGTTTCTTGGCTCAGGTGTATGGGATTCTGGCACATGATATATGTTATAGTGCATGTGCTTTCGCTCATGGTATGATCACTGACATGCATTTGTTTCTTGGCTCAGGTGTATGGGATGCTGGCACATGATATATGTTATAGTGCATGTGCTTTAGCTCAGGCTATGGTCACTGACATGCATTTGTTTCTTGGATCAGGTGTATTGTCCGCTGGCACATGATATATGTTATAGCCCATGTGCTTTTGCTCATGATATGTTCAATGACATGCATTTGATTCTTGTCTCAGGTGTATGGGACGCTGGCACATGATATGTTATAGTGCATGTGCTTTAGCTCATGGTGTGGTCACTGACATGCATTTGTTACTTGGCTCAGGTGTATGAGATGGTGGCACATGATATATGTTATAGTGCATGTGATTTAGCTCATGGTATGATCACTGGCATGCATTTGCATCGTAGCTCAGGTGTATGAGACACTGGCACATGATATATGTTATAGTGCATGCGCTTTAGCTCATGGTATGTCACTGACATGCATTTGTTTCTTGGCTCAGGTGTATGAGACTCTGGCACATGATATATGTTATAGTGCATGTACTTTAGCTCATGGTATGGTCACTGACATGCATTTTATTCTTGGCTCAGGTGTACGGGATGCTGACACATGATATATGTTATAGTGCATGCTCTTTAGCTCATGGTATGGTAACTGACATGAATTTGCTTCGTGGCTCAGGTGTATGGGATGCTGGCACATGATATATGTTATAGTGCATGTGATTTAGCTCAGGGTATGGTCACTGACATGCATTTTCTTCTTGGCTCAGGTGTACGGGATGCTGGCACATGATATATGTTATAGTGCATGTGCTTTAGCTCATGGTGTGATCACTGACATGCATTTGTTTCTTGACTCAGGTGTACGAGATGCTGAAACATGATATATGTTATAGTGCATGTGCTTTAGCTCATGGTATGGTCACTGACATGCATTTGTTACTTGACTCAGGTGTATGAGACGCTGGTACATGATATATGTTATAGTGCATGTGCTTTAGCTCATGGTATAGTCACTGACATGCATTTGTTACTTGACTCAGGTGTATGAGATGCTGGCACATGATACATGTTATAGTGCATGTGCTTTAGCTCATGGTATGGTCACTGGCATGCATTTGCATCGTAGCTCAGGTGTATGAGACGCTGGCACATCATATATTTTATAGTGCATGTGATTTAGCTCAGGGTATGTTCACTGACATGCATTTTGTTCTTGGCTCAGGTGTACGGGATGGTGGCACATGATATATGTTATAGTCCATGTGCTTTAGCTCATGGTATGGTACCTGACATGCATTTGTTTATTGGATCTGGTGTACGAGATGGTGGCACATGATATATGTTATAGTGCATGCGCTTTAGCTCATGGTATGATCACTGGCATGCATTTGTTTCTTGGCTCAGGTGTATGGGACACTTGCACATGATATGTTATAGTGCATGCGCTTTAGCTCATGGTGTGGTCACTGACATGCATTTGTTTCTTGGCTCAGGTGTACGAGATGGTGGCACATGATATATGTTATAGTGCATGCGCTTTAGCTCATGGTATGATCACTGGCATGCATTTGTTTCTTGGCTCAGGTGTATGGGACGCTGGCACATGATATATGTTATAGTGCGTGTGCTTTAGCTCATGGTGTGGTCACTGACATGCTTTTGTTACTTGGCTCGGGTGTATGAGACGCTGGCACATGATATATGTTATAGTGCATGTGCTTTAGCTCATGGTATGGTCACTGACATGCATTTGTTTCTTGGCTCAGGTGTATGAGATGCTGGCACATGATATATGTTATAGTGCATGTGCTTTAGCTCATGGTATGGTCACTGACATGCATTTGTTTCTTGGCTCAGGTGTATGAGACGCTGGCACATGATATATGTTATAGTGCATGTGCTTTAGCTCATGGTATGGTCACTGATATGCATTTGTTTCTTGGCTCAGGTGTACGGGATGGTGGCACATGATATATGTTATAGTGCATGTGCTTTAGCTCATGGTATGGCACCTGACATGCATTTGTTTATTGGATCCGGTTTACGGGTCGCTGGCACATGATATATGTTATAGTGCATGCGCTTTAGCTCATGGTGTGGTCACTGACATGCATTTGTTTTTTGGCTCAGGTGTACGAGATGGTGGCACATGATATATGTTATAGTGCATGCGCTTTAGCTCATGGTATGATCACTGGCATGCATTTGTTTCTTGGCTCAGGGGTATGAGACACTGGCACATGATATGTGTTATAGTGCATGTGCTTTAGTTCATGGTATGGTACCTGACATGCATTTGTTTATTGGATCTGGTGTACGGGACGCTGGCTCATGATATATGTTATAGTGCATGCACTTTAGCTCATGGTATGGTCACAGATATGCATTTGTTTCTTGGCTCAGGTGTACGAGATGGTGGCACATGAGATATTTTACAGTGCATGTGCTTTAGCTCATGGTATGGTCACTGACATGCATTTGTTTCTTGGCTCAGGTGTATGGGATGCTGGCACATGATATATGTTATAGTGCATGTTTCGCTCATGGTATGGTCACTGACATGCATTTGTTTCTTGGCTCAGGTGTATGAGATGCTGGCACATGATATATGTTATAGTGCATGTGCTTTAGCTCATGGTATGGTCACTGACATGCATTTGTTTCTTGGCTCAGGTGTATGAGACGCTGGCACATGATATATGTTATAGTGCATGTGCTTTAGCTCATGGTATGGTCACTGGCATGCATTTGCTTCGTAGCTCAGGTGTATGAGACACTGGCACATGATATATGTTATAGTGCATGTGCTTTAGCTCATGGTATGGTCACTGACATGCATTTGTTTCTTGGCTCAGGTGTATGGGGCGCTGGCACATGATATGTTATAGTGCATGTGCTTCAGCTCATGGTATGGTCACTGGCACGCATTTGCATCGTAGCTCAGGTGTATGAGACATTGGCACATGATATATGTTATAGTGCATGTGCTTCAGCTCATGGTATGGTCACTGGCACGCATTTGCATCGTAGCTCAGGTGTATGAGACATTGGCACATGATATATGTTATAGTGCATGCGCTTTAGCTCATGGTATAGTCACTGACATGCATTTGGTTCTTGGCTCAGGTGTATGAGACTCTGACACATAATATATGTTATAGTGCATGCGCTTTAGCTCATGATATGTCACTGACATGCATTTGTTTCTTGGCTCAGGTGTATGGTATGCTGGCACATGATATATGTTATAGTGCATGCGCTTTAGCTCATGGTATGGTCACTGACATGCATTTGTTTCTTGGCTCAGGTGTACGGGATGCTGGCACATGATATATGTTATAGTCCATGCGCTTTAGCTCATGGTATGGTCACTGACATGCATTTGTTTCTTGGCTCAGGTGTATGGGACGCTGGCACATGATATATGTTATAGTGCATGTGATTTAGCTCAGGGTATGGTCACTGACATGCATCTGTTTCTTGGCTCAGGTGTACGGGATGCTGGCACATGATATATGTTATAGTGCATGCGCTTTAGCTCATGGTATGGTCACTGACATGCATTTGTTTCTTGGCTCAGGTGAATGGGATGCTGGCACATGATATATGTTATAGTGCATGTGCTTTAGCTCATGGTGTGGTCACTGACATGCATTTGTTTCTTGGCTCAGGTGTACGAGATGGTGGCACATCATATATGTTATAGTGCATGTGCATTAGCTCATGGTATGGTCACTGACATGCATTTGTTACTTGGCTCAAGTGTATGGGGCGCTGGCACATGATATATGTTATAGTGCATGTGCTTTAGCTCATGGTATGATCACTGGCATGCATTTGCATCGTGGCTCAGGTGTATGAGACACTGGCATATGATATATGTTATAGTGCATGCACTTTAGCTCATGGTGTGGTCACTGACATGCATTTGTTTTTTGGCTCAGGTGTACGAGATGGTGGCACATGATATATGTTATAGTGCATGCGCTTTAGCTCATGGTATGATCACTGGCATGCATTTTTTTCTTGGCTCAGGTGTATGAGACACTGGCACATGATATATGTTATAGTGCATGTGGTTTAGTTCATGGTATGGTACCTGACATGCATTTGTTTATTGGATCTGGTGTACGGGACGCTGGCTCATGATATATGTTATAGTGCATGCACTTTAGCTCATGGTATGGTCACTGATATGCATTTGTTTCTTGGCTCAGGTGTACGAGATGGTGGCACATCATATATGTTATAGTGCATGTGCATTAGCTCATGGTATGGTCACTGACATGCATTTGTTACTTGGCTCAAGTGTATGGGGCGCTGGCACATGATATATGTTATAGTGCATGTGCTTTAGCTCATGGTATGATCACTGGCATGCATTTGCATCGTGGCTCAGGTGTATGAGACACTGGCACATGATATATGTTATAGTGCATGCGCTTTAGCTCATGGTGTGGTCACTGACATGCATTTGTTTTTTGGCTCAGGTGTACGAGATGGTGGCACATGATATATGTTATAGTGCATGCGCTTTAGCTCATGGTATGATCACTGGCATGCATTTGTTTCTTGGCTCAGGTGTATGAGACACTGGCACATGATATATGTTATAGTGCATGTGCTTTAGTTCATGGTATGGTACCTGACATGCATTTGTTTATTGGATCTGGTGTACGGGACGCTGGCTCATGATATATGTTATAGTGCATGCACTTTAGCTCATGGTATGGTCACTGATATGCATTTGTTTCTTGGCTCAGGTGTACGAGATGGTGGCACATGAGATATTTTACAGTGCATGTGCTTTAGCTCATGGTATGGTCACTGACATGCATTTGTTTCTTGGCTCAGGTGTATGGGATGCTGGCACATGATATATGTTATAGTGCATGTTTCGCTCATGGTATGGTCACTGACATGCATTTGTTTCTTGGCTCAGGTGTATGAGATGCTGGCACATGATATATGTTATAGTGCATGTGCTTTAGCTCATGGTATGGTCACTGACATGCATTTGTTTCTTGGCTCAGGTGTATGAGACGCTGGCACATGATATATGTTATAGTGCATGTGCTTTAGCTCATGGTATGGTCACTGGCATGCATTTGCTTCGTAGCTCAGGTGTATGAGACACTGGCACATGATATATGTTATAGTGCATGTGCTTTAGCTCATGGTATGGTCACTGACATGCATTTGTTTCTTGGCTCAGGTGTATGGGGCGCTGGCACATGATATGTTATAGTGCATGTGCTTCAGCTCATGGTATGGTCACTGGCACGCATTTGCATCGTAGCTCAGGTGTATGAGACATTGGCACATGATATATGTTATAGTGCATGTGCTTCAGCTCATGGTATGGTCACTGGCACGCATTTGCATCGTAGCTCAGGTGTATGAGACATTGGCACATGATATATGTTATAGTGCATGCGCTTTAGCTCATGGTATAGTCACTGACATGCATTTGGTTCTTGGCTCAGGTGTATGAGACTCTGACACATAATATATGTTATAGTGCATGCGCTTTAGCTCATGATATGTCACTGACATGCATTTGTTTCTTGGCTCAGGTGTATGGTATGCTGGCACATGATATATGTTATAGTGCATGCGCTTTAGCTCATGGTATGGTCACTGACATGCATTTGTTTCTTGGCTCAGGTGTACGGGATGCTGGCACATGATATATGTTATAGTCCATGCGCTTTAGCTCATGGTATGGTCACTGACATGCATTTGTTTCTTGGCTCAGGTGTATGGGACGCTGGCACATGATATATGTTATAGTGCATGTGATTTAGCTCAGGGTATGGTCACTGACATGCATCTGTTTCTTGGCTCAGGTGTACGGGATGCTGGCACATGATATATGTTATAGTGCATGCGCTTTAGCTCATGGTATGGTCACTGACATGCATTTGTTTCTTGGCTCAGGTGAATGGGATGCTGGCACATGATATATGTGATAGTGCATGTGCTTTAGCTCATGGTGTGGTCACTGACATGCATTTGTTTCTTGGCTCAGGTGTACGAGATGGTGGCACATCATATATGTTATAGTGCATGTGCATTAGCTCATGGTATGGTCACTGACATGCATTTGTTACTTGGCTCAAGTGTATGGGGCGCTGGCACATGATATATGTTATAGTGCATGTGCTTTAGCTCATGGTATGATCACTGGCATGCATTTGCATCGTGGCTCAGGTGTATGAGACACTGGCACATGATATATGTTATAGTGCATGCACTTTAGCTCATGGTATGGTAACTAGCATGCATTTGCTTTGTAGCTCAGGTATATGAGACACTGGCACATGATATATGTTATAGTGCATGCGCTTTAGCTCATGGTATAGTCACTGACATGCATTTGTTTCTTGGCTCAGGTCTATGGGACGCTGGCACATGATATATGTTATAGTGCATGTGCTTTAGCTCATGGTATGGTCACTGACATGCATTTGTTTCTTGGCTCAGGTCTATGGGACGCTGGCACATGATATATGTTATAGTGCATGTGCTTTAGCTCATGGTATGATCACTGGCATGCATTTGCATCGTGGCTCAGGTGTATGAGACACTGGCACATGATATATGTTATAGTGCATGTGATTTAGCTCATGCTATGGTCACTGACATGCATTTGTTTCTTGGATCAGGTGTACGGGATGCTGGCACATGATATATGTTATAGTGCATGTGCTTTAGCTCATGGTGTGGTCACTGACATGCATTTGTTTCTTGGCTCAGGTGTATGGGATGCTGGCACATGATATATGTTATAGTGCATGTCCTTTAGCTCATGGTATGGTCACTGACATGCATTTGTTTCTTGGCTCAGGTGTATGGGATGCTGGCACATGATATATGTTATAGTGCATGCTCTTTAGCTCATGGTATGGTCACTGACATGCATTTGTTTCTTGGCTCAGGTATATGGGGCGCAGGCACATGCTATATGTTATAGTGCATGTGCTTTAGCTCATGCTATGGTCACTGACATGCATTTGTTTCTTGGCTCAGGTGTATGAGACGCTGGCACATGATATATGTTATAGTGCATGCCCTTTAGCTCATGGTATGATCAGTGACATGCATTTGTTTCTTGGCTCAAGTGTATGAGATGCTGGCACATGATATGTCATAGTGCATGTGCTTTAGCACATGGTGTGGTCACTGACATGCATTTGTTTCTTGGCTCAGGTGTACGGGATGCTGTCACATGATATATGTTATAGTGCATGTGTTTTAGCTCATGGTATGGGCCTTGACACGCATTTGTTTCTTGTATTCGGTGTATGGGACGCTTGCACATGATATATGTTATAGTGCATGTGCTTTAGCTCATGGTATGGTCACTGACATGCATTTGTTTCTCGGCTCAGGTGTATGGGATGCTGGCACATGATACATGTTATAGTGCATGTGCTTTAGCTCATGGTATGGTCACTGAGTTGCATTTATTTCTTGGCTCAGGTGTGTGGGACGCTGGCACATGAGATATGTTATAGTGCATGTGCTTTAGCTCATGGTATGGTCACTGAGATGCATTTATTTCTTGGCTCAGGTGTGTGGGACGCTGGCACATGATATATGTTACAGTGCATGTGCTTTAGCTCATGGTATGGTCACTGACATGCATTTGTTTCTTGGCTCAGGTGTACGGGATGGTGGCACATGATATATGTTATAGTGCATGCGCTTTAGCTCATGGTATGGTCACTGACATGCATTTGTTTCTTGGCTCAGGTGTGTGGGACGCTGGCACATCATATATGTTATAGTGCATGTGCATTAGCTCATGGTATGGTCACTGACATGCATTTGTTACTTGGCTCAGGTGTATGGGACGCTGGCACATGATATATGTTATAGTGCATGTGCTTTAGCTCATGGTATGATCACTGGCATGCATTTGCATCGTGGCTCAGGTGTATGAGACACTGGCACATGATATATGTTATAGTGCATGCACTTTAGCTCATGGTATGGTAACTAGCATGCATTTGCTTTGTAGCTCAGGTGTATGAGACACTGGCACATGATATATGTTATAGTGCATGCGCTTTAGCTCATGGTATAGTCACTGACATTGATTTGTTTCTTGGCTCAGGTCTATGGGACGCTGGCACATGATATATTTTATAGTGCATGTGCTTTAGCTCATGGTATGGTCACTGACATGCATTTGTTTCTTGGCTCAGGTCTATGGGACGCTGGAACATGATATATGTTATAGTGCATGTGCTTTAGCTCATGGTATGATCACTGGCATGCATTTGCATCGTGGCTCAGGTGTATGATACACTGGCACATGATATATGTTATAGTGCATGTGATTTAGCTCATGCTATGGTCACTGACATGCATTTGTTTCTTGGATCAGGTGTACGGGATGCTGGCACATGATATATGTTATAGTGCATGTGCTTTAGCTCATGGTGTCGTCACTGACATGCATTTGTTTCTTGGCTCAGGTGTATGGGATGCTGGCACATGATATATGTTATAGTGCATGTCCTTTAGCTCATGGTATGGTCACTGACATGCATTTGTTTCTTGGCTCAGGTGTATGGGACGCTGGCACATGATATATGTTATAGTGCATGCTCTTTAGCTCATGGTATGGTCACTGACATGCATTTGTTTCTTGGCTCAGGTGTATGGGGCGCTGGCACATGATATATGTTATAGTGCATGTGCTTTAGCTCATGCTATGGTCACTGACATGCATTTGTTTCTTGGCTCAGGTGTATGAGATGCTGGCACATGATATATGTTATAGTGCATGCCCTTTAGCTCATGGTATGATCAGTGACATGCATTTGTTTCTTGGCTCAGGTGTATGAGATGCTGGCACATGATATGTCATAGTGCATGTGCTTTAGCACATGTTGTGGTCACTGACATGCATTTGTTTCTTGGCTCAGGTGTACGGAATGCTGTCACATGATATATGTTATAGTGCATGTGTTTTAGCTCATGGTATGGGCCTTGACACGCATTTGTTTCTTGTATTCGGTGTATGGGACGCTGGCACATGATATATGTTATAGTGCATGTGCTTTAGCTCATGGTATGGTCACTGACATGCATTTGTTTCTTGGCTCAGGTGTGTGGGATGCTGGCAAATGATACATGTTATAGTGCATGTGCTTTAGCTCATGGTATGGTCACTGAGATGCATTTATTTCTTGGCTCAGGTGTGTGGGACGCTGGCACATGAGATATGTTATAGTGCATGTGCTTTAGCTCATGGTATGGTCACAGAGATGCATTTATTTCTTGGCTCAGGTGTGTGGGACGCTGGCACATGATATATGTTACAGTGCATGCGCTTTAGCTCATGGTATGGTCACTGACATGCATTTGTTTCTTGGCTCAGGTGTACGGGATAGTGGCACATGATATATGTTATAGTGCATGCGCTTTAGCTCATGGTATGGTCACTGATATGCATTTGTTTCTTGGCTCAGATGTGTGGGACGCTGGCACATGAGATATGTTATAGTGCATGTGATTCAGCTCAGGGTATGGTCACTGATATGCATTTTTTTCTTGGCTCAGGTGTGTGGGACGCTGGCACATGAGATATGTTATAGTGCATGTGCTTTAGCTCATGGTATGGTCACTGAGATGCATTTATTTCTTGGCTCAGGTGTGTGGGACGCTGGCACATGAGATATGTTATAGTGCATGTGCTTTAGCTCATGCTATGGTCACTGAGATGCATTTGTTTCTTGTATCAGATGTACAAGACGCTGGCACATGAGATATTTTACAGTGCATGCGCTTTAGCTCATGGTATGGTCACTGACATGCATTTATTTCTTGGTTCAGGTGTGTGGGATGCTGGCACATGATATATGTTATAGTGCATGCGCTTTAGCTCATGGTATGGTCACTGACATGCATTTATTTCTTGGCTCAGGTGTGTGGGACGCTGACACATGAGATATGTTATAGTGCATGTGATTTAGTTCAGGGTATGGTCACTGACATGCATTTTTTTCTTGGCTCGGGTGTACGGGATGGTGGCACATGATATATGTTATAGTGTATGTGCTTTAGCTCATGGTATGGTCACTGACATGCATTTGTTACTTGGCTCAGGTGTATGGGACTCTGGCACATGATATATGTTATAGTGCATGTGCTTTAGCTCATGGTATGGTACCTGACATGAATTTGTTTCTTGGATCCGGTGTACGGGACTCTGGCATATGATATATGTTATAGTGCATGTGCGTTAGCTCATGGTATGGTCACTGACATGCATTTGTTTCTTGGCTCAGGTGTATGGGATTCTGGCACATGATATATGTTATAGTGCATGTGCTTTCGCTCATGGTATGATCACTGACATGCATTTGTTTCTTGGCTCAGGTGTACGGGATGCTTGCACATGATATATGTTATAGTGCATGTGCTTTAGCTCAGGCTATGGTCACTGACATGCATTTGTTTCTTGGATCAGGTGTATGGGATGCTGGCACATAATATATGTTATAGTGCATGTGCTTTAGCTCATGCTATGGTCACTGACATGCATTTGTTTCTTGGCTCAGGTGTATGGGGCACTGTCACATGATATATTTTACAGTGCATGTGCTTTAGCTCATGGTATGGTCACTGACATGCATTTGTTACTTGGCTCAGGTGTATGGGGCACTGTCACATGATATATTTTACAGTGCATGTGTTTTAGCTCATGGTATGGTACCTGACATGCATTTGTTTATTGGATCCGGTTTACGGGTCGCTGGCACATGATATATGTTATAGTGCATGCGCTTTAGCTCATGGTGTGGTCACTGACATGCATTTGTTTCTTGGCTCAGGTGTACGAGATGGTGGCACATGATATATGTTATAGTGCATGCGCTTTAGCTCATGGTATGATCACTGGCATGCATTTGTTTCTTGGCTCAGGTGTGTGGGACGCTGGCACATCATATATGTTATAGTGCATGTGCATTAGCTAATGGTATGGTCACTGACATGCATTTGTTACTTGGCTCAGGTGTATGGGACGCTGGCACATGATATATGTTATAGTGCATGTGCTTTAGCTCATGGTATGATCACTGGCATGCATTTGCATCGTGGCTCAGGTGTATGAGACACTGGCAAATTATATATGTTATAGTGCATGTGCTTTAGTTCATGGTATGGTACCTGACATGCATTTGTTTATTGGATCTGGTGTACGGGACGCTGGCTCATGATATATGTTATAGTGCATGTGCTTTATCTCATGGTATGGTCACTGAAATGCATTAGTTTCTTGGATCAGATGTACAAAACACTGGCACATGAGATATTTTATAGTGCATGTGCTTTAGCTCATGGTATGGTCACTGATATGCATTTGTTTCTTGGCTCAGGTGTAGGAGATGGTGGCACATGAGATATTTTACAGTGCATGTGATTTAGCTCAGGGTATGGTCACTGACATGCATTTGTTTCTTGGCTCAGGTGTACGGGATGCTGGCACATGATATATGTTATAGTGCATGTTTCGCTCATGGTATGGTCACTGACATGCATTTGTTTCTTGGCTCAGGTGTATGAGATGCTGGCACATGATATATGTTATAGTGCATGTGCTTTAGCTGATGGTATGGTCACTGACATGCATTTGTTTCTTGGCTCAGGTGTATGAGATGCTGGCACATGATATATGTTATAGTGCATGTGCTTTAGCTCATGGTGTGGTCACTGACATGCATTTGTTTCTTGGCTCAGGTGTATGGGGCGCTGGCACATGATATGTTATAGTGCATATGCTTCAGCTCATGGTATGGTCACTGGCACGCATTTGCATCGTAGCTCAGGTGTATGAGACATTGGCACATGATATATGTTATAGTGCATGTGCTTCAGCTCATGGTATGGTCACTGGCACGCATTTGCATCGTAGCTCAGGTGTATGAGACATTGGCACATGATATATGTTATAGTGCATGCGCTTTAGCTCATGGTATAGTCACTGACATGCATTTGCTTCTTGGCTCCAGTGTATGATACTCTGACACATAATATATGTTATAGTGCATGTGCTTTAGCTCATGGTATGGTCACTGACATGCATTTGTTTCTTGGCTCAGGTGTGTGGGACGCTGGCACATCATATATGTTATAGTGCATGTGCATTAGCTCATGGTATGGTCACTGACATGCATTTGTTACTTGGCTCAGGTGTATGGGACGCTGGCACATGATATATGTTATAGTGCATGTGCTTTAGCTCATGGTATGATCACTGGCATGCATTTGCATCGTGGCTCAGGTGTATGAGACACTGGCACATGATATATGTTATAGTGCATGCACTTTAGCTCATGGTATGGTAACTAGCATGCATTTGCTTTGTAGCTCAGGTGTATGAGACACTGGCACATGATATATGTTATAGTGCATGCGCTTTAGCTCATGGTATAGTCACTGACATGCATTTGTTTCTTGGCTCAGGTCTATGGGACGCTGGCACATGATATATTTTATAGTGCATGTGCTTTAGCTCATGGTATGGTCACTGACATGCATTTGTTTCTTGGCTCAGGTCTATGGGACGCTGGAACATGATATATGTTATAGTGCATGTGCTTTAGCTCATGGTATGATCACTGGCATGCATTTGCATCGTGGCTCAGGTGTATGAGACACTGGCACATGATATATGTTATAGTGCATGTGATTTAGCTCATGCTATGGTCACTGACATGCATTTGTTTCTTGGATCAGGTGTACGGGATGCTGGCACATGATATATGTTATAGTGCATGTGCTTTAGCTCATGGTGTCGTCACTGACATGCATTTGTTTCTTGGCTCAGGTGTATGGGATGCTGGCACATGATATATGTTATAGTGCATGTCCTTTAGCTCATGGTATGGTCACTGACATGCATTTGTTTCTTGGCTCAGGTGTATGGGACGCTGGCACATGATATATGTTATAGTGCATGCTCTTTAGCTCATGGTATGGTCACTGACATGCATTTGTTTCTTGGCTCAGGTGTATGGGGCGCTGGCACATGATATATGTTATAGTGCATGTGCTTTAGCTCATGCTATGGTCACTGACATGCATTTGTTTCTTGGCTCAGGTGTATGAGATGCTGGCACATGATATATGTTATAGTGCATGCCCTTTAGCTCATGGTATGATCAGTGACATGCATTTGTTTCTTGGCTCAGGTGTATGAGATGCTGGCACATGATATGTCATAGTGCATGTGCTTTAGCACATGGTGTGGTCACTGACATGCATTTGTTTCTTGGCTCAGGTGTACGGAATGCCGTCACATGATATATGTTATAGTGCATGTGTTTTAGCTCATGGTATGGGCCTTGACACGCATTTGTTTCTTGTATTCGGTGTATGGGACGCTGGCACATGATATATGTTATAGTGCATGTGCTTTAGCTCATGGTATGGTCACTGACATGCATTTGTTTCTTGGCTCAGGTGTGTGGGATGCTGGCAAATGATACATGTTATAGTGCATGTGCTTTAGCTCATGGTATGGTCACTGAGATGCATTTATTTCTTGGCTCAGGTGTGTGGGACGCTGGCACATGACATATGTTATAGGGCATGTGCTTTAGCTCATGGTATGGTCACAGAGATGCATTTATTTCTTGGCTCAGGTGTGTGGGACGCTGGCACATGATATATGTTACAGTGCATGCGCTTTAGCTCATGGTATGGTCACTGACATGCATTTGTTTCTTGGCTCAGGTGTACGGGATAGTGGCACATGATATATGTTATAGTGCATGCGCTTTAGCTCATGGTATGGTCACTGACATGCATTTGTTTCTTGGCTCAGATGTGTGGGATGCTGGCACATGAGATATGTTATAGTGCATGTGATTTAGCTCAGGGTATGGTCACTGATATGCATTTTTTTCTTGGCTCAGGTGTGTGGGACGCTGGCACATGAGATATGTTATAGTGCATGTGCTTTAGCTCATGGTATGGTCACTGAGATGCATTTATTTCTTGGCTCAGGTGTGTGGGACGCTGGCACATGAGATATGTTATAGTGCATGTGCTTTAGCTCATGCTATGGTCACTGAGATGCATTTGTTTCTTGTATCAGATGTACAAGACGCTGGCACATGAGATATTTTACAGTGCATGCGCTTTAGCTCATGGTATGGTCACTGAGATGCATTTATTTCTTGGTTCAGGTGTGTGGGACGCTGGCACATGAGATATGTTATAGTCCATGTGCTTTAGCTCATGGTATGGTCACTGAGATGCATTTATTTCTTGGCTCAGGTGTGTGGGACGCTGGCACATGATATATGTTACAGTGCATGCGCTTTAGCTCATGGTATGGTCACTGACATGCATTTGTTTCTTGGCTCTGGTGTACGGGATGGTGGCACATGATATATGTTATAGTGCATGCACTTTAGCTCATGGTATGGTCACTGACATGCATTTGTTTCTTGGCTCAGGTGTGTGGGACGCTGGCACATGAGATATGTTATAGTGCATGTGATTTAGCTCAGGGTATGGTCACTGACATGCATTTTTTTCTTGGCTCGGGTGTGTGGGACGCTGGCACATGAGATATGTTATAGTGCATGTGATTTAGCTCAGGGTATGGTCACTGACATGCATTTATTTCTTGGCTCAGGTGTGTGGGACGCTGGCACATGATATATGTTATAGTGCATGTGCTTTAGCTCATGGTATGGTCACTGACATGCATTTTTTTCTTGGCTCAGGTGTACGGGATGGTGGCACATGATATATGTTATAGTGCATGCGCTTTAGCTCATGGTATGGTCACTGACATGCATTTATTTCTTGGCTCAGGTGTGTGGGACGCTGACACATGAGATATGTTATAGTGCATGTGATTTAGTTCAGGGTATGGTCACTGACATGCATTTTTTTCTTGGCTCGGGTGTACGGGATGGTGGCACATGATATATGTTATAGTGCATGTGCTTTAGCTCATGGTATGGTCACTGACATGCATTTGTTACTTGGCTCAGGTGTATGGGACTCTGGCACATGATATATGTTATAGTGCATGTGCTTTAGCTCATGGTATGGTACCTGACATGCATTTGTTTCTTGGATCCGGTGTACGGGACTCTGGCACATGATATATGTTATAGTGCATGTGCGTTAGCTCATGGTATGGTCACTGACATGCATTTGTTTCTTGGCTCAGGTGTATGGGATTCTGGCACATGATATATGTTATAGTGCATGTGCTTTCGCTCATGGTATGATCACTGACATGCATTTGTTTCTTGGCTCAGGTGTATGGGATGCTGGCACATGATATATGTTATAGTGCATGTGCTTTAGCTCATGCTATGGTCACTGACATGCATTTGTTTCTTGGCTCAGGTGTATGGGGCACTGTCACATGATATATTTTACAGTGCATGTGCTTTAGCTCATGGTATGGTCACTGACATGCATTTGTTACTTGGCTCAGGTGTATGGGGCACTGTCACATGATATATTTTACAGTGCATGTGTTTTAGCTCATGGTATGGTACCTGACATGCATTTGTTTATTGGATCCGGTTTACGGGTCGCTGGCACATGATATATGTTATAGTGCATGCGCTTTAGCTCATGGTGTGGTCACTGACATGCATTTGTTTCTTGGCTCAGGTGTACGAGATGGTGGCACATGATATATGTTATAGTGCATGCGCATTAGCTCATGGTATGATCACTGGCATGCATTTGTTTCTTGGCTCAGGTGTATGAGACACTGGCAAATTATATATGTTATAGTGCATGTGCTTTAGTTCATGGTATGGTACCTGACATGCATTTGTTTATTGGATCTGGTGTACGGGACGCTGGCTCATGATATATGTTATAGTGCATGTGCTTTATCTCATGGTATGGTCACTGAAATGCATTTGTTTCTTGGATCAGATGTACAAAACACTGGCACATGAGATATTTTATAGTGCATGTGCTTTAGCTCATGGTATGGTCACTGATATGCATTTGTTTCTTGGCTCAGGTGTAGGAGATGGTGGCACATGAGATATTTTACAGTGCATGTGATTTAGCTCAGGGTATGGTCACTGACATGCATTTGTTTCTTGGCTCAGGTGTATGGGATGCTGTCACATGATATATGTTATAGTGCATGTTTCGCTCATGGTATGGTCACTGACATGCATTTGTTTCTTGGCTCAGGTGTATGAGATGCTGGCACATGATATATGTTATAGTGCATGTGCTTTAGCTGATGGTATGGTCACTGACATGCATTTGTTTCTTGGCTCAGGTGTATGAGACGCTGGCACATGATATATGTTATAGTGCATGTGCTTTAGCTCATGGTGTGGTCACTGACATGCATTTGTTTCTTGGCTCAGGTGTATGGGGCGCTGGCACATGATATGTTATAGTGCATGTGCTTCAGCTCATGGTATGGTCACTGGCACGCATTTGCATCGTAGCTCAGGTGTATGAGACATTGGCACATGATATATGTTATAGTGCATGTGCTTCAGCTCATGGTATGGTCACTGGCACGCATTTGCATCGTAGCTCAGGTGTATGAGACATTGGCACATGATATATGTTATAGTGCATGCGCTTTAGCTCATGGTATAGTCACTGACATGCATTTGGTTCTTGGCTCCAGTGTATGATACTCTGACACATAATATATGTTATAGTGCATGTGCTTTAGCTCATGATATGTCACTGACATGCATTTGTTTCTTGGCTCAGGTGTATGGGATGCTGGCACATGATATATGTTATAGTGCATGCGCTTTAGCTCATGGTATGGTCACTGACATGCATTTGTTTCTTGGCTCAGGTGTACGGGATGCTGGCACATGATATATGTTATAGTGCATGCACTTTAACTCATGGTATGGTCACTGACATGCATATGTTTCTTGGCTCAGGTGTATGGGACGCTGGCACATGATATATGTTATAGTGCATGTGATTTAGCTCAGGGTATGGTCACTGACATGCATTTGTTTCTTGGCTCAGGTGTACGGGATGCTGGCACATGATATATGTTATAGTGCATGCGCTTTAGCTCATGGTATGGTCACTGACATGCATTTGTTTCTTGGCTCAGGTGAATGGGATGCTGGCACATGATATATTTTATAGTGCATGTGCTTTAGCTCATGGTGTGGTCACTGACATGCATTTGTTTCTTGGCTCAGGTGTACGAGATGGTGGCACATCATATATGTTATAGTGCATGTGCATTAGCTCATGGTATTATCACTGACATGCATTTGTTACTTGGCTCAGGTGTATGGGACGCTGGCACATGATATATGTTATAGTGCATGTGCTTTAGCTCATGGTATGATCACTGGCATGCATTTGCATCGTGGCTCAGGTGTATGAGACACTGGCACATGATATATGTTATAGTGCATGCACTTTAGCTCATGGTATGGTAACTAGCATGCATTTGCTTTGTAGCTCAGGTATATGAGACACTGGCACATGATATATGTTATAGTGCATGTGCTTTAGCTCATGGTATAGTCACTGACATGCATTTGTTTCTTGGCTCAGGTCTATGGGACGCTGGCACATGATATATGTTATAGTGCATGTGCTTTAGCTCATGGTATGGTCACTGACATGCATTTGTTTCTTGGCTCAGGTCTATGGGACGCTGGCACATGATATATGTTATAGTGCATGTGCTTTAGCTCATGGTATGATCACTGGCATGCATTTGCATCGTGGCTCAGGTGTATGAGACACTGGCACATGATATATGTTATAGTGCATGTGATTTAGCTCATGCTATGGTCACTGACATGCATTTGTTTCTTGGATCAGGTGTACGGGATGCTGGCACATGATATATGTTATAGTGCATGTGCTTTAGCTCATGGTGTGGTCACTGACATGCATTTGTTTCTTGGCTCAGGTGTATGGGATGCTGGCACATGATATATGTTATAGTGCATGTCCTTTAGCTCATGGTATGGTCACTGACATGCATTTGTTTCTTGGCTCAGGTGTATGGGATGCTGGCACATGACATATGTTATAGTGCATGCTCTTTAGCTCATGGTATGGTCACTGACATGCATTTGTTTCTTGGCTCAGGTATATGGGGCGCAGGCACATGCTATATGTTATAGTGCATGTGCTTTAGCTCATGCTATGGTCACTGACATGCATTTGTTTCTTGGCTCAGGTGTATGAGAAGCTGGCACATGATATATGTTATAGTGCATGCCCTTTAGCTCATGGTATGATCAGTGACATGCATTTGTTTCTTGGCTCAAGTGTATGAGATGCTGGCACATGATATGTCATAGTGCATGTGCTTTAGCACATGGTGTGGTCACTGACATGCATTTGTTTCTTGGCTCAGGTGTACGGGATGCTGTCACATGATATATGTTATAGTGCATGTGTTTTAGCTCATGGTATGGGCCTTGACACGCATTTGTTTCTTGTATTCGGTGTATGGGACGCTTGCACATGATATATGTTATAGTGCATGTGCTTTAGCTCATGGTATGGTCACTGACATGCATTTGTTTCTCGGCTCAGGTGTATGGGATGCTGGCACATGATACATGTTATAGTGCATGTGCTTTAGCTCATGGTATGGTCACTGAGTTGCATTTATTTCTTGGCTCAGGTGTGTGGGACGCTGGCACATGAGATATGTTATAGTGCATGTGCTTTAGCTCATGGTATGGTCACTGAGATGCATTTATTTCTTGGCTCAGGTGTGTGGGACGCTGGCACATGATATATGTTACAGTGCATGTGCTTTAGCTCATGGTATGGTCACTGACATGCATTTGTTTCTTGGCTCAGGTGTACGGGATGGTGGCACATGATATATGTTATAGTGCATGCGCTTTAGCTCATGGTATGGTCACTGACATGCATTTGTTTCTTGGCTCAGGTGTGTGGGACGCTGGCACATCATATATGTTATAGTGCATGTGCATTAGCTCATGGTATGGTCACTGACATGCATTTGTTACTTGGCTCAGGTGTATGGGACGCTGGCACATGATATATGTTATAGTGCATGTGCTTTAGCTCATGGTATGATCACTGGCATGCATTTGCATCGTGGCTCAGGTGTATGAGACACTGGCACATGATATATGTTATAGTGCATGCACTTTAGCTCATGGTATGGTAACTAGCATGCATTTGCTTTGTAGCTCAGGTGTGTGAGACACTGGCACATGATATATGTTATAGTGCATGCGCTTGAGCTCATGGTATAGTCACTGACATTGATTTGTTTCTTGGCTCAGGTCTATGGGACGCTGGCACATGATATATTTTATAGTGCATGTGCTTTAGCTCATGGTATGGTCACTGACATGCATTTGTTTCTTGGCTCAGGTCTATGGGACGCTGGAACATGATATATGTTATAGTGCATGTGCTTTAGCTCATGGTATGATCACTGGCATGCATTTGCATCGTGGCTCAGGTGTATGAGACACTGGCACATGATATATGTTATAGTGCATGTGATTTAGCTCATGCTATGGTCACTGACATGCATTTGTTTCTTGGATCAGGTGTACGGGATGCTGGCACATGATATATGTTATAGTGCATGTGCTTTAGCTCATGGTGTCGTCACTGACATGCATTTGTTTCTTGGCTCAGGTGTATGGGATGCTGGCACATGATATATGTTATAGTGCATGTCCTTTAGCTCATGGTATGGTCACTGACATGCATTTGTTTCTTGGCTCAGGTGTATGGGACGCTGGCACATGATATATGTTATAGTGCATGCTCTTTAGCTCATGGTATGGTCACTGACATGCATTTGTTTCTTGGCTCAGGTGTATGGGGCGCTGGCACATGATATATGTTATAGTGCATGTGCTTTAGCTCATGCTATGGTCACTGACATGCATTTGTTTCTTGGCTCAGGTGTATGAGATGCTGGCACATGATATATGTTATAGTGCATGCCCTTTAGCTCATGGTATGATCAGTGACATGCATTTGTTTCTTGGCTCAGGTGTATGAGATGCTGGCACATGATATGTCATAGTGCATGTGCTTTAGCACATGGTGTGGTCACTGACATGCATTTGTTTCTTGGCTCAGGTGTACTGAATGCTGTCACATGATATATGTTATAGTGCATGTGTTTTAGCTCATGGTATGGGCCTTGACACGCATTTGTTTCTTGTATTCGGTGTATGGGACGCTGGCACATGATATATGTTATAGTGCATGTGCGTTAGCTCATGGTATGGTCACTGACATGCATTTGTTTCTTGGCTCAGGTGTGTGGGATGCTGGCAAATGATACATGTTATAGTGCATGTGCTTTAGCTCATGGTATGGTCACTGAGATGCATTTATTTCTTGGCTCAGGTGTGTGGGACGCTGGCACATGAGATATGTTATAGTGCATGTGCTTTAGCTCATGGTATGGTCACAGAGATGCATTTATTTCTTGGCTCAGGTGTGTGGGACGCTGGCACATGATATATGTTACAGTGCATGCGCTTTAGCTCATGGTATGGTCACTGACATGCATTTGTTTCTTGGCTCAGGTGTACGGGATAGTGGCACATGATATATGTTATAGTGCATGCGCTTTAGCTCATGGTATGGTCACTGATATGCATTTGTTTCTTGGCTCAGATGTGTGGGACGCTGGCACAGGAGATATGTTATAGTGCATGTGATTTAGCTCAGGGTATGGTCACTGATATGCATTTTTTTCTTGGCTCAGGTGTGTGGGACGCTGGCACATGAGATATGTTATAGTGCATGCACTTTAGCTCATGGTATGGTCACTGAGATGCATTTATTTCTTGGTTCAGGTGTGTGGGACGCTGGCACATGAGATATGTTATAGTCCATGTGCTTTAGCTCATGGTATGGTCACTGAGATGCATTTATTTCTTGGCTCAGGTGTGTGGGACGCTGGCACATGATATATGTTACAGTGCATGCGCTTTAGCTCATGGTATGGTCACTGACATGCATTTGTTTCTTGGCTCTGGTGTACGGGATGGTGGCACATGATATATGTTATAGTGCATGCACTTTAGCTCATGGTATGGTCACTGACATGCATTTGTTTCTTGGCTCAGGTGTGTGGGACGCTGGCACATGAGATATGTTATAGTGCATGTGATTTAGCTCAGGGTATGGTCACTGACATGCATTTTTTTCTTGGCTCGGGTGTGTGGGACGCTGGCACATGAGATATGTTATAGTGCATGTGATTTAGCTCAGGGTATGGTCACTGACATGCATTTATTTCTTGGCTCAGGTGTGTGGGACGCTGGCACATGATATATGTTATAGTGCATGTGCTTTAGCTCATGGTATGGTCACTGACATGCATTTTTTTCTTGGCTCAGGTGTACGGGATGGTGGCACATGATATATGTTATAGTGCATGCGCTTTAGCTCATGGTATGGTCACTGACATGCATTTATTTCTTGGCTCAGGTGTGTGGGACGCTGACACATGAGATATGTTATAGTGCATGTGATTTAGTTCAGGGTATGGTCACTGACATGCATTTTTTTCTTGGCTCGGGTGTACGGGATGGTGGCACATGATATATGTTATAGTGCATGTGCTTTAGCTCATGGTATGGTCACTGACATGCATTTGTTACTTGGCTCAGGTGTATGGGACTCTGGCACATGATATATGTTATAGTGCATGTGCTTTAGCTCATGGTATGGTACCTGACATGCATTTGTTTCTTGGATCCGGTGTACGGGACTCTGGCACATGATATATGTTATAGTGCATGTGCGTTAGCTCATGGTATGGTCACTGACATGCATTTGTTTCTTGGCTCAGGTGTATGGGATTCTGGCACATGATATATGTTATAGTGCATGTGCTTTCGCTCATGGTATGATCACTGACATGCATTTGTTTCTTGGCTCAGGTGTATGGGATGCTGGCACATGATATATGTTATAGTGCATGTGCTTTAGCTCATGCTATGGTCACTGACATGCATTTGTTTCTTGGCTCAGGTGTATGGGGCACTGTCACATGATATATTTTACAGTGCATGTGCTTTAGCTCATGGTATGGTCACTGACATGCATTTGTTACTTGGCTCAGGTGTATGGGGCACTGTCACATGATATATTTTACAGTGCATGTGTTTTAGCTCATGGTATGGTACCTGACATGCATTTGTTTATTGGATCCGGTTTACGGGTCGCTGGCACATGATATATGTTATAGTGCATGCGCTTTAGCTCATGGTGTGGTCACTGACATGCATTTGTTTCTTGGCTCAGGTGTACGAGATGGTGGCACATGATATATGTTATAGTGCATGCGCATTAGCTCATGGTATGATCACTGGCATGCATTTGTTTCTTGGCTCAGGTGTATGAGACACTGGCAAATTATATATGTTATAGTGCATGTGCTTTAGTTCATGGTATGGTACCTGACATGCATTTGTTTATTGGATCTGGTGTACGGGACGCTGGCTCATGATATATGTTATAGTGCATGTGCTTTATCTCATGGTATGGTCACTGAAATGCATTTGTTTCTTGGATCAGATGTACAAAACACTGGCACATGAGATATTTTATAGTGCATGTGCTTTAGCTCATGGTATGGTCACTGATATGCATTTGTTTCTTGGCTCAGGTGTAGGAGATGGTGGCACATGAGATATTTTACAGTGCATGTGATTTAGCTCAGGGTATGGTCACTGACATGCATTTGTTTCTTGGCTCAGGTGTATGGGATGCTGTCACATGATATATGTTATAGTGCATGTTTCGCTCATGGTATGGTCACTGACATGCATTTGTTTCTTGGCTCAGGTGTATGAGATGCTGGCACATGATATATGTTATAGTGCATGTGCTTTAGCTGATGGTATGGTCACTGACATGCATTTGTTTCTTGGCTCAGGTGTATGAGACGCTGGCACATGATATATGTTATAGTGCATGTGCTTTAGCTCATGGTGTGGTCACTGACATGCATTTGTTTCTTGGCTCAGGTGTATGGGGCGCTGGCACATGATATGTTATAGTGCATGTGCTTCAGCTCATGGTATGGTCACTGGCACGCATTTGCATCGTAGCTCAGGTGTATGAGACATTGGCACATGATATATGTTATAGTGCATGTGCTTCAGCTCATGGTATGGTCACTGGCACGCATTTGCATCGTAGCTCAGGTGTATGAGACATTGGCACATGATATATGTTATAGTGCATGCGCTTTAGCTCATGGTATAGTCACTGACATGCATTTGGTTCTTGGCTCCAGTGTATGATACTCTGACACATAATATATGTTATAGTGCATGTGCTTTAGCTCATGATATGTCACTGACATGCATTTGTTTCTTGGCTCAGGTGTATGGGATGCTGGCACATGATATATGTTATAGTGCATGCGCTTTAGCTCATGGTATGGTCACTGACATGCATTTGTTTCTTGGCTCAGGTGTACGGGATGCTGGCACATGATATATGTTATAGTGCATGCACTTTAACTCATGGTATGGTCACTGACATGCATATGTTTCTTGGCTCAGGTGTATGGGACGCTGGCACATGATATATGTTATAGTGCATGTGATTTAGCTCAGGGTATGGTCACTGACATGCATTTGTTTCTTGGCTCAGGTGTACGGGATGCTGGCACATGATATATGTTATAGTGCATGCGCTTTAGCTCATGGTATGGTCACTGACATGCATTTGTTTCTTGGCTCAGGTGAATGGGATGCTGGCACATGATATATTTTATAGTGCATGTGCTTTAGCTCATGGTGTGGTCACTGACATGCATTTGTTTCTTGGCTCAGGTGTACGAGATGGTGGCACATCATATATGTTATAGTGCATGTGCATTAGCTCATGGTATTATCACTGACATGCATTTGTTACTTGGCTCAGGTGTATGGGACGCTGGCACATGATATATGTTATAGTGCATGTGCTTTAGCTCATGGTATGATCACTGGCATGCATTTGCATCGTGGCTCAGGTGTATGAGACACTGGCACATGATATATGTTATAGTGCATGCACTTTAGCTCATGCTATGGTAACTAGCATGCATTTGCTTTGTAGCTCAGGTATATGAGACACTGGCACATGATATATGTTATAGTGCATGTGCTTTAGCTCATGGTATAGTCACTGACATGCATTTGTTTCTTGGCTCAGGTCTATGGGACGCTGGCACATGATATATGTTATAGTGCATGTGCTTTAGCTCATGGTATGGTCACTGACATGCATTTGTTTCTTGGCTCAGGTCTATGGGACGCTGGCACATGATATATGTTATAGTGCATGTGCTTTAGCTCATGGTATGATCACTGGCATGCATTTGCATCGTGGCTCAGGTGTATGAGACACTGGCACATGATATATGTTATAGTGCATGTGATTTAGCTCATGCTATGGTCACTGACATGCATTTGTTTCTTGGATCAGGTGTACGGGATGCTGGCACATGATATATGTTATAGTGCATGTGCTTTAGCTCATGGTGTGGTCACTGACATGCATTTGTTTCTTGGCTCAGGTGTATGGGATGCTGGCACATGATATATGTTATAGTGCATGTCCTTTAGCTCATGGTATGGTCACTGACATGCATTTGTTTCTTGGCTCAGGTGTATGGGATGCTGGCACATGACATATGTTATAGTGCATGCTCTTTAGCTCATGGTATGGTCACTGACATGCATTTGTTTCTTGGCTCAGGTATATGGGGCGCAGGCACATGCTATATGTTATAGTGCATGTGCTTTAGCTCATGCTATGGTCACTGACATGCATTTGTTTCTTGGCTCAGGTGTATGAGAAGCTGGCACATGATATATGTTATAGTGCATGCCCTTTAGCTCATGGTATGTTCAGTGACATGCATTTGTTTCTTGGCTCAAGTGTATGAGATGCTGGCACATGATATGTCATAGTGCATGTGCTTTAGCACATGGTGTGGTCACTGACATGCATTTGTTTCTTGGCTCAGGTGTACGGGATGCTGTCACATGATATATGTTATAGTGCATGTGTTTTAGCTCATGGTATGGGCCTTGACACGCATTTGTTTCTTGTATTCGGTGTATGGGACGCTTGCACATGATATATGTTATAGTGCATGTGCTTTAGCTCATGGTATGGTCACTGACATGCATTTGTTTCTCGGCTCAGGTGTATGGGATGCTGGCACATGATACATGTTATAGTGCATGTGCTTTAGCTCATGGTATGGTCACTGAGTTGCATTTATTTCTTGGCTCAGGTGTGTGGGACGCTGGCACATGAGATATGTTATAGTGCATGTGCTTTAGCTCATGGTATGGTCACTGAGATGCATTTATTTCTTGGCTCAGGTGTGTGGGACGCTGGCACATGATATATGTTACAGTGCATGTGCTTTAGCTCATGGTATGGTCACTGACATGCATTTGTTTCTTGGCTCAGGTGTACGGGATGGTGGCACATGATATATGTTATAGTGCATGCGCTTTAGCTCATGGTATGGTCACTGACATGCATTTGTTTCTTGGCTCAGGTGTGTGGGACGCTGGCACATCATATATGTTATAGTGCATGTGCATTAGCTCATGGTATGGTCACTGACATGCATTTGTTACTTGGCTCAGGTGTATGGGACGCTGGCACATGATATATGTTATAGTGCATGTGCTTTAGCTCATGGTATGATCACTGGCATGCATTTGCATCGTGGCTCAGGTGTATGAGACACTGGCACATGATATATGTTATAGTGCATGCACTTTAGCTCATGGTATGGTAACTAGCATGCATTTGCTTTGTAGCTCAGGTGTGTGAGACACTGGCACATGATATATGTTATAGTGCATGCGCTTGAGCTCATGGTATAGTCACTGACATTGATTTGTTTCTTGGCTCAGGTCTATGGGACGCTGGCACATGATATATTTTATAGTGCATGTGCTTTAGCTCATGGTATGGTCACTGACATGCATTTGTTTCTTGGCTCAGGTCTATGGGACGCTGGAACATGATATATGTTATAGTGCATGTGCTTTAGCTCATGGTATGATCACTGGCATGCATTTGCATCGTGGCTCAGGTGTATGAGACACTGGCACATGATATATGTTATAGTGCATGTGATTTAGCTCATGCTATGGTCACTGACATGCATTTGTTTCTTGGATCAGGTGTACGGGATGCTGGCACATGATATATGTTATAGTGCATGTGCTTTAGCTCATGGTGTCGTCACTGACATGCATTTGTTTCTTGGCTCAGGTGTATGGGATGCTGGCACATGATATATGTTATAGTGCATGTCCTTTAGCTCATGGTATGGTCACTGACATGCATTTGTTTCTTGGCTCAGGTGTATGGGACGCTGGCACATGATATATGTTATAGTGCATGCTCTTTAGCTCATGGTATGGTCACTGACATGCATTTGTTTCTTGGCTCAGGTGTATGGGGCGCTGGCACATGATATATGTTATAGTGCATGTGCTTTAGCTCATGCTATGGTCACTGACATGCATTTGTTTCTTGGCTCAGGTGTATGAGATGCTGGCACATGATATATGTTATAGTGCATGCCCTTTAGCTCATGGTATGATCAGTGACATGCATTTGTTTCTTGGCTCAGGTGTATGAGATGCTGGCACATGATATGTCATAGTGCATGTGCTTTAGCACATGGTGTGGTCACTGACATGCATTTGTTTCTTGGCTCAGGTGTACTGAATGCTGTCACATGATATATGTTATAGTGCATGTGTTTTAGCTCATGGTATGGGCCTTGACACGCATTTGTTTCTTGTATTCGGTGTATGGGACGCTGGCACATGATATATGTTATAGTGCATGTGCTTTAGCTCATGGTATGGTCACTGACATGCATTTGTTTCTTGGCTCAGGTGTGTGGGATGCTGGCAAATGATACATGTTATAGTGCATGTGCTTTAGCTCATGGTATGGTCACTGAGATGCATTTATTTCTTGGCTCAGGTGTGTGGGACGCTGGCACATGAGATATGTTATAGTGCATGTGCTTTAGCTCATGGTATGGTCACAGAGATGCATTTATTTCTTGGCTCAGGTGTGTGGGACGCTGGCACATGATATATGTTACAGTGCATGCGCTTTAGCTCATGGTATGGTCACTGACATGCATTTGTTTCTTGGCTCAGGTGTACGGGATAGTGGCACATGATATATGTTATAGTGCATGCGCTTTAGCTCATGGTATGGTCACTGATATGCATTTGTTTCTTGGCTCAGATGTGTGGGACGCTGGCACAGGAGATATGTTATAGTGCATGTGATTTAGCTCAGGGTATGGTCACTGATATGCATTTTTTTCTTGGCTCAGGTGTGTGGGACGCTGGCACATGAGATATGTTATAGTGCATGCACTTTAGCTCATGGTATGGTCACTGAGATGCATTTATTTCTTGGTTCAGGTGTGTGGGACGCTGGCACATGAGATATGTTATAGTCCATGTGCTTTAGCTCATGGTATGGTCACTGAGATGCATTTATTTCTTGGCTCAGGTGTGTGGGACGCTGGCACATGATATATGTTACAGTGCATGCGCTTTAGCTCATGGTATGGTCACTGACATGCATTTGTTTCTTGGCTCTGGTGTACGGGATGGTGGCACATGATATATGTTATAGTGCATGCACTTTAGCTCATGGTATGGTCACTGACATGCATTTGTTTCTTGGCTCAGGTGTGTGGGACGCTGGCACATGAGATATGTTATAGTGCATGTGATTTAGCTCAGGGTATGGTCACTGACATGCATTTTTTTCTTGGCTCGGGTGTGTGGGACGCTGGCACATGAGATATGTTATAGTGCATGTGATTTAGCTCAGGGTATGGTCACTGACATGCATTTATTTCTTGGCTCAGGTGTGTGGGACGCTGGCACATGATATATGTTATAGTGCATGTGCTTTAGCTCATGGTATGGTCACTGACATGCATTTTTTTCTTGGCTCAGGTGTACGGGATGGTGGCACATGATATATGTTATAGTGCATGCGCTTTAGCTCATGGTATGGTCACTGACATGCATTTATTTCTTGGCTCAGGTGTGTGGGACGCTGACACATGAGATATGTTATAGTGCATGTGATTTAGTTCAGGGTATGGTCACTGACATGCATTTTTTTCTTGGCTCGGGTGTACGGGATGGTGGCACATGATATATGTTATAGTGCATGTGCTTTAGCTCATGGTATGGTCACTGACATGCATTTGTTACTTGGCTCAGGTGTATGGGACTCTGGCACATGATATATGTTATAGTGCATGTGCTTTAGCTCATGGTATGGTACCTGACATGCATTTGTTTCTTGGATCCGGTGTACGGGACTCTGGCACATGATATATGTTATAGTGCATGTGCGTTAGCTCATGGTATGGTCACTGACATGCATTTGTTTCTTGGCTCAGGTGTATGGGATTCTGGCACATGATATATGTTATAGTGCATGTGCTTTCGCTCATGGTATGATCCCTGACATGCATTTGTTTCTTGGCTCAGGTGTATGGGATGCTGGCACATGATATATGTTATAGTGCATGTGCTTTAGCTCATGCTATGGTCACTGACATGCATTTGTTTCTTGGCTCAGGTGTATGGGGCACTGTCACATGATATATTTTACAGTGCATGTGCTTTAGCTCATGGTATGGTCACTGACATGCATTTGTTACTTGGCTCAGGTGTATGGGGCACTGTCACATGATATATTTTACAGTGCATGTGTTTTAGCTCATGGTATGGTACCTGACATGCATTTGTTTATTGGATCCGGTTTACGGGTCGCTGGCACATGATATATGTTATAGTGCATGCGCTTTAGCTCATGGTGTGGTCACTGACATGCATTTGTTTCTTGGCTCAGGTGTACGAGATGGTGGCACATGATATATGTTATAGTGCATGCGCATTAGCTCATGGTATGATCACTGGCATGCATTTGTTTCTTGGCTCAGGTGTATGAGACACTGGCAAATTATATATGTTATAGTGCATGTGCTTTAGTTCATGGTATGGTACCTGACATGCATTTGTTTATTGGATCTGGTGTACGGGACGCTGGCTCATGATATATGTTATAGTGCATGTGCTTTATCTCATGGTATGGTCACTGAAATGCATTTGTTTCTTGGATCAGATGTACAAAACACTGGCACATGAGATATTTTATAGTGCATGTGCTTTAGCTCATGGTATGGTCACTGATATGCATTTGTTTCTTGGCTCAGGTGTAGGAGATGGTGGCACATGAGATATTTTACAGTGCATGTGATTTAGCTCACTGTATGGTCACTGACATGCATTTGTTTCTTGGCTCAGGTGTATGGGATGCTGTCACATGATATATGTTATAGTGCATGTTTCGCTCATGGTATGGTCACTGACATGCATTTGTTTCTTGGCTCAGGTGTATGAGATGCTGGCACATGATATATGTTATAGTGCATGTGCTTTAGCTGATGGTATGGTCACTGACATGCATTTGTTTCTTGGCTCAGGTGTATGAGACGCTGGCACATGATATATGTTATAGTGCATGTGCTTTAGCTCATGGTGTGGTCACTGACATGCATTTGTTTCTTGGCTCAGGTGTATGGGGCGCTGGCACATGATATGTTATAGTGCATGTGCTTCAGCTCATGGTATGGTCACTGGCACGCATTTGCATCGTAGCTCAGGTGTATGAGACATTGGCACATGATATATGTTATAGTGCATGTGCTTCAGCTCATGGTATGGTCACTGGCACGCATTTGCATCGTAGCTCAGGTGTATGAGACATTGGCACATGATATATGTTATAGTGCATGCGCTTTAGCTCATGGTATAGTCACTGACATGCATTTGGTTCTTGGCTCCAGTGTATGATACTCTGACACATAATATATGTTATAGTGCATGTGCTTTAGCTCATGATATGTCACTGACATGCATTTGTTTCTTGGCTCAGGTGTATGGGATGCTGGCACATGATATATGTTATAGTGCATGCGCTTTAGCTCATGGTATGGTCACTGACATGCATTTGTTTCTTGGCTCAGGTGTACGGGATGCTGGCACATGATATATGTTATAGTGCATGCACTTTAACTCATGGTATGGTCACTGACATGCATATGTTTCTTGGCTCAGGTGTATGGGACGCTGGCACATGATATATGTTATAGTGCATGTGATTTAGCTCAGGGTATGGTCACTGACATGCATTTGTTTCTTGGCTCAGGTGTACGGGATGCTGGCACATGATATATGTTATAGTGCATGCGCTTTAGCTCATGGTATGGTCACTGACATGCATTTGTTTCTTGGCTCAGGTGAATGGGATGCTGGCACATGATATATTTTATAGTGCATGTGCTTTAGCTCATGGTGTGGTCACTGACATGCATTTGTTTCTTGGCTCAGGTGTACGAGATGGTGGCACATCATATATGTTATAGTGCATGTGCATTAGCTCATGGTATTATCACTGACATGCATTTGTTACTTGGCTCAGGTGTATGGGACGCTGGCACATGATATATGTTATAGTGCATGTGCTTTAGCTCATGGTATGATCACTGGCATGCATTTGCATCGTGGCTCAGGTGTATGAGACACTGGCACATGATATATGTTATAGTGCATGCACTTTAGCTCATGGTATGGTAACTAGCATGCATTTGCTTTGTAGCTCAGGTATATGAGACACTGGCACATGATATATGTTATAGTGCATGTGCTTTAGCTCATGGTATAGTCACTGACATGCATTTGTTTCTTGGCTCAGGTCTATGGGACGCTGGCACATGATATATGTTATAGTGCATGTGCTTTAGCTCATGGTATGGTCACTGACATGCATTTGTTTCTTGGCTCAGGTCTATGGGACGCTGGCACATGATATATGTTATAGTGCATGTGCTTTAGCTCATGGTATGATCACTGGCATGCATTTGCATCGTGGCTCAGGTGTATGAGACACTGGCACATGATATATGTTATAGTGCATGTGATTTAGCTCATGCTATGGTCACTGACATGCATTTGTTTCTTGGATCAGGTGTACGGGATGCTGGCACATGATATATGTTATAGTGCATGTGCTTTAGCTCATGGTGTGGTCACTGACATGCATTTGTTTCTTGGCTCAGGTGTATGGGATGCTGGCACATGATATATGTTATAGTGCATGTCCTTTAGCTCATGGTATGGTCACTGACATGCATTTGTTTCTTGGCTCAGGTGTATGGGATGCTGGCACATGACATATGTTATAGTGCATGCTCTTTAGCTCATGGTATGGTCACTGACATGCATCTGTTTCTTGGCTCAGGTATATGGGGCGCAGGCACATGCTCTATGTTATAGTGCATGTGCTTTAGCTCATGCTATGGTCACTGACATGCATTTGTTTCTTGGCTCAGGTGTATGAGAAGCTGGCACATGATATATGTTATAGTGCATGCCCTTTAGCTCATGGTATGATCAGTGACATGCATTTGTTTCTTGGCTCAAGTGTATGAGATGCTGGCACATGATATGTCATAGTGCATGTGCTTTAGCACATGGTGTGGTCACTGACATGCATTTGTTTCTTGGCTCAGGTGTACGGGATGCTGTCACATGATATATGTTATAGTGCATGTGTTTTAGCTCATGGTATGGGCCTTGACACGCATTTGTTTCTTGTATTCGGTGTATGGGACGCTTGCACATGATATATGTTATAGTGCATGTGCTTTAGCTCATGGTATGGTCACTGACATGCATTTGTTTCTCGGCTCAGGTGTATGGGATGCTGGCACATGATACATGTTATAGTGCATGTGCTTTAGCTCATGGTATGGTCACTGAGTTGCATTTATTTCTTGGCTCAGGTGTGTGGGACGCTGGCACATGAGATATGTTATAGTGCATGTGCTTTAGCTCATGGTATGGTCACTGAGATGCATTTATTTCTTGGCTCAGGTGTGTGGGACGCTGGCACATGATATATGTTACAGTGCATGTGCTTTAGCTCATGGTATGGTCACTGACATGCATTTGTTTCTTGGCTCAGGTGTACGGGATGGTGGCACATGATATATGTTATAGTGCATGCGCTTTAGCTCATGGTATGGTCACTGACATGCATTTGTTTCTTGGCTCAGGTGTGTGGGACGCTGGCACATCATATATGTTATAGTGCATGTGCATTAGCTCATGGTATGGTCACTGACATGCATTTGTTACTTGGCTCAGGTGTATGGGACGCTGGCACATGATATATGTTATAGTGCATGTGCTTTAGCTCATGGTATGATCACTGGCATGCATTTGCATCGTGGCTCAGGTGTATGAGACACTGGCACATGATATATGTTATAGTGCATGCACTTTAGCTCATGGTATGGTAACTAGCATGCATTTGCTTTGTAGCTCAGGTGTGTGAGACACTGGCACATGATATATGTTATAGTGCATGCGCTTGAGCTCATGGTATAGTCACTGACATTGATTTGTTTCTTGGCTCAGGTCTATGGGACGCTGGCACATGATATATTTTATAGTGCATGTGCTTTAGCTCATGGTATGGTCACTGACATGCATTTGTTTCTTGGCTCAGGTCTATGGGACGCTGGAACATGATATATGTTATAGTGCATGTGCTTTAGCTCATGGTATGATCACTGGCATGCATTTGCATCGTGGCTCAGGTGTATGAGACACTGGCACATGATATATGTTATAGTGCATGTGATTTAGCTCATGCTATGGTCACTGACATGCATTTGTTTCTTGGATCAGGTGTACGGGATGCTGGCACATGATATATGTTATAGTGGATGTGCTTTAGCTCATGGTGTCGTCACTGACATGCATTTGTTTCTTGGCTCAGGTGTATGGGATGCTGGCACATGATATATGTTATAGTGCATGTCCTTTAGCTCATGGTATGGTCACTGACATGCATTTGTTTCTTGGCTCAGGTGTATGGGACGCTGGCACATGATATATGTTATAGTGCATGCTCTTTAGCTCATGGTATGGTCACTGACATGCATTTGTTTCTTGGCTCAGGTGTATGGGGCGCTGGCACATGATATATGTTATAGTGCATGTGCTTTAGCTCATGCTATGGTCACTGACATGCATTTGTTTCTTGGCTCAGGTGTATGAGATGCTGGCACATGATATATGTTATAGTGCATGCCCTTTAGCTCATGGTATGATCAGTGACATGCATTTGTTTCTTGGCTCAGGTGTATGAGATGCTGGCACATGATATGTCATAGTGCATGTGCTTTAGCACATGGTGTGGTCACTGACATGCATTTGTTTCTTGGCTCAGGTGTACTGAATGCTGTCACATGATATATGTTATAGTGCATGTGTTTTAGCTCATGGTATGGGCCTTGACACGCATTTGTTTCTTGTATTCGGTGTATGGGACGCTGGCACATGATATATGTTATAGTGCATGTGCTTTAGCTCATGGTATGGTCACTGACATGCATTTGTTTCTTGGCTCAGGTGTGTGGGATGCTGGCAAATGATACATGTTATAGTGCATGTGCTTTAGCTCATGGTATGGTCACTGAGATGCATTTATTTCTTGGCTCAGGTGTGTGGGACGCTGGCACATGAGATATGTTATAGTGCATGTGCTTTAGCTCATGGTATGGTCACAGAGATGCATTTATTTCTTGGCTCAGGTGTGTGGGACGCTGGCACATGATATATGTTACAGTGCATGCGCTTTAGCTCATGGTATGGTCACTGACATGCATTTGTTTCTTGGCTCAGGTGTACGGGATAGTGGCACATGATATATGTTATAGTGCATGCGCTTTAGCTCATGGTATGGTCACTGATATGCATTTGTTTCTTGGCTCAGATGTGTGGGACGCTGGCACAGGAGATATGTTATAGTGCATGTGATTTAGCTCAGGGTATGGTCACTGATATGCATTTTTTTCTTGGCTCAGGTGTGTGGGACGCTGGCACATGAGATATGTTATAGTGCATGCACTTTAGCTCATGGTATGGTCACTGAGATGCATTTATTTCTTGGTTCAGGTGTGTGGGACGCTGGCACATGAGATATGTTATAGTCCATGTGCTTTAGCTCATGGTATGGTCACTGAGATGCATTTATTTCTTGGCTCAGGTGTGTGGGACGCTGGCACATGATATATGTTACAGTGCATGCGCTTTAGCTCATGGTATGGTCACTGACATGCATTTGTTTCTTGGCTCTGGTGTACGGGATGGTGGCACATGATATATGTTATAGTGCATGCACTTTAGCTCATGGTATGGTCACTGACATGCATTTGTTTCTTGGCTCAGGTGTGTGGGACGCTGGCACATGAGATATGTTATAGTGCATGTGATTTAGCTCAGGGTATGGTCACTGACATGCATTTTTTTCTTGGCTCGGGTGTGTGGGACGCTGGCACATGAGATATGTTATAGTGCATGTGATTTAGCTCAGGGTATGGTCACTGACATGCATTTATTTCTTGGCTCAGGTGTGTGGGACGCTGGCACATGATATATGTTATAGTGCATGTGCTTTAGCTCATGGTATGGTCACTGACATGCATTTTTTTCTTGGCTCAGGTGTACGGGATGGTGGCACATGATATATGTTATAGTGCATGCGCTTTAGCTCATGGTATGGTCACTGACATGCATTTATTTCTTGGCTCAGGTGTGTGGGACGCTGACACATGAGATATGTTATAGTGCATGTGATTTAGTTCAGGGTATGGTCACTGACATGCATTTTTTTCTTGGCTCGGGTGTACGGGATGGTGGCACATGATATATGTTATAGTGCATGTGCTTTAGCTCATGGTATGGTCACTGACATGCATTTGTTACTTGGCTCAGGTGTATGGGACTCTGGCACATGATATATGTTATAGTGCATGTGCTTTAGCTCATGGTATGGTACCTGACATGCATTTGTTTCTTGGATCCGGTGTACGGGACTCTGGCATATGATATATGTTATAGTGCATGTGCGTTAGCTCATGGTATGGTCACTGACATGCATTTGTTTCTTGGCTCAGGTGTATGGGATTCTGGCACATGATATATGTTATAGTGCATGTGCTTTCGCTCATGGTATGATCACTGACATGCATTTGTTTCTTGGCTCAGGTGTATGGGATGCTGGCACATGATATATGTTATAGTGCATGTGCTTTAGCTCAGGCTATGGTCACTGACATGCATTTGTTTCTTGGATCAGGTGTATGGGATGCTGGCACATAATATATGTTATAGTGCATGTGCTTTAGCTCATGCTATGGTCACTGACATGCATTTGTTTCTTGGCTCAGGTGTATGGGGCACTGTCACATGATATATTTTACAGTGCATGTGCTTTAGCTCATGGTATGGTCACTGACATGCATTTGTTACTTGGCTCAGGTGTATGGGGCACTGTCACATGATATATTTTACAGTGCATGTGTTTTAGCTCATGGTATGGTACCTGACATGCATTTGTTTATTGGATCCGGTTTACGGGTCGCTGGCACATGATATATGTTATAGTGCATGCGCTTTAGCTCATGGTGTGGTCACTGACATGCATTTGTTTCTTGGCTCAGGTGTACGAGATGGTGGCACATGATATATGTTATAGTGCATGCGCTTTAGCTCATGGTATGATCACTGGCATGCATTTGTTTCTTGGCTCAGGTGTATGAGACACTGGCAAATTATATATGTTATAGTGCATGTGCTTTAGTTCATGGTATGGTACCTGACATGCATTTGTTTATTGGATCTGGTGTACGGGACGCTGGCTCATGATATATGTTATAGTGCATGTGCTTTATCTCATGGTATGGTCACTGAAATGCATTTGTTTCTTGGATCAGATGTACAAAACACTGGCACATGAGATATTTTATAGTGCATGTGCTTTAGCTCATGGTATGGTCACTGATATGCATTTGTTTCTTGGCTCAGGTGTAGGAGATGGTGGCACATGAGATATTTTACAGTGCATGTGATTTAGCTCAGGGTATGGTCACTGACATGCATTTGTTTCTTGGCTCAGGTGTACGGGATGCTGGCACATGTTATATGTTATAGTGCATGTTTCGCTCATGGTATGGTCACTGACATGCATTTGTTTCTTGGCTCAGGTGTATGAGATGCTGGCACATGATATATGTTATAGTGCATGTGCTTTAGCTGATGGTATGGTCACTGACATGCATTTGTTTCTTGGCTCAGGTGTATGAGATGCTGGCACATGATATATGTTATAGTGCATGTGCTTTAGCTCATGGTGTGGTCACTGACATGCATTTGTTTCTTGGCTCAGGTGTATGGGGCGCTGGCACATGATATGTTATAGTGCATATGCTTCAGCTCATGGTATGGTCACTGGCACGCATTTGCATCGTAGCTCAGGTGTATGAGACATTGGCACATGATATATGTTATAGTGCATGTGCTTCAGCTCATGGTATGGTCACTGGCACGCATTTGCATCGTAGCTCAGGTGTATGAGACATTGGCACATGATATATGTTATAGTGCATGCGCTTTAGCTCATGGTATAGTCACTGACATGCATTTGGTTCTTGGCTCCAGTGTATGATACTCTGACACATAATATATGTTATAGTGCATGTGCTTTAGCTCATGGTATGGTCACTGACATGCATTTGTTTCTTGGCTCAGGTGTGTGGGACGCTGGCACATCATATATGTTATAGTGCATGTGCATTAGCTCATGGTATGGTCACTGACATGCATTTGTTACTTGGCTCAGGTGTATGGGACGCTGGCACATGATATATGTTATAGTGCATGTGCTTTAGCTCATGGTATGATCACTGGCATGCATTTGCATCGTGGCTCAGGTGTATGAGACACTGGCACATGATATATGTTATAGTGCATGCACTTTAGCTCATGGTATGGTAACTAGCATGCATTTGCTTTGTAGCTCAGGTGTATGAGACACTGGCACATGATATATGTTATAGTGCATGCGCTTTAGCTCATGGTATAGTCACTGACATGCATTTGTTTCTTGGCTCAGGTCTATGGGACGCTGGCACATGATATATTTTATAGTGCATGTGCTTTAGCTCATGGTATGGTCACTGACATGCATTTGTTTCTTGGCTCAGGTCTATGGGACGCTGGAACATGATATAGGTTATAGTGCATGTGCTTTAGCTCATGGTATGATCACTGGCATGCATTTGCATCGTGGCTCAGGTGTATGAGACACTGGCACATGATATATGTTATAGTGCATGTGATTTAGCTCATGCTATGGTCACTGACATGCATTTGTTTCTTGGATCAGGTGTACGGGATGCTGGCACATGATATATGTTATAGTGCATGTGCTTTAGCTCATGGTGTCGTCACTGACATGCATTTGTTTCTTGGCTCAGGTGTATGGGATGCTGGCACATGATATATGCTATAGTGCATGTCCTTTAGCTCATGGTATGGTCACTGACATGCATTTGTTTCTTGGCTCAGGTGTATGGGACGCTGGCACATGATATATGTTATAGTGCATGCTCTTTAGCTCATGGTATGGTCACTGACATGCATTTGTTTCTTGGCTCAGGTGTATGGGGCGCTGGCACATGATATATGTTATAGTGCATGTGCTTTAGCTCATGCTATGGTCACTGACATGCATTTGTTTCTTGGCTCAGGTGTATGAGATGCTGGCACATGATAAATGTTATAGTGCATGCCCTTTAGCTCATGGTATGATCAGTGACATGCATTTGTTTCTTGGCTCAGGTGTATGAGATGCTGGCACATGATATGTCATAGTGCATGTGCTTTAGCACATGGTGTGGTCACTGACATGCATTTGTTTCTTGGCTCAGGTGTACGGAATGCCGTCACATGATATATGTTATAGTGCATGTGTTTTAGCTCATGGTATGGGCCTTGACACGCATTTGTTTCTTGTATTCGGTGTATGGGACGCTGGCACATGATATATGTTATAGTGCATGTGCTTTAGCTCATGGTATGGTCACTGACATGCATTTGTTTCTTGGCTCAGGTGTGTGGGATGCTGGCAAATGATACATGTTATAGTGCATGTGCTTTAGCTCATGGTATGGTCACTGAGATGCATTTATTTCTTGGCTCAGGTGTGTGGGACGCTGGCACATGACATATGTTATAGGGCATGTGCTTTAGCTCATGGTATGGTCACAGAGATGCATTTATTTCTTGGCTCAGGTGTGTGGGACGCTGGCACATGATATATGTTACAGTGCATGCGCTTTAGCTCATGGTATGGTCACTGACATGCATTTGTTTCTTGGCTCAGGTGTACGGGATAGTGGCACATGATATATGTTATAGTGCATGCGCTTTAGCTCATGGTATGGTCACTGACATGCATTTGTTTCTTGGCTCAGATGTGTGGGACGCTGGCACATGAGATATGTTATAGTGCATGTGATTTAGCTCAGGGTATGGTCACTGATATGCATTTTTTTCTTGGCTCAGGTGTGTGGGACGCTGGCACATGAGATATGTTATAGTGCATGTGCTTTAGCTCATGGTATGGTCACTGAGATGCATTTATTTCTTGGCTCAGGTGTGTGGGACGCTGGCACATGAGATATGTTATAGTGCATGTGCTTTAGCTCATGCTATGGTCACTGAGATGCATTTGTTTCTTGTATCAGATGTACAAGACGCTGGCACATGAGATATTTTACAGTGCATGCGCTTTAGCTCATGGTATGGTCACTGACATGCATTTGTTTCTTGGCTCTGGTGTACGGGATGGTGGCACATGATATATGTTATAGTGCATGCGCTTTAGCTCATGGTATGGTCACTGACATGCAATTGTTTCTTGGCTCAGGTGTGTGGGACGCTGGCACATGAGATATGTTATAGTGCATGTGATTTAGCTCAGGGTATGGTCACTGAGATGCATTTATTTCTTGGTTCAGGTGTGTGGGACGCTGGCACATGAGATATGTTATAGTCCATGTGCTTTAGCTCATGGTATGGTCACTGAGATGCATTTATTTCTTGGCTCAGGTGTGTGGGACGCTGGCACATGATATATGTTACAGTGCATGCGCTTTAGCTCATGGTATGGTCACTGACATGCATTTGTTTCTTGGCTCTGGTGTACGGGATGGTGGCACATGATATATGTTATAGTGCATGCACTTTAGCTCATGGTATGGTCACTGACATGCATTTGTTTCTTGGCTCAGGTGTGTGGGACGCTGGCACATGAGATATGTTATAGTGCATGTGATTTAGCTCAGGGTATGGTCACTGACATGCATTTTTTTCTTGGCTCGGGTGTGTGGGACGCTGGCACATGAGATATGTTATAGTGCATGTGATTTAGCTCAGGGTATGGTCACTGACATGCATTTATTTCTTGGCTCAGGTGTGTGGGACGCTGGCACATGATATATGTTATAGTGCATGTGCTTTAGCTCATGGTATGGTCACTGACATGCATTTTTTTCTTGGCTCAGGTGTACGGGATGGTGGCACATGATATATGTTATAGTGCATGCGCTTTAGCTCATGGTATGGTCACTGACATGCATTTATTTCTTGGCTCAGGTGTGTGGGACGCTGACACATGAGATATGTTATAGTGCATGTGATTTAGTTCAGGGTATGGTCACTGACATGCATTTTTTTCTTGGCTCGGGTGTACGGGATGGTGGCACATGATATATGTTATAGTGCATGTGCTTTAGCTCATGGTATGGTCACTGACATGCATTTGTTACTTGGCTCAGGTGTATGGGAATCTGGCACATGATATATGTTATAGTGCATGTGCTTTAGCTCATGGTATGGTACCTGACATGCATTTGTTTCTTGGATCCGGTGTACGGGACTCTGGCACATGATATATGTTATAGTGCATGTGCGTTAGCTCATGGTATGGTCACTGACATGCATTTGTTTCTTGGCTCAGGTGTATGGGATTCTGGCACATGATATATGTTATAGTGCATGTGCTTTCACTCATGGTATGATCACTGACATGCATTTGTTTCTTGGCTCAGGTGTATGGGATGCTGGCACATGATATATGTTATAGTGCATGTGCTTTAGCTCATGCTATGGTCACTGACATGCATTTGTTTCTTGGCTCAGGTGTATGGGGCACTGTCACATGATATATTTTACAGTGCATGTGCTTTAGCTCATGGTATGGTCACTGACATGCATTTGTTACTTGGCTCAGGTGTATGGGGCACTGTCACATGATATATTTTACAGTGCATGTGTTTTAGCTCATGGTATGGTACCTGACATGCATTTGTTTATTGGATCCGGTTTACGGGTCGCTGGCACATGATATATGTTATAGTGCATGCGCTTTAGCTCATGGTGTGGTCACTGACATGCATTTGTTTCTTGGCTCAGGTGTACGAGATGGTGGCACATGATATATGTTATAGTGCATGCGCATTAGCTCATGGTATGATCACTGGCATGCATTTGTTTCTTGGCTCAGGTGTATGAGACACTGGCAAATTATATATGTTATAGTGCATGTGCTTTAGTTCATGGTATGGTACCTGACATGCATTTGTTTATTGGATCTGGTGTACGGGACGCTGGCTCATGATATATGTTATAGTGCATGTGCTTTATCTCATGGTATGGTCACTGAAATGCATTTGTTTCTTGGATCAGATGTACAAAACACTGGCACATGAGATATTTTATAGTGCATGTGCTTTAGCTCATGGTATGGTCACTGATATGCATTTGTTTCTTGGCTCAGGTGTAGGAGATGGTGGCACATGAGATATTTTACAGTGCATGTGATTTAGCTCAGGGTATGGTCACTGACATGCATTTGTTTCTTGGCTCAGGTGTATGGGATGCTGGCACATGATATATGTTATAGTGCATGTTTCGCTCATGGTATGGTCACTGACATGCATTTGTTTCTTGGCTCAGGTGTATGAGATGCTGGCACATGATATATGTTATAGTGCATGTGCTTTAGCTGATGGTATGGTCACTGACATGCATTTGTTTCTTGGCTCAGGTGTATGAGACGCTGGCACATGATATATGTTATAGTGCATGTGCTTTAGCTCATGGTGTGGTCACTGACATGCATTTGTTTCTTGGCTCAGGTGTATGGGGCACTGGCACATGATATGTTATAGTGCATGTGCTTCAGCTCATGGTATGGTCACTGGCACGCATTTGCATCGTAGCTCAGGTGTATGAGACATTGGCACATGATATATGTTATAGTGCATGTGCTTCAGCTCATGGTATGGTCACTGGCACGCATTTGCATCGTAGCTCAGGTGTATGAGACATTGGCACATGATATATGTAATAGTGCGTGCGCTTTAGCTCATGGTATAGTCACTGACATGCATTTGGTTCTTGGCTCCAGTGTATGATACTCTGACACATAATATATGTTATAGTGCATGTGCTTTAGCTCATGATATGTCACTGACATGCATTTGTTTCTTGGCTCAGGTGTATGGGATGCTGGCACATGATATATGTTATAGTGCATGCGCTTTAGCTCATGGTATGGTCACTGACATGCATTTGTTTCTTGGCTCAGGTGTACGGGATGCTGGCACATGATATATGTTATAGTGCATGCACTTTAACTCATGGTATGGTCACTGACATGCATATGTTTCTTGGCTCAGGTGTATGGGACGCTGGCACATGATATATGTTATAGTGCATGTGATTTAGCTCAGGGTATGGTCACTGACATGCATTTGTTTCTTGGCTCAGGTGTACGGGATGCTGGCACATGATATATGTTATAGTGCATGCGCTTTAGCTCATGGTATGGTCACTGACATGCATTTGTTTCTTGGCTCAGGTGAATGGGATGCTGGCACATGATATATTTTATAGTGCATGTGCTTTAGCTCATGGTGTGGTCACTGACATGCATTTGTTTCTTGGCTCAGGTGTACGAGATGGTGGCACATCATATATGTTATAGTGCATGTGCATTAGCTCATGGTATTATCACTGACATGCATTTGTTACTTGGCTCAGGTGTATGGGACGCTGGCACATGACATATGTTATAGTGCATGTGCTTTAGCTCATGGTATGATCACTGGCATGCATTTGCATCGTGGCTCAGGTGTATGAGACACTGGCACATGATATATGTTATAGTGCATGCACTTTAGCTCATGGTATGGTAACTAGCATGCATTTGCTTTGTAGCTCAGGTATATGAGACACTGGCACATGATATATGTTATAGTGCATGCGCTTTAGCTCATGGTATAGTCACTGACATGCATTTGTTTCTTGGCTCAGGTCTATGGGACGCTGGCACATGATATATGTTATAGTGCATGTGCTTTAGCTCATGGTATGGTCACTGACATGCATTTGTTTCTTGGCTCAGGTCTATGGGACGCTGGCACATGATATATGTTATAGTGCATGTGCTTTAGCTCATGGTATGATCACTGGCATGCATTTGCATCGTGGCTCAGGTGTATGAGACACTGGCACATGATATATGTTATAGTGCATGTGATTTAGCTCATGCTATGGTCACTGACATGCATTTGTTTCTTGGATCAGGTGTACGGGATGCTGGCACATGATATATGTTATAGTGCATGTGCTTTAGCTCATGGTGTGGTCACTGACATGCATTTGTTTCTTGGCTCAGGTGTATGGGATGCTGGCACATGATATATGTTATAGTGCATGTCCTTTAGCTCATGGTATGGTCACTGACATGCATTTGTTTCTTGGCTCAGGTGTATGGGATGCTGGCACATGATATATGTTATAGTGCATGCTCTTTAGCTCATGGTATGGTCACTGACATGCATTTGTTTCTTGGCTCAGGTATATGGGGCGCAGGCACATGCTATATGTTATAGTGCATGTGCTTTAGCTCATGCTATGGTCACTGACATGCATTTGTTTCTTGGCTCAGGTGTATGAGACGCTGGCACATGATATATGTTATAGTGCATGCCCTTTAGCTCATGGTATGATCAGTGACATGCATTTGTTTCTTGGCTCAAGTGTATGAGATGCTGGCACATGATATGTCATAGTGCATGTGCTTTAGCACATGGTGTGGTCACTGACATGCATTTGTTTCTTGGCTCAGGTGTACGGGATGCTGTCACATGATATATGTTATAGTGCATGTGTTTTAGCTCATGGTATGGGCCTTGACACGCATTTGTTTCTTGTATTCGGTGTATGGGACGCTTGCACATGATATATGTTATAGTGCATGTGCTTTAGCTCATGGTATGGTCACTGACATGCATTTGTTTCTCGGCTCAGGTGTATGGGATGCTGGCACATGATACATGTTATAGTGCATGTGCTTTAGCTCATGGTATGGTCACTGAGTTGCATTTATTTCTTGGCTCAGGTGTGTGGGACGCTGGCACATGAGATATGTTATAGTGCATGTGCTTTAGCTCATGGTATGGTCACTGAGATGCATTTATTTCTTGGATCAGGTGTGTGGGACGCTGGCACATGATATATGTTACAGTGCATGTGCTTTAGCTCATGGTATGGTCACTGACATGCATTTGTTTCTTGGCTCAGGTGTACGGGATGGTGGCACATGATATATGTTATAGTGCATGCGCTTTAGCTCATGGTATGGTCACTGACATGCATTTGTTTCTTGGCTCAGGTGTGTGGGACGCTGGCACATCATATATGTTATAGTGCATGTGCATTAGCTCATGGTATGGTCACTGACATGCATTTGTTACTTGGCTCAGGTGTATGGGACGCTGGCACATGATATATGTTATAGTGCATGTGCTTTAGCTCATGGTATGATCACTGGCATGCATTTGCATCGTGGCTCAGGTGTATGAGACACTGGCACATGATATATGTTATAGTGCATGCACTTTAGCTCATGGTATGGTAACTAGCATGCATTTGCTTTGTAGCTCAGGTGTATGAGACACTGGCACATGATATATGTTATAGTGCATGCGCGTTAGCTCATGGTATAGTCACTGACATTGATTTGTTTCTTGGCTCAGGTCTATGGGACGCTGGCACATGATATATTTTATAGTGCATGTGCTTTAGCTCATGGTATGGTCACTGACATGCATTTGTTTCTTGGCTCAGGTCTATGGGACGCTGGAACATGATATATGTTATAGTGCATGTGCTTTAGCTCATGGTATGATCACTGGCATGCATTTGCATCGTGGCTCAGGTGTATGAGACACTGGCACATGATATATGTTATAGTGCATGTGATTTAGCTCATGCTATGGTCACTGACATGCATTTGTTTCTTGGATCAGGTGTACGGGATGCTGGCACATGATATATGTTATAGTGCATGTGCTTTAGCTCATGGTGTCGTCACTGACATGCATTTGTTTCTTGGCTCAGGTGTATGGGATGCTGGCACATGATATATGTTATAGTGCATGTCCTTTAGCTCATGGTATGGTCACTGACATGCATTTGTTTCTTGGCTCAGGTGTATGGGACGCTGGCACATGATATATGTTATAGTGCATGCTCTTTAGCTCATGGTATGGTCACTGACATGCATTTGTTTCTTGGCTCAGGTGTATGGGGCGCTGGCACATGATATATGTTATAGTGCATGTGCTTTAGCTCATGCTATGGTCACTGACATGCATTTGTTTCTTGGCTCAGGTGTATGAGATGCTGGCACATGATATATGTTATAGTGCATGCCCTTTAGCTCATGGTATGATCAGTGACATGCATTTGTTTCTTGGCTCAGGTGTATGAGATGCTGGCACATGATATATGTCATAGTGCATGTGCTTTAGCACATGGTGTGGTCACTGACATGCATTTGTTTCTTGGCTCAGGTGTACTGAATGCTGTCACATGATATATGTTATAGTGCATGTGTTTTAGCTCATGGTATGGTCACTGACATGCATTTGTTTCTTGGCTCAGGTGTGTGGGATGCTGGCAAATGATACATGTTATAGTGCATGTGCTTTAGCTCAGGGTATGGTCACTGAGATGCATTTATTTCTTGGCTCAGGTGTGTGGGACGCTGGCACATGAGATATGTTATAGTGCATGTGCTTTAGCTCATGGTATGGTCACTGACATGCATTTGTTTCTTGGCTCAGGTGTGTGGGATGCTGGCAAATGATACATGTTATAGTGCATGTGCTTTAGCTCAGGGTATGGTCACTGAGATGCATTTATTTCTTGGCTCAGGTGTGTGGGACGCTGGCACATGAGATATGTTATAGTGCATGTGCTTTAGCTCATGGTATGGTCACAGAGATGCATTTATTTCTTGGCTCAGGTGTGTGGGACGCTGGCACATGATATATGTTACAGTGCATGCGCTTTAGCTCATGGTATGGTCACTGACATGCATTTGTTTCTTGGCTCAGGTGTACGGGATAGTGGCACATGATATATGTTATAGTGCATGCGCTTTAGCTCATGGTATGGTCACTGATATGCATTTGTTTCTTGGCTCAGATGTGTGGGACGCTGGCACAGGAGATATGTTATAGTGCATGTGATTTAGCTCAGGGTATGGTCACTGATATGCATTTTTTTCTTGGCTCAGGTGTGTGGGACGCTGGCACATGAGATATGTTATAGTGCATGTGCTTTAGCTCATGGTATGGTCACTGAGATGCATTTATTTCTTGGCTCAGGTGTGTGGGACGCTGGCACATGAGATATGTTATAGTGCATGTGCTTTAGCTCATGCTATGGTCACTGAGATGCATTTGTTTCTTGTATCAGATGTACAAGACGCTGGCACATGAGATATTTTACAGTGCATGCGCTTTAGCTCATGGTATGGTCACTGAGATGCATTTATTTCTTGGTTCAGGTGTGTGGGACGCTGGCACATGAGATATGTTATAGTCCATGTGCTTTAGCTCATGGTATGGTCACTGACATGCATTTGTTTCTTGGCTCTGGTGTACGGGATGGTGGCACATGATATATGTTATAGTGCATGCGCTTTAGCTCATGGTATGGTCACTGACATGCATTTGTTTCTTGGCTCTGGTGTACGGGATGGTGGCACATGATATATGTTATAGTGCATGCGCTTTAGCTCATGGTATGGTCACTGACATGCAATTGTTTCTTGGCTCAGGTGTGTGGGACGCTGGCACATGAGATATGTTATAGTGCATGTGATTTAGCTCAGGGTATGGTCACTGAGATGCATTTATTTCTTGGTTCAGGTGTGTGGGACGCTGGCACATGAGATATGTTATAGTCCATGTGCTTTAGCTCATGGTATGGTCACTGAGATGCATTTATTTCTTGGCTCAGGTGTGTGGGACGCTGGCACATGATATATGTTACAGTGCATGCGCTTTAGCTCATGGTATGGTCACTGACATGCATTTGTTTCTTGGCTCTGGTGTACGGGATGGTGGCACATGATATATGTTATAGTGCATGCACTTTAGCTCATGGTATGGTCACTGACATGCATTTGTTTCTTGGCTCAGGTGTGTGGGACGCTGGCACATGAGATATGTTATAGTGCATGTGATTTAGCTCAGGGTATGGTCACTGACATGCATTTTTTTCTTGGCTCGGGTGTGTGGGACGCTGGCACATGAGATATGTTATAGTGCATGTGATTTAGCTCAGGGTATGGTCACTGACATGCATTTATTTCTTGGCTCAGGTGTGTGGGACGCTGGCACATGATATATGTTATAGTGCATGTGCTTTAGCTCATGGTATGGTCACTGACATGCATTTTTTTCTTGGCTCAGGTGTACGGGATGGTGGCACATGATATATGTTATAGTGCATGCGCTTTAGCTCATGGTATGGTCACTGACATGCATTTATTTCTTGGCTCAGGTGTGTGGGACGCTGACACATGAGATATGTTATAGTGCATGTGATTTAGTTCAGGGTATGGTCACTGACATGCATTTTTTTCTTGGCTCGGGTGTACGGGATGGTGGCACATGATATATGTTATAGTGCATGTGCTTTAGCTCATGGTATGGTCACTGACATGCATTTGTTTCTTGGTTCAGGTGTACGGGACGCTGGCACATGATATATGTTATAGTGCATGTGCTTTAGCTCATGGTATGGTCACTGACATGCATTTGTTACTTGGCTCAGGTGTATGGGAATCTGGCACATGATAAATGTTATAGTGCATGTGCTTTAGCTCATGGTATGGTACCTGACATGCATTTGTTTCTTGGATCCGGTGTACGGGACTCTGGCACATGATATATGTTATAGTGCATGTGCGTTAGCTCATGGTATGGTCACTGACATGCATTTGTTTCTTGGCTCAGGTGTATGGGATTCTGGCACATGATATATGTTATAGTGCATGTGCTTTCGCTCATGGTATGATCACTGACATGCATTTGTTTCTTGGCTCAGGTGTATGGGATGCTGGCACATGATATATGTTATAGTGCATGTGCTTTAGCTCATGCTATGGTCACTGACATGCATTTGTTTCTTGGCTCAGGTGTATGGGGCACTGTCACATGATATATTTTACAGTGCATGTGCTTTAGCTCATGGTATGGTCACTGACATGCATTTGTTACTTGGCTCAGGTGTATGGGGCACTGTCACATGATATATTTTACAGTGCATGTGTTTTAGCTCATGGTATGGTACCTGACATGCATTTGTTTATTGGATCCGGTTTACGGGTCGCTGGCACATGATATATGTTATAGTGCATGCGCTTTAGCTCATGGTGTGGTCACTGACATGCATTTGTTTCTTGGCTCAGGTGTACGAGATGGTGGCACATGATATATGTTATAGTGCATGCGCATTAGCTCATGGTATGATCACTGGCATGCATTTGTTTCTTGGCTCAGGTGTATGAGACACTGGCAAATTATATATGTTATAGTGCATGTGCTTTAGTTCATGGTATGGTACCTGACATGCATTTGTTTATTGGATCTGGTGTACGGGACGCTGGCTCATGATATATGTTATAGTGCATGTGCTTTATCTCATGGTATGGTCACTGAAATGCATTTGTTTCTTGGATCAGATGTACAAAACACTGGCACATGAGATATTTTATAGTGCATGTGCTTTAGCTCATGGTATGGTCACTGATATGCATTTGTTTCTTGGCTCAGGTGTAGGAGATGGTGGCACATGAGATATTTTACAGTGCATGTGATTTAGCTCAGGGTATGGTCACTGACATGCATTTGTTTCTTGGCTCAGGTGTATGGGATGCTGGCACATGATATATGTTATAGTGCATGTTTCGCTCATGGTATGGTCACTGACATGCATTTGTTTCTTGGCTCAGGTGTATGAGATGCTGGCACATGATATATGTTATAGTGCATGTGCTTTAGCTGATGGTATGGTCACTGACATGCATTTGTTTCTTGGCTCAGGTGTATGAGACGCTGGCACATGATATATGTTATAGTGCATGTGCTTTAGCTCATGGTGTGGTCACTGACATGCATTTGTTTCTTGGCTCAGGTGTATGGGGCGCTGGCACATGATATGTTATAGTGCATGTGCTTCAGCTCATGGTATGGTCACTGGCACGCATTTGCATCGTAGCTCAGGTGTATGAGACATTGGCACATGATATATGTTATAGTGCATGTGCTTCAGCTCATGGTATGGTCACTGGCACGCATTTGCATCGTAGCTCAGGTGTATGAGACATTGGCACATGATATATGTTATAGTGCATGCGCTTTAGCTCATGGTATAGTCACTGACATGCATTTGGTTCTTGGCTCCAGTGTATGATACTCTGACACATAATATATGTTATAGTGCATGTGCTTTAGCTCATGATATGTCACTGACATGCATTTGTTTCTTGGCTCAGGTGTATGGGATGCTGGCACATGATATATGTTATAGTGCATGCGCTTTAGCTCATGGTATGGTCACTGACATGCATTTGTTTCTTGGCTCAGGTGTACGGGATGCTGGCACATGATATATGTTATAGTGCATGCACTTTAACTCATGGTATGGTCACTGACATGCATATGTTTCTTGGCTCAGGTGTATGGGACGCTGGCACATGATATATGTTATAGTGCATGTGATTTAGCTCAGGGTATGGTCACTGACATGCATTTGTTTCTTGGCTCAGGTGTACGGGATGCTGGCACATGATATATGTTATAGTGCATGCGCTTTAGCTCATGGTATGGTCACTGACATGCATTTGTTTCTTGGCTCAGGTGAATGGGATGCTGGCACATGATATATTTTATAGTGCATGTGCTTTAGCTCATGGTGTGGTCACTGACATGCATTTGTTTCTTGGCTCAGGTGTACGAGATGGTGGCACATCATATATGTTATAGTGCATGTGCATTAGCTCATGGTATTATCACTGACATGCATTTGTTACTTGGCTCAGGTGTATGGGACGCTGGCACATGATATATGTTATAGTGCATGTGCTTTAGCTCATGGTATGATCACTGGCATGCATTTGCATCGTGGCTCAGGTGTATGAGACACTGGCACATGATATATGTTATAGTGCATGCACTTTAGCTCATGGTATGGTAACTAGCATGCATTTGCTTTGTAGCTCAGGTATATGAGACACTGGCACATGATATATGTTATAGTGCATGCGCTTTAGCTCATGGTATAGTCACTGACATGCATTTGTTTCTTGGCTCAGGTCTATGGGACGCTGGCACATGATATATGTTATAGTGCATGTGCTTTAGCTCATGGTATGGTCACTGACATGCATTTGTTTCTTGGCTCAGGTCTATGGGACGCTGGCACATGATATATGTTATAGTGCATGTGCTTTAGCTCATGGTATGATCACTGGCATGCATTTGCATCGTGGCTCAGGTGTATGAGACACTGGCACATGATATATGTTATAGTGCATGTGATTTAGCTCATGCTATGGTCACTGACATGCATTTGTTTCTTGGATCAGGTGTACCGGATGCTGGCACATGATATATGTTATAGTGCATGTGCTTTAGCTCATGGTGTGGTCACTGACATGCATTTGTTTCTTGGCTCAGGTGTATGGGATGCTGGCACATGATATATGTTATAGTGCATGTCCTTTAGCTCATGGTATGGTCACTGACATGCATTTGTTTCTTGGCTCAGGTGTATGGGATGCTGGCACATGATATATGTTATAGTGCATGCTCTTTAGCTCATGGTATGGTCACTGACATGCATTTGTTTCTTGGCTCAGGTATATGGGGCGCAGGCACATGCTATATGTTATAGTGCATGTGCTTTAGCTCATGCTATGGTCACTGACATGCATTTGTTTCTTGGCTCAGGTGTATGAGACGCTGGCACATGATATATGTTATAGTGCATGCCCTTTAGCTCATGGTATGATCAGTGACATGCATTTGTTTCTTGGCTCAAGTGTATGAGATGCTGGCACATGATATGTCATAGTGCATGTGCTTTAGCACATGGTATTATCACTGACATGCATTTGTTACTTGGCTCAGGTGTATGGGACGCTGGCACATGATATATGTTATAGTGCATGTGCTTTAGCTCATGGTATGATCACTGGCATGCATTTGCATCGTGGCTCAGGTGTCTGAGACACTGGCACATGATATATGTTATAGTGCATGCACTTTAGCTCATGGTATGGTAACTAGCATGCATTTGCTTTGTAGCTCAGGTGTATGAGACACTGGCACATGATATATGTTATAGTGCATGCGTTTAGCTCATGGTATAGTCACTGACATGCATTTGTTTCTTGGCTCAGGTCTATGGGATGCTGGCACATGATATATGTTATAGTGCATGTGCTTTAGCTCATGGTATGGTCACTGACATGCATTTGTTTCTTGGCTCAGGTCTATGGGACGCTGGCACATGATATATGTTATAGTGCATGTGCTTTAGCTCATGGTATGATCACTGGCATGCATTTGCATCGTGGCTCAGGTGTATGAGACACTGGCACATGATATATGTTATAGTGCATGTGATTTAGCTCATGCTATGGTCACTGACATGCATTTGTTTCTTGGATCAGGTGTACGGGATGCTGGCACATGATATATGTTATAGTGCATGTGCTTTAGCTCATGGTGTGGTCACTGACATGCATTTGTTTCTTGGCTCAGGTGTATGGGATGCTGGCACATGATATATGTTATAGTGCATGTCCTTTAGCTCATGGTATGGTCACTGACATGCATTTGTTTCTTGGCTCAGGTGTATGGGACGCTGGCACATGATATATGTTATAGTGCATGCTCTTTAGCTCATGGTATGGTCACTGACATCTATTTGTTTCTTGGCTCAGGTGTATGGGGCGCTGGCACATGATATATGTTATAGTGCATGTGCTTTAGCTCATGCTATGGTCACTGACATGCATTTGTTTCTTGGCTCAGGTGTATGAGACGCTGGCACATGATATATGTTATAGTGCATGCCCTTTAGCTCATGGTATGATCAGTGACATGCATTTGTTTCTTGGCTCAGGTGTTTGAGATGCTGGCACATGATATGTCATAGTGCATGTGCTTTAGCACATGGTGTGGTCACTGACATGCATTTGTTTCTTGGCTCAGGTGTACGGGATGCTGTCACATGATATATGTTATAGTGCATGTGTTTTAGCTCATGGTATGGGCCTTGACACGCATTTGTTTCTTGTATTCGGTGTATGGGACGCTGGCACATGATATATGTTATAGTGCATGTGATTTAGCTCATGCTATGGTCACTGACATGCATTTGTTTCTTGGATCAGGTGTACGGGATGCTGGCACATGATATATGTTATAGTGCATGTGCGTTAGCTCATGGTATGGTCACTGACATGCATTTGTTTCTTGGCTCAGGTGTATGGGATTCTGGCACATGATATATGTTATAGTGCATGTGCTTTCGCTCATGGTATGATCACTGACATGCATTTGTTTCTTGGCTCAGGTGTATGGGATGCTGGCACATGATATATGTTATAGTGCATGTGCTTTAGCTCAGGCTATGGTCACTGACATGCATTTGTTTCTTGGATCAGGTGTATGGGATGCTGGCACATGATATATGTTATAGTGCATGTGCTTTAGCTCATGCTATGGTCACTGACATGCATTTGTTTCTTGGCTCAGGTGTATGGGGCACTGTCACATGATATATTTTACAGTGCATGTGCTTTAGCTCATGGTATGGTCACTGACATGCATTTGTTACTTGGCTCAGGTGTATGGGGCACTGTCACATGATATATTTTACAGTGCATGTGTTTTAGCTCATGGTATGGTACCTGACATGCATTTGTTTATTGGATCCGGTTTACGGGTCGCTGGCACATGATATATATTATAGTGCATGCGCTTTAGCTCATGCTGTGGTCACTGACATGCATTTGTTTCTTGGCTCAGGTGTACGAGATGGTGGCACATGATATATGTTATAGTGCATGCGCTTTAGCTCATGGTATGATCACTGGCATGCATTTGTTTCTTGGCTCAGGTGTATGAGACACTGGCAAATTATATATGTTATAGTGCATGTGCTTTAGTTCATGGTATGGTACCTGACATGCATTTGTTTATTGGATCTGGTGTACGGGACGCTGGCTCATGATATATGTTATAGTGCATGTGCTTTATCTCATGGTATGGTCACTGAAATGCATTTGTTTCTTGGATCAGATGTACAAAACACTGGCACATGAGATATTTTATAGTGCATGTGCTTTAGCTCATGGTATGGTCACTGATATGCATTTGTTTCTTGGCTCAGGTGTAGGAGATGGTGGCACATGAGATATTTTACAGTGCATGTGATTTAGCTCAGGGTATGGTCACTGACATGCATTTGTTTCTTGGCTCAGGTGTACGGGATGCTGGCACATGATATATGTTATAGTGCATGTTTCGCTCATGGTATGGTCACTGACATGCATTTGTTTCTTGGCTCAGGTGTATGAGACGCTGGCACGTGATATATGTTATTGTGCATGTGCTTTAGCTCATGGTATGGTCACTGACATGCATGTGTTATTTGGCTCAGGTGTACGGGATGGTGACACATGATATATGTTACAGTGCATGTGCTTTAGCTCATGGTATGGTACCTGACATGCATTTGTTTATTGGATCCGGTTTACGGGTCGCTGGCACATGATATATGTTATAGTGCATGCGCTTTAGCTCATGGTGTGGTCACTGACATGCATTTGTTTCTTGGATCAGGTGTACGAGATGGTGGCACATGATATATGTTATAGTGCATGCGCTTTAGCTCATGGTATGGTCACTGACATGCATTTGTTTCTTGGCTCAGGTGTACGGGATGGTGGCGCATGATATATGTTATAGTGCATGCGCTTTAGCTCATGGTATGGTCACTGACATGCATTTGTTTCTTGGCTCAGGTGTGTGGGACGCTGGCACATGAGATATGTTATAGTGCATGTGCTTTAGCTCATGGTATGGTCACTGAGATGCATTTATTTCTTGGCTCCAGTGTATGATACTCTGACACATAATATATGTTATAGTGCATGTGCTTTAGCTCATGATATGTCACTGACATGCATTTGTTTCTTGGCTCAGGTGTATGGGATGCTGGCACATGATATATGTTATAGTGCATGCGCTTTAGCTCATGGTATGGTCACTGACATGCATTTGTTTCTTGGCTCAGGTGTACGGGATGCTGGCACATGATATATGTTATAGTGCATGCACTTTAACTCATGGTATGGTCACTGACATGCATATGTTTCTTGGCTCAGGTGTATGGGACGCTGGCACATGATATATGTTATAGTGCATGTGATTTAGCTCAGGGTATGGTCACTGACATGCATTTGTTTCTTGGCTCAGGTGTACGGGATGCTGGCACATGATATATGTTATAGTGCATGCGCTTTAGCTCATGGTATGGTCACTGACATGCATTTGTTTCTTGGCTCAGGTGAATGGGATGCTGGCACATGATATATTTTATAGTGCATGTGCTTTAGCTCATGGTGTGGTCACTGACATGCATTTGTTTCTTGGCTCAGGTGTACGAGATGGTGGCACATCATATATGTTATAGTGCATGTGCATTAGCTCATGGTATTATCACTGACATGCATTTGTTACTTGGCTCAGGTGTAAGGGACGCTGGCACATGATATATGTTATAGTGCATGTGCTTTAGCTCATGGTATGATCACTGGCATGCATTTGCATCGTGGCTCAGGTGTCTGAGACACTGGCACATGATATATGTTATAGTGCATGCACTTTAGCTCATGGTATGGTAACTAGCATGCATTTGCTTTGTAGCTCAGGTGTATGAGACACTGGCACATGATATATGTTATAGTGCATGCGTTTAGCTCATGGTATAGTCACTGACATGCATTTGTTTCTTGGCTCAGGTCTATGGGATGCTGGCACATGATATATGTTATAGTGCATGTGCTTTAGCTCATGGTATGGTCACTGACATGCATTTGTTTCTTGGCTCAGGTCTATGGGACGCTGGCACATGATATATGTTATAGTGCATGTGCTTTAGCTCATGGTATGATCACTGGCATGCATTTGCATCGTGGCTCAGGTGTATGAGACACTGGCACATGATATATGTTATAGTGCATGTGATTTAGCTCATGCTATGGTCACTGACATGCATTTGTTTCTTGGATCAGGTGTACGGGATGCTGGCACATGATATATGTTATAGTGCATGTGCTTTAGCTCATGGTGTGGTCACTGACATGCATTTGTTTCTTGGCTCAGGTGTATGGGATGCTGGCACATGATATATGTTATAGTGCATGTCCTTTAGCTCATGGTATGGTCACTGACATGCATTTGTTTCTTGGCTCAGGTGTATGGGACGCTGGCACATGATATATGTTATAGTGCATGCTCTTTAGCTCATGGTATGGTCACTGACATCTATTTGTTTCTTGGCTCAGGTGTATGGGGCGCTGGCACATGATATATGTTATAGTGCATGTGCTTTAGCTCATGCTATGGTCACTGACATGCATTTGTTTCTTGGCTCAGGTGTATGAGACGCTGGCACATGATATATGTTATAGTGCATGCCCTTTAGCTCATGGTATGATCAGTGACATGCATTTGTTTCTTGGCTCAGGTGTTTGAGATGCTGGCACATGATATGTCATAGTGCATGTGCTTTAGCACATGGTGTGGTCACTGACATGCATTTGTTTCTTGGCTCAGGTGTACGGGATGCTGTCACATGATATATGTTATAGTGCATGTGTTTTAGCTCATGGTATGGGCCTTGACACGCATTTGTTTCTTGTATTCGGTGTATGGGACGCTGGCACATGATATATGTTATAGTGCATGTGATTTAGCTCATGCTATGGTCACTGACATGCATTTGTTTCTTGGATCAGGTGTACGGGATGCTGGCACATGATATATGTTATAGTGCATGTGCGTTAGCTCATGGTATGGTCACTGACATGCATTTGTTTCTTGGCTCAGGTGTATGGGATTCTGGCACATGATATATGTTATAGTGCATGTGCTTTCGCTCATGGTATGATCACTGACATGCATTTGTTTCTTGGCTCAGGTGTATGGGATGCTGGCACATGATATATGTTATAGTGCATGTGCTTTAGCTCAGGCTATGGTCACTGACATGCATTTGTTTCTTGGATCAGGTGTATGGGATGCTGGCACATGATATATGTTATAGTGCATGTGCTTTAGCTCATGCTATGGTCACTGACATGCATTTGTTTCTTGGCTCAGGTGTATGGGGCACTGTCACATGATATATTTTACAGTGCATGTGCTTTAGCTCATGGTATGGTCACTGACATGCATTTGTTACTTGGCTCAGGTGTATGGGGCACTGTCACATGATATATTTTACAGTGCATGTGTTTTAGCTCATGGTATGGTACCTGACATGCATTTGTTTATTGGATCCGGTTTACGGGTCGCTGGCACATGATATATGTTATAGTGCATGCGCTTTAGCTCATGCTGTGGTCACTGACATGCATTTGTTTCTTGGCTCAGGTGTACGAGGTGGTGGCACATGATATATGTTATAGTGCATGCGCTTTAGCTCATGGTATGATCACTGGCATGCATTTGTTTCTTGGCTCAGGTGTATGAGACACTGGCAAATTATATATGTTATAGTGCATGTGCTTTAGTTCATGGTATGGTACCTGACATGCATTTGTTTATTGGATCTGGTGTACGGGACGCTGGCTCATGATATATGTTATAGTGCATGTGCTTTATCTCATGGTATGGTCACTGAAATGCATTTGTTTCTTGGATCAGATGTACAAAACACTGGCACATGAGATATTTTATAGTGCATGTGCTTTAGCTCATGGTATGGTCACTGATATGCATTTGTTTCTTGGCTCAGGTGTAGGAGATGGTGGCACATGAGATATTTTACAGTGCATGTGATTTAGCTCAGGGTATGGTCACTGACATGCATTTGTTTCTTGGCTCAGGTGTACGGGATGCTGGCACATGATATATGTTATAGTGCATGTTTCGCTCATGGTATGGTCACTGACATGCATTTGTTTCTTGGCTCAGGTGTATGAGATGCTGGCACATGATATATGTTATAGTGCATGTGCTTTAGCTGATGGTATGGTCACTGACATGCATTTGTTTCTTGGCTCAGGTGTATGAGACGCTGGCACATGATATATGTTATAGTGCATGTGCTTTAGCTCATGGTGTGGTCACTGACATGCATTTGTTTCTTGGCTCAGGTGTATGGGGCGCTGGCACATGATATGTTATAGTGCATATGCTTCAGCTCATGGTATGGTCACTGGCACGCATTTGCATCGTAGCTCAGGTGTATGAGACATTGGCACATGATATATGTTATAGTGCATGTGCTTCAGCTCATGGTATGGTCACTGGCACGCATTTGCATCGTAGCTCAGGTGTATGAGACATTGGCACATGATATATGTTATAGTGCATGCGCTTTAGCTCATGGTATAGTCACTGACATGCATTTGGTTCTTGGCTCCAGTGTATGATACTCTGACACATAATATATGTTATAGTGCATGTGCTTTAGCTCATGGTATGGTCACTGACATGCATTTGTTTCTTGGCTCAGGTGTGTGGGACGCTGGCACATCATATATGTTATAGTGCATGTGCATTAGCTCATGGTATGGTCACTGACATGCATTTGTTACTTGGCTCAGGTGTATGGGACGCTGGCACATGATATATGTTATAGTGCATGTGCTTTAGCTCATGGTATGATCACTGGCATGCATTTGCATCGTGGCTCAGGTGTATGAGACACTGGCACATGATATATGTTATAGTGCATGCACTTTAGCTCATGGTATGGTAACTAGCATGCATTTGCTTTGTAGCTCAGGTGTATGAGACACTGGCACATGATATATGTTATAGTGCATGCGCTTTAGCTCATGGTATAGTCACTGACATGCATTTGTTTCTTGGCTCAGGTCTATGGGACGCTGGCACATGATATATTTTATAGTGCATGTGCTTTAGCTCATGGTATGGTCACTGACATGCATTTGTTTCTTGGCTCAGGTCTATGGGACGCTGGAACATGATATATGTTATAGTGCATGTGCTTTAGCTCATGGTATGATCACTGGCATGCATTTGCATCGTGGCTCAGGTGTATGAGACACTGGCACATGATATATGTTATAGTGCATGTGATTTAGCTCATGCTATGGTCACTGACATGCATTTGTTTCTTGGATCAGGTGTACGGGATGCTGGCACATGATATATGTTATAGTGCATGTGCTTTAGCTCATGGTGTCGTCACTGACATGCATTTGTTTCTTGGCTCAGGTGTATGGGATGCTGGCACATGATATATGTTATAGTGCATGTCCTTTAGCTCATGGTATGGTCACTGACATGCATTTGTTTCTTGGCTCAGGTGTATGGGACGCTGGCACATGATATATGTTATAGTGCATGCTCTTTAGCTCATGGTATGGTCACTGACATGCATTTGTTTCTTGGCTCAGGTGTATGGGGCGCTGGCACATGATATATGTTATAGTGCATGTGTTTTAGCTCATGCTATGGTCACTGACATGCATTTGTTTCTTGGCTCAGGTGTATGAGATGCTGGCACATGATATATGTTATAGTGCATGCCCTTTAGCTCATGGTATGATCAGTGACATGCATTTGTTTCTTGGCTCAGGTGTATGAGATGCTGGCACATGATATGTCATAGTGCATGTGCTTTAGCACATGGTGTGGTCACTGACATGCATTTGTTTCTTGGCTCAGGTGTACGGAATGCTGTCACATGATATATGTTATAGTGCATGTGTTTTAGCTCATGGTATGGGCCTTGACACGCATTTGTTTCTTGTATTCGGTGTATGGGACGCTGGCACATGATATATGTTATAGTGCATGTGCTTTAGCTCATGGTATGGTCACTGACATGCATTTGTTTCTTGGCTCAGGTGTGTGGGATGCTGGCAAATGATACATGTTATAGTGCATGTGCTTTAGCTCATGGTATGGTCACTGAGATGCATTTATTTCTTGGCTCAGGTGTGTGGGATGCTGGCACATGAGATATGTTATAGTGCATGTGCTTTAGCTCATGGTATGGTCACAGAGATGCATTTATTTCTTGGCTCAGGTGTGTGGGACGCTGGCACATGATATATGTTACAGTGCATGCGCTTTAGCTCATGGTATGGTCACTGACATGCATTTGTTTCTTGGCTCAGGTGTACGGGATAGTGGCACATGATATATGTTATAGTGCATGCGCTTTAGCTCATGGTATGGTCACTGACATGCATTTGTTTCTTGGCTCAGATGTGTGGGACGCTGGCACATGAGATATGTTATAGTGCATGTGACTTAGCTCAGGGTATGGTCACTGATATGCATTTTTTTCTTGGCTCAGGTGTGTGGGACGCTGGCACATGAGATATGTTATAGTGCATGTGCTTTAGCTCATGGTATGGTCACTGAGATGCATTTATTTCTTGGCTCAGGTGTGTGGGACGCTGGCACATGAGATATGTTATAGTGCATGTGCTTTAGCTCATGCTATGGTCACTGAGATGCATTTGTTTCTTGTATCAGATGTACAAGACGCTGGCACATGAGATATTTTACAGTGCATGCGCTTTAGCTCATGGTATGGTCACTGAGATGCTTTTATTTCTTGGTTCAGGTGTGTGGGACGCTGGCACATGAGATATGTTATAGTCCATGTGCTTTAGCTCATGGTATGGTCACTGAGATGCATTTATTTCTTGGCTCAGGTGTGTGGGACGCTGGCACATGATATATGTTACAGTGCATGCGCTTTAGCTCATGGTATGGTCACTGACATGCATTTGTTTCTTGGCTCTGGTGTACGGGATGGTGGCACATGATATATGTTATAGTGCATGCACTTTAGCTCATGGTATGGTCACTGACATGCATTTGTTTCTTGGCTCAGGTGTGTGGGACGCTGGCACATGAGATTTGTTATAGTGCATGTGATTTAGCTCAGGGTATGGTCACTGACATGCATTTTTTTCTTGGCTCGGGTGTGTGGGACGCTGGCACATGAGATATGTTATAGTGCATGTGATTTAGCTCAGGGTATGGTCACTGACATGCATTTATTTCTTGGCTCAGGTGTGTGGGACGCTGGCACATGATATATGTTATAGTGCATGTGCTTTAGCTCATGGTATGGTCACTGACATGCATTTTTTTCTTGGCTCAGGTGTACGGGATGCTGTCACATGATATATGTTATAGTGCATGTGTTTTAGCTCATGGTATGGGCCTTGACACGCATTTGTTTCTTGTATTCGGTGTATGGGACGCTGGCACATGATATATGTTATAGTGCATGTGATTTAGCTCATGCTATGGTCACTGACATGCATTTGTTTCTTGGATCAGGTGTACGGGATGCTGGCACATGATATATGTTATAGTGCATGTGCGTTAGCTCATGGTATGGTCACTGACATGCATTTGTTTCTTGGCTCAGGTGTATGGGATTCTGGCACATGATATATGTTATAGTGCATGTGCTTTCGCTCATGGTATGATCACTGACATGCATTTGTTTCTTGGCTCAGGTGTATGGGATGCTGGCACATGATATATGTTATAGTGCATGTGCTTTAGCTCAGGCTATGGTCACTGACATGCATTTGTTTCTTGGATCAGGTGTATGGGATGCTGGCACATGATATATGTTATAGTGCATGTGCTTTAGCTCATGCTATGGTCACTGACATGCATTTGTTTCTTGGCTCAGGTGTATGGGGCACTGTCACATGATATATTTTACAGTGCATGTGCTTTAGCTCATGGTATGGTCACTGACATGCATTTGTTACTTGGCTCAGGTGTATGGGGCACTGTCACATGATATATTTTACAGTGCATGTGTTTTAGCTCATGGTATGGTACCTGACATGCATTTGTTTATTGGATCCGGTTTACGGGTCGCTGGCACATGATATATGTTATAGTGCATGCGCTTTAGCTCATGCTGTGGTCACTGACATGCATTTGTTTCTTGGCTCAGGTGTACGAGATGGTGGCACATGATATATGTTATAGTGCATGCGCTTTAGCTCATGGTATGATCACTGTCATGCATTTGTTTCTTGGCTCAGGTGTATGAGACACTGGCAAATTATATATGTTATAGTGCATGTGCTTTAGTTCATGGTATGGTCACTGACATGCATTTGTTTATTGGATCTGGTGTACGGGACGCTGGCTCATGATATATGTTATAGTGCATGTGCTTTATCTCATGGTATGGTCACTGAAATGCATTTGTTTCTTGGATCAGATGTACAAAACACTGGCACATGAGATATTTTATAGTGCATGTGCTTTAGCTCATGGTATGGTCACTGATATGCATTTGTTTCTTGGCTCAGGTGTAGGAGATGGTGGCACATGAGATATTTTACAGTGCATGTGATTTAGCTCAGGGTATGGTCACTGACATGCATTTGTTTCTTGGCTCAGGTGTACGGGATGCTGGCACATGATATATGTTATAGTGCATGTTTCGCTCATGGTATGGTCACTGACATGCATTTGTTTCTTGGCTCAGGTGTATGAGATGCTGGCACATGATATATGTTATAGTGCATGTGCTTTAGCTGATGGTATGGTCACTGACATGCATTTGTTTCTTGGCTCAGGTGTATGAGACGCTGGCACATGATATATGTTATAGTGCATGTGCTTTAGCTCATGGTGTGGTCACTGACATGCATTTGTTTCTTGGCTCAGGTGTATGGGGCGCTGGCACATGATATGTTATAGTGCATATGCTTCAGCTCATGGTATGGTCACTGGCACGCATTTGCATCGTAGCTCAGGTGTATGAGACATTGGCACATGATATATGTTATAGTGCATGTGCTTCAGCTCATGGTATGGTCACTGGCACGCATTTGCATCGTAGCTCAGGTGTATGAGACATTGGCACATGATATATGTTATAGTGCATGCGCTTTAGCTCATGGTATAGTCACTGACATGCATTTGGTTCTTGGCTCCAGTGTATGATACTCTGACACATAATATATGTTATAGTGCATGTGCTTTAGCTCATGGTATGGTCACTGACATGCATTTGTTTCTTGGCTCAGGTGTGTGGGACGCTGGCACATCATATATGTTATAGTGCATGTGCATTAGCTCATGGTATGGTCACTGACATGCATTTGTTACTTGGCTCAGGTGTATGGGACGCTGGCACATGATATATGTTATAGTGCATGTGCTTTAGCTCATGGTATGATCACTGGCATGCATTTGCATCGTGGCTCAGGTGTATGAGACACTGGCACATGATATATGTTATAGTGCATGCACTTTAGCTCATGGTATGGTAACTAGCATGCATTTGCTTTGTAGCTCAGGTGTATGAGACACTGGCACATGATATATGTTATAGTGCATGCGCTTTAGCTCATGGTATAGTCACTGACATGCATTTGTTTCTTGGCTCAGGTCTATGGGACGCTGGCACATGATATATTTTATAGTGCATGTGCTTTAGCTCATGGTATGGTCACTGACATGCATTTGTTTCTTGGCTCAGGTCTATGGGACGCTGGAACATGATATATGTTATAGTGCATGTGCTTTAGCTCATGGTATGATCACTGGCATGCATTTGCATCGTGGCTCAGGTGTATGAGACACTGGCACATGATATATGTTATAGTGCATGTGATTTAGCTCATGCTATGGTCACTGACATGCATTTGTTTCTTGGATCAGGTGTACGGGATGCTGGCACATGATATATGTTATAGTGCATGTGCTTTAGCTCATGGTGTCGTCACTGACATGCATTTGTTTCTTGGCTCAGGTGTATGGGATGCTGGCACATGATATATGTTATAGTGCATGTCCTTTAGCTCATGGTATGGTCACTGACATGCATTTGTTTCTTGGCTCAGGTGTATGGGACGCTGGCACATGATATATGTTATAGTGCATGCTCTTTAGCTCATGGTATGGTCACTGACATGCATTTGTTTCTTGGCTCAGGTGTATGGGGCGCTGGCACATGATATATGTTATAGTGCATGTGCTTTAGCTCATGCTATGGTCACTGACATGCATTTGTTTCTTGGCTCAGGTGTATGAGATGCTGGCACATGATATATGTTATAGTGCATGCCCTTTAGCTCATGGTATGATCAGTGACATGCATTTGTTTCTTGGCTCAGGTGTATGAGATGCTGGCACATGATATGTCATAGTGCATGTGCTTTAGCACATGGTGTGGTCACTGACATGCATTTGTTTCTTGGCTCAGGTGTACGGAATGCTGTCACATGATATATGTTATAGTGCATGTGTTTTAGCTCATGGTATGGGCCTTGACACGCATTTGTTTCTTGTATTCGGTGTATGGGACGCTGGCACATGATATATGTTATAGTGCATGTGCTTTAGCTCATGGTATGGTCACTGACATGCATTTGTTTCTTGGCTCAGGTGTGTGGGATGCTGGCAAATGATACATGTTATAGTGCATGTGCTTTAGCTCATGGTATGGTCACTGAGATGCATTTATTTCTTGGCTCAGGTGTGTGGGACGCTGGCACATGAGATATGTTATAGTGCATGTGCTTTAGCTCATGGTATGGTCACAGAGATGCATTTATTTCTTGGCTCAGGTGTGTGGGACGCTGGCACATGATATATGTTACAGTGCATGCGCTTTAGCTCATGGTATGGTCACTGACATGCATTTGTTTCTTGGCTCAGGTGTACGGGATAGTGGCACATGATATATGTTATAGTGCATGCGCTTTAGCTCATGGTATGGTCACTGACATGCATTTGTTTCTTGGCTCAGATGTGTGGGACGCTGGCACATGAGATATGTTATAGTGCATGTGACTTAGCTCAGGGTATGGTCACTGATATGCATTTTTTTCTTGGCTCAGGTGTGTGGGACGCTGGCACATGAGATATGTTATAGTGCATGTGCTTTAGCTCATGGTATGGTCACTGAGATGCATTTATTTCTTGGCTCAGGTGTGTGGGACGCTGGCACATGAGATATGTTATAGTGCATGTGCTTTAGCTCATGCTATGGTCACTGAGATGCATTTGTTTCTTGTATCAGATGTACAAGACGCTGGCACATGAGATATTTTACAGTGCATGCGCTTTAGCTCATGGTATGGTCACTGAGATGCTTTTATTTCTTGGTTCAGGTGTGTGGGACGCTGGCACATGAGATATGTTATAGTCCATGTGCTTTAGCTCATGGTATGGTCACTGAGATGCATTTATTTCTTGGCTCAGGTGTGTGGGACGCTGGCACATGATATATGTTACAGTGCATGCGCTTTAGCTCATGGTATGGTCACTGACATGCATTTGTTTCTTGGCTCTGGTGTACGGGATGGTGGCACATGATATATGTTATAGTGCATGCACTTTAGCTCATGGTATGGTCACTGACATGCATTTGTTTCTTGGCTCAGGTGTGTGGGACGCTGGCACATGAGATTTGTTATAGTGCATGTGATTTAGCTCAGGGTATGGTCACTGACATGCATTTTTTTCTTGGCTCGGGTGTGTGGGACGCTGGCACATGAGATATGTTATAGTGCATGTGATTTAGCTCAGGGTATGGTCACTGACATGCATTTATTTCTTGGCTCAGGTGTGTGGGACGCTGGCACATGATATATGTTATAGTGCATGTGCTTTAGCTCATGGTATGGTCACTGACATGCATTTTTTTCTTGGCTCAGGTGTACGGGATGGTGGCACATGATATATGTTATAGTGCATGCGCTTTAGCTCATGGTATGGTCACTGACATGCATTTATTTCTTGGCTCAGGTGTGTGGGACGCTGACACATGAGATATGTTATAGTGCATGTGATTTAGTTCAGGGTATGGTCACTGACATGCATTTTTTTCTTGGCTCGGGTGTACGGGATGGTGGCACATGATATATGTTATAGTGCATGTGCTTTAGCTCATGGTATGGTCACTGACATGCATTTGTTACTTGGCTCAGGTGTATGGGACTCTGGCACATGATATATGTTATAGTGCATGTGCTTTAGCTCATGGTATGGTACCTGACATGCATTTGTTTCTTGGATCCGGTGTACGGGACTCTGGCACATGATATATGTTATAGTGCATGTGCGTTAGCTCATGGTATGGTCACTGACATGCATTTGTTTCTTGGCTCAGGTGTATGGGATTCTGGCACATGATATATGTTATAGTGCATGTGCTTTAGCTCATGCTATGGTCACTGACATGCATTTGTTTCTTGGCTCAGGTGTATGGGGCACTGTCACATGATATATTTTACAGTGCATGTGCTTTAGCTCATGGTATGGTCACTGACATGCATTTGTTACTTGGCTCAGGTGTATGGGGCACTGTCACATGATATATTTTACAGTGCATGTGTTTTAGCTCATGGTATGGTACCTGACATGCATTTGTTTATTGGATCCGGTTTACGGGTCGCTGGCACATGATATATGTTATAGTGCATGCGCTTTAGCTCATGGTGTGGTCACTGACATGCATTTGTTTCTTGGCTCAGGTGTACGAGATGGTGGCACATGATATATGTTATAGTGCATGCGCTTTAGCTCATGGTATGATCACTGGCATGCATTTGTTTCTTGGCTCAGGTGTATGAGACACTGGCAAATTATATATGTTATAGTGCATGTGCTTTAGTTCATGGTATGGTACCTGACATGCATTTGTTTATTGGATCTGGTGTACGGGACGCTGGCTCATGATATATGTTATAGTGCATGTGCTTTATCTCATGGTATGGTCACTGAAATGCATTTGTTTCTTGGATCAGATGTACAAAACACTGGCACATGAGATATTTTATAGTGCATGTGCTTTAGCTCATGGTATGGTCACTGATATGCATTTGTTTCTTGGCTCAGGTCTATGGGACGCTGGCACATGATATATGTTATAGTGCATGTGCTTTAGCTCATGGTATGATCACTGGCATGCATTTGCATCGTGGCTCAGGTGTATGAGACACTGGCACATGATATATGTTATAGTGCATGTGATTTAGCTCATGCTATGGTCACTGACATGCATTTGTTTCTTTGATCAGGTGTACGGGATGCTGGCACATGATATATGTTATAGTGCATGTGCTTTAGCTCATGGTGTGGTCACTGACATGCATTTGTTTCTTGGCTCAGGTGTATGGGATGCTGGCACATGATATATGTTATAGTGCATGCGCTTTAGCTCATGGTATGGTCACTGACATGCATTTGTTTCTTGGCTCTGGTGTACGGGATGGTGGCACATGATATATGTTATAGTGCATGCACTTTAGCTCATGGTATGGTCACTGACATGCATTTGTTTCTTGGCTCAGGTGTGTGGGACGCTGGCACATGAGATATGTTATAGTGCATGTGATTTAGCTCAGGGTATGGTCACTGACATGCATTTTTTTCTTGGCTCAGGTGTGTGGGACGCTGGCACATGAAATATGTTATAGTGCATGTGATTTAGCTCAGGGTATGGTCACTGACATGCATTTTTTTCTTGGCTCAGGTGTGTGGGACACTGGCACATGAGATATGTTATAGTGCATGTGATTTAGCTCAGGGTATGGTCACTGACATGCATTTATTTCTTGGCTCAGGTGTGTGGGACGCTGGCACATGATATATGTTATAGTGCATGTGCTTTAGCTCATGGTATGGTCACTGACATGCATTTTTTTCTTGGCTCAGGTGTACGGGATGGTGGCACATGATATATGTTATAGTGCATGCGCTTTAGCTCATGGTATGGTCACTGACATGCATTTATTTCTTGGCTCAGGTGTGTGGGACTCTGGCACATGATATACGTTATAGTGCATGTGCTTTAGCTCATGGTATGGTCACTGACATGCATTTGTTTCTTGGCTCAGGTGTATGAGACGCTGGCACATGATATATGTTATTGTGCATGTGCTTTAGCTCATGGTATGATCACTGACATGCATTTGTTTCTTGGCTCAGGTGTATGGGATGCTGGCACATGATATATGTTATAGTGCATGTGCTTTAGCTCAGGCTATGGTCACTGACATGCATTTGTTTCTTGGATCAGATATACAAGATGCTGGCACATTATATATGTTATAGTACATGTGCTTTAGCTCATGGTGTGGTCACTGACATGCATTTGTTTCTTGGATCAGATGTACAAGACGCTGGCACATGAGATATTTTACAGTGCATGCGCTTTAGCTCATGGTATGGTCAGTGACATGCATTTGTTTCTTGGCTCAGGTGTACGGGATGCTGGCACATGAGATATGTTATAGTGCATGTGATTTAGTTCAGGGTATGGTCACTGACATGCATTTTATTCTTGGCTCAGGTGTACGGGATTGTGGCACATGATATATGTTATAGTGCATGTGCTTTAGCTCATGGTATGGTCACTGACATGCATTTGTTTCTTGGATCAGATGTACAAGACGCTGGCACATGAGATATTTTACAGTGCATGTGCTTTAGCTCATGGTATGGTCACTGACATGCATTTGTTTCTTGGCTCAGGTGTATGAGACGCTGGCACATGATATATGTTATAGTGCATGTGCTTTAGCTCATGGTATGGTCACTGACATGCATTTGTTTCTTGGATCAGATGTACAAGACGCTGGCACAAGAGATATTTTACAGTGCATGCGCTTTAGCTCATGGTATGGTCAGTGACATGCATTTGTTTCTTGGCTCAGGTGTACGGGATGCTGGCACATGAGATATGTTATATTGCATGTGATTTAGCTCAGGGTATGGTCACTGACATGCATTTTTTTCTTGGCTCAGGTGTGTGGGACGCTGGCACATGAGATATGTTATAGTGCACGTGATTTAGCTCAGGGTATGGTCACTGACATGCATTTATTTCTTGGCTCAGGTGTGTGGGACGCTGGCACATGATATATGTTATAGTGCATGTGCTTTAGCTCATGGTATGGTCACTGACATGCATTTTTTTCTTGGCTCAGGTGTACGGGATGGTGGCACATGATATATGTTATAGTGCATGCGCTTTAGCTCATGGTATGGTCACTGACATGCATTTATTTCTTGGCTCAGGTGTGTGGGACACTGACACATGATATATGTTATAGTGCATGTGCTTTAGCTCATGGTATGGTACCTGACATGCATTTTTTTCTTGGATCCGGTGTACGGGACTCTGGCACATGATATATGTTATAGTGCATGTGCTTTAGCTCATGGTATGATCACTGACATGCATTTGTTTCTTGGCTCAGGTGTATGGGATGCTGGCACATGAGATATGTTATAGTGCATGTGATTTAGTTCAGGGTATGGTCACTGACATGCATTTTATTCTTGGCTCAGGTGTACGGGATTGTGGCACATGATATATGTTATAGTGCATGTGCTTTAGCTCATGGTATGGTCACTGACATGCATTTGTTTCTTGGATCAGATGTACAAGACGATGGCACATGAGATATTTTACAGTGCATGTGCTTTAGCTCATGGTATGGTCACTGACATGCATTTGTTTCTTGGCTCAGGTGTATGAGACGCTGGCACATGATATATGTTATAGTGCATGTGCTTTAGCTCATGGTATGGTCACTGACATGCATTCGTTTCTTGGATCAGATGTACAAGACGCTGGCACATGAGATATTTTACAGTGCATGTGCTTTAGCTCATGGTATGGTCACTGACATGCATTTGTTTCTTGGCTCAGGTGTATGAGACGCTGGCACATGATATATGTTATAGTGCATGTGCTTTAGCTCATGGTATGGTCACTGACATGCATTTGTTTCTTGGATCAGATGTACAAGACGCTGGCACATGAGATATTTTACAGTGCATGTGCTTTAGCTCATGGTATGGTCACTGACATGCATTTGTTTCTTGGCTCAGGTGTATGAGACGCTGGCACATGATATATGTTATAGTGCATGTGCTTTAGCTCATGGTATGGTCACTGATATGCATTTGTTTCTTGGATCAGATGTACAAGACGCTGGCACATGAGATATTTTACAGTGCATGCGCTTTAGCTCATGGTATGGTCACTGACATGCATTTGTTTCTTGGCTCAGGTGTACGGGATGCTGGCACATGAGATATGTTATAGTGCATGTGATTTAGTTCAGGGTATGGTCACTGACATGCATTTTATTCTTGGCTCAGGTGTACGGGATTGTGGCACATGATATATGTTATAGTGCATGTGCTTTAGCTCATGGTATGGTCACTGACATGCATTTGTTTCTTGGATCAGATGTACAAGACGCTGGCACATGAGATATTTTACAGTGCATGTGCTTTAGCTCATGGTATGGTCACTGACATGCATTTGTTTCTTGGCTCAGGTGTATGAGACTCTGGCACATGATATACGTTATTGTGCATGTGCTTTAGCTCATTGTATGGTCACTGACATGCATTTGTTTCTTGGCTCAGGTGTATGAGACGCTGGCACATGATATATGTTATTGTGCATGTGCTTTAGCTCATGGTATGGTCACTGACATGCATGTGTTATTTGGCTCAGGTGTATGGGATGGTGACACATGATATATGTTATAGTGCATGTGCTTTAGCTCATGGTATGGTACCTGACATGTATTTGTTTATTGGATCCGGTTTACGGGTCGCTGGCACATGATATATGTTATAGTGCATGCGCTTTAGCTCATGGTGTGGTCACTGACATGCATTTGTTTCTTGGCTCAGGTGTACGAGATAGTGGCACATGATATATGTTATAGTGCATGCGCTTTAGCTCATGGTATGATCACTGGCATGCATTTGTTTCTTGGCTCAGGTGTATGAGACGCTGGCACATGATATATGTTATAGTGCATGTGCTTTAGCTCATGGTATGGTCACTGACATGCATTTGTTTCTTGGCTCAGGTGTATGAGACGCTGGCACATGATATATGTTATTGTGCATGTGCTTTAGCTCATGGTATGGTCACTGACATGCATGTGTTATTTGGCTCAGGTGTACGGGATGGTGACACATGATATATGTTACAGTGCATGTGCTTTAGCTCATGGTATGGTACCTGACATGCATTTGTTTATTGGATCCGGTTTACGGGTCGCTGGCACATGATATATGTTATAGTGCATGCGCTTTAGCTCATGGTGTGGTCACTGACATGCATTTGTTTCTTGGCTCAGGTGTACGAGATGGTGGCACATGATATATGTTATAGTGCATGCGCTTTAGCTCATGGTATGGTCACTGACATGCATGTGTTTCTTGGCTCAGGTGTACGGGATGGTGGCGCATGATATATGTTATAGTGCATGCGCTTTAGCTCATGGTATGGTCACTGACATGCATTTGTTTCTTGGCTCAGGTGTGTGGGACGCTGGCACATGAGATATGTTATAGTGCATGTGCTTTAGCTCATGGTATGGTCACTGAGATGCATTTATTTCTTGGCTCCAGTGTATGATACTCTGACACATAATATATGTTATAGTGCATGTGCTTTAGCTCATGAAATGTCACTGACATGCATTTGTTTCTTGGCTCAGGTGTATGGGATGCTGGCACATGATATATGTTATAGTGCATGCGCTTTAGCTCATGGTATGGTCACTGACATGCATTTGTTTCTTGGCTCAGGTGTACGGGATGCTGGCACATGATATATGTTATAGTGCATGCACTTTAACTCATGGTATGGTCACTGACATGCATATGTTTCTTGGCTCAGGTGTATGGGACGCTGGCACATGATATATGTTATAGTGCATGTGATTTAGCTCAGGGTATGGTCACTGACATGCATTTGTTTCTTGGCTCAGGTGTACGGGATGCTGGCACATGATATATGTTATAGTGCATGCGCTTTAGCTCATGGTATGGTCACTGACATGCATTTGTTTCTTGGCTCAGGTGAATGGGATGCTGGCACATGATATATTTTATAGTGCATGTGCTTTAGCTCATGGTGTGGTCACTGACATGCATTTGTTTCTTGGCTCAGGTGTACGAGATGGTGGCACATCATATATGTTATAGTGCATGTGCATTAGCTCATGGTATTATCACTGACATGCATTTGTTACTTGGCTCAGGTGTATGGGACGCTGGCACATGATATATGTTATAGTGCATGTGCTTTAGCTCATGGTATGATCACTGGCATGCATTTGCATCGTGGCTCAGGTGTCTGAGACACTGGCACATGATATATGTTATAGTGCATGCACTTTAGCTCATGGTATGGTAACTAGCATGCATTTGCTTTGTAGCTCAGGTGTATGAGACACTGGCACATGATATATGTTATAGTGCATGCGTTTAGCTCATGGTATAGTCACTGACATGCATTTGTTTCTTGGCTCAGGTCTATGGGATGCTGGCACATGATATATGTTATAGTGCATGTGCTTTAGCTCATGGTATGGTCACTGACATGCATTTGTTTCTTGGCTCAGGTCTATGGGACGCTGGCACATGATATATGTTATAGTGCATGTGCTTTAGCTCATGGTATGATCACTGGCATGCATTTGCATTGTGGCTCAGGTGTATGAGACACTGGCACATGATATATGTTATAGTGCATGTGATTTAGCTCATGCTATGGTCACTGACATGCATTTGTTTCTTGGATCAGGTGTACGGGATGCTGGCACATGATATATGTTATAGTGCATGTGCTTTAGCTCATGGTGTGGTCACTGACATGCATTTGTTTCTTGGCTCAGGTGTATGGGATGCTGGCACATGATATATGTTATAGTGCATGTCCTTTAGCTCATGGTATGGTCACTGACATGCATTTGTTTCTTGGCTCAGGTGTATGGGACGCTGGCACATGATATATGTTATAGTGCATGCTCTTTAGCTCATGGTATGGTCACTGACATCTATTTGTTTCTTGGCTCAGGTGTATGGGGCGCTGGCACATGATATATGTTATAGTGCATGTGCTTTAGCTCATGCTATGGTCACTGACATGCATTTGTTTCTTGGCTCAGGTGTATGAGACGCTGGCACATGATATATGTTATAGTGCATGCCCTTTAGCTCATGGTATGATCAGTGACATGCATTTGTTTCTTGGCTCAGGTGTTTGAGATGCTGGCACATGATATGTCATAGTGCATGTGCTTTAGCACATGGTGTGGTCACTGACATGCATTTGTTTCTTGGCTCAGGTGTACGGGATGCTGTCACATGATATATGTTATAGTGCATGTGTTTTAGCTCATGGTATGGGCCTTGACACGCATTTGTTTCTTGTATTCGGTGTATGGGACGCTGGCACATGATATATGTTATAGTGCATGTGATTTAGCTCATGCTATGGTCACTGACATGCATTTGTTTCTTGGATCAGGTGTACGGGATGCTGGCACATGATATATGTTATAGTGCATGTGCGTTAGCTCATGGTATGGTCACTGACATGCATTTGTTTCTTGGCTCAGGTGTATGGGATTCTGGCACATGATATATGTTATAGTGCATGTGCTTTCGCTCATGGTATGATCACTGACATGCATTTGTTTCTTGGCTCAGGTGTATGGGATGCTGGCACATGATATATGTTATAGTGCATGTGCTTTAGCTCAGGCTATGGTCACTGACATGCATTTGTTTCTTGGATCAGGTGTATGGGATGCTGGCACATGATATATGTTATAGTGCATGTGCTTTAGCTCATGCTATGGTCACTGACATGCATTTGTTTCTTGGCTCAGGTGTATGGGGCACTGTCACATGATATATTTTACAGTGCATGTGCTTTAGCTCATGGTATGGTCACTGACATGCATTTGTTACTTGGCTCAGGTGTATGGGGCACTGTCACATGATATATTTTACAGTGCATGTGTTTTAGCTCATGGTATGGTACCTGACATGCATTTGTTTATTGGATCCGGTTTACGGGTCGCTGGCACATGATATATGTTATAGTGCATGCGCTTTAGCTCATGCTGTGGTCACTGACATGCATTTGTTTCTTGGCTCAGGTGTACGAGATGGTGGCACATGATATATGTTATAGTGCATGCGCTTTAGCTCATGGTATGATCACTGGCATGCATTTGTTTCTTGGCTCAGGTGTATGAGACACTGGCAAATTATATATGTTATAGTGCATGTGCTTTAGTTCATGGTATGGTACCTGACATGCATTTGTTTATTGGATCTGGTGTACGGGACGCTGGCTCATGATATATGTTATAGTGCATGTGCTTTATCTCATGGTATGGTCACTGAAATGCATTTGTTTCTTGGATCAGATGTACAAAACACTGGCACATGAGATATTTTATAGTGCATGTGCTTTAGCTCATGGTATGGTCACTGATATGCATTTGTTTCTTGGCTCAGGTGTAGGAGATGGTGGCACATGAGATATTTTACAGTGCATGTGATTTAGCTCAGGGTATGGTCACTGACATGCATTTGTTTCTTGGCTCAGGTGTACGGGATGCTGGCACATGATATATGTTATAGTGCATGTTTCGCTCATGGTATGGTCACTGACATGCATTTGTTTCTTGGCTCAGGTGTATGAGATGCTGGCACATGATATATGTTATAGTGCATGTGCTTTAGCTGATGGTATGGTCACTGACATGCATTTGTTTCTTGGCTCAGGTGTATGAGACGCTGGCACATGATATATGTTATAGTGCATGTGCTTTAGCTCATGGTGTGGTCACTGACATGCATTTGTTTCTTGGCTCAGGTGTATGAGACATTGGCACATGATATATGTTATAGTGCATGTGCTTCAGCTCATGGTATGGTCACTGGCACGCATTTGCATCGTAGCTCAGGTGTATGAGACATTGGCACATGATATGTTATAGTGCATATGCTTCAGCTCATGGTATGGTCACTGGCACGCATTTGCATCGTAGCTCAGGTGTATGAGACATTGGCACATGATATATGTTATAGTGCATGCGCTTTAGCTCATGGTATAGTCACTGACATGCATTTGGTTCTTGGCTCCAGTGTATGATACTCTGACACATGATATATGTTATAGTGCATGTGCTTTAGCTCATGGTATGGTCACTGACATGCATTTGTTTCTTGGCTCAGGTGTGTGGGACGCTGGCACATCATATATGTTATAGTGCATGTGCATTAGCTCATGGTATGGTCACTGACATGCATTTGTCACTTGGCTCAGGTGTATGGGACGCTGGCACATGATATATGTTATAGTGCATGTGCTTTAGCTCATGGTATGATCACTGGCATGCATTTGCATCGTGGCTCAGGTGTATGAGACACTGGCACATGATATATGTTATAGTGCATGCACTTTAGCTCATGGTATGGTAACTAGCATGCATTTGCTTTGTAGCTCAGGTGTATGAGACACTGGCACATGATATATGTTATAGTGCATGCGCTTTAGCTCATGGTATAGTCACTGACATGCATTTGTTTCTTGGCTCAGGTCTATGGGACGCTGGCACATGATATATTTTATAGTGCATGTGCTTTAGCTCATGGTATGGTCACTGACATGCATTTGTTTCTTGGCTCAGGTCTATGGGACGCTGGAACATGATATATGTTATAGTGCATGTGCTTTAGCTCATGGTATGATCACTGGCATGCATTTGCATCGTGGCTCAGGTGTATGAGACACTGGCACATGATATATGTTATAGTGCATGTGATTTAGCTCATGCTATGGTCACTGACATGCATTTGTTTCTTGGATCAGGTGTACGGGATGCTGGCACATGATATATGTTATAGTGCATGTGCTTTAGCTCATGGTGTCGTCACTGACATGCATTTGTTTCTTGGCTCAGGTGTATGGGATGCTGGCACATGATATATGTTATAGTGCATGTCCTTTAGCTCATGGTATGGTCACTGACATGCATTTGTTTCTTGGCTCAGGTGTATGGGACGCTGGCACATGATATATGTTATAGTGCATGCTCTTTAGCTCATGGTATGGTCACTGACATGCATTTGTTTCTTGGCTCAGGTGTATGGGGCGCTGGCACATGATATATGTTATAGTGCATGTGCTTTAGCTCATGCTATGGTCACTGACATGCATTTGTTTCTTGGCTCAGGTGTATGAGATGCTGGCACATGATATATGTTATAGTGCATGCCCTTTAGCTCATGGTATGATCAGTGACATGCATTTGTTTCTTGGCTCAGGTGTATGAGATGCTGGCACATGATATGTCATAGTGCATGTGCTTTAGCACATGGTGTGGTCACTGACATGCATTTGTTTCTTGGCTCAGGTGTACGGAATGCTGTCACATGATATATGTTATAGTGCATGTGTTTTAGCTCATGGTATGGGCCTTGACACGCATTTGTTTCTTGTATTCGGTGTATGGGACGCTGGCACATGATATATGTTATAGTGCATGTGCTTTAGCTCATGGTATGGTCACTGACATGCATTTGTTTCTTGGCTCAGGTGTGTGGGATGCTGGCAAATGATACATGTTATAGTGCATGTGCTTTAGCTCATGGTATGGTCACTGAGATGCATTTATTTCTTGGCTCAGGTGTGTGGGACGCTGGCACATGAGATATGTTATAGTGCATGTGCTTTAGCTCATGGTATGGTCACAGAGATGCATTTATTTCTTGGCTCAGGTGTGTGGGACGCTGGCACATGATATATGTTACAGTGCATGCGCTTTAGCTCATGGTATGGTCACTGACATGCATTTGTTTCTTGGCTCAGGTGTACGGGATAGTGGCACATGATATATGTTATAGTGCATGCGCTTTAGCTCATGGTATGGTCACTGACATGCATTTGTTTCTTGGCTCAGATGTGTGGGACGCTGGCACATGAGATATGTTATAGTGCATGTGACTTAGCTCAGGGTATGGTCACTGATATGCATTTTTTTCTTGGCTCAGGTGTGTGGGACGCTGGCACATGAGATATGTTATAGTGCATGTGCTTTAGCTCATGGTATGGTCACTGAGATGCATTTATTTCTTGGCTCAGGTGTGTGGGACGCTGGCACATGAGATATGTTATAGTGCATGTGCTTTAGCTCATGCTATGGTCACTGAGATGCATTTGTTTCTTGTATCAGATGCACAAGACGCTGGCACATGAGATATTTTACAGTGCATGCGCTTTAGCTCATGGTATGGTCACTGAGATGCTTTTATTTCTTGGTTCAGGTGTGTGGGACGCTGGCACATGAGATATGTTATAGTCCATGTGCTTTAGCTCATGGTATGGTCACTGAGATGCATTTATTTCTTGGCTCAGGTGTGTGGGACGCTGGCACATGATATATGTTACAGTGCATGCGCTTTAGCTCATGGTATGGTCACTGACATGCATTTGTTTCTTGGCTCTGGTGTACGGGATGGTGGCACATGATATATGTTATAGTGCATGCACTTTAGCTCATGGTATGGTCACTGACATGCATTTGTTTCTTGGCTCAGGTGTGTGGGACGCTGGCACATGAGATTTGTTATAGTGCATGTGATTTAGCTCAGGGTATGGTCACTGACATGCATTTTTTTCTTGGCTCGGGTGTGTGGGACGCTGGCACATGAGATATGTTATAGTGCATGTGATTTAGCTCAGGGTATGGTCACTGACATGCATTTATTTCTTGGCTCAGGTGTGTGGGACGCTGGCACATGATATATGTTATAGTGCATGTGCTTTAGCTCATGGTATGGTCACTGACATGCATTTTTTTCTTGGCTCAGGTGTACGGGATGGTGGCACATGATATATGTTATAGTGCATGCGCTTTAGCTCATGGTATGGTCACTGACATGCATTTATTTCTTGGCTCAGGTGTGTGGGACGCTGACACATGAGATATGTTATAGTGCATGTGATTTAGTTCAGGGTATGGTCACTGACATGCATTTTTTTCTTGGCTCGGGTGTACGGGATGGTGGCACATGATATATGTTATAGTGCATGTGCTTTAGCTCATGGTATGGTCACTGACATGCATTTGTTACTTGGCTCAGGTGTATGGGACTCTGGCACATGATATATGTTATAGTGCATGTGCTTTAGCTCATGGTATGGTACCTGACATGCATTTGTTTCTTGGATCCGGTGTACGGGACTCTGGCACATGATATATGTTATAGTGCATGTGCGTTAGCTCATGGTATGGTCACTGACATGCATTTGTTTCTTGGCTCAGGTGTATGGGATTCTGGTACATGATATATGTTATAGTGCATGTGCTTTAGCTCATGCTATGGTCACTGACATGCATTTGTTTCTTGGCTCAGGTGTATGGGGCACTGTCACATGATATATTTTACAGTGCATGTGCTTTAGCTCATGGTATGGTCACTGACATGCATTTGTTACTTGGCTCAGGTGTATGGGGCACTGTCACATGATATATTTTACAGTGCATGTGTTTTAGCTCATGGTATGGTACCTGACATGCATTTGTTTATTGGATCCGGTTTACGGGTCGCTGGCACATGATATATGTTATAGTGCATGCGCTTTAGCTCATGGTGTGGTCACTGACATGCATTTGTTTCTTGGCTCAGGTGTACGAGATGGTGGCACATGATATATGTTATAGTGCATGCGCTTTAGCTCATGGTATGATCACTGGCATGCATTTGTTTCTTGGCTCAGGTGTATGAGACACTGGCAAATTATATATGTTATAGTGCATGTGCTTTAGTTCATGGTATGGTACCTGACATGCATTTGTTTATTGGATCTGGTGTACGGGACGCTGGCTCATGATATATGTTATAGTGCATGTGCTTTATCTCATGGTATGGTCACTGAAATGCATTTGTTTCTTGGATCAGATGTACAAAACACTGGCACATGAGATATTTTATAGTGCATGTGCTTTAGCTCATGGTATGGTCACTGATATGCATTTGTTTCTTGGCTCAGGTGTAGGAGATGGTGGCACATGAGATATTTTACAGTGCATGTGATTTAGCTCAGGGTATGGTCACTGACATGCATTTGTTTCTTGGCTCAGGTGTATGGGATGCTGGCACATGATATATGTTATAGTGCATGTGTCGCTCATGGTATGGTCACTGACATGCATTTGTTTCTTGGCTCAGGTGTATGAGATGCTGGCACATGATATATGTTATAGTGCATGTGCTTTAGCTGATGGTATGGTCACTGACATGCATTTGTTTCTTGGCTCAGGTGTATGAGACGCTGGCACATGATATATGTTATAATGCATGTGCTTTAGCTCATGGTGTGGTCACTGACATGCATTTGTTTCTTGGCTCAGGTGTATGGGGCGCTGGCACATGATATGTTATAGTGCATGTGCTTCAGCTCATGGTATGGTCACTGGCACGCATTTGCATCGTAGCTCAGGTGTATGAGACATTGGCACATGATATATGTTATAGTGCATGTGCTTCAGCTCATGGTATGGTCACTGGCACGCATTTGCATCGTAGCTCAGGTGTATGAGACATTGGCACATGATATATGTTATAGTGCATGCGCTTTAGCTCATGGTATAGTCACTGACATGCATTTGGTTCTTGGCTCCAGTCTATGATACTCTGACACATAATATATGTTATAGTGCATGTGCTTTAGCTCATGATATGTCACTGACATGCATTTGTTTCTTGGCTCAGGTGTATGGGATGCTGGCACATGATATATGTTATAGTGCATGCGCTTTAGCTCATGGTATGGTCACTGACATGCATTTGTTTCTTGGCTCAGGTGTACGGGATGCTGGCACATGATATATGTTATAGTGCATGCACTTTAGCTCATGGTATGGTCACTGACATGCATATGTTTCTTGGCTCAGGTGTATGGGACGCTGGCACATGATATATGTTATAGTGCATGTGATTTAGCTCAGGGTATGGTCACTGACATGCATTTGTTTCTTGGCTCAGGTGTACGGGATGCTGGCACATGATATATGTTATAGTGCATGCGCTTTAGCTCATGGTATGGTCACTGACATGCATTTGTTTCTTGGCTCAGGTCTATGGGACGCTGGCACATGATATATTTTATAGTGCATGTGCTTTAGCTCATGGTATGGTCACTGACATGCATTTGTTTCTTGGCTCAGGTCTATGGGACGCTGGAACATGATATATGTTATAGTGCATGTGCTTTAGCTCATGGTATGATCACTGGCATGCATTTGCATCGTGGCTCAGGTGTATGAGACACTGGCACATGATATATGTTATAGTGCATGTGATTTAGCTCATGCTATGGTCACTGACATGCATTTGTTTCTTGGATCAGGTGTACGGGATGCTGGCACATGATATATGTTATAGTGCATGTGCTTTAGCTCATGGTGTCGTCACTGACATGCATTTGTTTCTTGGCTCAGGTGTATGGGATGCTGGCACATGATATATGTTATAGTGCATGTCCTTTAGCTCATGGTATGGTCACTGACATGCATTTGTTTCTTGGCTCAGGTGTATGGGACGCTGGCACATGATATATGTTATAGTGCATGCTCTTTAGCTCATGGTATGGTCACTGACATGCATTTGTTTCTTGGCTCAGGTGTATGGGGCGCTGGCACATGATATATGTTATAGTGCATGTGCTTTAGCTCATGCTATGGTCACTGACATGCATTTGTTTCTTGGCTCAGGTGTATGAGATGCTGGCACATGATATATGTTATAGTGCATGCCCTTTAGCTCATGGTATGATCAGTGACATGCATTTGTTTCTTGGCTCAGGTGTATGAGATGCTGGCACATGATATGTCATAGTGCATGTGCTTTAGCACATGGTGTGGTCACTGACATGCATTTGTTTCTTGGCTCAGGTGTACGGAATGCTGTCACATGATATATGTTATAGTGCATGTGTTTTAGCTCATGGTATGGGCCTTGACACGCATTTGTTTCTTGTATTCGGTGTATGGGACGCTGGCACATGATATATGTTATAGTGCATGTGCTTTAGCTCATGGTATGGTCACTGACATGCATTTGTTTCTTGGCTCAGGTGTGTGGGATGCTGGCAAATGATACATGTTATAGTGCATGTGCTTTAGCTCATGGTATGGTCACTGAGATGCATTTATTTCTTGGCTCAGGTGTGTGGGACGCTGGCACATGAGATATGTTATAGTGCATGTGCTTTAGCTCATGGTATGGTCACAGAGATGCATTTATTTCTTGGCTCAGGTGTGTGGGACGCTGGCACATGATATATGTTACAGTGCATGCGCTTTAGCTCATGGTATGGTCACTGACATGCATTTGTTTCTTGGCTCAGGTGTACGGGATAGTGGCACATGATATATGTTATAGTGCATGCGCTTTAGCTCATGGTATGGTCACTGACATGCATTTGTTTCTTGGCTCAGATGTGTGGGACGCTGGCACATGAGATATGTTATAGTGCATGTGACTTAGCTCAGGGTATGGTCACTGATATGCATTTTTTTCTTGGCTCAGGTGTGTGGGACGCTGGCACATGAGATATGTTATAGTGCATGTGCTTTAGCTCATGGTATGGTCACTGAGATGCATTTATTTCTTGGCTCAGGTGTGTGGGACGCTGGCACATGAGATATGTTATAGTGCATGTGCTTTAGCTCATGCTATGGTCACTGAGATGCATTTGTTTCTTGTATCAGATGCACAAGACGCTGGCACATGAGATATTTTACAGTGCATGCGCTTTAGCTCATGGTATGGTCACTGAGATGCTTTTATTTCTTGGTTCAGGTGTGTGGGACGCTGGCACATGAGATATGTTATAGTCCATGTGCTTTAGCTCATGGTATGGTCACTGAGATGCATTTATTTCTTGGCTCAGGTGTGTGGGACGCTGGCACATGATATATGTTACAGTGCATGCGCTTTAGCTCATGGTATGGTCACTGACATGCATTTGTTTCTTGGCTCTGGTGTACGGGATGGTGGCACATGATATATGTTATAGTGCATGCACTTTAGCTCATGGTATGGTCACTGACATGCATTTGTTTCTTGGCTCAGGTGTGTGGGACGCTGGCACATGAGATTTGTTATAGTGCATGTGATTTAGCTCAGGGTATGGTCACTGACATGCATTTTTTTCTTGGCTCGGGTGTGTGGGACGCTGGCACATGAGATATGTTATAGTGCATGTGATTTAGCTCAGGGTATGGTCACTGACATGCATTTATTTCTTGGCTCAGGTGTGTGGGACGCTGGCACATGATATATGTTATAGTGCATGTGCTTTAGCTCATGGTATGGTCACTGACATGCATTTTTTTCTTGGCTCAGGTGTACGGGATGGTGGCACATGATATATGTTATAGTGCATGCGCTTTAGCTCATGGTATGGTCACTGACATGCATTTATTTCTTGGCTCAGGTGTGTGGGACGCTGACACATGAGATATGTTATAGTGCATGTGATTTAGTTCAGGGTATGGTCACTGACATGCATTTTTTTCTTGGCTCGGGTGTACGGGATGGTGGCACATGATATATGTTATAGTGCATGTGCTTTAGCTCATGGTATGGTCACTGACATGCATTTGTTACTTGGCTCAGGTGTATGGGACTCTGGCACATGATATATGTTATAGTGCATGTGCTTTAGCTCATGGTATGGTACCTGACATGCATTTGTTTCTTGGATCCGGTGTACGGGACTCTGGCACATGATATATGTTATAGTGCATGTGCGTTAGCTCATGGTATGGTCACTGACATGCATTTGTTTCTTGGCTCAGGTGTATGGGATTCTGGTACATGATATATGTTATAGTGCATGTGCTTTAGCTCATGCTATGGTCACTGACATGCATTTGTTTCTTGGCTCAGGTGTATGGGGCACTGTCACATGATATATTTTACAGTGCATGTGCTTTAGCTCATGGTATGGTCACTGACATGCATTTGTTACTTGGCTCAGGTGTATGGGGCACTGTCACATGATATATTTTACAGTGCATGTGTTTTAGCTCATGGTATGGTACCTGACATGCATTTGTTTATTGGATCCGGTTTACGGGTCGCTGGCACATGATATATGTTATAGTGCATGCGCTTTAGCTCATGGTGTGGTCACTGACATGCATTTGTTTCTTGGCTCAGGTGTACGAGATGGTGGCACATGATATATGTTATAGTGCATGCGCTTTAGCTCATGGTATGATCACTGGCATGCATTTGTTTCTTGGCTCAGGTGTATGAGACACTGGCAAATTATATATGTTATAGTGCATGTGCTTTAGTTCATGGTATGGTACCTGACATGCATTTGTTTATTGGATCTGGTGTACGGGACGCTGGCTCATGATATATGTTATAGTGCATGTGCTTTATCTCATGGTATGGTCACTGAAATGCATTTGTTTCTTGGATCAGATGTACAAAACACTGGCACATGAGATATTTTATAGTGCATGTGCTTTAGCTCATGGTATGGTCACTGATATGCATTTGTTTCTTGGCTCAGGTGTAGGAGATGGTGGCACATGAGATATTTTACAGTGCATGTGATTTAGCTCAGGGTATGGTCACTGACATGCATTTGTTTCTTGGCTCAGGTGTATGGGATGCTGGCACATGATATATGTTATAGTGCATGTGTCGCTCATGGTATGGTCACTGACATGCATTTGTTTCTTGGCTCAGGTGTATGAGATGCTGGCACATGATATATGTTATAGTGCATGTGCTTTAGCTGATGGTATGGTCACTGACATGCATTTGTTTCTTGGCTCAGGTGTATGAGACGCTGGCACATGATATATGTTATAATGCATGTGCTTTAGCTCATGGTGTGGTCACTGACATGCATTTGTTTCTTGGCTCAGGTGTATGGGGCGCTGGCACATGATATGTTATAGTGCATGTGCTTCAGCTCATGGTATGGTCACTGGCACGCATTTGCATCGTAGCTCAGGTGTATGAGACATTGGCACATGATATATGTTATAGTGCATGTGCTTCAGCTCATGGTATGGTCACTGGCACGCATTTGCATCGTAGCTCAGGTGTATGAGACATTGGCACATGATATATGTTATAGTGCATGCGCTTTAGCTCATGGTATAGTCACTGACATGCATTTGGTTCTTGGCTCCAGTCTATGATACTCTGACACATAATATATGTTATAGTGCATGTGCTTTAGCTCATGATATGTCACTGACATGCATTTGTTTCTTGGCTCAGGTGTATGGGATGCTGGCACATGATATATGTTATAGTGCATGCGCTTTAGCTCATGGTATGGTCACTGACATGCATTTGTTTCTTGGCTCAGGTGTACGGGATGCTGGCACATGATATATGTTATAGTGCATGCACTTTAGCTCATGGTATGGTCACTGACATGCATATGTTTCTTGGCTCAGGTGTATGGGACGCTGGCACATGATATATGTTATAGTGCATGTGATTTAGCTCAGGGTATGGTCACTGACATGCATTTGTTTCTTGGCTCAGGTGTACGGGATGCTGGCACATGATATATGTTATAGTGCATGCGCTTTAGCTCATGGTATGGTCACTGACATGCATTTGTTTCTTGGCTCAGGTCTATGGGACGCTGGCACATGATATATTTTATAGTGCATGTGCTTTAGCTCATGGTATGGTCACTGACATGCATTTGTTTCTTGGCTCAGGTCTATGGGACGCTGGAACATGATATATGTTATAGTGCATGTGCTTTAGCTCATGGTATGATCACTGGCATGCATTTGCATCGTGGCTCAGGTGTATGAGACACTGGCACATGATATATGTTATAGTGCATGTGATTTAGCTCATGCTATGGTCACTGACATGCATTTGTTTCTTGGATCAGGTGTACGGGATGCTGGCACATGATATATGTTATAGTGCATGTGCTTTAGCTCATGGTGTCGTCACTGACATGCATTTGTTTCTTGGCTCAGGTGTATGGGATGCTGGCACATGATATATGTTATAGTGCATGTCCTTTAGCTCATGGTATGGTCACTGACATGCATTTGTTTCTTGGCTCAGGTGTATGGGACGCTGGCACATGATATATGTTATAGTGCATGCTCTTTAGCTCATGGTATGGTCACTGACATGCATTTGTTTCTTGGCTCAGGTGTATGGGGCGCTGGCACATGATATATGTTATAGTGCATGTGCTTTAGCTCATGCTATGGTCACTGACATGCATTTGTTTCTTGGCTCAGGTGTATGAGATGCTGGCACATGATATATGTTATAGTGCATGCCCTTTAGCTCATGGTATGATCAGTGACATGCATTTGTTTCTTGGCTCAGGTGTATGAGATGCTGGCACATGATATGTCATAGTGCATGTGCTTTAGCACATGGTGTGGTCACTGACATGCATTTGTTTCTTGGCTCAGGTGTACGGAATGCTGTCACATGATATATGTTATAGTGCATGTGTTTTAGCTCATGGTATGGGCCTTGACACGCATTTGTTTCTTGTATTCGGTGTATGGGACGCTGGCACATGATATATGTTATAGTGCATGTGCTTTAGCTCATGGTATGGTCACTGACATGCATTTGTTTCTTGGCTCAGGTGTGTGGGATGCTGGCAAATGATACATGTTATAGTGCATGTGCTTTAGCTCATGGTATGGTCACTGAGATGCATTTATTTCTTGGCTCAGGTGTGTGGGACGCTGGCACATGAGATATGTTATAGTGCATGTGCTTTAGCTCATGGTATGGTCACAGAGATGCATTTATTTCTTGGCTCAGGTGTGTGGGACGCTGGCACATGATATATGTTACAGTGCATGCGCTTTAGCTCATGGTATGGTCACTGACATGCATTTGTTTCTTGGCTCAGGTGTACGGGATAGTGGCACATGATATATGTTATAGTGCATGCGCTTTAGCTCATGGTATGGTCACTGACATGCATTTGTTTCTTGGCTCAGATGTGTGGGACGCTGGCACATGAGATATGTTATAGTGCATGTGACTTAGCTCAGGGTATGGTCACTGATATGCATTTTTTTCTTGGCTCAGGTGTGTGGGACGCTGGCACATGAGATATGTTATAGTGCATGTGCTTTAGCTCATGGTATGGTCACTGAGATGCATTTATTTCTTGGCTCAGGTGTGTGGGACGCTGGCACATGAGATATGTTATAGTGCATGTGCTTTAGCTCATGCTATGGTCACTGAGATGCATTTGTTTCTTGTATCAGATGCACAAGACGCTGGCACATGAGATATTTTACAGTGCATGCGCTTTAGCTCATGGTATGGTCACTGAGATGCTTTTATTTCTTGGTTCAGGTGTGTGGGACGCTGGCACATGAGATATGTTATAGTCCATGTGCTTTAGCTCATGGTATGGTCACTGAGATGCATTTATTTCTTGGCTCAGGTGTGTGGGACGCTGGCACATGATATATGTTACAGTGCATGCGCTTTAGCTCATGGTATGGTCACTGACATGCATTTGTTTCTTGGCTCTGGTGTACGGGATGGTGGCACATGATATATGTTATAGTGCATGCACTTTAGCTCATGGTATGGTCACTGACATGCATTTGTTTCTTGGCTCAGGTGTGTGGGACGCTGGCACATGAGATTTGTTATAGTGCATGTGATTTAGCTCAGGGTATGGTCACTGACATGCATTTTTTTCTTGGCTCGGGTGTGTGGGACGCTGGCACATGAGATATGTTATAGTGCATGTGATTTAGCTCAGGGTATGGTCACTGACATGCATTTATTTCTTGGCTCAGGTGTGTGGGACGCTGGCACATGATATATGTTATAGTGCATGTGCTTTAGCTCATGGTATGGTCACTGACATGCATTTTTTTCTTGGCTCAGGTGTACGGGATGGTGGCACATGATATATGTTATAGTGCATGCGCTTTAGCTCATGGTATGGTCACTGACATGCATTTATTTCTTGGCTCAGGTGTGTGGGACGCTGACACATGAGATATGTTATAGTGCATGTGATTTAGTTCAGGGTATGGTCACTGACATGCATTTTTTTCTTGGCTCGGGTGTACGGGATGGTGGCACATGATATATGTTATAGTGCATGTGCTTTAGCTCATGGTATGGTCACTGACATGCATTTGTTACTTGGCTCAGGTGTATGGGACTCTGGCACATGATATATGTTATAGTGCATGTGCTTTAGCTCATGGTATGGTACCTGACATGCATTTGTTTCTTGGATCCGGTGTACGGGACTCTGGCACATGATATATGTTATAGTGCATGTGCGTTAGCTCATGGTATGGTCACTGACATGCATTTGTTTCTTGGCTCAGGTGTATGGGATTCTGGTACATGATATATGTTATAGTGCATGTGCTTTAGCTCATGCTATGGTCACTGACATGCATTTGTTTCTTGGCTCAGGTGTATGGGGCACTGTCACATGATATATTTTACAGTGCATGTGCTTTAGCTCATGGTATGGTCACTGACATGCATTTGTTACTTGGCTCAGGTGTATGGGGCACTGTCACATGATATATTTTACAGTGCATGTGTTTTAGCTCATGGTATGGTACCTGACATGCATTTGTTTATTGGATCCGGTTTACGGGTCGCTGGCACATGATATATGTTATAGTGCATGCGCTTTAGCTCATGGTGTGGTCACTGACATGCATTTGTTTCTTGGCTCAGGTGTACGAGATGGTGGCACATGATATATGTTATAGTGCATGCGCTTTAGCTCATGGTATGATCACTGGCATGCATTTGTTTCTTGGCTCAGGTGTATGAGACACTGGCAAATTATATATGTTATAGTGCATGTGCTTTAGTTCATGGTATGGTACCTGACATGCATTTGTTTATTGGATCTGGTGTACGGGACGCTGGCTCATGATATATGTTATAGTGCATGTGCTTTATCTCATGGTATGGTCACTGAAATGCATTTGTTTCTTGGATCAGATGTACAAAACACTGGCACATGAGATATTTTATAGTGCATGTGCTTTAGCTCATGGTATGGTCACTGATATGCATTTGTTTCTTGGCTCAGGTGTAGGAGATGGTGGCACATGAGATATTTTACAGTGCATGTGATTTAGCTCAGGGTATGGTCACTGACATGCATTTGTTTCTTGGCTCAGGTGTATGGGATGCTGGCACATGATATATGTTATAGTGCATGTGTCGCTCATGGTATGGTCACTGACATGCATTTGTTTCTTGGCTCAGGTGTATGAGATGCTGGCACATGATATATGTTATAGTGCATGTGCTTTAGCTGATGGTATGGTCACTGACATGCATTTGTTTCTTGGCTCAGGTGTATGAGACGCTGGCACATGATATATGTTATAATGCATGTGCTTTAGCTCATGGTGTGGTCACTGACATGCATTTGTTTCTTGGCTCAGGTGTATGGGGCGCTGGCACATGATATGTTATAGTGCATGTGCTTCAGCTCATGGTATGGTCACTGGCACGCATTTGCATCGTAGCTCAGGTGTATGAGACATTGGCACATGATATATGTTATAGTGCATGTGCTTCAGCTCATGGTATGGTCACTGGCACGCATTTGCATCGTAGCTCAGGTGTATGAGACATTGGCACATGATATATGTTATAGTGCATGCGCTTTAGCTCATGGTATAGTCACTGACATGCATTTGGTTCTTGGCTCCAGTCTATGATACTCTGACACATAATATATGTTATAGTGCATGTGCTTTAGCTCATGATATGTCACTGACATGCATTTGTTTCTTGGCTCAGGTGTATGGGATGCTGGCACATGATATATGTTATAGTGCATGCGCTTTAGCTCATGGTATGGTCACTGACATGCATTTGTTTCTTGGCTCAGGTGTACGGGATGCTGGCACATGATATATGTTATAGTGCATGCACTTTAGCTCATGGTATGGTCACTGACATGCATATGTTTCTTGGCTCAGGTGTATGGGACGCTGGCACATGATATATGTTATAGTGCATGTGATTTAGCTCAGGGTATGGTCACTGACATGCATTTGTTTCTTGGCTCAGGTGTACGGGATGCTGGCACATGATATATGTTATAGTGCATGCGCTTTAGCTCATGGTATGGTCACTGACATGCATTTGTTTCTTGGCTCAGGTGAATGGGATGCTGGCACATGATATATTTTATAGTGCATGTGCTTTAGCTCATGGTGTGGTCACTGACATGCATTTGTTTCTTGGCTCAGGTGTACGAGATGGTGGCACATCATATATGTTATAGTGCATGTGCATTAGCTCATGGTATTATCACTGACATGCATTTGTTACTTGGCTCAGGTGTATGGGACGCTGGCACATGATATATGTTATAGTGCATGTGCTTTAGCTCATGGTATGATCACTGGCATGCATTTGCATCGTGGCTCAGGTGTCTGAGACACTGGCAATTGATATATGTTATAGTGCATGCACTTTAGCTCATGGTATGGTAACTAGCATGCATTTGCTTTGTAGCTCAGGTGTATGAGACACTGGCACATGATATATGTTATAGTGCATGCGCTTTAGCTCATGGTATAGTCACTGACATGCATTTGTTTCTTGGCTCAGGTCTATTGGATGCTGGCACATGATATATGTTATAGTGCATGTGCTTTAGCTCATGGTATGGTCACTGACATGCATTTGTTTCTTGGCTCAGGTCTATGGGACGCTGGCACATGATATATGTTATAGTGCATGTGCTTTAGCTCATGGTATGATCACTGGCATGCATTTGCATCGTGGCTCAGGTGTATGAGACACTGGCACATGATATATGTTATAGTGCATGTGATTTAGCTCATGCTATGGTCACTGACATGCATTTGTTTCTTGGATCAGGTGTACGGGATGCTGGCACATGATATATGTTATAGTGCATGTGCTTTAGCTCATGGTGTGGTCACTGACATGCATTTGTTTCTTGGCTCAGGTGTATGGGATGCTGGCACATGATATATGTTATAGTGCATGTCCTTTAGCTCATGGTATGGTCACTGACATGCATTTGTTTCTTGGCTCAGGTGTATGGGACGCTGGCACATGATATATGTTATAGTGCATGCTCTTTAGCTCATGGTATGGTCACTGACATCTATTTTTTTCTTGGCTCAGGTGTATGGGGCGCTGGCACATGATATATGTTATAGTGCATGTGCTTTAGCTCATGCTATGGTCACTGACATGCATTTGTTTCTTGGCTCAGGTGTATGAGACGCTGGCACATGATATATGTTATAGTGCATGCCCTTTAGCTCATGGTATGATCAGTGACATGCATTTGTTTCTTGGCTCAGGTGTATGAGATGCTGGCACATGATATGTCATAGTGCATGTGCTTTAGCACATGGTGTGGTCACTGACATGCATTTGTTTCTTGGCTCAGGTGTACGGGATGCTGTCACATGATATATGTTATAGTGCATGTGTTTTAGCTCATGGTATGGGCCTTGACACGCATTTGTTTCTTGTATTCGGTGTATGGGACGCTGGCACATGATATATGTTATAATGCATGTGCTTTAGCTCATGGTATGGTCACTGACATGCATTTGTTTCTTGGCTCAGGTGTATGGGAGGCTGGCACATGATACATGTTTTAGTGCATGTGCTTTAGCTCATGGTATGGTCACTGAGATGCATTTATTTCTTGGCTCAGGTGTGTGGGACGCTGGCACATGAGATATGTTATAGTGCATGTGCTTTAGCTCATTTTATGGTCACTGAGATGCATTTATTTCTTGGCTCAGGTGTGTGGGACGCTGGCACATGATATATGTTACAGTGCATGCGCTTTAGCTCATGGTATGGTCACTGACATGCATTTGTTTCTTGGCTCAGGTGTACGGGATGGTGGCGCATGATATATGTTATAGTGCATGCGCTTTAGCTCATGGTATGGTCACTGACATGCATTTATTTCTGGGCTCAGGTGTGTGGGACGCTGGCACATGAGATATGTTATAGAGCATGTGATTTAGCTCAGGGTATGGTCACTGACATGCATTTTTTTCTTGGCTCAGGTGTGTGGGACGCTGGCACATGAGATATGTTATAGTGCATGTGCTTTAGCTCATGGTATGGTCACTGAGATGCATTTGTTTCTTGGATCAGATGTACAAGACGCTAGCACATGAGATATTTTACAGTGCATGCGCTTTAGCTCATGGTATGGTTACTGAGATGCATTTATTTCTTGGCTCAGGTGTGTGGGACGCTGGCACATGATATATGTTACAGTGCATGCGCTTTAGCTCATGGTATGGTCACTGACATGCATTTGTTTCTTGGCTCTGGTGTACGGGATGGTGGCACATGATATATGTTATAGTGCATGCACTTTAGCTCATGGTATGGTCACTGACATGCATTTGTTTCTTGGCTCAGGTGTGTGGGACGCTGGCACATGAGATATGTTATAGTGCATGTGATTTAGCTCAGGGTATGGTCACTGACATGCATTTTTTTCTTGGCTCAGGTGTGTGGGACGCTGGCACATGAGATATGTTATAGTCCATGTGCTTTAGCTCATGGTATGGTCACTGAGATGCATTTATTTCTTGGCTCAGGTGTGTGGGACGCTGGCACATGATATATGTTACAGTGCATGCGCTTTAGCTCATGGTATGGTCACTGACATGCATTTGTTTCTTGGCTCTGGTGTACGGGATGGTGGCACATGATATATGTTATAGTGCATGCACTTTAGCTCATGGTATGGTCACTGACATGCATTTGTTTCTTGGCTCAGGTGTGTGGGACGCTGGCACATGAGATTTGTTATAGTGCATGTGATTTAGCTCAGGGTATGGTCACTGACATGCATTTTTTTCTTGGCTCGGGTGTGTGGGACGCTGGCACATGAGATATGTTATAGTGCATGTGATTTAGCTCAGGGTATGGTCACTGACATGCATTTATTTCTTGGCTCAGGTGTGTGGGACGCTGGCACATGATATATGTTATAGTGCATGTGCTTTAGCTCATGGTATGGTCACTGACATGCATTTTTTTCTTGGCTCAGGTGTACGGGATGGTGGCACATGATATATGTTATAGTGCATGCGCTTTAGCTCATAGTATGGTCACTGACATGCATTTATTTCTTGGCTCAGGTGTGTGGGACGCTGACACATGAGATATGTTATAGTGCATGTGATTTAGTTCAGGGTATGGTCACTGACATGCATTTTTTTCTTGGCTCGGGTGTACGGGATGGTGGCACATGATATATGTTATAGTGCATGTGCTTTAGCTCATGGTATGGTCACTGACATGCATTTGTTACTTGGCTCAGGTGTATGGGACTCTGGCACATGATATATGTTATAGTGCATGTGCTTTAGCTCATGGTATGGTACCTGACATGCATTTGTTTCTTGGATCCGGTGTACGGGACTCTGGCACATGATATATGTTATAGTGCATGTGCGTTAGCTCATGGTATGGTCACTGACATGCATTTGTTTCTTGGCTCAGGTGTATGGGATTCTGGTACATGATATATGTTATAGTGCATGTGCTTTAGCTCATGCTATGGTCACTGACATGCATTTGTTTCTTGGCTCAGGTGTATGGGGCACTGTCACATGATATATTTTACAGTGCATGTGCTTTAGCTCATGGTATGGTCACTGACATGCATTTGTTACTTGGCTCAGGTGTATGGGGCACTGTCACATGATATATTTTACAGTGCATGTGTTTTAGCTCATGGTATGGTACCTGACATGCATTTGTTTATTGGATCCGGTTTACGGGTCGCTGGCACATGATATATGTTATAGTGCATGCGCTTTAGCTCATGGTGTGGTCACTGACATGCATTTGTTTCTTGGCTCAGGTGTACGAGATGGTGGCACATGATATATGTTATAGTGCATGCGCTTTAGCTCATGGTATGATCACTGGCATGCATTTGTTTCTTGGCTCAGGTGTATGAGACACTGGCAAATTATATATGTTATAGTGCATGTGCTTTAGTTCATGGTATGGTACCTGACATGCATTTGTTTATTGGATCTGGTGTACGGGACGCTGGCTCATGATATATGTTATAGTGCATGTGCTTTATCTCATGGTATGGTCACTGAAATGCATTTGTTTCTTGGATCAGATGTACAAAACACTGGCACATGAGATATTTTATAGTGCATGTGCTTTAGCTCATGGTATGGTCACTGATATGCATTTGTTTCTTGGCTCAGGTGTAGGAGATGGTGGCACATGAGATATTTTACAGTGCATGTGATTTAGCTCAGGGTATGGTCACTGACATGCATTTGTTTCTTGGCTCAGGTGTATGGGATGCTGGCACATGATATATGTTATAGTGCATGTGTCGCTCATGGTATGGTCACTGACATGCATTTGTTTCTTGGCTCAGGTGTATGGGACGCTGGCACATGATATATGTTATAGTGCATGTGCTTTAGCTGATGGTGTGGTCACTGACATGCATTTGTTTCTTGGCTCAGGTGTATGAGACGCTGGCACATGATATATGTTATAATGCATGTGCTTTAGCTCATGGTGTGGTCACTGACATGCATTTGTTTCTTGGCTCAGGTGTATGGGGCGCTGGCACATGATATGTTATAGTGCATGTGCTTCAGCTCATGGTATGGTCACTGGCACGCATTTGCATCGTAGCTCAGGTGTATGAGACATTGGCACATGATATATGTTATAGTGCATGTGCTTCAGCTCATGGTATGGTCACTGGCACGCATTTGCATCGTAGCTCAGGTGTATGAGACATTGGCACATGATATATGTTATAGTGCATGCGCTTTAGCTCATGGTATAGTCACTGACATGCATTTGGTTCTTGGCTCCAGTCTATGATACTCTGACACATAATATATGTTATAGTGCATGTGCTTTAGCTCATGATATGTCACTGACATGCATTTGTTTCTTGGCTCAGGTGTATGGGATGCTGGCACATGATATATGTTATAGTGCATGCGCTTTAGCTCATGGTATGGTCACTGACATGCATTTGTTTCTTGGCTCAGGTGTACGGGATGCTGGCACATGATATATGTTATAGTGCATGCACTTTAGCTCATGGTATGGTCACTGACATGCATATGTTTCTTGGCTCAGGTGTATGGGACGCTGGCACATGATATATGTTATAGTGCATGTGATTTAGCTCAGGGTATGGTCACTGACATGCATTTGTTTCTTGGCTCAGGTGTACGGGATGCTGGCACATGATATATGTTATAGTGCATGCGCTTTAGCTCATGGTATGGTCACTGACATGCATTTGTTTCTTGGCTCAGGTGAATGGGATGCTGGCACATGATATATTTTATAGTGCATGTGCTTTAGCTCATGGTGTGGTCACTGACATGCATTTGTTTCTTGGCTCAGGTGTACGAGATGGTGGCACATCATATATGTTATAGTGCATGTGCATTAGCTCATGGTATTATCACTGACATGCATTTGTTACTTGGCTCAGGTGTATGGGACGCTGGCACATGATATATGTTATAGTGCATGTGCTTTAGCTCATGGTATGATCACTGGCATGCATTTGCATCGTGGCTCAGGTGTCTGAGACACTGGCACATGATATATGTTATAGTGCATGCACTTTAGCTCATGGTATGGTAACTAGCATGCATTTGCTTTGTAGCTCAGGTGTATGAGACACTGGCACATGATATATGTTATAGTGCATGCGCTTTAGCTCATGGTATAGTCACTGACATGCATTTGTTTCTTGGCTCAGGTCTATTGGATGCTGGCACATGATATATGTTATAGTGCATGTGCTTTAGCTCATGGTATGGTCACTGACATGCATTTGTTTCTTGGCTCAGGTCTATGGGACGCTGGCACATGATATATGTTATAGTGCATGTGCTTTAGCTCATGGTATGATCACTGGCATGCATTTGCATCGTGGCTCAGGTGTATGAGACACTGGCACATGATATATGTTATAGTGCATGTGATTTAGCTCATGCTATGGTCACTGACATGCATTTGTTTCTTGGATCAGGTGTACGGGATGCTGGCACATGATATATGTTATAGTGCATGTGCTTTAGCTCATGGTGTGGTCACTGACATGCATTTGTTTCTTGGCTCAGGTGTATGGGATGCTGGCACATGATATATGTTATAGTGCATGTCCTTTAGCTCATGGTATGGTCACTGACATGCATTTGTTTCTTGGCTCAGGTGTATGGGACGCTGGCACATGATATATGTTATAGTGCATGCTCTTTAGCTCATGGTATGGTCACTGACATCTATTTTTTTCTTGGCTCAGGTGTATGGGGCGCTGGCACATGATATATGTTATAGTGCATGTGCTTTAGCTCATGCTATGGTCACTGACATGCATTTGTTTCTTGGCTCAGGTGTATGAGACGCTGGCACATGATATATGTTATAGTGCATGCCCTTTAGCTCATGGTATGATCAGTGACATGCATTTGTTTCTTGGCTCAGGTGTATGAGATGCTGGCACATGATATGTCATAGTGCATGTGCTTTAGCACATGGTGTGGTCACTGACATGCATTTGTTTCTTGGCTCAGGTGTACGGGATGCTGTCACATGATATATGTTATAGTGCATGTGTTTTAGCTCATGGTATGGGCCTTGACACGCATTTGTTTCTTGTATTCGGTGTATGGGACGCTGGCACATGATATATGTTATAATGCATGTGCTTTAGCTCATGGTATGGTCACTGACATGCATTTGTTTCTTGGCTCAGGTGTATGGGATGCTGGCACATGATACATGTTTTAGTGCATGTGCTTTAGCTCATGGTATGGTCACTGAGATGCATTTATTTCTTGGCTCAGGTGTGTGGGACGCTGGCACATGAGATATGTTATAGTGCATGTGCTTTAGCTCATTTTATGGTCACTGAGATGCATTTATTTCTTGGCTCAGGTGTGTGGGACGCTGGCACATGATATATGTTACAGTGCATGCGCTTTAGCTCATGGTATGGTCACTGACATGCATTTGTTTCTTGGCTCAGGTGTACGGGATGGTGGCGCATGATATATGTTATAGTGCATGCGCTTTAGCTCATGGTATGGTCACTGACATGCATTTATTTCTGGGCTCAGGTGTGTGGGACGCTGGCACATGAGATATGTTATAGAGCATGTGATTTAGCTCAGGGTATGGTCACTGACATGCATTTTTTTCTTGGCTCAGGTGTGTGGGACGCTGGCACATGAGATATGTTATAGTGCATGTGCTTTAGCTCATGGTATGGTCACTGAGATGCATTTGTTTCTTGGATCAGATGTACAAGACGCTGGCACATGAGATATTTTACAGTGCATGCGCTTTAGCTCATGGTATGGTTACTGAGATGCATTTATTTCTTGGCTCAGGTGTGTGGGACGCTGGCACATGATATATGTTACAGTGCATGCGCTTTAGCTCATGGTATGGTCACTGACATGCATTTGTTTCTTGGCTCTGGTGTACGGGATGGTGGCACATGATATATGTTATAGTGCATGCACTTTAGCTCATGGTATGGTCACTGACATGCATTTGTTTCTTGGCTCAGGTGTGTGGGACGCTGGCACATGAGATATGTTATAGTGCATGTGATTTAGCTCAGGGTATGGTCACTGACATGCATTTTTTTCTTGGCTCAGGTGTGTGGGACGCTGGCACATGAGATATGTTATAGTGCATGTGCTTTAGCTCATGGTATGGTCACTGACATGCATTTTTTTCTTGGCTCAGGTGTACGGGATGGTGGCACATGATATATGTTATAGTGCATGCGCTTTAGCTCATGGTATGGTCACTGACATGCATTTATTTCTTGGCTCAGGTGTGTGGGACACTGACACATGATATATGTTATAGTGCATGTGCTTTAGCTCATGGTATGGTACCTGACATGCATTTATTTCTTGGATCCGGTGTACGGGACTCTGGCACATGATATATGTTATAGTGCATGTGCTTTAGCTCATGGTATGATCACTGACATGCATTTGTTTCTTGGCTCAGGTGTATGGGATGCTGGCACATGAGATATGTTATAGTGCATGTGATTTAGTTCAGGATATGGTCACTGACATGCATTTTATTCTTGGCTCAGGTGTACGGGATTGTGGCACATGATATATGTTATAGTGCATGTGCTTTAGCTCATGGTATGGTCACTGACATGCATTTGTTTCTTGGATCAGGTGTACGGGATGCTGGCACATGATATATGTTATAGTGCATGTGCTTTAGCTCATGGTATGGTCACTGACATGCATTTGTTTCTTGGCTCAGGTGTATGAGACGCTGGCACATGATATATGTTATAGTGCATGTGCTTTAGCTCATGGTATGGTCACTGACATGCATTTGTTTCTTGGATCAGATGTACAAGACGCTGGCACATGAGATATTTTACAGTGCATGTGCTTTAGCTCATGGTATGGTCACTGACATGCATTTGTTTCTTGGCTCAGGTGTATGAGACGCTGGCACATGATATATGTTATAGTGCATGTGCTTTAGCTCATGGTATGGTCACTGACATGCATTTGTTTCTTGGATCAGATGTACAAGACGCTGGCACATGAGATATTTTACAGTGCATGTGCTTTAGCTCATGGTATGGTCACTGACATGCATTTGTTTCTTGGCTCAGGTGTATGAGACGCTGGCACATGATATATGTTATAGTGCATGTGCTTTAGCTCATGGTATGGTCACTGATATGCATTTGTTTCTTGGATCAGATGTACAAGACGCTGGCACATGAGATATTTTACAGTGCATGCGCTTTAGCTCATGGTATGGTCACTGACATGCATTTGTTTCTTGGCTCAGGTGTACGGGATGCTGGCACATGAGATATGTTATAGTGCATGCGCTTTAGCTCATGGTATGGTCACTGACATGCATTTGTTTCTTGGATCAGATGTACAAGACGCTGGCACATGAGATATTTTACAGTGCATGTGCTTTAGCTCATGGTATGGTCACTGACATGCATTTGTTTCTTGGCTCAGGTGTATGAGACTCTGGCACATGATATACGTTATAGTGCATGTGCTTTAGCTCATGGTATGGTCACTGACATGCATTTGTTTCTTGGCTCAGGTGTATGAGACGCTGGCACATGATATATGTTATTGTGCATGTGCTTTAGCTCATGGTATGGTCACTGACATGCATGTGTTATTTGGCTCAGGTGTACGGGATGGTGACACATGATATATGTTATAGTGCATGTGCTTTAGCTCATGGTATGGTACCTGACATGCATTTGTTTATTGGATCCGGTTTACGGGTCGCTGGCACATGATATATGTTATAGTGCATGCGCTTTAGCTCATGGTGTGGTCACTGACATGCATTTGTTTCTTGGCTCAGGTGTACGAGATAGTGGCACATGATATATGTTATAGTGCATGCGCTTTAGCTCATGGTATGATCACTGGCATGCATTTGTTTCTTGGCTCAGGTGTATGAGACGCTGGCACATGATATATGTTATAGTGCATGTGCTTTAGCTCATGGTATGGTCACTGACATGCATTTGTTTCTTGGCTCAGGTGTATGAGACGCTGGCACATGATATATGTTATTGTGCATGTGCTTTAGCTCATGGTATGGTCACTGACATGCATGTGTTATTTGGCTCAGGTGTACGGGATGGTGACACATGATATATGTTATAGTGCATGTGCTTTAGCTCATGGTATGGTACCTGACATGCATTTGTTTCTTGGCTCAGGTGTACGAGATGGTGGCACATGATATATGTTATAGTGCATGCGCTTTAGCTCATGGTATGGTCACTGACATGCATTTGTTTCTTGGCTCAGGTGTACGGGATGGTGGCGCATGATATATGTTATAGTGCATGCGCTTTAGCTCATGGTATGGTCACTGATATGCATTTGTTTCTTGGCTCAGGTGTGTGGGACGCTGGCACATGAGATATGTTATAGTGCATGTGCTTTAGCTCATGGTATGGTCACTGAGATGCATTTATTTCTTGGCTCAGGTGTGTGGGACGCTGGCACATGAGATATGTTATAGTGCATGTGCTTTAGCTCATGGTATGGTCACTGAGATGCATTTGTTTCTTGGATCAGATGTACCAGACGCTGGCACATGAGATATTTTACAGTGCATGCGCTTTAGCTCATGGTATGGTTACTGAGATGCATTTATTTCTTGGCTCAGGTGTGTGGGACGCTGGCACATGATATATGTTACAGTGCATGCGCTTTAGCTCATGGTATGGTCACTGACATGCATTTGTTTCTTGGCTCTGGTGTACGGGATGGTGGCACATGATATATGTTATAGTGCATGCACTTTAGCTCATGGTGTGGTCACTGACATGCATTTGTTTCTTGGCTCAGGTGTGTGGGACGCTGGCACATGAGATATGTTATAGTGCATGTGATTTAGCTCAGGGTATGGTCACTGACATGCATTTTTTTCTTGGCTCAGGTGTGTGGGACGCTGGCACATGAGATATGTTATAGTGCATGTGATTTAGCTCAGGGTATGGTCACTGACATGCATTTTTTTCTTGGCTCAGGTGTGTGGGACACTGGCACATGAGATATGTTATAGTGCATGTGATTTAGCTCAGGGTATGGTCACTGACATGCATTTATTTCTTGGCTCAGGTGTGTGGGACGCTGGCACATGATATATGTTATAATGCATGTGCTTTAGCTCATGGTATGGTCACTGACATGCATTTTTTTCTTGGCTCAGGTGTACGGGATGGTGGCACATGATATATGTTATAGTGCATGCGCTTTAGCTCATGGTATGGTCACTGACATGCATTTATTTCTTGGCTCAGGTGTGTGGGACTCTGGCACATGATATACGTTATAGTGCATGTGCTTTAGCTCATGGTATGGTCACTGACATGCATTTGTTTCTTGGCTCAGGTGTATGAGACGCTGGCACATGATATATGTTATTGTGCATGTGCTTTAGCTCATGGTATGATCACTGACATGCATTTGTTTCTTGGCTCAGGTGTATGGGATGCTGGCACATGATATATGTTATAGTGCATGTGCTTTAGCTCAGGCTATGGTCACTGACATGCATTTGTTTCTTGGATCAGATATACAAGATGCTGGCACATTATATATGTTATAGTACATGTGCTTTAGCTCATGGTGTGGTCACTGACATGCATTTGTTTCTTGGATCAGATGTACAAGACGCTGGCACATGAGATATTTTACAGTGCATGCGCTTTAGCTCATGGTATGGTCAGTGACATGCATTTGTTTCTTGGCTCAGGTGTACGGGATGCTGGCACATGAGATATGTTATAGTGCATGTGCTTTAGCTCATGGTATGGTCACTGACATGCATTTGTTTCTTGGATCAGATGTACAAGACGCTGGCACATGAGATATTTTACAGTGCATGTGCTTTAGCTCATGGTATGGTCACTGACATGCATTTGTTTCTTGGCTCAGGTGTATGAGACGCTGGCACATGATGTATGTTATAGTGCATGTGCTTTAGCTCATGGTATGGTCACTGACATGCATTTGTTTCTTGGATCAGATGTACAAGACGCTGGCACAAGAGATATTTTACAGTGCATGCGCTTTAGCTCATGGTATGGTCAGTGACATGCATTTGTTTCTTGGCTCAGGTGTACGGGATGCTGGCACATGAGATATGTTATATTGCATGTGATTTAGCTCAGGGTATGGTCACTGACATGCATTTTTTTCTTGGCTCAGGTGTGTGGGACGCTGGCACATGAGATATGTTATAGTGCATGTGATTTAGCTCAGGGTATGGTCACTGACATGCATTTATTTCTTGGCTCAGGTGTGTGGGACGCTGGCACATGATATATGTTATAGTGCATGTGCTTTAGCTCATGGTATGGTCACTGACATGCATTTTTTTCTTGGCTCAGGTGTACGGGATGGTGGCACATGATATATGTTATAGTGCATGCGCTTTAGCTCATGGTATGGTCACTGACATGCATTTATTTCTTGGCTCAGGTGTGTGGGACACTGACACATGATATATGTTATAGTGCATGTGCTTTAGCTCATGGTATGGTACCTGACATGCATTTTTTTCTTGGATCCGGTGTACGGGACTCTGGCACATGATATATGTTATAGTGCATGTGCTTTAGCTCATGGTATGATCACTGACATGCATTTGTTTCTTGGCTCAGGTGTATGGGATGCTGGCACATGAGATATGTTATAGTGCATGTGATTTAGTTCAGGGTATGGTCACTGACATGCATTTTATTCTTGGCTCAGGTGTACGGGATTGTGGCACATGATATATGTTATAGTGCATGTGCTTTAGCTCATGGTATGGTCACTGACATGCATTTGTTTCTTGGATCAGATGTACAAGACGATGGCACATGAGATATTTTACAGTGCATGTGCTTTAGCTCATGGTATGGTCACTGACATGCATTTGTTTCTTGGCTCAGGTGTATGAGACGCTGGCACATGATATATGTTATAGTGCATGTGCTTTAGCTCATGGTATGGTCACTGACATGCATTCGTTTCTTGGATCAGATGTACAAGACGCTGGCACATGAGATATTTTACAGTGCATGTGCTTTAGCTCATGGTATGGTCACTGACATGCATTTGTTTCTTGGCTCAGGTGTATGAGACGCTGGCACATGATATATGTTATAGTGCATGTGCTTTAGCTCATGGTATGGTCACTGACATGCATTTGTTTCTTGGATCAGATGTACAAGACGCTGGCACATGAGATATTTTACAGTGCATGTGCTTTAGCTCATGGTATGGTCACTGACATGCATTTGTTTCTTGGCTCAGGTGTATGAGACGCTGGCACATGATATATGTTATAGTGCATGTGCTTTAGCTCATGGTATGGTCACTGATATGCATTTGTTTCTTGGATCAGATGTACAAGACGCTGGCACATGAGATATTTTACAGTGCATGCGCTTTAGCTCATGGTATGGTCACTGACATGCATTTGTTTCTTGGCTCAGGTGTACGGGATGCTGGCACATGAGATATGTTATAGTGCATGTGATTTAGTTCAGGGTATGGTCACTGACATGCATTTGTTTCTTGGCTCAGGTGTATGAGACGCTGGCACATGATATATGTTATTGTGCATGTGCTTTAGCTCATGGTATGGTCACTGACATGCATGTGTTATTTGGCTCAGGTGTATGGGATGGTGACACATGATATATGTTATAGTGCATGTGCTTTAGCTCATGGTATGGTACCTGACATGTATTTGTTTATTGGATCCGGTTTACGGGTCGCTGGCACATGATATATGTTATAGTGCATGCGCTTTAGCTCATGGTGTGGTCACTGACATGCATTTGTTTCTTGGATCAGATGTACAAGACGCTGGCACATGAGATATTTTACAGTGCATGTGCTTTAGCTCATGGTATGGTCACTGACATGCATTTGTTTCTTGGCTCAGGTGTATGAGACTCTGGCACATGATATACGTTATTGTGCATGTGCTTTAGCTCATGGTATGGTCACTGACATGCATTTGTTTCTTGGCTCAGGTGTATGAGACGCTGGCACATGATATATGTTATTGTGCATGTGCTTTAGCTCATGGTATGGTCACTGACAGGCATGTGTTATTTGGCTCAGGTGTATGGGATGGTGACACATGATATATGTTATAGTGCATGTGCTTTAGCTCATGGTATGGTACCTGACATGTATTTGTTTATTGGATCCGGTTTACGGGTCGCTGGCACATGATATATGTTATAGTGCATGCGCTTTAGCTCATGGTGTGGTCACTGACATGCATTTGTTTCTTGGCTCAGGTGTACGAGATAGTGGCACATGATATATGTTATAGTGCATGCGCTTTAGCTCATGGTATGATCACTGGCATGCATTTGTTTCTTGGCTCAGGTGTATGAGACGCTGGCACATGATATATGTTATAGTGCATGTGCTTTAGCTCATGGTATGGTCACTGACATGCATTTGTTTCTTGGCTCAGGTGTATGAGACGCTGGCACATGATATATGTTATTGTGCATGTGCTTTAGCTCATGGTATGGTCACTGACATGCATGTGTTATTTGGCTCAGGTGTACGGGATGGTGACACATGATATATGTTACAGTGCATGTGCTTTAGCTCATGGTATGGTACCTGACATGCATTTGTTTATTGGATCCGGTTTACGGGTCGCTGGCACATGATATATGTTATAGTGCATGCGCTTTAGCTCATGGTGTGGTCACTGACATGCATTTGTTTCTTGGCTCAGGTGTACGAGATGGTGGCACATGATATATGTTATAGTGCATGCGCTTTAGCTCATGGTATGGTCACTGACATGCATTTGTTTCTTGGCTCAGGTGTACGGGATGGTGGCGCATGATATATGTTATAGTGCATGCGCTTTAGCTCATGGTATGGTCACTGACATGCATTTGTTTCTTGGCTCAGGTGTGTGGGACGCTGGCACATGAGATATGTTATAGTGCATGTGCTTTAGCTCATGGTATGGTCACTGAGATGCATTTATTTCTTGGCTCAGGTGTGTGGGACGCTGGCACATGAGATATGTTATAGTGCATGTGCTTTAGCTCATGGTATGGTCACTGAGATGCATTTGTTTCTTGGATCAGATGTACAAGACGCTGGCACATGAGATATTTTACAGTGCATCTGCTTTAGCTCATGGTATGGTTACTGAGATGCATTTATTTCTTGGCTCAGGTGTGTGGGACGCTGGCACATGATATATGTTACAGTGCATGCGCTTTAGCTCATGGTATGGTCACTGACATGCATTTGTTTCTTGGCTCTGGTGTACGGGATGGTGGCACATGATATATGTTATAGTGCATGCACTTTAGCTCATGGTATGGTCACTGACATGCATTTGTTTCTTGGCTCAGGTGTGTGGGACGCTGGCACATGAGATATGTTATAGTGCATGTGATTTAGCTCAGGGTATGGTCACTGACATGCATTTATTTCTTGGCTCAGGTGTGTGGGACGCTGGCACATGATATATGTTATAGTGCATGTGCTTTAGCTCATGGTATGGTCACTGACATGCATTTTCTTCTTGGCTCAGGTGTACGGGATTGTGGCACATGATATATGTTATAGTGCATGCGCTTTAACTCATGGTATGGTCACTGACATGCATTTATTTCTTGGCTCAGGTGTGTGGGACACTGACACATGATATATGTTATAGTGCATGTGCTTTAGCTCATGGTATGGTACCTGACATGCATTTGTTTCTTGGATCCGGTGTACGGGACTCTGGCACATGATATATGTTATAGTGCATGTGCTTTAGCTCATGGTATGATCACTGACATGCATTTGTTTCTTGGCTCAGGTGTATGGGATGCTGGCACATGATATATGTTATAGTGCATGTGCTTTAGCTCAGGCTATGGTCACTGACATGCATTTGTTTCTTGGGTCAGATATACAAGATGCTGGCACATTATATATGTTATAGTACATGTGCTTTAGCTCATGGTGTGGTCACTGACATGCATTTGTTTCTTGGATCAGATGTACAAGACGCTGGCACATGAGATATTTTACAGTGCATGCGCTTTAGCTCATGGTATGGTCAGTGACATGCATTTGTTTCTTGGCTCAGGTGTACGGGATGCTGGCACATGAGATATGTTATAGTGCATGTGATTTAGTTCAGGGTATGGTCACTGACATGCATTTTATTCTTGGCTCAGGTGTACGGGATTGTGGCACATGATATATGTTATAGTGCATGTGCTTTAGCTCATGGTATGGTCACTGACATGCATTTGTTTCTTGGATCAGATGTACAAGACGCTGGCACATGAGACATTTTACAGTGCATGTGCTTTAGCTCATGGTATGGTCACTGACATGCATTTGTTTCTTGGCTCAGGTGTATGAGACGCTGGCACATGATATATGTTATAGTGCATGTGCTTTAGCTCATGGTATGGTCACTGACATGCATTTGTTTCTTGGATCAGATGTACAAGACGCTGGCACATGAGATATTTTACAGTGCATGCGCTTTAGCTCATGGTATGGTCAGTGACATGCATTTGTTTCTTGGCTCAGGTGTACGGGATGCTGGCACATGAGATATGTTATAGTGCATGTGATTTAGTTCAGGGTATGGTCACTGACATGCATTTTATTCTTGGCTCTGGTGTACGGGATGGTGGCACATGATATATGTTATAGTGCATGCACTTTAGCTAATGGTATGGTCACTGACATGCATTTGTTTCTTGGCTCAGGTGTGTGGGACGCTGGCACATGAGATATGTTATAGTGCATGTGATTTAGCTCAGGGTATGGTCACTGACATGCATTTTTTTCTTGGCTCAGGTGTGTGGGACGCTGGCACATGAGATATGTTATAGTGCATGTGATTTAGCTCAGGGTATGGTCACTGACATGCATTTATTTCTTGGCTCAGGTGTGTGGGACGCTGGCACATGATATATGTTATAGTGCATGTGCTTTAGCTCATGGTATGGTCACTGACATGCATTTTTTTCTTGGCTCAGGTGTACGGGATGGTGGCACATGATATATGTTATAGTGCATGCGCTTTAGCTCATGGTATGGTCACTGACATGCATTTATTTCTTGGCTCAGGTGTGTGGGACACTGACACATGATATATGTTATAGTGCATGTGCTTTAGCTCATGGTATGGTACCTGACATGCATTTGTTTCTTGGATCCGGTGTACGGGACTCTGGAACATGATATATGTTATAGTGCATGTGCTTTAGCTCATGGTATGATCACTGACATGCATTTGTTTCTTGGCTCAGGTGTATGGGATGCTGGCACATGAGATATGTTATAGTGCATGTGATTTAGTTCAGGGTATGGTCACTGACATGCATTTTATTCTTGGCTCAGGGGTACGGGATTGTGGCACATGATATATGTTATAGTGCATGTGCTTTAGCTCATGGTATGGTCACTGACATGCATTTGTTTCTTGGATCAGATGTACAAGACGATGGCACATGAGATATTTTACAGTGCATGTGCTTTAGCTCATGGTATGGTCACTGACATGCATTTATTTCTTGGCTCAGGTGTGTGGGACGCTGGCACATGATATATGTTATAGTGCATGTGCTTTAGCTCATGGTATGGTCACTGACATGCATTTTCTTCTTGGCTCAGGTGTACGGGATTGTGGCACATGATATATGTTATAGTGCATGTGCTTTAGCTCATGGTATGGTCACTGACATGCATTTGTTTCTTGGATCAGATGTACAAGACGATGGCACATGAGATATTTTACAGTGCATGTGCTTTAGCTCATGGTATGGTCACTGACATGCATTTATTTCTTGGCTCAGGTGTGTGGGACGCTGGCACATGATATATGTTATAGTGCATGTGCTTTAGCTCATGGTATGGTCACTGACATGCATTTTCTTCTTGGCTCAGGTGTACGGGATTGTGGCACATGATATATGTTATAGTGCATGCGCTTTAACTCATGGTATGATCACTGACATGCATTTGTTTCTTGGCTCAGGTGTATGGGATGCTGGCACATGAGATATGTTATAGTGCATGTGATTTAGTTCAGGGTATGGTCACTGACATGCATTTTATTCTTGGCTCAGGTGTACGGGATTGTGGCACATGATATATGTTATAGTGCATGTGCTTTAGCTCATGGTATGGTCACTGACATGCATTTGTTTCTTGGCTCAGGTGTGTGGGACGCTGGCACATGAGATATGTTATAGTGCATGTGATTTAGCTCAGGGTATGGTCACTGACATGCATTTATTTCTTGGCTCAGGTGTGTGGGACGCTGGCACATGATATATGTTATAGTGCATGTGCTTTAGCTCATGGTATGGTCACTGACATGCATTTTCTTCTTGGCTCAGGTGTACGGGATTGTGGCACATGATATATGTTATAGTGCATGCGCTTTAACTCATGGTATGGTCACTGACATGCATTTATTTCTTGGCTCAGGTGTGTGGGACACTGACACATGATATATGTTATAGTGCATGTGCTTTAGCTCATGGTATGGTACCTGACATGCATTTGTTTCTTGGATCCGGTGTACGGGACTCTGGCACATGATATATGTTATAGTGCATGTGCTTTAGCTCATGGTATGATCACTGACATGCATTTGTTTCTTGGCTCAGGTGTATGGGATGCTGGCACATGATATATGTTATAGTGCATGTGCTTTAGCTCAGGCTATGGTCACTGACATGCATTTGTTTCTTGGATCAGATATACAAGATGCTGGCACATTATATATGTTATAGTACATGTGCTTTAGCTCATGGTGTGGTCACTGACATGCATTTGTTTCTTGGATCAGATGTACAAGACGCTGGCACATGAGATATTTTACAGTGCATGCGCTTTAGCTCATGGTATGGTCAGTGACATGCATTTGTTTCTTGGCTCAGGTGTACGGGATGCTGGCACATGAGATATGTTATAGTGCATGTGAATTAGTTCAGGGTATGGTCACTGACATGCATTTTATTCTTGGCTCAGGTGTACGGGATTGTGGCACATGATATATGTTATAGTGCATGTGCTTTAGCTCATGGTATGGTCACTGACATGCATTTGTTTCTTGGATCAGATGTACAAGACGCTGGCACATGAGACATTTTACAGTGCATGTGCTTTAGCTCATGGTATGGTCACTGACATGCATTTGTTTCTTGGCTCAGGTGTATGAGACGCTGGCACATGATATATGTTATAGTGCATGTGCTTTAGCTCATGGTATGGTCACTGACATGCATTTGTTTCTTCGATCAGATGTACAAGACGCTGGCACATGAGATATTTTACAGTGCATGCGCTTTAGCTCATGGTATGGTCAGTGACATGCATTTGTTTCTTGGCTCAGGTGTACGGGATGCTGGCACATGAGATATGTTATAGTGCATGTGATTTAGTTCAGGGTATGGTCACTGACATGCATTTTATTCTTGTCTCAGGTGTACGGGATGGTGGCACATGATATATGTTATAGTGCATGCACTTTAGCTAATGGTATGGTCACTGACATGCATTTGTTTCTTGGCTCAGGTGTGTGGGACGCTGGCACATGAGATATGTTATAGTGCATGTGATTTAGCTCAGGGTATGGTCACTGACATGCATTTTTTTCTTGGCTCAGGTGTGTGGGACGCTGGCACATGAGATATGTTATAGTGCATGTGATTTAGCTCAGGGTATGGTCACTGACATGCATTTATTTCTTGGCTCAGGTGTGTGGGACGCTGGCACATGATTTATGTTATAGTGCATGTGCTTTAGCTCATGGTATGGTCACTGACATGCATTTTTTTCTTGGCTCAGGTGTACGGGATGGTGGCACATGATATATGTTATAGTGCATGCGCTTTAGCTCATGGTATGGTCACTGACATGCATTTATTTCTTGGCTCAGGTGTGTGGGACACTGACACATGATATATGTTATAGTGCATGTGCTTTAGCTCATGGTATGGTACCTGACATGCATTTGTTTCTTGGATCCGGTGTACGGGACTCTGGAACATGATATATGTTATAGTGCATGTGCTTTAGCTCATGGTATGATCACTGACATGCATTTGTTTCTTGGCTCAGGTGTATGGGATGCTGGCACATGAGATATGTTATAGTGCATGTGATTTAGTTCAGGGTATGGTCACTGACATGCATTTTATTCTTGGCTCAGGTGTACGGGATTGTGGCACATGATATATGTTATAGTGCATGTGCTTTAGCTCATGGTATGGTCACTGACATGCATTTGTTTCTTGGATCAGATGTACAAGACGATGGCACATGAGATATTTTACAGTGCATGTGCTTTAGCTCATGGTATGGTCACTGACATGCATTTGTTTCTTGGCTCAGGTGTATGAGACGCTGGCACATGATATATGTTATAGTGCATGTGCTTTAGCTCATGGTATGGTCACTGACATGCATTCGTTTCTTGGATCAGATGTACAAGACGCTGGCACATGAGATATTTTACAGTGCATGTGCTTTAGCTCATGGTATGGTCACTGACATGCATTTGTTTCTTGGCTCAGGTGTATGAGACGCTGGCACATGATATATGTTATAGTGCATGTGCTTTAGCTCATGGTATGGTCACTGACATGCATTTGTTTCTTGGATCAGATGTACAAGACGCTGGCACATGAGATATTTTACAGTGCATGTGCTTTAGCTCATGGTATGGTCACTGACATGCATTTGTTTCTTGGCTCAGGTGTATGAGACGCTGGCACATGATATATGTTATAGTGCATGTGCTTTAGCTCATGGTATGGTCACTGATATGCATTTGTTTCTTGGATCAGATGTACAAGACGCTGGCACATGAGATATTTTACAGTGCATGCGCTTTAGCTCATGGTATGGTCAGTGACATGCATTTGTTTCTTGGCTCAGGTGTACGGATGCTGGCACATGAGATATGTTATAGTGCATGCACTTTAGCTAATGGTATGGTCACTGACATGCATTTGTTTCTTGGCTCAGGTGTGTGGGACGCTGGCACATGAGATATGTTATAGTGCATGTGATTTAGCTCAGGGTATGGTCACTGACATGCATTTTTTTCTTGGCTCAGGTGTGTGGGACGCTGGCACATGAGATATGTTATAGTGCATGTGATTTAGCTCAGGGTATGGTCACTGACATGCATTTATTTCTTGGCTCAGGTGTGTGGGACGCTGGCACATGATATATGTTATAGTGCATGTGCTTTAGCTCATGGTATGGTCACTGACATGCATTTTTTTCTTGGCTCAGGTGTACGGGATGGTGGCACATGATATATGTTATAGTGCATGCGCTTTAGCTCATGGTATGGTCACTGACATGCATTTATTTCTTGGCTCAGGTGTGTGGGACACTGACACATGATATATGTTATAGTGCATGTGCTTTAGTTCAGGGTATGGTCACTGACATGCATTTTATTCTTGGCTCTGGTGTACGGGATGGTGGCACATGATATATGTTATAGTGCATGCACTTTAGCTAATGGTATGGTCACTGACATGCATTTGTTTCTTGGCTCAGGTGTGTGGGACGCTGGCACATGAGATATGTTATAGTGCATGTGATTTAGCTCAGGGTATGGTCACTGACATGCATTTTTTTCTTGGCTCAGGTGTGTGGGACGCTGGCACATGAGATATGTTATAGTGCATGTGATTTAGCTCAGGGTATGGTCACTGACATGCATTTATTTCTTGGCTCAGGTGTGTGGGACGCTGGCACATGATATATGTTATAGTGCATGTGCTTTAGCTCATGGTATGGTCACTGACATGCATTTTTTTCTTGGCTCAGGTGTACGGGATGGTGGCACATGATATATGTTATAGTGCATGCGCTTTAGCTCATGGTATGGTCACTGACATGCATTTATTTCTTGGCTCAGGTGTGTGGGACACTGACACATGATATATGTTATAGTGCATGTGCTTTAGCTCATGGTATGGTACCTGACATGCATTTGTTTCTTGGATCCGGTGTACGGGACTCTGGAACATGATATATGTTATAGTGCATGTGCTTTAGCTCATGGTATGATCACTGACATGCATTTGTTTCTTGGCTCAGGTGTATGGGATGCTGGCACATGAGATATGTTATAGTGCATGTGATTTAGTTCAGGGTATGGTCACTGACATGCATTTTATTCTTGGCTCAGGTGTACGGGATTGTGGCACATGATATATGTTATAGTGCATGTGCTTTAGCTCATGGTATGGTCACTGACATGCATTTGTTTCTTGGATCAGATGTACAAGACGATGGCACATGAGATATTTTACAGTGCATGTGCTTTAGCTCATGGTATGGTCACTGACATGCATTTGTTTCTTGGCTCAGGTGTATGAGACGCTGGCACATGATATATGTTATAGTGCATGTGCTTTAGCTCATGGTATGGTCACTGACATGCATTCGTTTCTTGGATCAGATGTACAAGACGCTGGCACATGAGATATTTTACAGTGCATGTGCTTTAGCTCATGGTATGGTCACTGACATGCATTTGTTTCTTGGCTCAGGTGTATGAGACGCTGGCACATGATATATGTTATAGTGCATGTGCTTTAGCTCATGGTATGGTCACTGACATGCATTTGTTTCTTGGATCAGATGTACAAGACGCTGGCACATGAGATATTTTACAGTGCATGTGCTTTAGCTCATGGTATGGTCACTGACATGCATTTGTTTCTTGGCTCAGGTGTATGAGACGCTGGCACATGATATATGTTATAGTGCATGTGCTTTAGCTCATGGTATGGTCACTGATATGCATTTGTTTCTTGGATCAGATGTACAAGACGTTGGCACATGAGATATTTTACAGTGCATGCGCTTTAGCTCATGGTATGGTCACTGACATGCATTTGTTTCTTGGCTCAGGTGTACGGGATGCTGGCACATGAGATATGTTATAGTGCATGTGATTTAGTTCAGGGTATGGTCACTGACATGCATTTTATTCTTGGCTCAGGTGTACGGGATTGTGGCACATGATATATGTTATAGTGCATGTGCTTTAGCTCATGGTATGGTCACTGACATGCATTTGTTTCTTGGATCAGATGTACAAGACGCTGGCACATGAGATATTTTACAGTGCATGTGCTTTAGCTCATGGTATGGTCACTGACATGCATTTGTTTCTTGGCTCAGGTGTATGAGACGCTGGCACATGATATACGTTATAGTGCATGTGCTTTAGCTCATGGTATGGTCACTGACATGCATTTGTTTCTTGGCTCAGGTGTATGAGACGCTGGCACATGATATATGTTATTGTGCATGTGCTTTAGCTCATGGTATGGTCACTGACATGCATGTGTTATTTGGCTCAGGTGTACGGGATGGTGACACATGATATATGTTATAGTGCATGTGCTTTAGCTCATGGTATGGTACCTGACATGCATTTGTTTATTGGATCCGGTTTACGGGTCGCTGGCACATGATATATGTTATAGTGCATGCGCTTTAGCTCATGGTGTGGTCACTGACATGCATTTGTTTCTTGGCTCAGGTGTACGAGATAGTGGCACATGATATATGTTATAGTGCATGCGCTTTAGCTCATGGTATGATCACTGGCATGCATTTGTTTCTTGGCTCAGGTGTATGAGACGCTGGCACATGATATATGTTATAGTGCATGTGCTTTAGCTCATGGTATGGTCACTGACATGCATTTGTTTCTTGGCTCAGGTGTATGAGACACTGGCACATGATATATGTTATTGTGCATGTGCTTTAGCTCATGGTATGGTCACTGACATGCATGTGTTATTTGGCTCAGGTGTACGGGATGGTGACACATGATATATGTTATAGTGCATGTGCTTTAGCTCATGGTATGGTACCTGACATGCATTTGTTTATTGGATCCGGTTTACGGGTCGCTGGCACATGATATATGTTATAGTGCATGCGCTTTAGCTCATGGTGTGGTCACTGACATGCATTTGTTTCTTGGCTCAGGTGTACGAGATGGTGGCACATGATATATGTTATAGTGCATGCGCTTTAGCTCATGGTATGGTCACTGACATGCATTTGTTTCTTGGCTCAGGTGTACGGGATGGTGGCGCATGATATATGTTATAGTGCATGCGCTTTAGCTCATGGTATGGTCACTGACATGCATTTGTTTCTTGGCTCAGGTGTGTGGGACGCTGGCACATGAGATATGTTATAGTGCATGTGCTTTAGCTCATGGTATGGTCACTGAGATGCATTTATTTCTTGGCTCAGGTGTGTGGGACGCTGGCACATGAGATATGTTATAGTGCATGTGCTTTAGCTCATGGTATGGTCACTGAGATGCATTTGTTTCTTGGATCAGATGTACAAGACGCTGGCACATGAGATATTTTACAGTGCATGCGCTTTAGCTCATGGTATGGTTACTGAGATGCATTTATTTCTTGGCTCAGGTGTGTGGGACGCTGGCACATGATATATGTTACAGTGTATGCGCTTTAGCTCATGGTATGGTCACTGACATGCATTTGTTTCTTGGCTCTGGTGTACGGGATGGTGGCACATGATATATGTTATAGTGCATGCACTTTAGCTCATGGTATGGTCACTGACATGCATTTGTTTCTTGGCTCAGGTGTGTGGGACGCTGGCACATGAGATATGTTATAGTGCATGTGATTTAGCTCAGGGTATGGTCACTGACATGCATTTTTCTCTTGGCTCAGGTGTGTGGGACGCTGGCACATGAGATATGTTATAGTGCATGTGATTTAGCTCAGGGTATGGTCACTGACATGCATTTATTTCTTGGCTCAGGTGTGTGGGACGCTGGCACATGATATATGTTATAGTGCATGTGCTTTAGCTCATGGTATGGTCACTGACATGCATTTTTTTCTTGGCTCAGGTGTACGGGATGGTGGCACATGATATATGTTATAGTGCATGCGCTTTAGCTCATGGTATGGTCACTGACATGCATTTATTTCTTGGCTCAGGTGTGTGGGACACTGACACATGATATATGTTATAGTGCATGTGCTTTAGCTCATGGTATGGTACCTGACATGCATTTGTTTCTTGGATCCGGTGTACGGGACTCTGGCACATGATATATGTTATAGTGCATGTGCTTTAGCTCATGGTATGATCACTGACATGCATTTGTTTCTTGGCTCAGGTGTATGGGATGCTGGCACATGATATATGTTATAGTGCATGTGCTTTAGCTCAGGCTATGGTCACTGACATGCATTTGTTTCTTGGATCAGATATACAAGATGCTGGCACATTATATATGTTATAGTACATGTGCTTTAGCTCATGGTGTGGTCACTGACATGCATTTGTTTCTTGGATCAGATGTACAAGACGCTGGCACATGAGATATTTTACAGTGCATGCGTTTTAGCTCATGGTATGGTCAGTGACATGCATTTGTTTCTTGGCTCAGGTGTACGGGATGCTGGCACATGAGATATGTTATAGTGCATGTGATTTAGTTCAGGGTATGGTCACTGACATGCATTTTATTCTTGGCTCAGGTGTACGGGATTGTGGCACATGATATATGTTATAGTGCATGTGCTTTAGCTCATGGTATGGTCACTGACATGCATTTGTTTCTTGGATCAGATGTACAAGACGCTGGCACATGATATATTTTACAGTGCATGTGCTTTAGCTCATGGTATGGTCACTGACATGCATTTGTTTCTTGGCTCAGGTGTATGAGACGCTGGCACATGATATATGTTATAGTGCATGTGCTTTAGCTCATGGTATGGTCACTGACATGCATTTGTTTCTTGGATCAGATGTACAAGACGCTGGCACATGAGATATTTTACAGTGCACGTGCTTTAGCTCATGGTATGGTCACTGACATGCATTTGTTTCTTGGCTCAGATGTATGAGACGCTGGCACATGATATATGTTATAGTGCATGTGCTTTAGCTCATGGTATGGTCACTGACATGCATTTGTTTCTTGGATCAGATGTACAAGACGCTGGCACAGTGCATGTGCTTTAGCTCATGGTATGGTCACTGACATGCATTTGTTTCTTGGCTCAGGTGTATGAGACGCTGGCACATGATATATGTTATAGTGCATGTGCTTTAGCTCATGGTATGGTCACTGATATGCATTTGTTTCTTGGATCAGATGTACAAGACGCTGGCACATGAGATATTTTACAGTGCATGCACTTTAGCTCATGGTATGGTCACTGACATGCATTTGTTTCTTGGATCAGGTGTATGAGACGCTGGCACATGATATATGTTATTGTGCATGTGCTTTAGCTCATGGTATGGTCACTGACATGCATGTGTTATTTGGCTCAGGTGTACGGGATGGTGACACATGATATATGTTATAGTGCATGTGCTTTAGCTCATGGTATGTTACCTGACATGCATTTGTTTATTGGATCCGGTTTATGGGTCGCTGGCACATGATATATGTTATAGTGCATGCGCTTTAGCTCATGGTGTGGTCACTGACATGCATTTGTTTCTTGGCTCAGGTGTACGAGATGGTGGCACATGATATATGTTATAGTGCATGCGCTTTAGCTCATGGTATGATCACTGGCATGCATTTGTTTCTTGGCTCAGGTGTATGAGACACTGGCACATGATATATGTTATAGTGCATGTGCTTTAGCTCATGGTATGGTCACTGACATGCATTTGTTTCTTGGCTCAGGTGTATGGGATGCTGGCACATGATATATGTTATAGTGCATGTTTCGCTCATAGTATGGTCACTGACATGCATTTGTTTCTTGGCTCAGGTGTATGAGATGCTGGCACATGATATATGTTATAGTGCATGTGCTTTAGCTCATGGTATGGTCACTGACATGCATTTGTTTCTTGGCTCAGGTGTATGAGACGCTGGCACATGATATATGTTATAGTGCATGTGCTTTAGCTCATGGTATGGTCAGTGGCATGCATTTGCTTCGTAGCTCAGGTGTATGAGACACTGGCACATGATATATGTTATAGTGCATGTGCTTTAGCTCATGGTATGGTCACTGACATGCATTTGTTTCTTGGCTCAGGTGTCTGGGGCGCTGGCACATGATATGTTATAGTGCATGTGCTTCAGCTCATGGTATGGTCACTGGCACGCATTTGCATCGTAGCTCAGGTGTATGAGACATTGGCACATGATATATGTTATAGTGCATGTGCGTCAGCTCATGGTATGGTCACTGGCACGCATTTGCATCGTAGCTCAGGTGTATGAGACATTGGCACATGATATATATTATAGTGCATGCGCTTTAGCTCATGGTATAGTCACTGACATGCATTTGGTTCTTGGCTCAGGTGTATGAGACTCTGACACATAATATATGTTATAGTGCATGCGCTTTAGCTCATGATATGTCACTGACATGCATTTGTTTCTTGGCTCAGGTGTATGGGATGCTGGCACATGATATATGTTATAGTGCATGCGCTTTAGCTCATGGTATGGTCACTGACATGCATTTGTTACTTGGCTCAGGTGTACAGGATGCTGGCACATGATATATGTTATAGTGCATGCGCTTTAGCTCATGGTATGGTCACTGACATGCATTTGTTTCTTGGCTCAGGTGTATGGGACGCTGGCACATGATATATGTTATAGTGCATGTGATTTAGCTCAGGGTATGGTCACTGACATGCATTTGTTTCTTGGCTCAGGTGTACGGGATGCTGGCACATGATATATGTTATAGTGCATGCGCTTTAGCTCATGGTATGGTCACTGACATGCATTTGTTTCTTGGCTCAGGTGAATGGGATGCTGGCACATGATATATGTTATAGTGCATGTGCTTTAGCTCATGGTGTGGTCACTGACATGCATTTGTTTCTTGGCTCAGGTGTACGAGATGGTGGCACATCATATATGTTATAGTGCATGTGCATTAGCTCATGGTATGGTCACTGACATGCATTTTTTACTTGGCTCAGGTGTATGGGACGCTGGCACATGATATATGTTATAGTGCATGTGCTTTAGCTCATGGTATGATCACTGGCATGCATTTGCATCGTGGCTCAGGTGTATGAGACACTGGCACATGATATATGTTATAGTGCATGCGCTTTAGCTCATGGTATAGTCACTGACATGCATTTGTTTCTTGGCTCAGGTCTATGGGACGCTGGCACATGATATATGTTATAGTGCATGTGCTTTAGCTCATGGTATGATCACTGGCATGCATTTGCATCATGGCTCAGGTGTATGAGACACTGGCACATGATATATGTTATAGTGCATGTGATTTAGCTCATGCTATGGTCACTGACATGCATTTGTTTCTTGGATCAGGTGTACGGGATGCTTGCACATGATATATGTTATAGTGCATGTGCTTTAGCTCATGGTGTGGTCACTGACATGCATTTGTTTCTTGGCTCAGGTGTATGGGATGCTGGCACATGATATATGTTATAGTGCATGTCCTTTAGCTCATGGTATGGTCACTGACATGCATTTGTTTCTTGGCTCAGGTGTATGGGACGCTGGCACATGATATATGTTATAGTGCATGCTCTTTAGCTCATGGTATGGTCACTGACATGCATTTGTTTCTTGGCTCAGGTGTATGGGGTGCTGGCACATGATATATGTTATAGTGCATGTGCTTTAGCTCATGCTATGGTCACTGACATGCATTTGTTTCTTGGCTCAGGTGTATGAGACGCTGGCACATGATATATGTTATAGTGCATGCCCTTTAGCTCATGGTATGATCCGTGGCATGCATTTGTTTCTTGGCTCAGGTGTATGAGATGCTGGCACATGATATGTCATAGTGCATGTGCTTTAGCACATGGTGTGGTCACTGACATGCATTTGTTTCTTGGCTCAGGTGTATGAGACGCTGGCACATGATATATGTTATAGTGCATGCCCTTTAGCTCATGGTATGATCCGTGGCATGCATTTGTTTCTTGGCTCAGGTGTATGAGATGCTGGCACATGATATGTCATAGTGCATGTGCTTTAGCACATGGTGTGGTCACTGACATGCATTTGTTTCTTGGCTCAGGTGTACGGGATGCTGTCACATGATATATGTTATAGTGCATGTGTTTTAGCTCATGGTATGGGCCTTGACACGCATTTGTTTCTTGTATTCGGTGTATGGAACGCTGGCACATGATATATGTTATAGTGCATGTGCTTTAGCTCATGGTATGGTCACTGACATGCATTTGTTTCTTGGCTCAGGTGTATGGGATGCTGGCACATGATACATGTTATAGTGCATGTGCATTAGCTCATGGTATGGTCACTGACATGCATTTGTTACTTGGCTCAGGTGTATGGGACGCTGGCACATGATATATGTTATAGTGCATGTGCTTTAGCTCATGGTGTGGTCACTGACATGCATTTGTTTCTTGGCTCAGGTGTACGAGATGGTGGCACATCATATATGTTATAGTGCATGTGCATTAGCTCATGGTATGGTCACTGACATGCATTTGTTACTTGGCTCAGGTGTATGGGACGCTGGCACATGATATATGTTATAGTGCATGTGCTTTAGCTCATGGTATGATCACTGGCATGCATTTGCATCGTGGCTCAGGTGTATGAGACACTGGCACATGATATATGTTATAGTGCATGCGCTTTAGCTCATGGTATAGTCACTGACATGCATTTGTTTCTTGGCTCAGGTCTATGGGACGCTGGCACATGATATATGTTATAGTGCATGTGCTTTAGCTCATGGTATGATCACTGGCATGCATTTGCATCATGGCTCAGGTGTATGAGACACTGGCACATGATATATGTTATAGTGCATGTGATTTAGCTCATGCTATGGTCACTGACATGCATTTGTTTCTTGGATCAGGTGTACGGGATGCTTGCACATGATATATGTTATAGTGCATGTGCTTTAGCTCATGGTGTGGTCACTGACATGCATTTGTTTCTTGGCTCAGGTGTATGGGATGCTGGCACATGATATATGTTATAGTGCATGTCCTTTAGCTCATGGTATGGTCACTGACATGCATTTGTTTCTTGGCTCAGGTGTATGGGACGCTGGCACATGATATATGTTATAGTGCATGCTCTTTAGCTCATGGTATGGTCACTGACATGCATTTGTTTCTTGGCTCAGGTGTATGGGGTGCTGGCACATGATATATGTTATAGTGCATGTGCTTTAGCTCATGCTATGGTCACTGACATGCATTTGTTTCTTGGCTCAGGTGTATGAGACGCTGGCACATGATATATGTTATAGTGCATGCCCTTTAGCTCATGGTATGATCCGTGGCATGCATTTGTTTCTTGGCTCAGGTGTATGAGATGCTGGCACATGATATGTCATAGTGCATGTGCTTTAGCACATGGTGTGGTCACTGACATGCATTTGTTTCTTGGCTCAGGTGTACGGGATGCTGTCACATGATATATGTTATAGTGCATGTGTTTTAGCTCATGGTATGGGCCTTGACACGCATTTGTTTCTTGTATTCGGTGTATGGAACGCTGGCACATGATATATGTTATAGTGCATGTGCTTTAGCTCATGGTATGGTCACTGACATGCATTTGTTTCTTGGCTCAGGTGTATGGGATGCTGGCACATGATACATGTTATAGTGCATGTGCTTTAGCTCATGGTATGGTCACTGAGATGCATTTATTTCTTGGCTCAGGTGTGTGGGACGCTGGCACATGAGATATGTTATAGTGCATGTGCTTTAGCTCATGGTATGGTCACTGAGATGCATTTATTTCTTGGCTCAGGTGTGTGGGACGCTGGCACATGATATATGTTACAGTGCATGCGCTTTAGCTCATGGTATGGTCACTGACATGCATTTGTTTCTTGGCTCAGGTGTACGGGATGGTGGCACATGATATATGTTATAGTGCATGCACTTTAAATCATGGTATGGTCACTGACATGCATTTGTTTCTTGGCTCAGGTGTGTGGGACGCTGGCACATGAGATATGTTATAATGCATGTGATTTAGCTCATGGTATGGTCACTCACATGCATTTGTTTCTTGGATCAGATGTACAAGACGCTGGCACATGAGATATTTTACAGTGCATGCGCTTTAGCTCATTGTCTGGTCACTGAGATGCATTTATTTCTTGGCTCAGGTGTGTGGGACGCTGGCACATGAGATATGTTATAGTGCATGTGCTTTAGCTCATGGTATGGTCACTGAGATGCATTTATTTCTTGGCTCAGGTGTGTGGGACGCTGGCACATGATATATGTTACAGTGCATGTGCTTTAGCTCATGGTATGGTCACTGACATGCATTTGTTTCTTGGCTCTGGTGTACGGGATAGTGGCACATGATATATGTTATAGTGCATGCACTTTAGCTCATGGTATGGTCACTGACATGCATTTGTTTCTTGGCTCAGGTGTGTGGGACGCTGGCACATGAGATATGTTATGGTGCATGTGATTTAGCTCAGGGTATGGTCACTGACATGCATTTATTTCTTGGCTCAGGTGTGTGGGATGCTGGCACATGATATATGTTATAGTGCATGTGCTTTAGCTCATGGTATGGTCACTGAAATGCATTTTTTTCTTGGCTCAGGTGTACGGGATGGTGGCACATGATATATGTTATAGTGCATGCGCTTTAGCTCATGGTATGGTCACTGACATGCATTTATTTCTTGGCTCAGGTGTGTGGGATGCTGGCACATGATATATGTTATAGTGCATGTCCTTTAGCTCATGGTATGGTCACTGACATTCATTTGTTTCTTGGCTCAGCTGTATGGGACGCTGGCACATGATATATGTTATAGTGCATGCTCTTTAGCTCATGGTATGGTCACTGACATGCATTTGTTTCTTGGCTCAGGTGTATGGGGCGCTGGCACATGATATATGTTATAGTGCATGTGCTTTAGCTCATGCTATGGTCACTGACATGCATTTGTTTCTTGGCTCAGGTGTATGAGACGCTGGCACATGATATATGTTATAGTGCATGCCCTTTAGCTCATGGTATGATCAGTGACATGCATTTGTTTCTTGGCTCAGGTGTATGAGATGCTGGCACATGATATGTCATAGTGCATGTGCTTTAGCACATGGTGTGGTCACTGACATGCATTTGTTTCTTGGCTCAGGTGTACGGGATGCTGTCACATGATATATGTTATAGTGCATGTGTTTTAGCTCATGGTATGGGCCTTGACACGCATTTGTTTCTTGTATTCGGTGTATGGGACGCTGGCACATGATATATGTTATAGTGCATGTGCTTTAGGTCATGGTATGGTCACTGACATGCATTTGTTTCTTGGCTCAGGTGTATGGGATGCTGGCACATGATACATGTTATAGTGCATGTGTTTTAGCTCATGGTATGGTCACTGAGATGCATTTATTTCTTGGCTCAGGTGTGTGGGACGCTGGCACATGAGATATGTTATGGTGCATGTGCTTTAGCTCATGGTATGGTCACTGAGATGCATTTATTTCTTGGCTCAGGTGTGTGGGACGCTGGCACATGATATATGTTACAGTGCATGTGCTTTAGCTCATGGTATGGTCACTGACATGCATTTGTTTCTTGGCTCAGGTGTACGGGATGGTGGCACATGATATATGTTATAGTGCATGCGCTTTAGCTCATGGTATGGTCACTGACATGCATTTGTTTCTTGGCTCAGGTGTGTGGGACGCTGGCACATGAGATATGTTACAGTGCATGTGATTTAGCTCACGGTATGGTCACTGACATGCATTTTTTTCTTGGCTCAGGTGTGTGGGACGCTGGCACATGAGATATGTTATAGTGCATGTGATTTAGCTCAGGGTATGGTCACTGACATGCATTTGTTTCTTGGCTCAGGTGTATGAGACACTGGCAAATTATATATGTTATAGTGCATGTGCTTTAGTTCATGGTATGGTACCTGACATGCATTTGTTTCTTGGATCAGATGTACAAGACGCTGGCAAATGATATATGTTATAGTGCATGTGATTTAGCTCAGGGTATGGTCACTGACATGCATTTTTTTCTTGGCTCAGGTGTGTGGGACGCTGGCATATGAGATATGTTATAGTGCATGTGATTTAGCTCAGGGTATGGTCACTGAGATGCATTTATTTCTTGGCTCAGGTGTATGGGATGCTGGCACATGAGATATGTTATAGTGCATGTGCTTTAGCTCATGCTATGGTCACTGACATGCATTTATTTCTTGGCTCAGGTGTATGGGACGCTGGCACATGATATATGTTATAGTGCATGTGCTTTAGCTCATGGTGTGGTCACTGACATGCATTTGTTTCTTGGCTCAGGTGTATGGGATGCTGGCACATGATATATGTTATAGTGCATGTGCTTTAGCTCATGGTATGGTCACTGACATGCATTTTTTTCTTGGCTCAGGTGTACGGGATGGTGGCACATGATATATGTTATAGTGCATGCGCTTTAGCTCATGGTATGGTCACTGACATGCATTTATTTCTTGGCTCAGGTGTGTGGGACGCTGACACATGAGATATGTTATAGTGCATGTGATTTATTTCAGGGTATGGTCACTGACATGCATTTTTGTCTTGGCTCGGGTGTACGGGATGGTGGCACATGATAACTGTTATAGTGCATGTGCTTTAGCTCATGGTATGGTCAGTGACATGCATTTGTTACTTGGCTCAGGTGTATGGGACTCTGGCACATGATATATGTTATAGTACATGTGCTTTAGCTCATGGTATGGTACCTGACATGCATTTGTTTCTTGGATCCGGTGTATGGGACTCTGGCACATGATATATGTTATAGTGCATGTGCTTTAGCTCATGGTATGGTCACTGACATGCATTTGTTTCTTGGCTCTGGTGTACGGGATGGTGGCACATGATATATGTTATAGTGCATGCACTTTAGCTCATGGTATGGTCACTGACATGCATTTGTTTCTTGGCTCAGGTGTGTGGGACGCTGGCACATGAGATATGTTATAGTGCATGTGATTTAGCTCAGGGTATGGTCACTGACATGCATTTTTTTCTTGGCTCAGGTGTGTGGGACGCTGGCACATGAGATATGTTATAGTGCATGTGATTTAGCTCAGGGTATGGTCACTGACATGCATTTATTTCTTGGCTCAGGTGTGTGGGACGCTGGCACATGATATATGTTATAGTGCATGTGCTTTAGCTCATGGTATGGTCACTGACATGCATTTTTTTCTTGGCTCAGGTGTACGGGATGGTGGCACATGATATATGTTATAGTGCATGCGCTTTAGCTCATGGTATAGTCCCTGACATGCATTTATTTCTTGGCTCAGGTGTGTGGGACGCTGACACATGAGATATGTTATAGTGCATGTGATTTAGTTCAGGGTATGGTCACTGACATGCATTTATTTCTTGGCTCGGGTGTACGGGATGGTGGCACATGATATATGTTATAGTGCATGTGCTTTAGCTCATGGTATGGTCACTGACATGCATTTGTTACTTGGCTCAGGTGTATGGGACTCTGGCACATGATATATGTTATAGTGCATGTGCTTTAGCTCATGGTATGGTGCCTGACATGCATTTGTTTCTTGGATCCGGTGTACGGGACTCTGGCACATGATATATGTTATAGTGCATGTGCTTTAGCTCATGGTATGGTCACTGACATGCATTTGTTACTTGGCTCAGGTGTATGGGACTCTGGCACATGATATATGTTATAGTGCATGTGCTTTAGCTCATGGTATGGTGCCTGACATGCATTTGTTTCTTGGATCCGGTGTACGGGACTCTGGCACATGATATATGTTATAGTGCATGTGCTTTAGCTCATGGTATGGTCACTGACATGCATTTGTTTCTTGGATCAGATGTACAAGACGCTGGCACATGAGATATTTTACAGTGCATGCGCTTTAGCTCATGGTATGGTTACTGAGATGCATTTATTTCTTGGCTCAGGTGTGTGGGACGCTGGCACATGATATATGTTACAGTGCATGCGCTTTAGCTCATGGTATGGTCACTGGCATGCATTTGCATCATGGCTCAGGTGTATGAGACACTGGCACATGATATATGTTATAGTGCATGTGATTTAGCTCATGCTATGGTCACTGACATGCATTTGTTTCTTGGATCAGGTGTACGGGATGCTTGCACATGATATATGTTATAGTGCATGTGCTTTAGCTCATGGTGTGGTCACTGACATGCATTTGTTTCTTGGCTCAGGTGTATGGGATGCTGGCACATGATATATGTTATAGTGCATGTCCTTTAGCTCATGGTATGGTCACTGACATGCATTTGTTTCTTGGCTCAGGTGTATGGGACGCTGGCACATAATATATGTTATAGTGCATGCTCTTTAGCTCATGGTATGGTCACTGACATGCATTTGTTTCTTGGCTCAGGTGTATGGGGCGCTGGCACATGATATATGTTATAGTGCATGTGCTTTAGCTCATGCTATGGTCACTGACATGCATTTGTTTCTTGGCTCAGGTGTATGAGACGCTGGCACATGATATATGTTATAGTGCATGCCCTTTAGCTCATGGTATGATCCGTGGCATGCATTTGTTTCTTGGCTCAGGTGTATGAGATGCTGGCACATGATATGTCATAGTGCATGTGCTTTAGCACATGGTGTGGTCACTGACATGCATTTGTTTCTTGGCTCAGGTGTACGGGATGCTGTCACATGATATATGTTATAGTGCATGTGTTTTAGCTCATGGTATGGGCCTTGACACGCATTTGTTTCTTGTATTCGGTGTATGGAACGCTGGCACATGATATATGTTATAGTGCATGTGCTTTAGCTCATGGTATGGTCACTGAAATGCATTTGTTTCTTGGCTCAGGTGTATGGGATGCTGGCACATGATACATGTTATAGTGCATGTGCTTTAGCTCATGGTATGGTCACTGAGATGCATTTATTTCTTGGCTCAGGTGTGTGGGACGCTGGCACATGAGATATGTTATAGTGCATGTGCTTTAGCTCATGGTATGGTCACTGAGATGCATTTATTTCTTGGCTCAGGTGTGTGGGACGCTGGCACATGATATATGTTACAGTGCATGCGCTTTAGCTCATGGTATGGTCAATGACATGCATTTGTTTCTTGGCTCAGGTGTACGGGATGGTGGCACATGATATATGTTATAGTGCATGCACTTTAAATCATGGTATGGTCACTGACATGCATTTGTTTCTTGGCTCAGGTGTGTGGGACGCTGGCACATGAGATATGTTATAATGCATGTGATTTAGCTCATGGTATGGTCACTGACATGCATTTCTTTCTTGGCTCAGGTGTATGGGATGGTGGCACATGATATATGTTATAGTGCATGCGCTTTAGCTCATGGTATGGTCACTGACATGCATTTGTTACTTGGCTCAGGTGTATGGGACTCTGGCACATGATATATGTTACAGTGCATGCGCTTTAGCTCATGGTATGGTCAATGACATGCATTTGTTTCTTGGCTCAGGTGTACGGGATGGTGGCACATGATATATGTTATAGTGCATGCACTTTAAATCATGGTATGGTCACTGACATGCATTTGTTTCTTGGCTCAGGTGTGTGGGACGCTGGCACATGAGATATGTTATAATGCATGTGATTTAGCTCATGGTATGGTCACTGACATGCATTTTTTTCTTGGCTCAGGTGTACGGGATGGTGGCACATGATATATGTTATAGTGCATGTGCTTTAGCTCATGGTATGGTCACTGACATGCATTTGTTTCTTGGATCAGATGTACAAGACGCTGGCACATGAGATATTTTACAGTGCATGCGCTTTAGCTCATGGTATGGTTACTGAGATGCATTTATTTCTTGGCTCAGGTGTGTGGGACGCTGGCACATGATATATGTTACAGTGCATGCGCTTTAGCTCATGGTATGGTCACTGGCATGCATTTGCATCATGGCTCAGGTGTATGAGACACTGGCACATGATATATGTTATAGTGCATGTGATTTAGCTCATGCTATGGTCACTGACATGCATTTGTTTCTTGGATCAGGTGTACGGGATGCTTGCACATGATATATGTTATAGTGCATGTGCTTTAGCTCATGGTGTGGTCACTGACATGCATTTGTTTCTTGGCTCAGGTGTATGGGATGCTGGCACATGATATATGTTATAGTGCATGTCCTTTAGCTCATGGTATGGTCACTGACATGCATTTGTTTCTTGGCTCAGGTGTATGGGACGCTGGCACATGATATATGTTATAGTGCATGCTCTTTAGCTCATGGTATGGTCACTGACATGCATTTGTTTCTTGGCTCAGGTGTATGGGGCGCTGGCACATGATATATGTTATAGTGCATGTGCTTTAGCTCATGCTATGGTCACTGACATGCATTTGTTTCTTGGCTCAGGTGTATGAGACGCTGGCACATGATATATGTTATAGTGCATGCCCTTTAGCTTATGGTATGATCCGTGGCATGCATTTGTTTCTTGGCTCAGGTGTATGAGATGCTGGCACATGATATATGTTATAGTGCATGTGTTTTAGCTCATGGTATGGGCCTTGACACGCATTTGTTTCTTGTATTCGGTGTATGGAACGCTGGCACATGATATATGTTATAGTGCATGTGCTCTAGCTCATGGTATGGTCACTGACATGCATTTGTTTCTTGGCTCAGGTGTATGGGATGCTGGCACATGATACATGTTATAGTGCATGTGCTTTAGCTCATGGTATGGTCACTGAGATGCATTTATTTCTTGGCTCAGGTGTGTGGGACGCTGGCACATGAGATATGTTATAGTGCATGTGCTTTAGCTCATGGTATGGTCACTGAGATGCATTTATTTCTTGGCTCAGGTGTGTGGGACGCTGGCACATGATATATGTTACAGTGCATGCGCTTTAGCTCATGGTATGGTCAATGACATGCATTTGTTTCTTGGCTCAGGTGTGTGGGACGCTGGCACATGAGATATGTTATAGTGCATGTGCTTTAGCTCATGGTATGGTCACTGAGATGCATTTATTTCTTGGCTCAGGTGTGTGGGACGCTGGCACATGATATATGTTACAGTGCATGCGCTTTAGCTCATGGTATGGTCAATGACATGCATTTGTTTCTTGGCTCAGGTGTACGGGATGGTGGCACATTATATATGTTATAGTGCATGCACTTTAAATCATGGTATGGTCACTGACATGCATTTGTTTCTTGGCTCAGGTGTGTGGGACGCTGGCACATGAGATATGTTATAATGCATGTGATTTAGCTCATGGTATGGTCACTGACATGCATTTTTTTCTTGGCTCAGGTGTACGGGATGGTGGCACATGATATATGTTATAGTGCATGCGCTTTAGCTCATGGTATGGTCACTGACATGCATTTATTTCTTGGCTCAGGTGTGTGGGACACTGACACATGATATATGTTATAGTGCATGTGCTTTAGCTCATGGTATGGTACCTGACATGCATTTGTTTCTTGGATCCGGTGTACGGGACTCTGGCACATGATATATGTTATAGTGCATGTGCTTTAGCTCATGGTATGATCACTGACATGCATTTGTTTCTTGGCTCAGGTGTATGGGATGCTGGCACATGAGATATGTTATAGTGCATGTGATTTAGTTCAGGGTATGGTCACTGACATGCATTTTATTCTTGGCTCAGGTGTACGGGATTGTGGCACATGATATATGTTATAGTGCATGTGCTTTAGCTCATGGTATGGTCACTGACATGCATTTGTTTCTTGGATCAGATGTACAAGACGCTGGCACATGAGATATTTTACAGTGCATGTGCTTTAGCTCATGGTATGGTCACTGACATGCATTTGTTTCTTGGCTCAGGTGTATGAGACGCTGGCACATGATATATGTTATAGTGCATGTGCTTTAGCTCATGGTATGGTCACTGACATGCATTCGTTTCTTGGATCAGATGTACAAGACGCTGGCACATGAGATATTTTACAGTGCATGTGCTTTAGCTCATGGTATGGTCACTGACATGCATTTGTTTCTTGGCTCAGGTGTATGAGACGCTGGCACATGATATATGTTATAGTGCATGTGCTTTAGCTCATGGTATGGTCACTGATATGCATTTGTTTCTTGGATCAGATGTACAAGACGCTGGCACATGAGATATTTTACAGTGCATGCGCTTTAGCTCATGGTATGGTCACTGACATGCATTTGTTTCTTGGCTCAGGTGTACGGGATGCTGGCACATGAGATATGTTATAGTGCATGTGATTTAGTTCAGGGTATGGTCACTGACATGCATTTTATTCTTGGCTCAGGTGTACGGGATTGTGGCACATGATATATGTTATAGTGCATGTGCTTTAGCTCATGGTATGGTCACTGACATGCATTTGTTTCTTGGATCAGATGTACAAGACGCTGGCACATGAGATATTTTACAGTGCATGTGCTTTAGCTCATGGTATGGTCACTGACATGCATTTGTTTCTTGGCTCAGGTGTATGAGACGCTGGCACATTATATACGTTATAGTGCATGTGCTTTAGCTCATGGTATGGTCACTGACATGCATTTGTTTCTTGGCTCAGGTGTATGAGACGCTGGCACATAATATATGTTATTGTGCATGTGCTTTAGCTCATGGTATGGTCACTGATATGCATGTGTTATTTGGCTCAGGTGTACGGGATGGTGACACATGATATATGTTATAGTGCATGTGCTTTAGCTCATGGTATGGTACCTGACATGCATTTGTTTATTGGATCCGGTTTACGGGTCGCTGGCACATGATATATGTTATAGTGCATGCGCTTTAGCTCATGGTGTGGTCACTGACATGCATTTGTTTCTTGGCTCAGGTGTACGAGATAGTGGCACATGATATATGTTATAGTGCATGCGCTTTAGCTCATGGTATGATCACTGGCATGCATTTGTTTCTTGGCTCAGGTGTATGAGACGCTGGCACATGATATATGTTATAGTGCATGTGCTTTAGCTCATGGTATGGTCACTGACATGCATTTGTTTCTTGGCTCAGGTGTATGAGACGCTGGCACATGATATATGTTATTGTGCATGTGCTTTAGCTCATGGTATGGTCACTGACATGCATGTGTTATTTGGCTCAGGTGTACGGGATGGTGACACATGATATATGTTATAGTGCATGTGCTTTAGCTCATGGTATGGTACCTGACATGCATTTGTTTATTGGATCCGATTTACGGGTCGCTGGCACATGATATATGTTATAGTGCATGCGCTTTAGCTCATGGTGTGGTCACTGACATGCATTTGTTTCTTGGCTCAGGTGTACGAGATGGTGGCACATGATATATGTTATAGTGCATGCGCTTTAGCTCATGGTATGGTCACTGACATGCATTTGTTTCTTGGCTCAGGTGTACGGGATGGTGGCGCATGATATATGTTATAGTGCATGCGCTTTAGCTCATGGTATGGTCACTGACATGCATTTGTTTCTTGGCTCAGGTGTGTGGGACGCTGGCACATGAGATATGTTATAGTGCATGTGCTTTAGCTCATGGTATGGTCACTGAGATGCATTTATTTCTTGGCTCAGGTGTGTGGGACGCTGGCACATGAGATATGTTATAGTGCATGTGCTTTAGCTCATGGTATGGTCACTGAGATGCATTTGTTTCTTGGATCAGATGTACAAGACGCTGGCACATGAGATATTTTACAGTGCATGCGCTTTAGCTCATGGTATGGTTACTGAGATGCATTTATTTCTTGGCTCAGGTGTGTGGGACGCTGGCACATGATATATGTTACAGTGCATGCGCTTTAGCTCATGGTATGGTCACTGACATGCATTTGTTTCTTGGCTCTGGTGTACGGGATGGTGGCACATGATATATGTTATAGTGCATGCACTTTAGCTCATGGTATGGTCACTGACATGCATTTGTTTCTTGGCTCAGGTGTGTGGGACGCTGGCACATGAGATATGTTATAGTGCATGTGATTTAGCTCAGGGTATGGTCACTGACATGCATTTTTTTCTTGGCTCAGGTGTGTGGGACGCTGGCACATGAGATATGTTATAGTGCATGTGATTTAGCTCAGGGTATGGTCACTGACATGCATTTATTTCTTGGCTCAGGTGTGTGGGACGCTGGCACATGATATATGTTATAGTGCATGTGCTTTAGCTCATGGTATGGTCACTGACATGCATTTTTTTCTTGGCTCAGGTGTACGGGATGGTGGCACATGATATATGTTATAGTGCATGTGCTTTAGCTCATGGTATGGTCACTGACATGCATTTATTTCTTGACTCAGGTGTGTGGGACACTGACACATGATATATGTTATAGTGCATGTGCTTTAGCTCATGGTATGATCACTGACATGCATTTGTTTCTTGGCTCAGGTGTATGGGATGCTGGCACATGATATATGTTATAGTGCATGTGCTTTAGCTCAGGCTATGGTCACTGACATGCATTTGTTTCTTGGATCAGATATACAAGATGCTGGCACATTATATATGTTATAGTACATGTGCTTTAGCTCATGGTGTGGTCACTGACATGCATTTGTTTCTTGGATCAGATGTACAAGACGCTGGCATATGAGATATTTTACAGTGCATGCGCTTTAGCTCATGGTATGATCAGTGACATGCATTTGTTTCTTGGCTCAGGTGTACGGGATGCTGGCACATGAGATATGTTATAGTGCATGTGATTTAGTTCAGGGTATGGTCACTGACATGCATTTTATTCTTGGCTCAGGTGTACGGGATTGTGGCACATGATATATGTTATAGTGCATGTGCTTTAGCTCATGGTATGGTCACTGACATGCATTTGTTTCTTGGATCAGATGTACAAGACGCTGGCACATGAGATATTTTACAGTGCATGTGCTTTAGCTCATGGTATGGTCATTGACATGCATTTGTTTCTTGGCTCAGGTGTATGAGACGCTGGCACATGATATATGTTATAGTGCATGTGCTTTAGCTCATGGTATGGTCACTGACATGCATTTGTTTCTTGGATCAGATGTACAAGACGCTGGCACATGAGATATTTTACAGTGCATGTGCTTTAGCTCATGGTATGGTCACTGACATGCATTTGTTTCTTGGCTCAGATGTATGAGACGCTGGCACATGATATATGTTATAGTGCATGTGCTTTAGCTCATGGTATGGTCACTGACATGCATTTGTTTCTTGGATCAGATGTACAAGACGCTGGCACAGTGCATGTGCTTTAGCTCATGGTATGGTCACTGACATGCATTTGTTTCTTGGCTCGGGTGTATGAGACGCTGGCACATGATATCTGTTATAGTGCATGTGCTTTAGCTCATGGTATGGTCACTGATATGCATTTGTTTCTTGGATCAGATGTACAAGACGCTGGCACATGAGATATTTTACAGTGCATGCGCTTTAGCTCATGGTATGGTCACTGACATGCATTTGTTTCTTGGATCAGGTGTATGAGACGCTGGCACATGATATATGTTATTGTGCATGTGCTTTAGCTCATGGTATGGTCACTGACAAGCATGTGTTATTTGGCTCAGGTGTACGGGATGGTGACACATGATATATGTTATAGTGCATGTGCTTTAGCTCATGGTATGGTACCTGACATGCATTTGTTTATTGGATCTGGTTTATGGGTCGCTGGCACATGATATATGTTATAGTGCATGCGCTTTAGCTCATGGTGTGGTCACTGACATGCATTTGTTTCTTGGCTCAGGTGTACGAGATGGTGGCACATGATATATGTTATAGTGCATGCGCTTTAGCTCATGGTATGCCACTGGCATGCATTTGTTTCTTGGCTCAGGTGTATGAGACACTGGCACATGATATATGTTATAGTGCATGTGCTTTAGCTCATGGTATGGTCACTGACATGCATTTGTTTCTTGGCTCAGGTGTATGGGATGCTGGCACATGATATATGTTATAGTGCATGTTTCGCTCATAGTATGGTCACTGACATGCATTTGTTTCTTGGCTCAGGTGTATGCGATGCTGGCACATGATATATGTTATAGTGCATGTGCTTTAGCTCATGGTATGGTCACTGACATGCATTTGTTTCTTGGCTCAGGTGTATGAGACGCTGGCACATGATATATGTTATAGTGCATGTGCTTTAGCTCATGGTATGGTCAGTGGCATGCATTTGCTTCGTAGCTCAGGTGTATGAGACACTGGCACATGATATATGTTATAGTGCATGTGCTTTAGCTCATGGTATGGTCACTGACATGCATTTGTTTCTTGGCTCAGGTGTCTGGGGCGCTGGCACATGATATGTTATAGTGCATGTGCTTCAGCTCATGGTATGGCCACTGGCACGCATTTGCATCGTAGCTCAGGTGTATGAGACATTGGCACATGATATATGTTATAGTGCATGTGCGTCAGCTCATGGTATGGTCACTGGCACGCATTTGCATCGTAGCTCAGGTGTATGAGACATTGGCACATGATATATATTATAGTGCATGCGCTTTAGCTCATGGTATAGTCACTGACATGCATTTGGTTCTTGGCTCAGGTGTATGAGACTCTGACACATAATATATGTTATAGTGCATGCGCTTTAGCTCATGATATGTCACTGACATGCATTTGTTTCTTGGCTCAGGTGTATGGGATGCTGGCACATGATATATGTTATAGTGCATGCGCTTTAGCTCATGGTATGGTCACTGACATGCATTTGTTACTTGGCTCAGGTGTACAGGATGCTGGCACATGATATATGTTATAGTGCATGCGCTTTAGCTCATGGTATGGTCACTGACATGCATTTGTTTCTTGGCTCAGGTGTATGGGACGCTGGCACATGATATATGTTATAGTGCATGTGATTTAGCTCAGGGTATGGTCACTGACATGCATTTGTTTCTTGGCTCAGGTGTACGGGATGCTGGCACATGATATATGTTATAGTGCATGCGCTTTAGCTCATGGTATGGTCACTGACATGCATTTGTTTCTTGGCTCAGGTGAATGGGATGCTGGCACATGATATATGTTACAGTGCATGTGCTTTAGCTCATGGTATGGTCACTGACATGCATTTGTTTCTTGGCTCTGGTGTACGGGATAGTGGCACATGATATATGTTATAGTGCATGCACTTTAGCTCATGGTATGGTCACTGACATGCATTTGTTTCTTGGCTCAGGTGTGTGGGACGCTGGCACATGAGATATGTTATGGTGCATGTGATTTAGCTCAGGGTATGGTCACTGACATGCATTTATTTCTTGGCTCAGGTGTGTGGGATGCTGGCACATGATATATGTTATAGTGCATGTGCTTTAGCTCATGGTATGGTCACTGAAATGCATTTTTTTCTTGGCTCAGGTGTACGGGATGGTGGCACATGATATATGTTATAGTGCATGCGCTTTAGCTCATGGTATGGTCACTGACATGCATTTATTTCTTGGCTCAGGTGTGTGGGATGCTGGCACATGATATATGTTATAGTGCATGTCCTTTAGCTCATGGTATGGTCACTGACATTCATTTGTTTCTTGGCTCAGCTGTATGGGACGCTGGCACATGATATATGTTATAGTGCATGCTCTTTAGCTCATGGTATGGTCACTGACATGCATTTGTTTCTTGGCTCAGGTGTATGGGGCGCTGGCACATGATATATGTTATAGTGCATGTGCTTTAGCTCATGCTATGGTCACTGACATGCATTTGTTTCTTGGCTCAGGTGTATGAGACGCTGGCACATGATATATGTTATAGTGCATGCCCTTTAGCTCATGGTATGATCAGTGACATGCATTTGTTTCTTGGCTCAGGTGTATGAGATGCTGGCACATGATATGTCATAGTGCATGTGCTTTAGCACATGGTGTGGTCACTGACATGCATTTGTTTCTTGGCTCAGGTGTACGGGATGCTGTCACATGATATATGTTATAGTGCATGTGTTTTAGCTCATGGTATGGGCCTTGACACGCATTTGTTTCTTGTATTCGGTGTATGGGACGCTGGCACATGATATATGTTATAGTGCATGTGCTTTAGGTCATGGTATGGTCACTGACATGCATTTGTTTCTTGGCTCAGGTGTATGGGATGCTGGCACATGATACATGTTATAGTGCATGTGTTTTAGCTCATGGTATGGTCACTGAGATGCATTTATTTCTTGGCTCAGGTGTGTGGGACGCTGGCACATGAGATATGTTATGGTGCATGTGCTTTAGCTCATGGTATGGTCACTGAGATGCATTTATTTCTTGGCTCAGGTGTGTGGGACGCTGGCACATGATATATGTTACAGTGCATGTGCTTTAGCTCATGGTATGGTCACTGACATGCATTTGTTTCTTGGCTCAGGTGTACGGGATGGTGGCACATGATATATGTTATAGTGCATGCGCTTTAGCTCATGGTATGGTCACTGACATGCATTTGTTTCTTGGCTCAGGTGTGTGGGACGCTGGCACATGAGATATGTTACAGTGCATGTGATTTAGCTCACGGTATGGTCACTGACATGCATTTTTTTCTTGGCTCAGGTGTGTGGGACGCTGGCACATGAGATATGTTATAGTGCATGTGATTTAGCTCAGGGTATGGTCACTGACATGCATTTGTTTCTTGGCTCAGGTGTATGAGACACTGGCAAATTATATATGTTATAGTGCATGTGCTTTAGTTCATGGTATGGTACCTGACATGCATTTGTTTCTTGGATCAGATGTACAAGACGCTGGCAAATGATATATGTTATAGTGCATGTGATTTAGCTCAGGGTATGGTCACTGACATGCATTTTTTTCTTGGCTCAGGTGTGTGGGACGCTGGCATATGAGATATGTTATAGTGCATGTGATTTAGCTCAGGGTATGGTCACTGAGATGCATTTATTTCTTGGCTCAGGTGTATGGGATGCTGGCACATGAGATATGTTATAGTGCATGTGCTTTAGCTCATGCTATGGTCACTGACATGCATTTATTTCTTGGCTCAGGTGTATGGGACGCTGGCACATGATATATGTTATAGTGCATGTGCTTTAGCTCATGGTGTGGTCACTGACATGCATTTGTTTCTTGGCTCAGGTGTATGGGATGCTGGCACATGATATATGTTATAGTGCATGTGCTTTAGCTCATGGTATGGTCACTGACATGCATTTTTTTCTTGGCTCAGGTGTACGGGATGGTGGCACATGATATATGTTATAGTGCATGCGCTTTAGCTCATGGTATGGTCACTGACATGCATTTATTTCTTGGCTCAGGTGTGTGGGACGCTGACACATGAGATATGTTATAGTGCATGTGATTTATTTCAGGGTATGGTCACTGACATGCATTTTTGTCTTGGCTCGGGTGTACGGGATGGTGGCACATGATAACTGTTATAGTGCATGTGCTTTAGCTCATGGTATGGTCAGTGACATGCATTTGTTACTTGGCTCAGGTGTATGGGACTCTGGCACATGATATATGTTATAGTGCATGTGCTTTAGCTCATGGTATGGTACCTGACATGCATTTGTTTCTTGGATCCGGTGTATGGGACTCTGGCACATGATATATGTTATAGTGCATGTGCTTTAGCTCATGGTATGGTCACTGACATGCATTTGTTTCTTGGCTCTGGTGTACGGGATGGTGGCACATGATATATGTTATAGTGCATGCACTTTAGCTCATGGTATGGTCACTGACATGCATTTGTTTCTTGGCTCAGGTGTGTGGGACGCTGGCACATGAGATATGTTATAGTGCATGTGATTTAGCTCAGGGTATGGTCACTGACATGCATTTTTTTCTTGGCTCAGGTGTGTGGGACGCTGGCACATGAGATATGTTATAGTGCATGTGATTTAGCTCAGGGTATGGTCACTGACATGCATTTATTTCTTGGCTCAGGTGTGTGGGACGCTGGCACATGATATATGTTATAGTGCATGTGCTTTAGCTCATGGTATGGTCACTGACATGCATTTTTTTCTTGGCTCAGGTGTACGGGATGGTGGCACATGATATATGTTATAGTGCATGCGCTTTAGCTCATGGTATAGTCCCTGACATGCATTTATTTCTTGGCTCAGGTGTGTGGGACGCTGACACATGAGATATGTTATAGTGCATGTGATTTAGTTCAGGGTATGGTCACTGACATGCATTTATTTCTTGGCTCGGGTGTACGGGATGGTGGCACATGATATATGTTATAGTGCATGTGCTTTAGCTCATGGTATGGTCACTGACATGCATTTGTTACTTGGCTCAGGTGTATGGGACTCTGGCACATGATATATGTTATAGTGCATGTGCTTTAGCTCATGGTATGGTGCCTGACATGCATTTGTTTCTTGGATCCGGTGTACGGGACTCTGGCACATGATATATGTTATAGTGCATGTGCTTTAGCTCATGGTATGGTCACTGACATGCATTTGTTACTTGGCTCAGGTGTATGGGACTCTGGCACATGATATATGTTATAGTGCATGTGCTTTAGCTCATGGTATGGTGCCTGACATGCATTTGTTTCTTGGATCCGGTGTACGGGACTCTGGCACATGATATATGTTATAGTGCATGTGCTTTAGCTCATGGTATGGTCACTGACATGCATTTGTTTCTTGGATCAGATGTACAAGACGCTGGCACATGAGATATTTTACAGTGCATGCGCTTTAGCTCATGGTATGGTTACTGAGATGCATTTATTTCTTGGCTCAGGTGTGTGGGACGCTGGCACATGATATATGTTACAGTGCATGCGCTTTAGCTCATGGTATGGTCACTGGCATGCATTTGCATCATGGCTCAGGTGTATGAGACACTGGCACATGATATATGTTATAGTGCATGTGATTTAGCTCATGCTATGGTCACTGACATGCATTTGTTTCTTGGATCAGGTGTACGGGATGCTTGCACATGATATATGTTATAGTGCATGTGCTTTAGCTCATGGTGTGGTCACTGACATGCATTTGTTTCTTGGCTCAGGTGTATGGGATGCTGGCACATGATATATGTTATAGTGCATGTCCTTTAGCTCATGGTATGGTCACTGACATGCATTTGTTTCTTGGCTCAGGTGTATGGGACGCTGGCACATAATATATGTTATAGTGCATGCTCTTTAGCTCATGGTATGGTCACTGACATGCATTTGTTTCTTGGCTCAGGTGTATGGGGCGCTGGCACATGATATATGTTATAGTGCATGTGCTTTAGCTCATGCTATGGTCACTGACATGCATTTGTTTCTTGGCTCAGGTGTATGAGACGCTGGCACATGATATATGTTATAGTGCATGCCCTTTAGCTCATGGTATGATCCGTGGCATGCATTTGTTTCTTGGCTCAGGTGTATGAGATGCTGGCACATGATATGTCATAGTGCATGTGCTTTAGCACATGGTGTGGTCACTGACATGCATTTGTTTCTTGGCTCAGGTGTACGGGATGCTGTCACATGATATATGTTATAGTGCATGTGTTTTAGCTCATGGTATGGGCCTTGACACGCATTTGTTTCTTGTATTCGGTGTATGGAACGCTGGCACATGATATATGTTATAGTGCATGTGCTTTAGCTCATGGTATGGTCACTGAAATGCATTTGTTTCTTGGCTCAGGTGTATGGGATGCTGGCACATGATACATGTTATAGTGCATGTGCTTTAGCTCATGGTATGGTCACTGAGATGCATTTATTTCTTGGCTCAGGTGTGTGGGACGCTGGCACATGAGATATGTTATAGTGCATGTGCTTTAGCTCATGGTATGGTCACTGAGATGCATTTATTTCTTGGCTCAGGTGTGTGGGACGCTGGCACATGATATATGTTACAGTGCATGCGCTTTAGCTCATGGTATGGTCAATGACATGCATTTGTTTCTTGGCTCAGGTGTACGGGATGGTGGCACATGATATATGTTATAGTGCATGCACTTTAAATCATGGTATGGTCACTGACATGCATTTGTTTCTTGGCTCAGGTGTGTGGGACGCTGGCACATGAGATATGTTATAATGCATGTGATTTAGCTCATGGTATGGTCACTGACATGCATTTTTTTCTTGGCTCAGGTGTATGGGATGGTGGCACATGATATATGTTATAGTGCATGCGCTTTAGCTCATGGTATGGTCACTGACATGCATTTGTTACTTGGCTCAGGTGTATGGGACTCTGGCACATGATATATGTTACAGTGCATGCGCTTTAGCTCATGGTATGGTCAATGACATGCATTTGTTTCTTGGCTCAGGTGTACGGGATGGTGGCACATGATATATGTTATAGTGCATGCACTTTAAATCATGGTATGGTCACTGACATGCATTTGTTTCTTGGCTCAGGTGTGTGGGACGCTGGCACATGAGATATGTTATAATGCATGTGATTTAGCTCATGGTATGGTCACTGACATGCATTTTTTTCTTGGCTCAGGTGTACGGGATGGTGGCACATGATATATGTTATAGTGCATGTGCTTTAGCTCATGGTATGGTCACTGACATGCATTTGTTTCTTGGATCAGATGTACAAGACGCTGGCACATGAGATATTTTACAGTGCATGCGCTTTAGCTCATGGTATGGTTACTGAGATGCATTTATTTCTTGGCTCAGGTGTGTGGGACGCTGGCACATGATATATGTTACAGTGCATGCGCTTTAGCTCATGGTATGGTCACTGGCATGCATTTGCATCATGGCTCAGGTGTATGAGACACTGGCACATGATATATGTTATAGTGCATGTGATTTAGCTCATGCTATGGTCACTGACATGCATTTGTTTCTTGGATCAGGTGTACGGGATGCTTGCACATGATATATGTTATAGTGCATGTGCTTTAGCTCATGGTGTGGTCACTGACATGCATTTGTTTCTTGGCTCAGGTGTATGGGATGCTGGCACATGATATATGTTATAGTGCATGTCCTTTAGCTCATGGTATGGTCACTGACATGCATTTGTTTCTTGGCTCAGGTGTATGGGACGCTGGCACATGATATATGTTATAGTGCATGCTCTTTAGCTCATGGTATGGTCACTGACATGCATTTGTTTCTTGGCTCAGGTGTATGGGGCGCTGGCACATGATATATGTTATAGTGCATGTGCTTTAGCTCATGCTATGGTCACTGACATGCATTTGTTTCTTGGCTCAGGTGTATGAGACGCTGGCACATGATATATGTTATAGTGCATGCCCTTTAGCTTATGGTATGATCCGTGGCATGCATTTGTTTCTTGGCTCAGGTGTATGAGATGCTGGCACATGATATATGTTATAGTGCATGTGTTTTAGCTCATGGTATGGGCCTTGACACGCATTTGTTTCTTGTATTCGGTGTATGGAACGCTGGCACATGATATATGTTATAGTGCATGTGCTCTAGCTCATGGTATGGTCACTGACATGCATTTGTTTCTTGGCTCAGGTGTATGGGATGCTGGCACATGATACATGTTATAGTGCATGTGCTTTAGCTCATGGTATGGTCACTGAGATGCATTTATTTCTTGGCTCAGGTGTGTGGGACGCTGGCACATGAGATATGTTATAGTGCATGTGCTTTAGCTCATGGTATGGTCACTGAGATGCATTTATTTCTTGGCTCAGGTGTGTGGGACGCTGGCACATGATATATGTTACAGTGCATGCGCTTTAGCTCATGGTATGGTCAATGACATGCATTTGTTTCTTGGCTCAGGTGTACGGGATGGTGGCACATTATATATGTTATAGTGCATGCACTTTAAATCATGGTATGGTCACTGACATGCATTTGTTTCTTGGCTCAGGTGTGTGGGACGCTGGCACATGAGATATGTTATAATGCATGTGATTTAGCTCATGGTATGGTCACTGACATGCATTTTTTTCTTGGCTCAGGTGTACGGGATGGTGGCACATGATATATGTTATAGTGCATGCGCTTTAGCTCATGGTATGGTCACTGACATGCATTTATTTCTTGGCTCAGGTGTGTGGGACACTGACACATGATATATGTTATAGTGCATGTGCTTTAGCTCATGGTATGGTACCTGACATGCATTTGTTTCTTGGATCCGGTGTACGGGACTCTGGCACATGATATATGTTATAGTGCATGTGCTTTAGCTCATGGTATGATCACTGACATGCATTTGTTTCTTGGCTCAGGTGTATGGGATGCTGGCACATGAGATATGTTATAGTGCATGTGATTTAGTTCAGGGTATGGTCACTGACATGCATTTTATTCTTGGCTCAGGTGTACGGGATTGTGGCACATGATATATGTTATAGTGCATGTGCTTTAGCTCATGGTATGGTCACTGACATGCATTTGTTTCTTGGATCAGATGTACAAGACGCTGGCACATGAGATATTTTACAGTGCATGTGCTTTAGCTCATGGTATGGTCACTGACATGCATTTGTTTCTTGGCTCAGGTGTATGAGACGCTGGCACATGATATATGTTATAGTGCATGTGCTTTAGCTCATGGTATGGTCACTGACATGCATTCGTTTCTTGGATCAGATGTACAAGACGCTGGCACATGAGATATTTTACAGTGCATGTGCTTTAGCTCATGGTATGGTCACTGACATGCATTTGTTTCTTGGCTCAGGTGTATGAGACGCTGGCACATGATATATGTTATAGTGCATGTGCTTTAGCTCATGGTATGGTCACTGATATGCATTTGTTTCTTGGATCAGATGTACAAGACGCTGGCACATGAGATATTTTACAGTGCATGCGCTTTAGCTCATGGTATGGTCACTGACATGCATTTGTTTCTTGGCTCAGGTGTACGGGATGCTGGCACATGAGATATGTTATAGTGCATGTGATTTAGTTCAGGGTATGGTCACTGACATGCATTTTATTCTTGGCTCAGGTGTACGGGATTGTGGCACATGATATATGTTATAGTGCATGTGCTTTAGCTCATGGTATGGTCACTGACATGCATTTGTTTCTTGGATCAGATGTACAAGACGCTGGCACATGAGATATTTTACAGTGCATGTGCTTTAGCTCATGGTATGGTCACTGACATGCATTTGTTTCTTGGCTCAGGTGTATGAGACGCTGGCACATTATATACGTTATAGTGCATGTGCTTTAGCTCATGGTATGGTCACTGACATGCATTTGTTTCTTGGCTCAGGTGTATGAGACGCTGGCACATAATATATGTTATTGTGCATGTGCTTTAGCTCATGGTATGGTCACTGATATGCATGTGTTATTTGGCTCAGGTGTACGGGATGGTGACACATGATATATGTTATAGTGCATGTGCTTTAGCTCATGGTATGGTACCTGACATGCATTTGTTTATTGGATCCGGTTTACGGGTCGCTGGCACATGATATATGTTATAGTGCATGCGCTTTAGCTCATGGTGTGGTCACTGACATGCATTTGTTTCTTGGCTCAGGTGTACGAGATAGTGGCACATGATATATGTTATAGTGCATGCGCTTTAGCTCATGGTATGATCACTGGCATGCATTTGTTTCTTGGCTCAGGTGTATGAGACGCTGGCACATGATATATGTTATAGTGCATGTGCTTTAGCTCATGGTATGGTCACTGACATGCATTTGTTTCTTGGCTCAGGTGTATGAGACGCTGGCACATGATATATGTTATTGTGCATGTGCTTTAGCTCATGGTATGGTCACTGACATGCATGTGTTATTTGGCTCAGGTGTACGGGATGGTGACACATGATATATGTTATAGTGCATGTGCTTTAGCTCATGGTATGGTACCTGACATGCATTTGTTTATTGGATCCGATTTACGGGTCGCTGGCACATGATATATGTTATAGTGCATGCGCTTTAGCTCATGGTATGGTCACTGACATGCATTTGTTTCTTGGCTCAGGTGTACGGGATGGTGGCGCATGATATATGTTATAGTGCATGCGCTTTAGCTCATGGTATGGTCACTGACATGCATTTGTTTCTTGGCTCAGGTGTGTGGGACGCTGGCACATGAGATATGTTATAGTGCATGTGCTTTAGCTCATGGTATGGTCACTGAGATGCATTTATTTCTTGGCTCAGGTGTGTGGGACGCTGGCACATGAGATATGTTATAGTGCATGTGCTTTAGCTCATGGTATGGTCACTGAGATGCATTTGTTTCTTGGATCAGATGTACAAGACGCTGGCACATGAGATATTTTACAGTGCATGCGCTTTAGCTCATGGTATGGTTACTGAGATGCATTTATTTCTTGGCTCAGGTGTGTGGGACGCTGGCACATGATATATGTTACAGTGCATGCGCTTTAGCTCATGGTATGGTCACTGACATGCATTTGTTTCTTGGCTCTGGTGTACGGGATGGTGGCACATGATATATGTTATAGTGCATGCACTTTAGCTCATGGTATGGTCACTGACATGCATTTGTTTCTTGGCTCAGGTGTGTGGGACGCTGGCACATGAGATATGTTATAGTGCATGTGATTTAGCTCAGGGTATGGTCACTGACATGCATTTTTTTCTTGGCTCAGGTGTGTGGGACGCTGGCACATGAGATATGTTATAGTGCATGTGATTTAGCTCAGGGTATGGTCACTGACATGCATTTATTTCTTGGCTCAGGTGTGTGGGACGCTGGCACATGATATATGTTATAGTGCATGTGCTTTAGCTCATGGTATGGTCACTGACATGCATTTTTTTCTTGGCTCAGGTGTACGGGATGGTGGCACATGATATATGTTATAGTGCATGTGCTTTAGCTCATGGTATGGTCACTGACATGCATTTATTTCTTGACTCAGGTGTGTGGGACACTGACACATGATATATGTTATAGTGCATGTGCTTTAGCTCATGGTATGATCACTGACATGCATTTGTTTCTTGGCTCAGGTGTATGGGATGCTGGCACATGATATATGTTATAGTGCATGTGCTTTAGCTCAGGCTATGGTCACTGACATGCATTTGTTTCTTGGATCAGATATACAAGATGCTGGCACATTATATATGTTATAGTACATGTGCTTTAGCTCATGGTGTGGTCACTGACATGCATTTGTTTCTTGGATCAGATGTACAAGACGCTGGCATATGAGATATTTTACAGTGCATGCGCTTTAGCTCATGGTATGATCAGTGACATGCATTTGTTTCTTGGCTCAGGTGTACGGGATGCTGGCACATGAGATATGTTATAGTGCATGTGATTTAGTTCAGGGTATGGTCACTGACATGCATTTTATTCTTGGCTCAGGTGTACGGGATTGTGGCACATGATATATGTTATAGTGCATGTGCTTTAGCTCATGGTATGGTCACTGACATGCATTTGTTTCTTGGATCAGATGTACAAGACGCTGGCACATGAGATATTTTACAGTGCATGTGCTTTAGCTCATGGTATGGTCATTGACATGCATTTGTTTCTTGGCTCAGGTGTATGAGACGCTGGCACATGATATATGTTATAGTGCATGTGCTTTAGCTCATGGTATGGTCACTGACATGCATTTGTTTCTTGGATCAGATGTACAAGACGCTGGCACATGAGATATTTTACAGTGCATGTGCTTTAGCTCATGGTATGGTCACTGACATGCATTTGTTTCTTGGCTCAGATGTATGAGACGCTGGCACATGATATATGTTATAGTGCATGTGCTTTAGCTCATGGTATGGTCACTGACATGCATTTGTTTCTTGGATCAGATGTACAAGACGCTGGCACAGTGCATGTGCTTTAGCTCATGGTATGGTCACTGACATGCATTTGTTTCTTGGCTCGGGTGTATGAGACGCTGGCACATGATATCTGTTATAGTGCATGTGCTTTAGCTCATGGTATGGTCACTGATATGCATTTGTTTCTTGGATCAGATGTACAAGACGCTGGCACATGAGATATTTTACAGTGCATGCGCTTTAGCTCATGGTATGGTCACTGACATGCATTTGTTTCTTGGATCAGGTGTATGAGACGCTGGCACATGATATATGTTATTGTGCATGTGCTTTAGCTCATGGTATGGTCACTGACAAGCATGTGTTATTTGGCTCAGGTGTACGGGATGGTGACACATGATATATGTTATAGTGCATGTGCTTTAGCTCATGGTATGGTACCTGACATGCATTTGTTTATTGGATCTGGTTTATGGGTCGCTGGCACATGATATATGTTATAGTGCATGCGCTTTAGCTCATGGTGTGGTCACTGACATGCATTTGTTTCTTGGCTCAGGTGTACGAGATGGTGGCACATGATATATGTTATAGTGCATGCGCTTTAGCTCATGGTATGCCACTGGCATGCATTTGTTTCTTGGCTCAGGTGTATGAGACACTGGCACATGATATATGTTATAGTGCATGTGCTTTAGCTCATGGTATGGTCACTGACATGCATTTGTTTCTTGGCTCAGGTGTACGAGATGGTGGCACATGATATATGTTATAGTGCATGCGCTTTAGCTCATGGTATGCCACTGGCATGCATTTGTTTCTTGGCTCAGGTGTATGAGACACTGGCACATGATATATGTTATAGTGCATGCGCTTTAGCTCATGGTATGCCACTGGCATGCATTTGTTTCTTGGCTCAGGTGTATGAGACACTGGCACATGATATATGTTATAGTGCATGTGCTTTAGCTCATGGTATGGTCACTGACATGCATTTGTTTCTTGGATCAGATGTACAAGACGCTGGCACATGAGATATTTTACAGTGCATGTGCTTTAGCTCATGGTATGGTCACTGACATGCATTTGTTTCTTGGCTCAGGTGTATGAGACGCTGGCACATTATATACGTTATAGTGCATGTGCTTTAGCTCATGGTATGGTCACTGACATGCATTTGTTTCTTGGCTCAGGTGTATGAGACGCTGGCACATAATATATGTTATTGTGCATGTGCTTTAGCTCATGGTATGGTCACTGATATGCATGTGTTATTTGGCTCAGGTGTACGGGATGGTGACACATGATATATGTTATAGTGCATGTGCTTTAGCTCATGGTATGGTACCTGACATGCATTTGTTTATTGGATCCGGTTTACGGGTCGCTGGCACATGATATATGTTATAGTGCATGCGCTTTAGCTCATGGTGTGGTCACTGACATGCATTTGTTTCTTGGCTCAGGTGTACGAGATAGTGGCACATGATATATGTTATAGTGCATGCGCTTTAGCTCATGGTATGATCACTGGCATGCATTTGTTTCTTGGCTCAGGTGTATGAGACGCTGGCACATGATATATGTTATAGTGCATGTGCTTTAGCTCATGGTATGGTCACTGACATGCATTTGTTTCTTGGCTCAGGTGTATGAGACGCTGGCACATGATATATGTTATTGTGCATGTGCTTTAGCTCATGGTATGGTCACTGACATGCATGTGTTATTTGGCTCAGGTGTACGGGATGGTGACACATGATATATGTTATAGTGCATGTGCTTTAGCTCATGGTATGGTACCTGACATGCATTTGTTTATTGGATCCGATTTACGGGTCGCTGGCACATGATATATGTTATAGTGCATGCGCTTTAGCTCATGGTATGGTCACTGACATGCATTTGTTTCTTGGCTCAGGTGTACGGGATGGTGGCGCATGATATATGTTATAGTGCATGCGCTTTAGCTCATGGTATGGTCACTGACATGCATTTGTTTCTTGGCTCAGGTGTGTGGGACGCTGGCACATGAGATATGTTATAGTGCATGTGCTTTAGCTCATGGTATGGTCACTGAGATGCATTTATTTCTTGGCTCAGGTGTGTGGGACGCTGGCACATGAGATATGTTATAGTGCATGTGCTTTAGCTCATGGTATGGTCACTGAGATGCATTTGTTTCTTGGATCAGATGTACAAGACGCTGGCACATGAGATATTTTACAGTGCATGCGCTTTAGCTCATGGTATGGTTACTGAGATGCATTTATTTCTTAGCTCAGGTGTGTGGGACGCTGGCACATGATATATGTTACAGTGCATGCGCTTTAGCTCATGGTATGGTCACTGACATGCATTTGTTTCTTGGCTCTGGTGTACGGGATGGTGGCACATGATATATGTTATAGTGCATGCACTTTAGCTCATGGTATGGTCACTGACATGCATTTGTTTCTTGGCTCAGGTGTGTGGGACGCTGGCACATGAGATATGTTATAGTGCATGTGATTTAGCTCAGGGTATGGTCACTGACATGCATTTTTTTCTTGGCTCAGGTGTGTGGGACGCTGGCACATGAGATATGTTATAGTGCATGTGATTTAGCTCAGGGTATGGTCACTGACATGCATTTATTTCTTGGCTCAGGTGTGTGGGACGCTGGCACATGATATATGTTATAGTGCATGTGCTTTAGCTCATGGTATGGTCACTGACATGCATTTTTTTCTTGGCTCAGGTGTACGGGATGGTGGCACATGATATATGTTATAGTGCATGTGCTTTAGCTCATGGTATGGTCACTGACATGCATTTATTTCTTGACTCAGGTGTGTGGGACACTGACACATGATATATGTTATAGTGCATGTGCTTTAGCTCATGGTATGATCACTGACATGCATTTGTTTCTTGGCTCAGGTGTATGGGATGCTGGCACATGATATATGTTATAGTGCATGTGCTTTAGCTCAGGCTATGGTCACTGACATGCATTTGTTTCTTGGATCAGATATACAAGATGCTGGCACATTATATATGTTATAGTACATGTGCTTTAGCTCATGGTGTGGTCACTGACATGCATTTGTTTCTTGGATCAGATGTACAAGACGCTGGCATATGAGATATTTTACAGTGCATGCGCTTTAGCTCATGGTATGATCAGTGACATGCATTTGTTTCTTGGCTCAGGTGTACGGGATGCTGGCACATGAGATATGTTATAGTGCATGTGATTTAGTTCAGGGTATGGTCACTGACATGCATTTTATTCTTGGCTCAGGTGTACGGGATTGTGGCACATGATATATGTTATAGTGCATGTGCTTTAGCTCATGGTATGGTCACTGACATGCATTTGTTTCTTGGATCAGATGTACAAGACGCTGGCACATGAGATATTTTACAGTGCATGTGCTTTAGCTCATGGTATGGTCATTGACATGCATTTGTTTCTTGGCTCAGGTGTATGAGACGCTGGCACATGATATATGTTATAGTGCATGTGCTTTAGCTCATGGTATGGTCACTGACATGCATTTGTTTCTTGGATCAGATGTACAAGACGCTGGCACATGAGATATTTTACAGTGCATGTGCTTTAGCTCATGGTATGGTCACTGACATGCATTTGTTTCTTGGCTCAGATGTATGAGACGCTGGCACATGATATATGTTATAGTGCATGTGCTTTAGCTCATGGTATGGTCACTGACATGCATTTGTTTCTTGGATCAGATGTACAAGACGCTGGCACAGTGCATGTGCTTTAGCTCATGGTATGGTCACTGACATGCATTTGTTTCTTGGCTCGGGTGTATGAGACGCTGGCACATGATATCTGTTATAGTGCATGTGCTTTAGCTCATGGTATGGTCACTGATATGCATTTGTTTCTTGGATCAGATGTACAAGACGCTGGCACATGAGATATTTTACAGTGCATGCGCTTTAGCTCATGGTATGGTCACTGACATGCATTTGTTTCTTGGATCAGGTGTATGAGACGCTGGCACATGATATATGTTATTGTGCATGTGCTTTAGCTCATGGTATGGTCACTGACAAGCATGTGTTATTTGGCTCAGGTGTACGGGATGGTGACACATGATATATGTTATAGTGCATGTGCTTTAGCTCATGGTATGGTACCTGACATGCATTTGTTTATTGGATCTGGTTTATGGGTCGCTGGCACATGATATATGTTATAGTGCATGCGCTTTAGCTCATGGTGTGGTCACTGACATGCATTTGTTTCTTGGCTCAGGTGTACGAGATGGTGGCACATGATATATGTTATAGTGCATGCGCTTTAGCTCATGGTATGCCACTGGCATGCATTTGTTTCTTGGCTCAGGTGTATGAGACACTGGCACATGATATATGTTATAGTGCATGTGCTTTAGCTCATGGTATGGTCACTGACATGCATTTGTTTCTTGGCTCAGGTGTATGGGATGCTGGCACATGATATATGTTATAGTGCATGTTTCGCTCATAGTATGGTCACTGACATGCATTTGTTTCTTGGCTCAGGTGTATGCGATGCTGGCACATGATATATGTTATAGTGCATGTGCTTTAGCTCATGGTATGGTCACTGACATGCATTTGTTTCTTGGCTCAGGTGTATGAGACGCTGGCACATGATATATGTTATAGTGCATGTGCTTTAGCTCATGGTATGGTCAGTGGCATGCATTTGCTTCGTAGCTCAGGTGTATGAGACACTGGCACATGATATATGTTATAGTGCATGTGCTTTAGCTCATGGTATGGTCACTGACATGCATTTGTTTCTTGGCTCAGGTGTCTGGGGCGCTGGCACATGATATGTTATAGTGCATGTGCTTCAGCTCATGGTATGGCCACTGGCACGCATTTGCATCGTAGCTCAGGTGTATGAGACATTGGCACATGATATATGTTATAGTGCATGTGCGTCAGCTCATGGTATGGTCACTGGCACGCATTTGCATCGTAGCTCAGGTGTATGAGACATTGGCACATGATATATATTATAGTGCATGCGCTTTAGCTCATGGTATAGTCACTGACATGCATTTGGTTCTTGGCTCAGGTGTATGAGACTCTGACACATAATATATGTTATAGTGCATGCGCTTTAGCTCATGATATGTCACTGACATGCATTTGTTTCTTGGCTCAGGTGTATGGGATGCTGGCACATGATATATGTTATAGTGCATGCGCTTTAGCTCATGGTATGGTCACTGACATGCATTTGTTACTTGGCTCAGGTGTACAGGATGCTGGCACATGATATATGTTATAGTGCATGCGCTTTAGCTCATGGTATGGTCACTGACATGCATTTGTTTCTTGGCTCAGGTGTATGGGACGCTGGCACATGATATATGTTATAGTGCATGTGATTTAGCTCAGGGTATGGTCACTGACATGCATTTGTTTCTTGGCTCAGGTGTACGGGATGCTGGCACATGATATATGTTATAGTGCATGCGCTTTAGCTCATGGTATGGTCACTGACATGCATTTGTTTCTTGGCTCAGGTGAATGGGATGCTGGCACATGATATATGTTATAGTGCATGTGCTTTAGCTCATGGTGTGGTCACTGACATGCATTTGTTTCTTGGCTCAGGTGTACGAGATGGTGGCACATCATATATGTTATAGTGCATGTGCATTAGCTCATGGTATGGTCACTGACATGCATTTGTTACTTGGCTCAGGTGTATGGGACGCTGGCACATGATATATGTTATAGTGCATGTGCTTTAGCTCATGGTATGATCACTGGCATGCATTTGCATCGTGGCTCAGGTGTATGAGACACTGGCACATGATATATGTTATAGTGCATGCGCTTTAGCTCATGGTATAGTCACTGACATGCATTTGTTTCTTGGCTCAGGTCTATGGGACGCTGGCACATGATATATGTTATAGTGCATGTGCTTTAGCTCATGGTATGATCACTGGCATGCATTTGCATCATGGCTCAGGTGTATGAGACACTGGCACATGATATATGTTATAGTGCATGTGATTTAGCTCATGCTATGGTCACTGACATGCATTTGTTTCTTGGATCAGGTGTACGGGATGCTTGCACATGATATATGTTATAGTGCATGTGCTTTAGCTCATGGTGTGGTCACTGACATGCATTTGTTTCTTGGCTCAGGTGTATGGGATGCTGGCACATGATATATGTTATAGTGCATGTCCTTTAGCTCATGGTATGGTCACTGACATGCATTTGTTTCTTGGCTTAGGTGTATGGGACGCTGGCACATGATATATGTTATAGTGCATGCTCTTTAGCTCATGGTATGGTCACTGACATGCATTTGTTTCTTGGCTCAGGTGTATGGGGCGCTGGCACATGATATATGTTATAGTGCATGTGCTTTAGCTCATGCTATGGTCACTGACATGCATTTGTTTCTTGGCTCAGGTGTATGAGACGCTGGCACATGATATATGTTATAGTGCATGCCCTTTAGCTCATGGTATGATCCGTGTCATGCATTTGTTTCTTGGCTCCGGTGTATGAGATGCTGGCACATGATATGTCATAGTGCATGTGCTTTAGCACATGGTGTGGTCACTGACATGCATTTGTTTCTTGGCTCAGGTGTACGGGATGCTGTCACATGATATATGTTATAGTGCATGTGTTTTAGCTCATGGTATGTGCCTTGACACGCATTTGTTTCTTGTATTCGGTGTATGGAACGCTGGCACATGATATATGTCATAGTGCATGTGCTTTAGCACATGGTATGGTCACTGACATGCATTTGTTTCTTGGCTCAGGTGTATGGGATGCTGGCACATGATACATGTTATAGTGCATGTGCTTTAGCTCATGGTATGGTCACTGAGATGCATTTATTTCTTGGCTCAGGTGTGTGGGACGCTGGCACATGAGATATGTTATAGTGCATGTGCTTTAGCTCATGGTATGGTCACTGAGATGCATTTATTTCTTGGCTCAGGTGTGTGGGACGCTGGCACATGATATATGTTACAGTGCATGCGCTTTAGCTCATGGTATGGTCACTGACATGCATTTGTTTCTTGGCTCAGGTGTACGGGATGGTGGCACATGATATATGTTATAGTGCATGCACTTTAAATCATGGTATGGTCACTGACATGCATTTGTTTCTTGGCTCAGGTGTGTGGGACGCTGGCACATGAGATATGTTATAATGCATGTGATTTAGCTCATGGTATGGTCACTCACATGCATTTGTTTCTTGGATCAGATGTACAAGACGCTGGCACATGAGATATTTTACAGTGCATGCGCTTTAGCTCATTGTCTGGTCTCTGAGATGCATTTATTTCTTGGCTCAGGTGTGTGGGACGCTGGCACATGAGATATGTTATAGTGCATGTGCTTTAGCTCATGGTATGGTCACTGAGATGCATTTATTTCTTGGCTCAGGTGTGTGGGACGCTGGCACATGATATATGTTACAGTGCATGTGCTTTAGCTCATGGTATGGTCACTGACATGCATTTGTTTCTTGGCTCTGGTGTACGGGATAGTGGCACATGATATATGTTATAGTGCATGCACTTTAGCTCATGGTATGGTCACTGACATGCATTTGTTTCTTGGCTCAGGTGTGTGGGACGCTGGCACATGAGATATGTTATAGTGCATGTGATTTAGCTCAGGGTATGGTCACTGACATGCATTTATTTCTTGGCTCAGGTGTGTGGGACGCTGGCACATGATATATGTTATAGTGCATGTGCTTTAGCTCATGGTATGGTCACTGAAATGCATTTTTTTCTTGGCTCAGGTGTACGGGATGGTGGCACATGATATATGTTATAGTGCATGCGCTTTAGCTCATGGTATGGTCACTGACATGCATTTATTTCTTGGCTCAGGTGTGTGGGATGCTGGCACATGATATATGTTATAGTGCATGTCCTTTAGCTCATGGTATGGTCCCTGACATGCATTTGTTTCTTGGCTCAGCTGTATGGGACGCTGGCACATGATATATGTTATAGTGCATGCTCTTTAGCTCATGGTATGGTCACTGACATGCATTTGTTTCTTGGCTCAGGTGTATGGGGCGCTGGCACATGATATAGGTTATAGTGCATGTGCTTTAGCTCATGCTATGGTCACTGACATGCATTTGTTTCTTGGCTCAGGTGTATGAGACGCTGGCACATGATATATGTTATAGTGCATGTGCTTTAGCACATGGTGTGGTCACTGACATGCATTTGTTTCTTGGCTCAGGTGTACGGGATGCTGTCACATGATATATGTTATAGTGCATGTGTTTTAGCTCATGGTATGGGCCTTGACACGCATTTGTTTCTTGTATTCGGTGTATGGGACGCTGGCACATGATATATGTTATAGTGCATGTGCTTTAGGTCATGGTATGGTCACTGACATGCATTTGTTTCTTGGCTCAGGTGTATGGGATGCTGGCACATGATACATGTTATAGTGCATGTGTTTTAGCTCATGGTATGGTCACTGAGATGCATTTATTTCTTGGCTCAGGTGTGTGGGACGCTGGCACATGAGATATGTTATAGTGCATGTGCTTTAGCTCATGGTATGGTCACTGAGATGCATTTATTTCTTGGCTCAGGTGTGTGGGACGCTGGCACATGATATATGTTACAGTGCATGTGCTTTAGCTCATGGTATGGTCACTGACATGCATTTGTTTCTTGGCTCAGGTGTACGGGATGGTGGCACATGATATATGTTATAGTGCATGCGCTTTAGCTCATGGTATGGTCACTGACATGCATTTGTTTCTTGGCTCAGGTGTGTGGGACGCTGGCACATGAGATATGTTACAGTGCATGTGATTTAGCTCACGGTAGGGTCACTGACATGCATTTTTTTCTTGGCTCAGGTGTGTGGGACGCTGGCACATGAGATATGTTATAGTGCATGTGATTTAGCTCAAGGTATGGTCACTGACATGCATTTATTTCTTGGCTCAGGTGTGTGGGACGCTGGCACATGATATATCTTATAGTGCATGTGCTTTAGCTCATGGTATGGTCACTGACATGCATTTGTTTCTTGGATCAGATGTACAAGACGCTGGAACATGAGATATTTTACAGTGCATGCACTTTAGCTCATGGTATGGTCACTGAGATGCATTTATTTCTTGGCTCAGGTGTATGGGACGCTGGCACATGATATATGTTATAGTGCATGTGCTTTAGCTCATGGTATGGTCACTGAGATGCATTTGTTTCTTGGCTCTGGTGAACGGAATGGTGGCACATGATATATGTTATAGTGCATGCACTTTAGCTCATGGTATGGTCACTGACATGCATTTGTTTCTTGGCTCAGGTGTGTGGGACGCTGGCCCATGAGATATGTTATAGTGCATGTGATTTAGCTCAGGGTATGGTCACTGACATGCATTTTTTTTTTGGCTCAGGTGTGTGGGACGCTGGCATATGAGATATGTTATAGTGCATGTGATTTAGCTCAGGGTATGGTCACTGACATGCATTTATTTCTTGGCTCAGGTGTGTGGGACGCTGGCACATGATATATGTTATAGTGCATATGCTTTAGCTCATGGTATGGTCACTGACATGCATTTTTTTCTTGGCTCAGGTGTACGGGATGGTGTCACATGATATATGTTATAGTGCATGCGCTTTAGCTCATGGTATGGTCACTGACATGCATTTATTTCTTGGCTCAGGTGTGTGGGACGCTGACACATGAGATATGTTATAGTGCATGTGATTTATTTCAGGGTATGGTCACTGACATGCATTTTTTTCTTGGCTCGGGTGTACGGGATGGTGGCACATGATATATGTTATAGTGCATGTGCTTTAGCTCATGGTATGGTCACTGACATGCATTTGTTACTTGGCTCAGGTGTATGGGACTCTGGCACATGATATATGTTATAGTGCATGTGCTTTAGCTCATGGTATGGTACCTGACATGCATTTGTTTCTTGGATCCGGTGTACGGGACTCTGGCACATGATATATGTTAAAGTGCATGTGCTTTAGCTCATGGTATGGTCACTGACATGCATTTGTTTCTTGGCTCTGGTGTACGGGATGGTGGCACATGATATATGTTATAGTGCATGCACTTTAGCTCATGGTATGGTCACTGACATGCATTTGTTTCTTGGCTCAGGTGTGTGGGACGCTGGCACATGAGATATGTTATAGTGCATGTGATTTAGCTCAGGGTATGGTCACTGACATGCATTTTTTTCTTGGCTCAGGTGTGTGGGACGCTGGCACATGAGATATGTTATAGTGCATGTGATTTAGCTCAGGGTATGGTCACTGACATGCATTTATTTCTTGGCTCAGGTGTGTGGGACGCTGGCACATGATATATGTTATAGTGCATGTGCTTTAGCTCATGGTATGGTCACTGACATGCATTTTTTTCTTGGCTCAGGTGTACGGGATGGTGGCACATGATATATGTTATAGTGCATGCGCTTTAGCTCATGGTATGGTCCCTGACATGCATTTATTTCTTGGCTCAGGTGTGTGGGACACTGACACATGAGATATGTTATAGTGCATGTGATTTAGTTCAGGGTATGGTCACTGACATGCATTTATTTCTTGGCTCGGGTGTACGGGATGGTGGCACATGATATATGTTATAGTGCATGTGCTTTAGCTCATGGTATGGTCACTGACATGCATTTGTTACTTGGCTCAGGTGTATGGGACTCTGGCACATGATATATGTTATAGTGCATGTGCTTTAGCTCATGGTATGGTGCCTGACATGCATTTGTTTCTTGGATCCGGTGTACGGGACTCTGGCACATGATATATGTTATAGTGCATGTGCTTTAGCTCATGGTATGGTCACTGACATGCATTTGTTACTTGGCTCAGGTGTATGGGACTCTGGCACATGATATATGTTATAGTGCATGTGCTTTAGCTCATGGTATGGTGCCTGACATGCATTTGTTTCTTGGATCCGGTGTACGGGACTCTGGCACATGATATATGTTATAGTGCATGTGCTTTAGCTCATTGTATGGTCACTGACATGCATTTGTTTCTTGGATCAGATGTACAAGACGCTGGCACATGAGATATTTTACAGTGCATGCGCTTTAGCTCATGGTATGGTTACTGAGATGCATTTATTTCTTGGCTCAGGTGTGTGGGACGCTGGCACATGATATATGTTACAGTGCATGCGCTTTAGCTCATGGTATGGTCACTGGCATGCATTTGCATCATGGCTCAGGTGTATGAGACACTGGCACATGATATATGTTATAGTGCATGTGATTTAGCTCATGCTATGGTCACTGACATGCATTTGTTTCTTGGATCAGGTGTACGGGATGCTTGCACATGATATATGTTATAGTGCATGTGCTTTAGCTCATGGTGTGGTCACTGACATGCATTTGTTTCTTGGCTCAGGTGTATGGGATGCTGGCACATGATATATGTTATAGTGCATGTCCTTTAGCTCATGGTATGGTCACTGACATGCATTTGTTTCTTGGCTCAGGTGTATGGGAAGCTGGCACATGATATATGTTATAGTGCATGCTCTTTAGCTCATGGTATGGTCACTGACATGCATTTGTTTCTTGGCTCAGGTGTATGGGGCGCTGGCACATGATATATGTTATAGTGCATGTGCTTTAGCTCATGCTATGGTCACTGACATGCATTTGTTTCTTGGCTCAGGTGTATGAGACGCTGGCACATGATATATGTTATAGTGCATGCCCTTTAGCTCATGGTATGATCCGTGGCATGCATTTGTTTCTTGGCTCAGGTGTATGAGATGCTGGCACATGATATGTTATAGTGCATGTGCTTTAGCACATGGTGTGGTCACTGACATGCATTTGTTTCTTGGCTCAGGTGTACGGGATGCTGTCACATGATATATGTTATAGTGCATGTGTTTTAGCTCATGGTATGGGCCTTGACACGCATTTGTTTCTTGTATTCGGTGTATGGAACGCTGGCACATGATATATCTTATAGTGCATGTGCTTTAGCTCATGGTATGGTCACTGACATGCATTTGTTTCTTGGCTCAGGTGTATGGGATGCTGGCACATGATACATGTTATAGTGCATGTGCTTTAGCTCATGGTATGGTCACTGAGATGCATTTATTTCTTGGCTCAGGTGTGTGGGACGCTGGCACATGAGATATGTTATAGTGCATGTGCTTTAGCTCATGGTATGGTCACTGAGATGCATTTATTTCTTGGCTCAGGTGTGTGGGACGCTGGCACATGATATATGTTACAGTGCATGCGCTTTAGCTCATGGTATGGTCAATGACATGCATTTGTTTCTTGGCTCAGGTGTACGGGATGGTGGCACATGATATATGTTATAGTGCATGCACTTTAAATCATGGTATGGTCACTGACATGCATTTGTTTCTTGGCTCAGGTGTGTGGGACGCTGGCACATGAGATATGTTATAATGCATGTGATTTAGCTCATGGTATGGTAACTCACATGCATTTGTTTCTTGGATCAGATGTACAAGACGCTGGCACATGAGATATTTTACAGTGCATGCGCTTTAGCTCATTGTCTGGTCACTGAGATGCATTTATTTCTTGGCTCAGGTGTGTGGGACGCTGGCACATGAGATATGTTATAGTGCATGTGCTTTAGCTCATGGTATGGTCACTGAGATGCATTTATTTCTTGGCTCAGGTGTGTGGGACGCTGGCACATGATATATGTTACAGTGCATGTGCTTTAGCTCATGGTATGGTCACTGACATGCATTTGTTTCTTGGCTCTGGTGTACGGGATAGTGGCACACGATATATGTTATAGTGCATGCACTTTAGCTCATGGTATGGTCATTGACATGCATTTGTTTCTTGGCTCAGGTGTGTGGGACGCTGGCACATGAGATATGTTATAGTGCATGTGATTTAGCTCAGGGTATGGTCACTGACATGCATTTATTTCTTGGCTCAGGTGTGTGGGACACTGACACATGAGATATGTTATAGTGCATGTGATTTAGTTCAGGGTATGGTCACTGACATGCATTTATTTCTTGGCTCGGGTGTACGGGATGGTGGCACATGATATATGTTATAGTGCATGTGCTTTAGCTCATGGTATGGTCACTGACATGCATTTGTTACTTGGCTCAGGTGTATGGGACTCTGGCACATGATATATGTTATAGTGCATGTGCTTTAGCTCATGGTATGGTGCCTGACATGCATTTGTTTCTTGGATCCGGTGTACGGGACTCTGGCACATGATATATGTTATAGTGCATGTGCTTTAGCTCATGGTATGGTCACTGACATGCATTTGTTACTTGGCTCAGGTGTATGGGACTCTGGCACATGATATATGTTATAGTGCATGTGCTTTAGCTCATGGTATGGTGCCTGACATGCATTTGTTTCTTGGATCCGGTGTACGGGACTCTGGCACATGATATATGTTATAGTGCATGTGCTTTAGCTCATTGTATGGTCACTGACATGCATTTGTTTCTTGGATCAGATGTACAAGATGCTGGCACATGAGATATTTTACAGTGCATGCGCTTTAGCTCATGGTATGGTTACTGAGATGCATTTATTTCTTGGCTCAGGTGTGTGGGACGCTGGCACATGATATATGTTACAGTGCATGCGCTTTAGCTCATGGTATGGTCACTGGCATGCATTTGCATCATGGCTCAGGTGTATGAGACACTGGCACATGATATATGTTATAGTGCATGTGATTTAGCTCATGCTATGGTCACTGACATGCATTTGTTTCTTGGATCAGGTGTACGGGATGCTTGCACATGATATATGTTATAGTGCATGTGCTTTAGCTCATGGTGTGGTCACTGACATGCATTTGTTTCTTGGCTCAGGTGTATGGGATGCTGGCACATGATATATGTTATAGTGCATGTCCTTTAGCTCATGGTATGGTCACTGACATGCATTTGTTTCTTGGCTCAGGTGTATGGGAAGCTGGCACATGATATATGTTATAGTGCATGCTCTTTAGCTCATGGTATGGTCACTGACATGCATTTGTTTCTTGGCTCAGGTGTATGGGGCGCTGGCACATGATATATGTTATAGTGCATGTGCTTTAGCTCATGCTATGGTCACTGACATGCATTTGTTTCTTGGCTCAGGTGTATGAGACGCTGGCACATGATATATGTTATAGTGCATGCCCTTTAGCTCATGGTATGATCCGTGGCATGCATTTGTTTCTTGGCTCAGGTGTATGAGATGCTGGCACATGATATGTTATAGTGCATGTGCTTTAGCACATGGTGTGGTCACTGACATGCATTTGTTTCTTGGCTCAGGTGTACGGGATGCTGTCACATGATATATGTTATAGTGCATGTGTTTTAGCTCATGGTATGGGCCTTGACACGCATTTGTTTCTTGTATTCGGTGTATGGAACGCTGGCACATGATATATGTTATAGTGCATGTGCTTTAGCTCATGGTATGGTCACTGACATGCATTTGTTTCTTGGCTCAGGTGTATGGGATGCTGGCACATGATACATGTTATAGTGCATGTGCTTTAGCTCATGGTATGGTCACTGAGATGCATTTATTTCTTGGCTCAGGTGTGTGGGACGCTGGCACATGAGATATGTTATAGTGCATGTGCTTTAGCTCATGGTATGGTCACTGAGATGCATTTATTTCTTGGCTCAGGTGTGTGGGACGCTGGCACATGATATATGTTACAGTGCATGCGCTTTAGCTCATGGTATGGTCAATGACATGCATTTGTTTCTTGGCTCAGGTGTACGGGATGGTGGCACATGATATATGTTATAGTGCATGCACTTTAAATCATGGTATGGTCACTGACATGCATTTGTTTCTTGGCTCAGGTGTGTGGGACGCTGGCACATGAGATATGTTATAATGCATGTGATTTAGCTCATGGTATGGTAACTCACATGCATTTGTTTCTTGGATCAGATGTACAAGACGCTGGCACATGAGATATTTTACAGTGCATGCGCTTTAGCTCATTGTCTGGTCACTGAGATGCATTTATTTCTTGGCTCAGGTGTGTGGGACGCTGGCACATGAGATATGTTATAGTGCATGTGCTTTAGCTCATGGTATGGTCACTGAGATGCATTTATTTCTTGGCTCAGGTGTGTGGGACGCTGGCACATGATATATGTTACAGTGCATGTGCTTTAGCTCATGGTATGGTCACTGACATGCATTTGTTTCTTGGCTCTGGTGTACGGGATAGTGGCACACGATATATGTTATAGTGCATGCACTTTAGCTCATGGTATGGTCATTGACATGCATTTGTTTCTTGGCTCAGGTGTGTGGGACGCTGGCACATGAGATATGTTATAGTGCATGTGATTTAGCTCAGGGTATGGTCACTGACATGCATTTATTTCTTGGCTCAGGTGTGTGGGACACTGACACATGAGATATGTTATAGTGCATGTGATTTAGTTCAGGGTATGGTCACTGACATGCATTTATTTCTTGGCTCGGGTGTACGGGATGGTGGCACATGATATATGTTATAGTGCATGTGCTTTAGCTCATGGTATGGTCACTGACATGCATTTGTTACTTGGCTCAGGTGTATGGGACTCTGGCACATGATATATGTTATAGTGCATGTGCTTTAGCTCATGGTATGGTGCCTGACATGCATTTGTTTCTTGGATCCGGTGTACGGGACTCTGGCACATGATATATGTTATAGTGCATGTGCTTTAGCTCATGGTATGGTCACTGACATGCATTTGTTACTTGGCTCAGGTGTATGGGACTCTGGCACATGATATATGTTATAGTGCATGTGCTTTAGCTCATGGTATGGTGCCTGACATGCATTTGTTTCTTGGATCCGGTGTACGGGACTCTGGCACATGATATATGTTATAGTGCATGTGCTTTAGCTCATTGTATGGTCACTGACATGCATTTGTTTCTTGGATCAGATGTACAAGACGCTGGCACATGAGATATTTTACAGTGCATGCGCTTTAGCTCATGGTATGGTTACTGAGATGCATTTATTTCTTGGCTCAGGTGTGTGGGACGCTGGCACATGATATATGTTACAGTGCATGCGCTTTAGCTCATGGTATGGTCACTGGCATGCATTTGCATCATGGCTCAGGTGTATGAGACACTGGCACATGATATATGTTATAGTGCATGTGATTTAGCTCATGCTATGGTCACTGACATGCATTTGTTTCTTGGATCAGGTGTACGGGATGCTTGCACATGATATATGTTATAGTGCATGTGCTTTAGCTCATGGTGTGGTCACTGACATGCATTTGTTTCTTGGCTCAGGTGTATGGGATGCTGGCACATGATATATGTTATAGTGCATGTCCTTTAGCTCATGGTATGGTCACTGACATGCATTTGTTTCTTGGCTCAGGTGTATGGGAAGCTGGCACATGATATATGTTATAGTGCATGCTCTTTAGCTCATGGTATGGTCACTGACATGCATTTGTTTCTTGGCTCAGGTGTATGGGGCGCTGGCACATGATATATGTTATAGTGCATGTGCTTTAGCTCATGCTATGGTCACTGACATGCATTTGTTTCTTGGCTCAGGTGTATGAGACGCTGGCACATGATATATGTTATAGTGCATGCCCTTTAGCTCATGGTATGATCCGTGGCATGCATTTGTTTCTTGGCTCAGGTGTATGAGATGCTGGCACATGATATGTTATAGTGCATGTGCTTTAGCACATGGTGTGGTCACTGACATGCATTTGTTTCTTGGCTCAGGTGTAATGGATGCTGTCACATGATATATGTTATAGTGCATGTGTTTTAGCTCATGGTATGGGCCTTGACACGCATTTGTTTCTTGTATTCGGTGTATGGAACGCTGGCACATGATATATGTTATAGTGCATGTGCTTTAGCTCATGGTATGGTCACTGACATGCATTTGTTTCTTGGCTCAGGTGTATGGGATGCTGGCACATGATACATGTTATAGTGCATGTGCTTTAGCTCATGGTATGGTCACTGAGATGCATTTATTTCTTGGCTCAGGTGTGTGGGACGCTGGCACATGAGATATGTTATAGTGCATGTGCTTTAGCTCATGGTATGGTCACTGAGATGCATTTATTTCTTGGCTCAGGTGTGTGGGACGCTGGCACATGATATATGTTACAGTGCATGCGCTTTAGCTCATGGTATGGTCAATGACATGCATTTGTTTCTTGGCTCAGGTGTACGGGATGGTGGCACATGATATATGTTATAGTGCATGCACTTTAAATCATGGTATGGTCACTGACATGCATTTGTTTCTTGGCTCAGGTGTGTGGGACGCTGGCACATGAGATATGTTATAATGCATGTGATTTAGCTCATGGTATGGTAACTCACATGCATTTGTTTCTTGGATCAGATGTACAAGACGCTGGCACATGAGATATTTTACAGTGCATGCGCTTTAGCTCATTGTCTGGTCACTGAGATGCATTTATTTCTTGGCTCAGGTGTGTGGGACGCTGGCACATGAGATATGTTATAGTGCATGTGCTTTAGCTCATGGTATGGTCACTGAGATGCATTTATTTCTTGGCTCAGGTGTGTGGGACGCTGGCACATGATATATGTTACAGTGCATGTGCTTTAGCTCATGGTATGGTCACTGACATGCATTTGTTTCTTGGCTCTGGTGTACGGGATAGTGGCACACGATATATGTTATAGTGCATGCACTTTAGCTCATGGTATGGTCATTGACATGCATTTGTTTCTTGGCTCAGGTGTGTGGGACGCTGGCACATGAGATATGTTATAGTGCATGTGATTTAGCTCAGGGTATGGTCACTGACATGCATTTATTTCTTGGCTCAGGTGTGTGGGACGCTGGCACATGATATATGTTATAGTGCATGTGCTTTAGCTCATGGTATGGTCACTGAAATGCATTTTTTTCTTGGCTCAGGTGTACGGGATGGTGGCACATGATATATGTTATAGTGCATGCGCTTTAGCTCATGGTATGGTCACTGACATGCATTTATTTCTTGGCTCAGGTGTATGGGATGCTGGCACATGATATATGTTATAGTGAATGTCCTTTTGCTCATGGTATGGTCACTGACATTCATTTGTTTCTTGGCTCAGCTGTATGGGACGCTGGCACATGATATATGTTATAGTGCATGCTCTTTAGCTCATGGTATGGTCACTGACATGCATTTGTTTCTTGGCTCAGGTGTATGGGGCGCTGGCACATGATATATGTTATAGTGCATGTGCTTTAGCTCATGCTATGGTCACTGACATGCATTTGTTTCTTGGCTCAGGTGTATGAGACGCTGGCACATGATATATGTTATAGTGCATGCCCTTTAGCTCATGGTATGATCAGTGACATGCATTTGTTTCTTGGCTCAGGTGTATGAGATGCTGGCACATGATATGTCATAGTGCATGTGCTTTAGCACATGGTGTGGTCACTGACATGCATTTGTTTCTTGGCTCAGGTGTACGGGATGCTGTCACATGATATATGTTATAGTGCATGTGTTTTAGCTCATGGTATGGGCCTTGACACGCATTTGTTTCTTGTATTCGGTGTATGGAACGCTGGCACATGATATATGTCATAGTGCATGTGCTTTAGCACATGGTATGGTCACTGACATGCATTTGTTTCTTGGCTCAGGTGTATGGGATGCTGGCACATGATACATGTTATAGTGCATGTGCTTTAGCTCATGGTATGGTCACTGAGATGCATTTATTTCTTGGCTCAGGTGTGTGGGACGCTGGCACATGAGATATGTTATAGTGCATGTGCTTTAGCTCATGGTATGGTCACTGAGATGCATTTATTTCTTGGCTCAGGTGTGTGGGACGCTGGCACATGATATATGTTACAGTGCATGCGCTTTAGCTCATGGTATGGTCACTGACATGCATTTGTTTCTTGGCTCAGGTGTACGGGATGGTGGCACATGATATATGTTATAGTGCATGCACTTTAAATCATGGTATGGTCACTGACATGCATTTGTTTCTTGGCTCAGGTGTGTGGGACGCTGGCACATGAGATATGTTATAATGCATGTGATTTAGCTCATGGTATGGTCACTCACATGCATTTGTTTCTTGGATCAGATGTACAAGACGCTGGCACATGAGATATTTTACAGTGCATGCGCTTTAGCTCATTGTGTGGTCACTGAGATGCATTTATTTCTTGGCTCAGGTGTGTGGGACGCTGGCACATGAGATATGTTATAGTGCATGTGCTTTAGCTCATGGTATGGTCACTGAGATGCATTTATTTCTTGGCTCAGGTGTGTGGGACGCTGGCACATGATATATGTTACAGTGCATGTGCTTTAGCTCATGGTATGGTCACTGACATGCATTTGTTTCTTGGCTCTGGTGTACGGGATAGTGGCACATGATATATGTTATAGTGCATGCACTTTAGCTCATGGTATGGTCACTGACATGCATTTGTTTCTTGGCTCAGGTGTGTGGGACGCTGGCACATGAGATATGTTATAGTGCATGTGATTTAGCTCAGGGTATGGTCACTGACATGCATTTATTTCTTGGCTCAGGTGTGTGGGACGCTGGCACATGATATATGTTATAGTGCATGTGCTTTAGCTCATGGTATGGTCACTGAAATGCATTTTTTTCTTGGCTCAGGTGTACGGGATGGTGGCACATGATATATGTTATAGTGCATGCGCTTTAGCTCATGGTATGGTCACTGACATGCATTTATTTCTTGGCTCAGGTGTGTGGGATGCTGGCACATGATATATGTTATAGTGCATGTCCTTTAGCTCATGGTATGGTCACTGACATTCATTTGTTTCTTGGCTCAGCTGTATGGGACGCTGGCACATGATATATGTTATAGTGCATGCTCTTTAGCTCATGGTATGGTCACTGACATGCATTTGTTTCTTGGCTCAGGTGTATGGGGCGCTGGCACATGATATAGGTTATAGTGCATGTGCTTTAGCTCATGCTATGGTCACTGACATGCATTTGTTTCTTGGCTCAGGTGTATGAGACGCTGGCACATGATATATGTTATAGTGCATGGCCTTTAGCTCATGGTATGATCAGTGACATGCATTTGTTTCTTGGCTCAGGTGTATGAGATGCTGGCACATGATATGTCATAGTGCATGTGCTTTAGCACATGGTGTGGTCACTGACATGCATTTGTTTCTTGGCTCAGGTGTACGGGATGCTGTCACATGATATATGTTATAGTGCATGTGTTTTAGCTCATGGTATGGGCCTTGACACGCATTTGTTTCTTGTATTCGGTGTATGGGACGCTGGCACATGATATATGTTATAGTGCATGTGCTTTAGGTCATGGTATGGTCACTGACATGCATTTGTTTCTTGGCTCAGGTGTATGGGATGCTGGCACATGATACATGTTATAGTGCATGTGTTTTAGCTCATGGTATGGTCACTGAGATGCATTTATTTCTTGGCTCAGGTGTGTGGGACGCTGGCACATGAGATATGTTATAGTGCATGTGCTTTAGCTCATGGTATGGTCACTGAGATGCATTTATTTCTTGGCTCAGGTGTGTGGGACGCTGGCACATGATATATGTTACAGTGCATGTGCTTTAGCTCATGGTATGGTCACTGACATGCATTTGTTTCTTGGCTCAGGTGTACGGGATGGTGGCACATGATATATGTTATAGTGCATGCGCTTTAGCTCATGGTATGGTCACTGACATGCATTTTTTTCTTGGCTCAGGTGTGTGGGACGCTGGCACATGAGATATGTTATAGTGCATGTGATTTAGCTCAAGGTATGGTCACTGACATGCATTTATTTCTTGGCTCAGGTGTGTGGGACGCTGGCACATGATATATCTTATAGTGCATGTGCTTTAGCTCATGGTATGGTCACTGACATGCATTTGTTTCTTGGATCAGATGTACAAGACGCTGGAACATGAGATATTTTACAGTGCATGCGCTTTAGCTCATGGTATGGTCACTGAGATGCATTTATTTCTTGGATCAGGTGTGTGGGACGCTGGCACATGATATATGTTATAGTGCATGTGCTTTAGCTCATGGTATGGTCACTGACATGCATTTGTTTATTGGATCAGATGTACAAGACGCTGGCACATGAGATATTTTACAGTGCATGCGCTTTAGCTCCTGGTATGGTCACTGACATGCATTTGTTTCTTGGCTCAGGTGTGTGGGACGCTGGCACATGATATATGTTATAGTGCATGTGCTTTAGCTCATGGTATGGTCACTGACATGCATTTGTTTCTTGGCTCAGGTGTGTGGGATGCTGGCACATGATACATGTTATAGTGCATGTGCTTTAGCTCATGGTATGGTCACTGAGATGCATTTATTTCTTGGCTCAGGTGTGTGGGACGCTGGCACATGAGATATGTTATAGTGCTTGTGCTTTAGCTCATGGTATGGTCACTGACATGCATTTTTTTTTTGGCTCAGGTGTGTGGGACGCTGGCACATGATATATGTTATAGTGCATGCGCTTTAGCTCATGGTGTGGTCACTGAGATGCATTTGTTTCTTGGCTCTGGTGAACGGAATGGTGGCACATGATATATGTTATAGTGCATGCACTTTAGCTCATGGTATGGTCACTGACATGCATTTGTTTCTTGGCTCAGGTGTGTGGGACGCTGGCCCATGAGATATGTTATAGTGCATGTGATTTAGCTCAGGGTATGGTCACTGACATGCATTTTTTTTTTGGCTCAGGTGTGTGGGACGCTGGCACATGATATATGTTATAGTGCATGCGCTTTAGCTCACGGTATGGTCACTGACATGCATTTGTTTCTTGGATCAGATGTACAAGACGCTGGAACATGAGATATTTTACAGTGCATGCGCTTTAGCTCATGGTATGGTCACTGAGATGCATTTATTTCTTGGCTCAGGTGTGTGGGACGCTGGCACATGAGATATGTTATAGTGCTTGTGCTTTAGCTCATGGTATGGTCACTGAGATGCATTTGTTTCTTGGCTCTGGTGAACGGAATGGTGGCACATGATATATGTTATAGTGCATGCACTTTAGCTCATGGTATGGCCACTGAGATGCATTTGTTTCTTGGCTCAGGTGTGTGGGACGCTGGCACATGAGATATGTTATAGTGCATGTGATTTAGCTCAGGGTATGGTCACTGACATGCATTTATTTCTTGGCTCAGGTGTGTGGGACGCTGGCACATGATATATGTTATAGTGCATGTGCTTTAGCTCATGGTATGGTCACTGACATGCATTTTTTTCTTGGCTCAGGTGTACGGGATGGTGTCACATGATATATGTTATAGTGCATGCGCTTTAGCTCATGGTATGGTCACTGACATGCATTTATTTCTTGGCTCAGGTGTGTGGGACGCTGACACATGAGATATGTTATAGTGCATGTGATTTATTTCAGGGTATGGTCACTGACATGCATTTTTTTCTTGGCTCGGGTGTACGGGATGGTGGCACATGATATATGTTATAGTGCATGTGCTTTAGCTCATGGTATGGTCACTGACATGCATTTGTTACTTGGCTCAGGTGTATGGGATGCTGGCACATGAGATATGTTATAGTGCATGTGCTTTAGCTCATGGTATTTGCCTTGACATGCATTTGTTTCTTGGCTCAGGTGTATGGGACTCTGGCACATGATATATGTTATAGTGCATGTGCTTTAGCTCATGGTATGGTACCTGACATGCATTTGTTTCTTGGATCCGGTGTACGGGACTCTGGCACATGATATATGTTATAGTGCATGTGCTTTAGCTCATGGTATGGTCACTGACATGCATTTGTTTCTTGGCTCTGGTGTACGGGATGGTGGCACATGATATATGTTATAGTGCATGCACTTTAGCTCATGGTATGGTCACTGACATGCATTTGTTTCTTGGCTCAGGTGTGTGGGACGCTGGCACATGAGATATGTTATAGTGCATGTGATTTAGCTCAGGGTATGGTCACTGACATGCATTTTTTTCTTGGCTCAGGTGTGTGGGACGCTGGCACATGAGATATGTTATAGTGCATGTGATTTAGCTCAGGGTATGGTCACTGACATGCATTTATTTCTTGGCTCAGGTGTGTGGGACGCTGGCACATGATATATGTTATAGTGCATGTGCTTTAGCTCATGGTATGGTCACTGACATGCATTTTTTTCTTGGCTCAGGTGTACGGGATGGTGGCACATGATATATGTTATAGTGCATGCGCTTTAGCTCATGGTATGGTCCCTGACATGCATTTATTTCTTGGCTCAGGTGTGTGGGACACTGACACATGAGATATGTTATAGTGCATGTGATTTAGTTCAGGGTATGGTCACTGACATGCATTTATTTCTTGGCTCGGGTGTACGGGATGGTGGCACATGATATATGTTATAGTGCATGTGCTTTAGCTCATGGTATGGTCACTGACATGCATTTGTTACTTGGCTCAGGTGTATGGGACTCTGGCACATGATATATGTTATAGTGCATGTGTTTTAGCTCATGGTATGGTGCCTGACATGCATTTGTTTCTTGGATCCGGTGTACGGGACTCTGGCACATGATATATGTTATAGTGCATGTGCTTTAGCTCATGGTATGGTCACTGACATGCATTTGTTACTTGGCTCAGGTGTATGGGACTCTGGCACATGATATATGTTATAGTGCATGTGCTTTAGCTCATGGTATGGTGCCTGACATGCATTTGTTTCTTGGATCCGGTGTACGGGACTCTGGCACATGATATATGTTATAGTGCATGTGCTTTAGCTCATTGTATGGTCACTGACATGCATTTGTTTCTTGGATCAGATGTACAAGACGCTGGCACATGAGATATTTTACAGTGCATGCGCTTTAGCTCATGGTATGGTTACTGAGATGCATTTATTTCTTGGCTCAGGTGTGTGGGACGCTGGCACATGATATATGTTACAGTGCATGCGCTTTAGCTCATGGTATGGTCACTGGCATGCATTTGCATCATGGCTCAGGTGTATGAGACACTGGCACATGATATATGTTATAGTGCATGTGATTTAGCTCATGCTATGGTCACTGACATGCATTTGTTTCTTGGATCAGGTGTACGGGATGCTTGCACATGATATATGTTATAGTGCATGTGCTTTAGCTCATGGTGTGGTCACTGACATGCATTTGTTTCTTGGCTCAGGTGTATGGGATGCTGGCACATGATATATGTTATAGTGCATGTCCTTTAGCTCATGGTATGGTCACTGACATGCATTTGTTTCTTGGCTCAGGTGTATGGGACGCTGGCACATGATATATGTTATAGTGCATGCTCTTTAGCTCATGGTATGGTCACTGACATGCATTTGTTTCTTGGCTCAGGTGTATGGGGCGCTGGCACATGATATATGTTATAGTGCATGTGCTTTAGCTCATGCTATGGTCACTGACATGCATTTGTTTCTTGGCTCAGGTGTATGAGACGCTGGCACATGATATATGTTATAGTGCATGCCCTTTTGCTCATGGTATGGTCACTGACATTCATTTGTTTCTTGGCTCAGCTGTATGGGACGCTGGCACATGATATATGTTATAGTGCATGCTCTTTAGCTCATGGTATGGTCACTGACATGCATTTGTTTCTTGGCTCAGGTGTATGGGGCGCTGGCACATGATATATGTTATAGTGCATGTGCTTTAGCTCATGCTATGGTCACTGACATGCATTTGTTTCTTGGCTCAGGTGTATGAGACGCTGGCACATGATATATGTTATAGTGCATGCCCTTTAGCTCATGGTATGATCAGTGACATGCATTTGTTTCTTGGCTCAGGTGTATGAGATGCTGGCACATGATATGTCATAGTGCATGTGCTTTAGCACATGGTGTGGTCACTGACATGCATTTGTTTCTTGGCTCAGGTGTACGGGATGCTGTCACATGATATATGTTATAGTGCATGTGTTTTAGCTCATGGTATGGGCCTTGACACGCATTTGTTTCTTGTATTCGGTGTATGGAACGCTGGCACATGATATATGTCATAGTGCATGTGCTTTAGCACATGGTATGGTCACTGACATGCATTTGTTTCTTGGCTCAGGTGTATGGGATGCTGGCACATGATACATGTTATAGTGCATGTGCTTTAGCTCATGGTATGGTCACTGAGATGCATTTATTTCTTGGCTCAGGTGTGTGGGACGCTGGCACATGAGATATGTTATAATGCATGTGATTTAGCTCATGGTATGGTCACTCACATGCATTTGTTTCTTGGATCAGATGTACAAGACGCTGGCACATGAGATATTTTACAGTGCATGCGCTTTAGCTCATTGTCTGGTCACTGAGATGCATTTATTTCTTGGCTCAGGTGTGTGGGACGCTGGCACATGAGATATGTTATAGTGCATGTGCTTTAGCTCATGGTATGGTCACTGAGATGCATTTATTTCTTGGCTCAGGTGTGTGGGACGCTGGCACATGATATATGTTACAGTGCATGTGCTTTAGCTCATGGTATGGTCACTGACATGCATTTGTTTCTTGGCTCTGGTGTACGGGATAGTGGCACATGATATATATTATAGTGCATGCACTTTAGCTCATGGTATGGTCACTGACATGCATTTGTTTCTTGGCTCAGGTGTGTGGGACGCTGGCACATGAGATATGTTATAGTGCATGTGATTTAGCTCAGGGTATGGTCACTGACATGCATTTATTTCTTGGCTCAGGTGTGTGGGACGCTGGCACATGATATATGTTATAGTGCATGTGCTTTAGCTCATGGTATGGTCACTGAAATGCATTTTTTTCTTGGCTCAGGTGTACGGGATGGTGGCACATGATATATGTTATAGTGCATGCGCTTTAGCTCATGGTATGGTCACTGACATGCATTTATTTCTTGGCTCAGGTGTGTGGGATGCTGGCACATGATATATGTTATAGTGCATGTCCTTTAGCTCATGGTATGGTCACTGACATTCATTTGTTTCTTGGCTCAGCTGTATGGGACGCTGGCACATGATATATGTTATAGTGCATGCTCTTTAGCTCATGGTATGGTCACTGACATGCATTTGTTTCTTGGCTCAGGTGTATGGGGCGCTGGCACATGATATAGGTTATAGTGCATGTGCTTTAGCTCATGCTATGGTCACTGACATGCATTTGTTTCTTGGCTCAGGTGTATGAGACGCTGGCACATGATATATGTTATAGTGCATGGCCTTTAGCTCATGGTATGATCAGTGACATGCATTTGTTTCTTGGCTCAGGTGTATGAGATGCTGGCACATGATATGTCATAGTGCATGTGCTTTAGCACATGGTGTGGTCACTGACATGCATTTGTTTCTTGGCTCAGGTGTACGGGATGCTGTCACATGATATATGTTATAGTGCATGTGTTTTAGCTCATGGTATGGGCCTTGACACGCATTTGTTTCTTGTATTCGGTGTATGGGACGCTGGCACATGATATATGTTATAGTGCATGTGCTTTAGGTCATGGTATGGTCACTGACATGCATTTGTTTCTTGGCTCAGGTGTATGGGATGCTGGCACATGATACATGTTATAGTGCATGTGTTTTAGCTCATGGTATGGTCACTGAGATGCATTTATTTCTTGGCTCAGGTGTGTGGGACGCTGGGACATGAGATATGTTATAGTGCATGTGCTTTAGCTCATGGTATGGTCACTGAGATGCATTTATTTCTTGGCTCAGGTGTGTGGGACGCTGGCACATGATATATGTTACAGTGCATGTGCTTTAGCTCATGGTATGGTCACTGACATGCATTTGTTTCTTGGCTCAGGTGTACGGGATGGTGGCACATGATATATGTTATAGTGCATGCGCTTTAGCTCATGGTATGGTCACTGACATGCATTTGTTTCTTGGCTCAGGTGTGTGGGACGCTGGCACATGAGATATGTTACAGTGCATGTGATTTAGCTCACGGTATGGTCACTGACATGCATTTTTTTCTTGGCTCAGGTGTGTGGGACGCTGGCACATGAGATATGTTATAGTGCATGTGATTTAGCTCAAGGTATGGTCACTGACATGCATTTATTTCTTGGCTCAGGTGTGTGGGACGCTGGCACATGATATATCTTATAGTGCATGTGCTTTAGCTCATGGTATGGTCACTGACATGCATTTGTTTCTTGGATCAGATGTACAAGACGCTGGAACATGAGATATTTTACAGTGCATGCGCTTTAGCTCATGGTATGGTCACTGAGATGCATTTATTTCTTGGCTCAGGTGTGTGGGACGCTGGCACATGATATATGTTACAGTGCATGTGCTTTAGCTCATGGTATGGTCACTGAGATGCATTTGTTTCTTGGCTCTGGTGAACGGAATGGTGGCACATGATATATGTTATAGTGCATGCACTTTAGCTCATGGTATGGTCACTGACATGCATTTGTTTCTTGGCTCAGGTGTGTGGGACGCTGGCCCATGAGATATGTTATAGTGCATGTGATTTAGCTCAGGGTATGGTCACTGACATGCATTTTTTTTTTGGCTCAGGTGTGTGGGACGCTGGCATATGAGATATGTTATAGTGCATGTGATTTAGCTCAGGGTATGGTCACTGACATGCATTTATTTCTTGGCTCAGGTGTGTGGGACGCTGGCACATGATATATGTTATAGTGCATGTGCTTTAGCTCATGGTATGGTCACTGACATGCATTTTTTTCTTGGCTCAGGTGTACGGGATGGTGTCACATGATATATGTTATAGTGCATGCGCTTTAGCTCATGGTATGGTCACTGACATGCATTTATTTCTTGGCTCAGGTGTGTGGGACGCTGACACATGAGATATGTTATAGTGCATGTGATTTATTTCAGGGTATGGTCACTGACATGCATTTTTTTCTTGGCTCGGGTGTACGGGATGGTGGCACATGATATATGTTATAGTGCATGTGCTTTAGCTCATGGTATGGTCACTGACATGCATTTGTTACTTGGCTCAGGTGTATGGGACTCTGGCACATGATATATGTTATAGTGCATGTGCTTTAGCTCATGGTATGGTACCTGACATGCATTTGTTTCTTGGATCCGGTGTACGGGACTCTGGCACATGATATATGTTATAGTGCATGTGCTTTAGCTCATGGTATGGTCACTGACATGCATTTGTTTCTTGGCTCTGGTGTACGGGATGGTGGCACATGATATATGTTATAGTGCATGCACTTTAGCTCATGGTATGGTCACTGACATGCATTTGTTTCTTGGCTCAGGTGTGTGGGACGCTGGCACATGAGATATGTTATAGTGCATGTGATTTAGCTCAGGGTTTGGTCACTGACATGCATTTTTTTCTTGGCTCAGGTGTGTGGGACGCTGGCACATGAGATATGTTATAGTGCATGTGATTTAGCTCAGGGTATGGTCACTGACATGCATTTATTTCTTGGCTCAGGTGTGTGGGACGCTGGCACATGATATATGTTATAGTGCATGTGCTTTAGCTCATGGTATGGTCACTGACATGCATTTTTTTCTTGGCTCAGGTGTACGGGATGGTGGCACATGATATATGTTATAGTGCATGCGCTTTAGCTCATGGTATGGTCCCTGACATGCATTTATTTCTTGGCTCAGGTGTGTGGGACACTGACACATGAGATATGTTATAGTGCATGTGATTTAGTTCAGGGTATGGTCACTGACATGCATTTATTTCTTGGCTCGGGTGTACGGGATGGTGGCACATGATATATGTTATAGTGCATGTGCTTTAGCTCATGGTATGGTCACTGACATGCATTTGTTACTTGGCTCAGGTGTATGGGACTCTGGCACATGATATATGTTATAGTGCATGTGTTTTAGCTCATGGTATGGTGCCTGACATGCATTTGTTTCTTGGATCCGGTGTACGGGACTCTGGCACATGATATATGTTATAGTGCATGTGCTTTAGCTCATGGTATGGTCACTGACATGCATTTGTTACTTGGCTCAGGTGTATGGGACTCTGGCACATGATATATGTTATAGTGCATGTGCTTTAGCTCATGGTATGGTGCCTGACATGCATTTGTTTCTTGGATCCGGTGTACGGGACTCTGGCACATGATATATGTTATAGTGCATGTGCTTTAGCTCATTGTATGGTCACTGACATGCATTTGTTTCTTGGATCAGATGTACAAGACGCTGGCACATGAGATATTTTACAGTGCATGCGCTTTAGCTCATGGTATGGTTACTGAGATGCATTTATTTCTTGGCTCAGGTGTGTGGGACGCTGGCACATGATATATGTTACAGTGCATGCGCTTTAGCTCATGGTATGGTCACTGGCATGCATTTGCATCATGGCTCAGGTGTATGAGACACTGGCACATGATATATGTTATAGTGCATGTGATTTAGCTCATGCTATGGTCACTGACATGCATTTGTTTCTTGGATCAGGTGTACGGGATGCTTGCACATGATATATGTTATAGTGCATGTGCTTTAGCTCATGGTGTGGTCACTGACATGCATTTGTTTCTTGGCTCAGGTGTATGGGATGCTGGCACATGATATATGTTATAGTGCATGTCCTTTAGCTCATGGTATGGTCACTGACATGCATTTGTTTCTTGGCTCAGGTGTATGGGACGCTGGCACATGATATATGTTATAGTGCATGCTCTTTAGCTCATGGTATGGTCACTGACATGCATTTGTTTCTTGGCTCAGGTGTATGGGGCGCTGGCACATGATATATGTTATAGTGCATGTGCTTTAGCTCATGCTATGGTCACTGACATGCATTTGTTTCTTGGCTCAGGTGTATGAGACGCTGGCACATGATATATGTTATAGTGCATGCCCTTTAGCTCATGGTATGATCCGTGGCATGCATTTGTTTCTTGGCTCAGGTGTATGAGATGCTGGCACATGATATGTTATAGTGCATGTGCTTTAGCACATGGTGTGGTCACTGACATGCATTTGTTTCTTGGCTCAGGTGTACGGGATGCTGTCACATGATATATGTTATAGTGCATGTGTTTTAGCTCATGGTATGGGCCTTGACACGCATTTGTTTCTTGTATTCGGTGTATGGAACGCTGGCACATGATATATGTTATAGTGCATGTGCTTTAGCTCATGGTATGGTCACTGACATGCATTTGTTTCTTGGCTCAGGTGTATGGGATGCTGGCACATGATACATGTTATAGTGCATGTGCTTTAGCTCATGGTATGGTCACTGAGATGCATTTATTTCTTGGCTCAGGTGTGTGGGACGCTGGCACATGAGATATGTTATAGTGCATGTGCTTTAGCTCATGGTATGGTCACTGAGATGCATTTATTTCTTGGCTCAGGTGTGTGGGACGCTGGCACATGATATATGTTACAGTGCATGCGCTTTAGCTCATGGTATGGTCAATGACATGCATTTGTTTCTTGGCTCAGGTGTACGGGATGGTGGCACATGATATATGTTATAGTGCATGCACTTTAAATCATGGTATGGTCACTGACATGCATTTGTTTCTTGGCTCAGGTGTGTGGGACGCTGGCACATGAGATATGTTATAATGCATGTGATTTAGCTCATGGTATGGTCACTCACATGCATTTGTTTCTTGGATCAGATGTACAAGACGCTGGCACATGAGATATTTTACAGTGCATGCGCTTTAGCTCATTGTCTGGTCACTGAGATGCATTTATTTCTTGGCTCAGGTGTGTGGGACGCTGGCACATGAGATATGTTATAGTGCATGTGCTTTAGCTCATGGTATGGTCACTGAGATGCATTTATTTCTTGGCTCAGGTGTGTGGGACGCTGGCACATGATATATGTTACAGTGCATGTGCTTTAGCTCATGGTATGGTCACTGACATGCATTTGTTTCTTGGCTCTGGTGTACGGGATAGTGGCACACGATATATGTTATAGTGCATGCACTTTAGCTCATGGTATGGTCATTGACATGCATTTGTTTCTTGGCTCAGGTGTGTGGGACGCTGGCACATGAGATATGTTATAGTGCATGTGATTTAGCTCAGGGTATGGTCACTGACATGCATTTATTTCTTGGCTCAGGTGTGTGGGACGCTGGCACATGATATATGTTATAGTGCATGTGCTTTAGCTCATGGTATGGTCACTGAAATGCATTTTTTTCTTGGCTCAGGTGTACGGGATGGTGGCACATGATATATGTTATAGTGCATGCGCTTTAGCTCATGGTATGGTCACTGACATGCATTTATTTCTTGGCTCAGGTGTATGGGATGCTGGCACATGATATATGTTATAGTGCATGTCCTTTTGCTCATGGTATGGTCACTGACATTCATTTGTTTCTTGGCTCAGCTGTATGGGACGCTGGCACATGATATATGTTATAGTGCATGCTCTTTAGCTCATGGTATGGTCACTGACATGCATTTGTTTCTTGGCTCAGGTGTATGGGGCGCTGGCACATGATATATGTTATAGTGCATGTGCTTTAGCTCATGCTATGGTCACTGACATGCATTTGTTTCTTGGCTCAGGTGTATGAGACGCTGGCACATGATATATGTTATAGTGCATGCCCTTTAGCTCATGGTATGATCAGTGACATGCATTTGTTTCTTGGCTCAGGTGTATGAGATGCTGGCACATGATATGTCATAGTGCATGTGCTTTAGCACATGGTGTGGTCACTGACATGCATTTGTTTCTTGGCTCAGGTGTACGGGATGCTGTCACATGATATATGTTATAGTGCATGTGTTTTAGCTCATGGTATGGGCCTTGACACGCATTTGTTTCTTGTATTCGGTGTATGGGACGCTGGCACATGATATATGTTATAGTGCATGTGCTTTAGGTCATGGTATGGTCACTGACATGCATTTGTTTCTTGGCTCAGGTGTATGGGATGCTGGCACATGATACATGTTATAGTGCATGTGTTTGAGCTCATGGTATGGTCACTGAGATGCATTTATTTCTTGGCTCAGGTGTGTGGGACGCTGGCACATGAGATATGTTATAGTGCATGTGCTTTAGCTCATGGTATGGTCACTGAGATGCATTTATTTCTTGGCTCAGGTGTGTGGGACGCTGGCACATGATATATGTTACAGTGCATGTGCTTTAGCTCATGGTATGGTCACTGACATGCATTTGTTTCTTGGCTCAGGTGTACGGGATGGTGGCACATGATATATGTTATAGTGCATGCGCTTTAGCTCATGGTATGGTCACTGACATGCATTTGTTTCTTGGCTCAGGTGTGTGGGACGCTGGCACATGAGATATGTTACAGTGCATGTGATTTAGCTCACGGTATGGTCACTGACATGCATTTTTTTCTTGGCTCAGGTGTGTGGGACGCTGGCACATGAGATATGTTATAGTGCATGTGATTTAGCTCAGGGTATGGTCACTGACATGCATTTATTTCTTGGCTCAGGTGTGTGGGACGCTGGCACATGATATATGTTATAGTGCATGTGCTTTAGCTCATGGTAGGGTCACTGACATGCATTTGTTTCTTGGTTCAGGTGTATGGGCACTGTCACATGATATATCTTATAGTGCATGTGCTTTAGCTCATGGTATGGTCACTGACATGCATTTGTTTCTTGGATCAGATGTACAAGACGCTGGCACATGAGATATTTTACAGTGCATGCGCTTTAGCTCATGGTATGGTCACTGAGATGCATTTATTTCTTGGCTCAGGTGTGTGGGACGCTGGCACATGATATATGTTATAGTGCATGTGATTTAGCTCAGGGTATGGTCACTTAGATGCATTTGTTTCTTGGCTCTGGTGAACGGAATGGTGGCACATGATATATGTTATAGTGCATGCACTTTAGCTCATGGTATGGTCACTGACATGCATTTGTTTCTTGGCTCAGGTGTGTGGGACGCTGGCCCATGAGATATGTTATAGTGCATGTGATTTAGCTCAGGGTATGGTCACTGACATGCATTTTTTTCTTGGCTCAGGTGTGTGGGACGCTGGCATATGAGATATGTTATAGTGCATGTGATTTAGCTCAGGGTATGGTCACTGACATGCATTTTTTTCTTGGCTCAGGTGTGTGGGACGCTGGCACATGAGATATGTTTTAGTGCATGTGATTTAGCTCAGGGTATGGTCACTGACATGCATTTATTTCTTGGCTCAGGTGTGTGGGACGCTGGCACATGATATATGTTATAGTGCATGTGCTTTAGCTCATGGTATGGTCACTGACATGCATTTGTTTCTTGGCTGAGGTGTACGGGATGGTGGCACATGATATATGTTATAGTGCATGCGCTTTAGCTCATGGTATGGTCCCTGACATGCATTTATTTCTTGGCTCAGGTGTGTGGGACGCTGACACATGAGATATGTTATAGTGCATGTTATTTAGTTCAGGGTATGGTCACTGACATGCATTTATTTCTTGGCTCGGGTGTACGGGATGGTGGCACATGATATATGTTATAGTGCATGTGCTTTAGCTCATGGTATGGTCACTGACATGCATTTGTTACTTGGCTCAGGTGTATGGGACTCTGGCACATGATATATGTTATAGTGCATGTGCTTTAGCTCATGGTATGGTGCCTGACATGCATTTGTTTCTTGGATCCGGTGTACGGGACTCTGGCACATGATATATGTTATAGTGCATGTGCTTTAGCTCATGGTATGGTCACTGACATGCATTTGTTTCTTGGCTCAGGTGTATGGGATTCTGGCACATGATATATGTTATAGTGCATGTGCTTTAGCTCATGGTATGATCACTGACATGCATTTGTTTCTTGGCTCAGGTGTATGGGATGCTGGCACATGATATATGTTATAGTGCATGTGCTTTAGCTCAGGCTATGGTCACTGACATGCATTTGTTTCTTGGATCAGGTGTACGGGACGCTGGCAAATGATATATGTTATAGTGCATGTGCTTTAGCTCATGGTATGGTCACTGACATGCATTTGTTTCTTGGCTCAGGTGTATGGGACTCTGGCACATGATATATGTTATAGTGCATGTGCTTTAGCTCATGGTATGGTGCCTGACATGCATTTGTTTCTTGGATCCGGTGTACGGGACGCTGTCACATGATATATGTTATAGTGCATGTGCTTTAGCTCATGGTGTGGTCACTGACATGCATTTGTTTCTTGGATCAGATGTACAAGACGCTGGCACATGAGATATTTTACAGTGCATGCACTTTAGCTCATGGTATGGTCACTGACATGCATTTGTTTCTTGGCTCAGGTGTACAGGATGCTGGCACATGAGATATGTTATAGTGCATGTGATTTAGCTCAGGGTATGGTCACTGACATGCATTTTTTTCTTGGCTCAGGTGTGTGGGACGCTGGCATATGAGATATGTTATAGTGCATGTGATTTAGCTCAGGGTATGGTCACTGACATGCATTTATTTCTTGGCTCAGGTGTGTGGGACGCTGGCACATGATATATGTTATAGTGCATGTGCTTTAGCTCATGGTATGGTCACTGACATGCATTTTTTTCTTGGCTCAGGTGTACGGGATGGTGGCACATGATATATGTTATAGTGCATGCGCTTTAGCTCAGGCTATGGTCACTGACATGCATTTGTTTCTTGGATCAGGTGTATGGGATGCTGGCACATGATATATGTTATAGTGCATGTGCTTTAGCTCATGGTATGGTCACTGACATGCATTTGTTTCTTGGCTCAGGTGTATGGGATTCTGGCACATGATATATGTTATAGTGCATGTGCTTTAGCTCATGGTATGATCACTGACATGCATTTGTTTCTTGGCTCAGGTGTATGAGACACTGGCACATGATATATGTTATAGTGCATGTTTCGCTCATGGTATGGTCACTGACATGCATTTGTTTCTTGGCTCAGGTGTATGTGGCACTGTCACATGATATATGTTATAGTGCATGTGCTTTAGCTCATGGTATGGTCACTGACATGCATTTGTTTCTTGGCTCAGGTGTATGGGATGCTGGCACATGATATATGTTATAGTGCATGTGCTTTAGCTCAGGCTATGGTCACTGACATGCATTTGTTTCTTGGATCAGGTGTATGGGATGCTGGCACATGATATATGTTATAGTGCATGTGCTTTAGCTCATGCTATGGTCACTGACATGCATTTGTTTCTTGTCTCAGGTGTATGGGTCACTGTCACATGATATATGTTATAGTGCATGTGCTTTAGCTCATGGTATGGTCACTGACATGCATTTGTTTCTTGGCTCAGGTGTATGGGATGCTAGGACATGATATATGTTATAGTGCATGTGCTTTAGCTCATGGTGTGGTCACTGACATGCATTTGTTTCTTGGATCAGATGTACAAGACGCTGGCACATGAGATATTTTACAGTGCATGCACTTTAGCTCATGGTATGGTCACTGACATGCATTTGTTTCTTGGCTCAGGTGTACGGGATGCTGGCACATGAGATATGTTATAGTGCATGTGATTTAGCTCAGGGTATGGTCACTGACATGCATTTTTTTCTTGGCTCAGGTGTGTGGGACGCTGGCATATGAGATATGTTATAGTGCATGTGATTTAGCTCAGGGTATGGTCACTGACATGCATTTATTTCTTGGCTCAGGTGTGTGGGACGCTGGCACATGATATATGTTATAGTGCATGTGCTTTAGCTCATGGTATGGTCACTGACATGCATTTTTTTCTTGGCTCAGGTGTACGGGATGGTGGCACATGATATATGTTATAGTGCATGCGCTTTAGCTCATGGTATGGTCACTGACATGCATTTATTTCTTGGCTCAGGTGTGTGGGACGCTGACACATGAGATATGTTATAGTGCATGTGATTTATTTCAGGGTATGGTCACTGACATGCATTTTTTTCTTGGCTCGGGTGTACGGGATGGTGGCACATGATATATGTTATAGTGCATGTGCTTTAGCTCATGGTATGGTCACTGACATGCATTTGTTACTTGGCTCAGGTGTATGGGACTCTGGCACATGATATATGTTATAGTGCATGTGCTTTAGCTCATGGTATGGTACCTGACATGCATTTGTTTCTTGGATCCGGTGTACGGGACTCTGGCACATGATATATGTTATAGTGCATGTGCTTTAGCTCATGGTATGGTCACTGACATGCATTTGTTTCTTGGCTCTGGTGTACGGGATGGTGGCACATGATATATGTTATAGTGCATGCACTTTAGCTCATGGTATGGTCACTGACATGCATTTGTTTCTTGGCTCAGGTGTGTGGGACGCTGGCACATGAGATATGTTATAGTGCATGTGATTTAGCTCAGGGTATGGTCACTGACATGCATTTTTTTCTTGGCTCAGGTGTGTGGGACGCTGGCACATGAGATATGTTATAGTGCATGTGATTTAGCTCAGGGTATGGTCACTGACATGCATTTATTTCTTGGCTCAGGTGTGTGGGACGCTGGCACATGATATATGTTATAGTGCATGTGCTTTAGCTCATGGTATGGTCACTGACATGCATTTTTTTCTTGGCTCAGGTGTACGGGATGGTGGCACATGATGTATGTTATAGTGCATGCGCTTTAGCTCATGGTATGGTCCCTGACATGCATTTATTTCTTGGCTCAGGTGTGTGGGACGCTGACACATGAGATATGTTATAGTGCATGTGATTTAGTTCAGGGTATGGTCACTGACATGCATTTATTTCTTGGCTCGGGTGTACGGGATGGTGGCACATGATATATGTTATAGTGCATGTGCTTTAGCTCATGGTATGGTCACTGACATGCATTTGTTACTTGGCTCAGGTGTATGGGACTCTGGCACATGATATATGTTATAGTGCATGTGCTTTAGCTCATGGTATGGTGCCTGACATGCATTTGTTTCTTGGATCCGGTGTACGGGACTCTGGCACATGATATATGTTATAGTGCATGTGCTTTAGCTCATGGTATGGTCACTGACATGCATTTGTTACCTGGCTCAGGTGTATGGGACTCTGGCACATGATATATGTTATAGTGCATGTGCTTTAGCTCATGGTATGGTGCCTGACATGCATTTGTTTCTTGGATCCGGTGTACGGGACTCTGGCACATGATATATGTTATAGTGCATGTGCTTTTCCTCATGGTATGGTCACTGACATGCATTTGTTTCTTGGATCAGATGTACAAGGCGCTGGCACATGAGATATTTTACAGTGCATGCGCTTTAGCTCATGGTATGGTCACTGAGATGCATTTATTTCTTGGCTCAGGTGTGTGGGACGCTGGCACATGATATATGTTATAGTGCATGTGCTTTAGCTCATGGTATGGTCACTGAGATGCATTTATTTCTTGGCTCAGGTGTGTGGGACGCTGGCACATGATATATGTTACAGTGCATGTGCTTTAGCTCATGGTATGGTTACTGACATGCATTTGTTTCTTGGCTCTGGTGAACGGAATGGTGGCACATGATATATGTTATAGTGCATGCACTTTAGCTCATGGTATGGTCACTGACATGCATTTGTTTCTTGGCTCAGGTGTGTGGGACGCTGGCCCATGAGATATGTTATAGTGCATGTGATTTAGCTCAGGGTATGGTCACTGACATGCATTTTTTTCTTGGCTCAGGTGTGTGGGACGCTGGCATATGAGATATGTTATAGTGCATGTGATTTAGCTCAGGGTATGGTCACTGACATGCATTTATTTCTTGGCTCAGGTGTGTGGGACGCTGGCACATGATATATGTTATAGTGCATGTGTTTTAGCTCATGGTATGGTCACTGACATGCATTTTTTTCTTGGCTCAGGTGTACGGGATGGTGGCACATGATATATGTTATAGTGCATGCGCTTTAGCTCATGGTATGGTCACTGACATGCATTTATTTCTTGGCTCGGGTGTGTGGGACGCTGACACATGAGATATGTTATAGTGCATGTGATTTATTTCAGGGTATGGTCACTGACATGCATTTTTTTCTTGGCTCGGGTGTACGGGATGGTGGCACATGATATATGTTATAGTGCATGTGCTTTAGCTCATGGTATGGTCACTGACATGCATTTGTTACTTGGCTCAGGTGTATGGGACTCTGGCACATGATATATGTTATAGTGCATGTGCTTTAGCTCATGGTATGGTACCTGACATGCATTTGTTTCTTGGATCCGGTGTACGGGACTCTGGCACATGATATATGTTATAGTGCATGTGCTTTAGCTCATGGTATGGTCACTGACATGCATTTGTTTCTTGGCTCTGGTGTACGGGATGGTGGCACATGATATATGTTATAGTGCATGCACTTTAGCTCATGGTATGGTCACTGACATGCATTTGTTTCTTGGCTCAGGTGTGTGGGACGCTGGCACATGAGATATGTTATAGTGCATGTGATTTAGCTCAGGGTATGGTCACTGACATGCATTTATTTCTTGGCTCAGGTGTGTGGGACGCTGACACATGAGATATGTTATAGTGCATGTGATTTAGTTCAGGGTATGGTCACTGACATGCATTTATTTCTTGGCTCGGGTGTACGGGATGGTGGCACATGATATATGTTATAGTGCATGTGCTTTAGCTCATGGTATGGTCACTGACATGCATTTGTTACTTGGCTCAGGTGTATGGGACTCTGGCACATGATATATGTTATAGTGCATGTGCTTTAGCTCATGGTATGGTGCCTGACATGCATTTGTTTCTTGGATCCGGTGTACGGGACTCTGGCACATGATATATGTTATAGTGCATGTGCTTTAGCTCATGGTATGGTCACTGACATGCATTTGTTTCTTGGCTCAGGTGTATGGGATTCTGGCACATGATATATGTTATAGTGCATGTGCTTTAGCTCATGGTATGATCACTGACATGCATTTGTTTCTTGGCTCAGGTGTATGGGATGCTGGCACATGATATATGTTATAGTGCATGTGCTTTAGCTCATGCTATGGTCACTGACATGCATTTGTTTCTTGGCTCAGGTGTATGGGGCACTGTCACATGATATATGTTATAGTGCATGTGCTTTAGCTCATGGTATGGTCACTGACATGCATTTGTTTCTTGGCTCAGGTGTATGGGATGCTAGGACATGATATATGTTATAGTGCCTGTGCTTTAGCTCATGGTATGGTCACTGACATGCATTTGTTTCTTGGATCAGATATACAAGATGCTGGCACATTATATATGTTATAGTGCATGTGCTTTAGCTCATGGTGTGGTCACTGACATGCATTTGTTTCTTGGATCAGATGTACAAGACGCTGGCACATGAGATATTTTACAGTGCATGCACTTTAGCTCATGGTATGGTCACTGACATGCATTTGTTTCTTGGCTCAGGTGTACGGGATGCTGGCACATGAGATATGTTATAGTGCATGTGATTTAGTTCAGGGTATGGTCACTGACATGCATTTTATTCTTGGCTCAGGTGTACGGGATTGTGGCACATGATATATGTTATAGTGCATGTGCTTTAGCTCATGGTATGGTCACTGACATGCATTTGTTTCTTGGATCAGATGTACAAGACGCTGGCACATGAGATATTTTACAGTGCATGCGCTTTAGCTCATGGTATGGTCACTGACATGCATTTGTTTCTTGGCTCAGGTGTACGGGATGCTGGCACATGAGATATGTTATAGTGCATGTGATTTAGTTCAGGGTATGGTCACTGACATGCATTTTATTCTTGGCTCGGGTGTACGGGATGGTGGCACATGATATATGTTATAGTGCATGTGCTTTAGCTCATGGTATGGTCACTGACATGCATTTGTTTGTTGGCTCAGGTGTACGGGATGCTGGCACATGATATATGTTATAGTGCATGCGCTTTAGCTCATGGTATGGTCACTGACATGCATTTGTTTCTTGGCTCAGGTCTATGGGACGCTGGCACATGATATATGTTATAGTGCATGTGCTTTAGCTCATGGTATGATCACTGGCATGCATTTGCATCGTGGCTCAGGTGTATGAGACACTGGCACATGATATATGTTATAGTGCATGTGATTTAGCTCATGCTATGGTCACTGACATGCATTTGTTTCTTGGATCAGGTGTACGGGATGCTGGCACATGATATATGTTATAGTGCATGTGCTTTAGATCATGGTGTGGTCACTGACATGCATTTGTTTCTTGGCCCAGGTGTATGGGATGCTGGCACATGATATATGTTATAGTGCATGTCCTTTAGCTCATGGTATGGTCCCTGACATGCATTTATTTCTTGGCTCAGGTGTGTGGGACGCTGACACATGAGATATGTTATAGTGCATGTGATTTAGTTCAGGGTATGGTCACAGACATGCATTTATTTCTTGGCTCGGGTGTACGGGATGGTGGCACATGATATATGTTATAGTGCATGTGCTTTAGCTCATGGTATGGTCACTGACATGCATTTGTTACTTGGCTCAGGTGTATGGGACTCTGGCACATGATATATGTTATAGTGCATGTGCTTTAGCTCATGGTATGGTGCCTGACATGCATTTGTTTCTTGGATCCGGTGTACGGGACTCTGGCACATGATATATGTTATAGTGCATGTGCTTTAGCTCATGGTATGGTCACTGACATGCATTTGTTTCTTGGCTCAGGTGTATGGGGCACTGTCACATGATATATGTTATAGTGCATGTGCTTCAGCTCATGGTATGGTCACTGACATGCATTTGTTTCTTGGCTCAGGTGTATGGGGCATGTCACATGATATATGTTATAGTGCCTGTGCTTTAGCTCATGGTATGGTCACTGACATGCATTTGTTTCTTGGATCAGGTGTGTGGGACGCTGGCACATTATATATGTTATAGTGCATGTGCTTTAGCTCATGGTGTGGTCACTGACATGCATTTGTTTCTTGGATCAGATGTACAAGACGCTGGCACATGAGATATTTTACAGTGCATGCACTTTAGCTCATGGTATGGTCACTGACATGCATTTGTTTCTTGGCTCAGGTGTACGGGATGCTGGCACATGAGATATGTTATAGTGCATGTGATTTAGTTCAGGGTATGGTCACTGACATGCATTTTATTCTTGGCTCAGGTGTACGGGATTGTGGCACATGATATATGTTATAGTGCATGTGCTTTAGCTCATGGTATGTCACTGACATGCATTTGTTTCTTGGATCAGATGTACAAGACGCTGGCACATGAGATATTTTACAGTGCATGCGCTTTAGCTCATGGTATGGTCACTCACATGCATTTGTTTCTTGGCTCAGGTGTACGGGATGCTGGCACATGAGATATGTTATAGTGCATGTGATTTAGTTCAGGGTATGGTCACTGACATGCATTTTATTCTTGGCTCAGGTGTACAGGATTGTGGCACATGATATATGTTATAGTGCATGTGCTTTAGCTCATGGTATGATCACTGGCATGCATTTGCATCGTGGCTCAGGTGTATGAGACACTGGCACATGATATATGTTATAGTGCATGTGATTTAGCTCATGCTATGGTCACTGACATGCATTTGTTTCTTGGATCAGGTGTACGGGATGCTGGCACATGATATATGTTATAGTGCATGTGCTTTAGCTGATGGTGTGGTCACTGACATGCATTTGTTTCTTGGCCCAGGTGTATGGGATGCTGGCACATGATATATGTTATAGTGCATGTCCTTTAGCTCATGGTATGGTCACTGACATGCATTTGTTTCTTGGCTCAGGTGTATGGGACACTGGCACATGATATATGTTATAGTGCATGCTCTTTAGCTCATGGTATCGTCACTGACATGCATTTGTTTCTTGGCTCAGGTGTATGGGGCGCTGGCACATGATATATGTTATAGTGCATGTGCTTTAGCTCATGCTATGGTCACTGACATGCATTTGTTTCTTGGCTCAGGTGTATGAGACGCTGGCACATGATATATGTTATAGTGCATGCCCTTTAGCTCATGGTATGATCAGTGACATGCATTTGTTTCTTGGCTCAGGTGTATGAGATGCTGGCACATGATATGTCATAGTGCATGTGCTTTAGCACGTGGTGTGGTCACTGACATGCACTTGTTTCTTGGCTCAGGTGTACGGGATGCTGTCACATGATATATGTTATAGTGCATGTGTTTTAGCTCATGGTATGGGCCTTGACACGCATTTGTTTCTTGTATTTGGTGTATGGGACGCTGGCACATGATATATGTTATAGTGCATGTTCTTTAGCTCATGGTATGGTCACTGACATGCATTTGTTTCTTGGCTCAGGTGTATGGGATGCTGGCACATGATACATGTTATAGTGCATGTGCTTTAGCTCATGGTATGGTCACTGAGATGCATTTATTTCTTGGCTCAGGTGTGTGGGACGCTGGCACATGAGATATGTTATAGTGCATGTGCTTTAGCTCATGGTATGGTCACTGAGATGCATTTAGTTCTTGGCTCAGGTGTGTGGGACGCTGGCACATGGTATATGTTACAGTGCATGCGCTTTAGCTCATGGTATGGTCACTGACATGCATTTGTTTCTTGGCTCAGGTGTACGGGATGGTGGCACATGATATATGTTATAGTGCATGCGCTTTAGCTCATGGTATGGTCACTGACATGCATTTGTTTCTTGGCTCAGGTGTGTGGGACGCTGGCACATGAGATATGTTATAGTGCATGTGATTTAGCTCAGGGTATGGTCACTGACATGCATTTTTTTCTTGGCTCAGGTGTGTGGGACGCTGGCACATGAGATATGTTATAGTGCATGTGATTTAGCTCAGGGTATGGTCACTGACATGCATTTATTTCTTGGCTCAGGTGTGTGGGACGCTGGCACATGATATATGTTATAGTGCATGTGCTTTAGCTCATGGTATGATCACTGGCATGCATTTGTTTCTTGGATCAGGTGTACGCGATGCTGGCACATGATATATGTTATAGTGCATGTGCTTTAGCTCATGATGTGGTCACTGACATGCATTTTTTTCTTGGCCCAGGTGTATGGGATGCTGGCACATGATATATGTTATAGTGCATGTCCTTTAGCTCATGGTATGGTCACTGACATGCATTTGTTTCTTGGCTCAGGTGTATGGGACACTGGCACATGATATATGTTATAGTGCATGCTCTTTAGCTCATGGTATGGTCACTGACATGCATTTGTTTCTTGGCTCAGGTGTATGGGGCGCTGGCACATGATATATGTTATAGTGCATGTGCTTTAGCTCATGCTATGGTCACTGACATGCATTTGTTTCTTGGCTCAGGTGTATGAGACGCTGGCACATGATATATGTTATAGTGCATGCCCTTTAGCTCATGATATGATCAGTGACATGCATTTGTTTCTTGGCTCAGGTGTATGAGATGCTGGCACATGATATGTCATAGTGCATGTGCTTTAGCACATGGTGTGGTCACTGACATGCATTTGTTTCTTGGCTCAGGTGTACGGGATGCTGTCACATGATATATGTTATAGTGCATGTGTTTTAGCTCATGGTATGGGCCTTGACACGCATTCGTTTCTTGTATTTGGTGTATGGGACGCTGGCACATGATATATGTTATAGAGCATGTGCTTTAGCTTATGGTATGGTCACTGACATGCATTTGTTTCTTGGCTCAGGTGTATGGGATGCTGGCACATGATACATGTTATAGTGCATGTGCTTTAGCTCATGGTATGGTCACTGAGATGCATTTATTTCTTGGCTCAGGTGTGTGGGACGCTGGCACATGAGATATGTTATAGTGCATGTGCTTTAGCTCATGGTATGGTCACTGAGATGCATTTATTTCTTGGCTCAGGTGCGTGGGACGCTGGCACATGATATATGTTACAGTGCATGCGCTTTAGCTCATGGTATGGTCACTGACATGCATTTGTTTCTTGGCTCAGGTGTACGGGATGGTGGCACATGATATATGTTATAGTGCATGCGCTTTAGCTCATGGTATGGTCACTGACATGCATTTGTTTCTTGGCTCAGGTGTGTGGGACGCTGGCACATGAGATATGTTATAGTGCATGTGATTTAGCTCAGGGTATGGTCACTGACATGCATTTTTTTCTTGGCTCAGGTGTGTGGGACGCTGGCACATGAGATATGTTATAGTGCATGTGATTTAGCTCAGGGTATGGTCACTGACATGCATTTATTTCTTGGCTCAGGTGTGTGGGACGCTGGCACATGATATATGTTATAGTGCATGTGCTTTAGCTCATGGTATGGTCACTGACATGCATTTGTTTCTTGGCTCAGGTCTATGGGACGCTGGCACATGATATATGTTATAGTGCATGTGCTTTAGCTCATGGTATGATCACTGGCATGCATTTGCATCGTGGCTCAGGTGTATGAGACACTGGCACATGATATATGTTATAGTTCATGTGATTTAGCTCATGCTATGGTCACTGACATGCATTTGTTTCTTGGATTAGGTGTACGGGATGCTGGCACATGATATATGTTATAGTGCATGTGCTTTAGCTCATGGTGTGGTCACTGACATGCATTTGTTTCTTGGCCCAGGTGTATGGGATGCTGGCACATGATATATGTTATAGTGCATGTCCTTTAGCTCATGGTATGGTCACTGACATGCATTTGTTTCTTGGCTCAGGTGTATGGGACACTGGCACATGATATATGTTATAGTGCATGCTCTTTAGCTCATGGTATGGTCACTGACATGCATTTGTTTCTTGGCTCAGGTGTATGGGGCGCTGGCACATGATATATGCTAGAGTGCATGTGCTTTAGCTCATGCTATGGTCACTGACATGCATTTGTTTCTTGGCTCAGGTGTATGAGATGCTGGCACATGATATATGTTATAGTGCATGCGCTTTAGCTCATGGTATGATCAGTGACATGCATTTGTTTCTTGGCTCAGGTGTATGAGATGCTGGCACATTATATGTCATAGTGCATGTGCTTTAGCACATGGTGTGGTCACTGACATGCATTTGTTTCTTGGCTCAGGTGTACGGCATGCTGTCACATGATATATGTTATAGTGCATGTGTTTTAGCTCATGGTATGGGCCTTGACACGCATTTGTTTCTTGTATTCGGTGTATGGGACGCTGGCACATGATATATGTTATAGTGCATGTGCTTTAGCTCATGGTATGGTCACTGACATGCATTTGTTTCTTGGCTCAGGTGTACGGGATGGTGGCACATGATATATGTTATAGTGCATGCGCTTTAGCTCATGGTATGGTCACTGAGATGCATTTAGTTCATGGCTCAGGTGTGTGGGACGCTGGCACATGGTATATGTTACAGTGCATGCGCTTTAGCTCATGGTATGGTCACTGACATGCATTTGTTTCTTGGCTCAGGTGTACGGGATGGTGGCACATGATATATGTTATAGTGCATGCGCTTTAGCTCATGGTATGGTCACTGACATGCATTTGTTTCTTGGCTAAGGTGTGTGGGACGCTGGCACATGAGATATGTTATAGTGCATGTGATTTAGCTCAGGGTATGGTCACTGACATGCATTTTTTTCTTGGCTCAGGTGTGTGGGACGCTGGCACATGAGATATGTTATAGTGCATGTGATTTAGCTCAGGGTATGGTCACTGACATGCATTTATTTCTTGGCTCAGGTGTGTGGGACGCTGGCACATGATATATGTTATAGTGCATGTGCTTTAGCTCATGGTATGATCACTGGCATGCATTTGTTTCTTGGATCAGGTGTACGCGATGCTGGCACATGATATATGTTATAGTGCATGTGCTTTAGCTCATGGTGTGGTCACTGACATGCATTTTTTTCTTGGCCCAGGTGTATGGGATGCTGGCACATGATATATGTTATAGTGCATGTCCTTTAGCTCATGGTATGGTCACTGACATGCATTTGTTTCTTGGCTCAGGTGTATGGGACACTGGCACATGATATATGTTATAGTGCATGCTCTTTAGCTCATGGTATGGTCACTGACATGCATTTGTTTCTTGGCTCAGGTGTATGGGGCGCTGGCACATGATATATGTTATAGTGCATGTGCTTTAGCTCATGCTATGGTCACTGACATGCATTTGTTTCTTGGCTCAGGTGTATGAGACGCTGGCACATGATATATGTTATAGTGCATGCCCTTTAGCTCATGATATGATCAGTGACATGCATTTGTTTCTTGGCTCAGGTGTATGAGATGCTGGCACATGATATGTCATAGTGCATGTGCTTTAGCACATGGTGTGGTCACTGACATGCATTTGTTTCTTGGCTCAGGTGTACGGGATGCTGTCACATGATATATGTTATAGTGCATGTGTTTTAGCTCATGGTATGGGCCTTGACACGCATTCGTTTCTTGTATTTGGTGTATGGGACGCTGGCACATGATATATGTTATAGAGCATGTGCTTTAGCTTATGGTATGGTCACTGACATGCATTTGTTTCTTGGCTCAGGTGTATGGGATGCTGGCACATGATACATGTTATAGTGCATGTGCTTTAGCTCATGGTATGGTCACTGAGATGCATTTATTTCTTGGCTCAGGTGTGTGGGACGCTGGCACATGAGATATGTTATAGTGCATGTGCTTTAGCTCATGGTATGGTCACTGAGATGCATTTATTTCTTGGCTCAGGTGTGTGGGACGCTGGCACATGATATATGTTACAGTGCATGCGCTTTAGCTCATGGTATGGTCACTGACATGCATTTGTTTCTTGGCTCAGGTGTACGGGATGGTGGCACATGATATATGTTATAGTGCATGCGCTTTAGCTCATGGTATGGTCACTGACATGCATTTGTTTCTTGGCTCAGGTGTGTGGGACGCTGGCACATGAGATATGTTATAGTGCATGTGATTTAGCTCAGGGTATGGTCACTGACATGCATTTTTTTCTTGGCTCAGGTGTGTGGGACGCTGGCACATGAGATATGTTATAGTGCATGTGATTTAGCTCAGGGTATGGTCACTGACATGCATTTATTTCTTGGCTCAGGTGTGTGGGACGCTGGCACATGATATATGTTATAGTGCATGTGCTTTAGCTCATGGTATGGTCACTGACATGCATTTGTTTCTTGGCTCAGGTCTATGGGACGCTGGCACATGATATATGTTATAGTGCATGTGCTTTAGCTCATGGTATGATCACTGGCATGCATTTGCATCGTGGCTCAGGTGTATGAGACACTGGCACATGATATATGTTATAGTTCATGTGATTTAGCTCATGCTATGGTCACTGACATGCATTTGTTTCTTGGATTAGGTGTACGGGATGCTGGCACATGATATATGTTATAGTGCATGTGCTTTAGCTCATGGTGTGGTCACTGACATGCATTTGTTTCTTGGCCCAGGTGTATGGGATGCTGGCACATGATATATGTTATAGTGCATGTCCTTTAGCTCATGGTATGGTCACTGACATGCATTTGTTTCTTGGCTCAGGTGTATGGGACACTGGCACATGATATATGTTATAGTGCATGCTCTTTAGCTCATGGTATGGTCACTGACATGCATTTGTTTCTTGGCTCAGGTGTATGGGGCGCTGGCACATGATATATGCTAGAGTGCATGTGCTTTAGCTCATGCTATGGTCACTGACATGCATTTGTTTCTTGGCTCAGGTGTATGAGATGCTGGCACATGATATATGTTATAGTGCATGCGCTTTAGCTCATGGTATGATCAGTGACATGCATTTGTTTCTTGGCTCAGGTGTATGAGATGCTGGCACATTATATGTCATAGTGCATGTGCTTTAGCACATGGTGTGGTCACTGACATGCATTTGTTTCTTGGCTCAGGTGTACGGCATGCTGTCACATGATATATGTTATAGTGCATGTGTTTTAGCTCATGGTATGGGCCTTGACACGCATTTGTTTCTTGTATTCGGTGTATGGGACGCTGGCACATGATATATGTTATAGTGCATGTGCTTTAGCTCATGGTATGGTCACTGACATGCATTTGTTTCTTGGCTCAGGTGTATGGGATTCTGGCACATGATATATGTTATAGTGCATGTGCTTTAGCTCATGGTATGATCACTGACATGCATTTGTTTCTTGGCTCAGGTGTATGGGATGCTGGCACATGATATATGTTATAGTGCATGTGCTTTAGCTCAGGCTATGGTCACTGACATGCATTTGTTTCTTGGCTCAGGTGTATGGGATGCTGGCACATGATATATGTTATAGTGCATGTGCTTTAGCTCATGCTATGGTCACTGACATGCATTTGTTTCTTGGCTCAGGTGTATGGGGCACTGTCACATGATATATGTTATAGTGCATGTGCTTTAGCTCATGGTATGGTCACTGACATGCATTTGTTTCTTGGCTCAGGTGTATGGGATGCTAGGACATGATATATGTTATAGTGCCTGTGCTTTAGCTCATGGCATGGTCACTGACATGCATTTGTTTCTTGGATCAGATATACAAGATGCTGGCACATTATATATGTTATAGTGCATGTGCTTTAGCTCATGGTGTGGTCACTGACATGCATTTGTTTCTTGGATCAGATGTACAAGACGCTGGCACATGAGATATTTTACAGTGCATGCACTTTAGCTCATGGTATGGTCACTGACATGCATTTGTTTCTTGGCTCAGGTGTACGGGATGCTGGCACATGAGATATGTTATAGTGCATGTGATTTAGTTCAGGGTATGGTCACTGACATGCATTTTATTCTTGGCTCAGGTGTACGGGATTGTGGCACATGATATATGTTATAGTGCATGTGCTTTAGCTCATGGTATGGTCACTGACATGCATTTGTTTCTTGGATCAGATGTACAAGACGCTGGCACATGAGATATTTTACAGTGCATGCGCTTTAGCTCATGGTATGGTCACTGACATGCATTTGTTTCTTGGCTCAGGTGTACGGGATGCTGGCACATGAGATATGTTATAGTGCATGTGATTTAGTTCAGGGTATGGTCACTGACATGCATTTTATTCTTGGCTCAGGTATACAGGATTGTGGCACATGATATATGTTATAGTGCATGTGCTTTAGCTCATGGTAGGGTCACTGACATGCATTTGTTTCTTGGCTCAGGTGTACGGGATGCTGGCACATGATATATGTTATAGTGCATGCGCTTTAGCTCATGGTATGGTCACTGACATGCATTTGTTTCTTGGCTCAGGTGTATGGGGTGCTGGCACATGATACATGTTATAGTGCATGTGCTTTAGCTCATGGTATGGTCACTGAGATGCATTTATTTCTTGGCTCAGGTGTGTGGGACGCTGGCACATGAGATATGTTATAGTGCATGTGCTTTAGCTCATGGTATGGTCACTGAGATGCATTTATTTCTTGGCTCAGGTGTGTGGGACGCTGGCACATGATATATGTTACAGTGCATGCGCTTTAGCTCATGGTATGGTCACTGACATGCATTTGTTTCTTGGCTCAGGTGTGTGGGACGCTGGCACATGAGATATGTTATAGTGCATGTGATTTAGCTCAGGGTATGGTCACTGACATGCATTTTTTTCTTGGCTCAGGTGTGTGGGACGCTGGCACATGAGATATGTTATAGTGCATGTGATTTAGCTCAGGGTATGGTCACTGACATGCATTTATTTCTTGGCTCAGGTGTGAGGGATGCTGGCACATGATATATGTTATAGTGCATGTGCTTTAGCTCATGGTATGGTCACTGACATGCATTTGTTTCTTGGCTCTGGTCTATGGGACGCTGGCACATGATATATGTTATAGTGCATGTGCTTTAGCTCATGGTATGATCACTGGCATGCATTTGCATCGTGGCTCAGGTGTATGAGACACTGGCACATGATATATGTTATAGTGCATGTGATTTAGCTCATGCTATGGTCACTGACATGCATTTGTTTCTTGGATCAGGTGTACGGGATGCTGGCACATGATATATGTTATAGTGCATGTGCTTTAGCTCATGGTGTGGTCACTGACATGCATTTGTTTCTTGGCCCAGGTGTATGGGATGCTGGCACATGATATATGTTATAGTGCATGTCCTTTAGCTCATGGTATGGTCACTGACATGCATTTGTTTCTTGGCTCAGGTGTATGGGACACTGGCACATGATATATGTTATAGTGCATGCTCTTTAGCTCATGGTATGGTCACTGACATGCATTTGTTTCTTGGCTCAGGTGTATGGGGCGCTGGCACATGATATATGCTATAGTGCATGTGCTTTAGCTCATGCTATGGTCACTGACATGCATTTGTTTCTTGGCTCAGGTGTATGAGACGCTGGCACATGATATATGTTATAGTGCATGCCCTTTAGCTCATGGTATGATCAGTGACATGCATTTGTTTCTTGGCTCAGGTGTATGAGATGCTGGCACATGATATGTCATAGTGCATGTGCTTTAGCACATGGTGTGGTCACTGACATGCATTTGTTTCTTGGCTCAGGTGTACGGCATGCTGTCACATGATATATGTTATAGTGCATGGCCCTCATTACGACCCTGGCGGAGTGGGTTTCCGCCAGCGGTAATCGCGGCGGACCCGTCCGCCGTACTACGAGTTCCCTTAGCGCCATGGAGGTTTTCTCCGCCTGGTTTTACCGGGCGGAGAAAACCATGGCGCTAAGGGACCTCGTTGTTAATTACGCCGCCGTACTTTACGGCGGCGTAATTAACTCCTTCCCCACTCCCATTATACCCTATGGGGCAAGAATGGGAATGGGGAAGGGTAAAATGGGGATTGGGGATTTACCGCTCCGCCAAGGTCGGCATGGGGTGGTAAATCTGCCAACCCCCATGGCGCTATCGGCGGCTTTCCGCCATGCTCCGCGGTGCATTTAGCACCGCGGATTCCGCCAGGGTCGTAATGAGGGCCCATGTGTTTTAGCTCATGGTATGGGCCTTGACACGCATTTGTTTCTTGTATTCGGTGTATGGGACGCTGGCACATGATATATGTTATAGTGCATGTGCTTTAGCTCATGGTATGGTCACTGACATGCATTTGTTTCTTGGCTCAGGTGTATGGGATGCTGGCACATGATACATGTTATAGTGCATGTGCTTCAGCTCATGGTATGGTCACTGAGATGCATTTATTTCTTGGCTCAGGTGTGTGGGACGCTGGCACATGAGATATGTTATAGTGCATGTGCTTTAGCTCATGGTATGGTCACTGAGATGCATTTATTTCTTGGCTCAGGTGTGTGGGACGCTGGCACATGATATATGTTACAGTGCATGCGCTTTAGCTCATGGTATGGTCACTGACATGCATTTGTTTCTTGGCTCAGGTGTATGAGATGCTGGCACATGATATGTAATAGTGCATGTGCTTTAGCACATGGTGTCGTCACTGACATGATATGATATGATATGATATGATATGGTATTTGTAACGCGCCTATACACAAGTGTTTCAAGGCGCGACGAGGCAGGGAGGGAGGGAAACAAGGGGAAGACAGACAAACGATCCTACTAGGCCAGGTGTCATTCAGATCGCGCAAGTGCAGAGGTAAGGGGAAAAGGAGAAAGTGCAGGGGGAGGAGGTGGGGGGGAAGTGCAGTACAAGGTAAGTAGCGAAATAAAATAATAAATAATAAATAATAAATAAAAAGGGCCAGCTGGTGGCAAGTGCGAGGTAAGTGCAGAGCAAGTGCTGGGAAGTGCTGGGAAGGGGGGCTGTAGGGATACAGTGACAGTCCCACAGTGCAGGGGGAGCCAGGGAGGCAGTGCAAGTAGAGAGTGGCTGGGCCCTGGACCGAGGTCGCTGAGAGTGGCCCAGATGCAGGTTTAGTGCAGAATTCAGTGGGGAGATAAGCAGGTTTAGCAGGGGAGAGGGAGAGAGAAGGCAGAAGCGAAGAGGAAGGTTTTGAGGTACTTCCGGAACCGGAGATGGTTCTCCTCAAGTTTCAGGGAGGCAGGAAGGCTGTTCCAGAGGGAGGCCCCTGCTGCGGAGAGAGATCTACCCCCAGCTCGTTGCTTTGAGAAGCGGCTGACCATGAGGGAGTTGGAGACGGATGAGCGAAGGGCTCGTGAAGGAAGATATTTAGGAAGAGAGAGTTGAAGGTATTTAGGCCCCAGGCCCCAGAAGGCCTTGTGGACAATGCAGAGGGTTTTGAACTTAATCCTCGCAGCCACTGGGAGCCAGTGAAGAGATTTCAGTCCTGGAGAGATACGGTCCCTGGGCTTGAGGCCAAGGACAAGTCTCGCAGTTCTGTTCTGGATAAGTTGCAGAGGGCGGAGAGTGGAGGCAGGCAGATTAAGATAGAGGCTGTTACAGTAGTCCAGCCTTGAGAGAACCAGGGCTCGGGAGACAGTGAGCTTCTGGGGGAAGGAGAGGAAGGGAAGAATACCTCTGAGGAGGTGCAGCTGGTAGTGTGACTTCTTAGAGACGTCAGATATATGAGGAGAGAAGGAGAGTGTGGAGTCGAAGATGACCCCGAGGTTTTTAGCCTTGCAGGTAGGGGCGGGAAGGGGGCCAAGGGAGGCCGGCCAGAGAGCTGCAGGGAAGGAGGGAGTGGGTGTGCCGATGAGTAGAATCTCAGTCTTACTGGCGTTAAGGCAGAGGTCATTGGCGGCACACCATTCCTGGATAGCAGACAGACAGTCGGAGATGAGGGAAGGAGAGGAGGAGGCCGAGGGTAGCCTGAAAATGAGCTGGGTATCGTCCGCATAGCACTGGAAGTGGGGGCAGAGAGCGGCGATGCGGTGGGCAAGGAGTGCCAGATACTGGTTGAAAAGCCAGGGAGAGAGGTTTGATCCCTGGGGGACACCACAGGTGGAGAAAAAGATGTCAGAGAGGAAGGAGCCCATTTGGACCTGGGAGGGTTGACCGGAAAGGAAAGAGGTCAGCCATGCCAGAGCCTGACCAGTGATACCCAGGTTATCACGGAGACGGTTGAGCAGGATGGCAAGGTTGACAGTGTCAAAGGCAGAGGAGAGATCGAGCAGAATGAGAACACAGGGAGTGTTGGAATCGAGGTTCAGGAGCAGGTCCTCACGGATGTTCAGGAGAGCAGTTTCCGTGCTTCTGGCCGCTCTGAAGCCGGATTGATGGTCATGAAGATTACCAACAGATTCAGCATGGAGGTTAAGCTGGGAGATGGCCAGTTTCTCCAGGAGTTTGCCCAGGAAGGGAGTAATGGAGATTGGGCGATAGTTGGCCGGGTAGGAGGGGTCGGAAGAGGGTTTCTTGAGGAGGGGGTGCACAAGGGAGTGCTTGAGGGGGGATGGGAAGACTCCAGAGGCGAATGAGTGGTTGCAAAAGTCAGCCAGGGCAGGAGCCAGGGAGTCGATGTGGTCCTTGATGGTTTTGGAGGAACAGGGGTGAACCTGTTTAGACGAGGCTTTCATAGATCGGACTTGTCTGGAAACCTCATCAGCAGAAAAAGGTGGAAAAGCAGAGAAGGAGGGCGGAGGGGCGGCTGCAAGAGAGCAAGAGGAAGAGCCGGGAAGAGAGGGAGGGAGGAGAGCGGAGGAGAGCGAGGACAGGATGTCCTGAGTTTTTGAGATGAAGTGCGAGGCCAGTGCCGTGCAGAGGGCCTGGGAGGGGACAGGAGAGGTAGAGACTGCAGCAGGGTTGGCCAGCTCCTTGCAGATTTTAAAGAGTTCGGCCGAGTTGTTAGATGCCTCAGAGATGCGGGCTTGGATAAGGGCTCTCTTCTTGGTGAGAACGGAGAGCCGGTATTGCCTTTGGAGCAGGCGGCAGGCCAGTTTGTCAGAGGATGAACATGAAGCACGCCATTTCCTCTCTGCCACCCTGCACTTGCGTTTTAGGGTGACGAGATCCGAGTCATACCAGGAGTTACATTTGGCTTTGGGCTTCAGGCGGATTCTCATGACGGGGGCAAGGATATCGAGAGTATCAGATATAGAGGAATAGAGCATGGAGAGGGCTGTGTCAGGGTGGGAGTCAGCCGGGGGGGGGGAGGGGGCGAGAAGGTAGCAGCGAAAGCTTCAACTGACACGCGCTTCATGGGTCGGATGACCGAGAAGGTGGGTGGCAGTGAAGAGGGTGGCTTTGCCTGTGGGGTAGGGAGGGAGAGGTGGGAGGATAGGAGAAAGTGATCGCTCCAGGAGAGAGGAGTGGAGAGAGGGAGGGAGAGGGGAAGGTCAGAAGAGATCAGAGCATCAAGAGTGTGCCCTGCAGAGTGAGTAGGCCCAGACGGGAGAATAGAGAGTGAGAGAGAGTTGCAGAGTTCGCGAAAGAGACCAGTGGGGGGACAGGAGGCATCGAGGTGGATGTTGAAGTCACCGAGAAAGAGGAGTTGGGTGGTTGAGGACAGGAGTGAGGAGGAGAGGTCAGCCCACTCAGAGAGGAAGGAGGAAATTTGACCAGGTGGCCGATAGATAGTAGCCACGGTAAGGGAATGGCTAGGAGAGAGAGAGAGTCGGCAGACAAGACATTCAAAAGAGGAGTAGGTCTGCGTAGGAGTGACAGTGGCAGGAATCCACTCAGGGAAGATAAGGGCAACACCACCCCCTGAACGGTTGGGCCTGGGCACGGAGAGGATCTTGTAGCCGTCAGGTAGGAGTGTGTCAAAGCTGGTGGCAGAGCTGGCAGTGAACCAAGTCTCAGTGAGACCGAGGACGTCGAGGTCCAGTTCCTCAAGAAGGCGACAGATATCAGAGGAGTGCTTGATGGCAGAGCGAGAATTTAGAGTGGCAATGTGGAGAGGGTTGCCACCCTTGAAAAACTTCCGGGGAGGGGTACAGATCAGAGGTATGCCCTGCGGAGGTGTTAGAGAAGGAGTTGAAGAGGGAGCAAGAGAAGGGGCAGGGAGGGAGGGGAGAGGCAAGGTAGCCGAGGACAGAGGAGGGGGGACAGCGGGAGCGGAGAGGAAGTTGATGAGGCATGGGAAGCGTCTATCAAAGAGGTGAAGGTTGGCCTGAGGGCCTTGGACCAAGACGGTCCCGTTAGCATAGACATTAATGATGGCTTTAGAGGAGTGGAAAGGGGCCAAGAGGACATCCCAACGGGTGCCACCATTAATGGGAGAGGTGGAGAAAGGAGAGAGCACAGCGACCATGTGAGGGGTCCATAGGTCAGGTGAAGGCACGAAAAAGAGAATGTCAGTGAGAGTTTCCTTGGAGCAGGCGCTCGTGTAGGTGTCAGCGATAGGGAGGCCTGGGTTGGAGACCAGGATGTCCTTTTTAAACTTTTTCCTACCGGATTTAGTGAGGAGAGCAGGATAGTCAATGGAAAAGCAGTTAGAGTAGATAGGCGAGATAGAGAGCACCATGGAGTAGGAGGGGAGGCGGACGCCACGAGTATGCAGACAGGAAGTGAGTGGAGGGCACTAGTTTACCACAATGCAGAGCAAACAGTAATGCGTAGTAGGTCAGGGCCACCTAAGTTTGAGAATCCTGCGAGGGGAGAAAAAGCACCCTAGTTTAACACAATGCAGAGCAAACAGTAATGCGTAGTAGGTCAGGGCCACCTAAGTTTGAGAAACCTGCGAGGGGAGAAAAGCACCCTAGTTTAACACAATGCAGAGCAAACAGTAATGCGTAGTAGGTCAGGGCCACCTAAGTTTGAGAATCCTGAGAGGGGAGAAAAGCACCCTAGTTTAACACAATGCAGAGCAAACAGTAATGCGTAGTAGGTCAGGGCCACCTAAGTTTGAGAATCCTGCGAGGGGAGAAAAGCACCCTAGTTTAACACAATGCAGAGCAAACAGTAATGCGTAGTAGGTCAGGGCCACCTAAGTTTGAGAATCCTGCGAGGGGAGAAAAGCACCCTAGTTTAACACAATGCAGAGCAAACAGTAATGCGTAGTAGGTCAGGGCCACCTAAGTTTGAGAATCCTCCGAGGGGAGAAAAAACACCCTAGTTTACCAAAAAATTGGAATAGGGGGGCGAGGCATCATGCGGATGAGGTGAGCAAGGTGAGGAGGGGTGGGCCGGAGAGCGGAGAAGCTGGCGCCTGGCGTCCCCTGCGGACACCTGCAGACACACAGGGAGCCGCACTGTAGGAGTCGCCCTTGGCCTGGGGCCCTTAGCCGCGGGGGCTGCCGGGCAGAGGGCTGCCCAGGAGGGGGGAGGTTATAGGCAGAGGGAGGAAGGGGGGGGGGTGTGGGCGGGCAGGGAGGCGGGGAGGGAGGGGAAGACCAGGAAGTGGGAGGGGGGAGCAGGAGCAGGCCAAACACCGCGCTGGGAGCGCGAGGAACAATTCACTTTCTTGCATTTGTTTCTTGGCTCAGGTGTACGGGATGCTGTCACATGATATATGTTAGAGTGCATGTGTTTTAGCTCATGGTATGGGCCTTGACACGCATTTGTTTCTTGTATTTGGTGTATGGGACGCTGGCACATGATATATGTTATAGTGCATGTGCTTTAGCTCATGGTATGGTCACTGAGATGCATCTATTTCTTGGCTCAGGTGTGTGGGACGCTGGCACATGAGATATGTTATAGTGCATGTGCTTTAGCTCATGGTATGGTCACTGAGATGCATTTATTTCTTGGCTCAGGTGTGTGGGACGCTGGCACATGATATATGTTACAGTGCATGCGCTTTAGCTCATGGTATGGTCACTGACATGCATTTGTTTCTTGGCTCAGGTGTACGGGATGGTGGCACATGATATATGTTATAGTGCATGCGCTTTAGCTCATGGTATGGTCACTGACATGCATTTGTTTCTTGGCTCAGGTGTGTGGGACGCTGGCACATGAGATATGTTATAGTGCATGTGATTTAGCTCAGGGTATGGTCACTGACATGCATTTTTTTCTTGGCTCAGGGGTGTGGGACGCTGGCACATGAGATATGTTATAGTGCATGTGATTTAGCTCAGGGTATGGTCACTGACATGCATTTATTTCTTGGCTCAGGTGTGTGGGACGCTGGCACATGATATATGTTATAGTGCATGTGCTTTAGCTCATGGTATGGTCACTGACATGCATTTATTTCTTGGCTCAGGTGTGTGGGACGCTGGCACATGATATATGTTATAGTGCATGTGCTTTAGCTCATGGTATGATCACTGGCATGCATTTGCATCGTGGCTCAGGTGTATGAGACACTGGCACATGATATATGTTATAGTTCATGTGATTTAGCTCATGCTATGGTCACTGACATGCATTTGTTTCTTGGATTAGGTGTACGGGATGCTGGCACATGATATATGTTATAGTGCATGTGCTTTAGCTCATGGTGTGGTCACTGACATGCATTTGTTTCTTGGCCCAGGTGTATGGGATGCTGGCACATGATATATGTTATAGTGCATGTCCTTTAGCTCATGGTATGGTCACTGACATGCATTTGTTTCTTGGCTCAGGTGTATGGGACACTGGCACAATATATATGTTATAGTGCATGCTCTTTAGCTCATGGTATGGTCACTGACATGCATTTGTTTCTTGGCTCAGGTGTATGGGGCGCTGGCACATGATATATGCTAGAGTGCATGTGCTTTAGCTCATGCTATGGTCACTGACATGCATTTGTTTCTTGGCTCAGGTGTATGAGACGCTGGCACATGATATATGTTATAGTGCATGCCCTTTAGCTCATGGTATGATCAGTGACATGCATTTGTTTCTTGGCTCAGGTGTATGAGATGCTGGCACATTATATGTCATAGTGCATGTGCTTTAGCACATGGTGTGGTCACTGACATGCATTTGTTTCTTGGCTCAGGTGTACGGGATGCTGTCACATGATATATGTTATAGTGCATGTGTTTTAGCTCATGGTATGGGCCTTGACACACATTTGTTTCTTGTATTCGGTGTATGGGACGCTGGCACATGATATATGTTATAGTGCATGTGCTTTAGCTCATGGTATGGTCACTGACATGCATTTGTTTCTTGGCTCAGGTGTATGGGATGCTGGCACATGATACATGTTATAGTGCATGTGCTTTAGCTCATGGTATGGTCACTGAGATGCATTTATTTCTTGGCTCAGGTGTGTGGGACGCTGGCACATGAGATATGTTATAGTGCATGTGCTTTAGCTCATGGTATGGTCACTGAGATTCATTTATTTCTTGGCTCAGGTGTGTGGGACGCTGGCACATGATATATGTTACAGTGCATGCGCTTTAGCTCATGGTATGGTCACTGACATGCATTTGTTTCTTGGCTCAGGTGTACGGGATGGTGGCACATGATATATGTTATAGTGCATGCGCTTTAGCTCATGGTATGGTCACTGACATGCATTTGTTTCTTGGCTCAGGTGTGTGGGACGCTGGCACATGAGATATGTTATAGTGCATGTGATTTAGCTCGGGGTATGGTCACTGACATGCATTTTTTTCTTGGCTCAGGTGTGTGGGACGCTGGCACATGAGATATGTTATAGTGCATGTGATTTAGCTCAGGGTATGGTCACTGACATGCATTTATTTCTTGGCTCAGGTGTGTGGGACGCTGGCACATGATATATGTTATAGTGCATGTGCTTTAGCTCATGGTATGGACACTGACATGCATTTGTTTCTTGGATCAGATGTACAAGACGCTGGCACATGAGATATTTTACAGTGCATGCGCTTTAGCTCATGGTATGGTCACTGAGATGCATTTATTTCTTGGCTCAGGTGTGTGGGACGCTGGCACATGAGATATGTTATAGTGCATGTGCTTTAGCTCATGGTATGGTCACTGAGATGCATTTATTTCTTGGCTCAGGTGTGTGGGACGCTGGCACATGATATATGTTACAGTGCATGCGCTTTAGCTCATGGTATGGTCACTGACATGCATTTGTTTCTTGGCTCAGGTGTACGGGATGGTGGCACATGATATATGTTATAGTGCATGCGCTTTAGCTCATGGTATGGTCACTGACATGCATTTGTTTCTTGGCTCAGGTGTATGGGATGCTAGGACATGATATATGTTATAGTGCCTGTGCTTTAGCTCATGGTATGGTCACTGACATGCATTTGTTTCTTGGATCAGATATACAAGATGCTGGCACATTATATATGTTATAGTGCATGTGCTTTAGCTCATGGTGTGGTCACTGACATGCATTTGTTTCTTGGATCAGATGTACAAGACGCTGGCACATGAGATATTTTACAGTGCATGCACTTTAGCTCATGGTATGGTCACTGACATGCATTTGTTTCTTGGCTCAGGTGTACGGGATGCTGGCACATGAGATATGTTATAGTGCATGTGATTTAGTTCAGGGTATGGTCACTGACATGCATTTTATTCTTGGCTCAGGTGTACGGGATTGTGGCACATGATATATGTTATAGTGCATGTGCTTTAGCTCATGGTATGGTCACTGACATGCATTTGTTTCTTGGATCAGATGTACAAGACGCTGGCACATGAGATATTTTACAGTGCATGCGCTTTAGCTCATGGTATGGTCACTGACATGCATTTGTTTCTTGGCTCAGGTGTACGGGATGCTGGCACATGAGATATGTTATAGTGCATGTGATTTAGTTCAGGGTATGGTCACTGACATGCATTTTATTCTTGGCTCAGGTGTACAGGATTGTGGCACATGATATATGTTATAGTGCATGTGCTTTAGCTCATGGTATGGTCACTGACATGCATTTGTTTCTTGGCTCAGGTGTACGGGATGCTGGCACATGATATATGTTATAGTGCATGCGCTTTAGCTCATGGTATGGTCACTGACATGCATTTGTTTCTTGGCTCAGGTCTATGGGACGCTGGCACATGATATATGTTATAGTGCATGTGCTTTAGCTCATGGTATGATCACTGGCATGCATTTGCATCGTGGCTCAGGTGTATGAGACACTGGCACATGATATATGTTATAGTGCATGTGATTTAGCTCATGCTATGGTCACTGACATGCATTTGTTTCTTGGATCAGGTGTACGGGATGCTGGCACATGATATATGTCATCGTGCATGTGCTTTAGCACATGGTGTGGTCACTGACATGTATTTGTTTCTTGGCTCAGGTGTACGGGATGCTGTCACATGATATATGTTATAGTGCATGTGTTTTAGCTCATGGTATGGGCCTTGACACGCATTTGTTTCTTGTATTCGGTGTATGGGACGCTGGCACATGATATATGTTATAGTGCATGTGCTTTAGCTCATGGTATGGTCACTGACATGCATTTGTTTCTTGGCTCAGGTGTATGGGATGCTGGCACATGATTCATGTTATAGTGCATGTGCTTTAGCTCATGGTATGGTCACTGAGATGCATTGATTTCTTGGCTCAGGTGTGTGGGACGCTGGCACATGAGATATGTAATAGTGCATGTGCTTTAGCTCATGGTATGGTCACTGAGATGCATTTATTTCTTGGCTCAGGTGTGTGGGACGCTGGCACATGGTATATGTTACAGTGCATGCGCTTTAGCTCATGGTATGGTCACTGACATGCATTTGTTTCTTGGCTCAGGTGTACGGGATGGTGGCACATGATATATGTTATAGTGCATGCGCTTTAGCTCATGGTATGGTCACTGACATGCATTTGTTTCTTGGCTCAGGTGTGTGGGACGCTGGCACATGAGATATGTTATAGTGCATGTGATTTAGCTCAGGGTATGGTCACTGACATGCATTTTTCTCTTGGCTCAGGTGTGTGGGACGCTGGCACATGAGATATGTTATAGTGCATGTGATTTAGCTCAGGGTATGGTCACTGACATGCATTTATTTCTTGGCTCAGGTGTGTGGGACGCTGGCACATGATATATGTTATAGTGCATGTGCTTTAGCTCATTGTATGGTCACTGACATGCATTTGTTTCTTGGCTCAGGTCTATGGGACGCTGGCACATGATATATGTTATAGTGCATGTGCTTTAGCTCATGGTATGATCACTGGCATGCATTTGCATCGTGGCTCAGGTGTATGAGACACTGGCACATGATATATGTTAGAGTGCATGTGATTTAGCTCATGCTATGGTCACTGACATGCATTTGTTTCTTGGATCAGGTGTACGGGATGCTGGCACATGATATATGTTATAGTGCATGTGCTTTAGCTCATGGTGTGGTCACTGACATGCATTTGTTTCTTGGCCCAGGTGTATGGGATGCTGGCACATGATATATGTTATAGTGCATGTCCTTTAGCTCATGGTATGGTGCCTGACATGCATTTGTTTCTTGGCTCAGGTGTATGGGACCCTGGCACATGATATATGTTATATTGCATGTGCTTTAGCTCATGGTATGGTCACTGACATGCATTTATTTCTTGGCTCAGGTGTGTGGGACGCTGGCACATGATATATGTTATAGTGCATGTGCTTTAGCTCATGGTATGGTCACTGACATGCATTTGTTTCTTGGCTCAGGTGTATGGGATGCTGGCACATGATATATGTTATAGTGCATGTGCTTTAGCTCATGGTATGGTCACTGAGATGCATTTGTTTCTTGGCTCAGGTGTATGGGACGCTGGCACATGATATATGTTATAGTGCATGTGCTTTAGCTCATGGTATGGTCACTGACATGCATTTGTTTCTTGGCTCAGGTGTATGGGACACTGTCACATGATATATGTTATAGTGCATGTGCTTTAGCTCATGGTATGATCAGTGACATGCATTTGTTTCTTGGCTCAGGTGTATGAGATGCTGGCACATGATATGTCATAGTGCATGTGCTTTAGCACATGGTGTGGTCACTGACATGCATTTGTTTCTTGGCTCAGGTGTACGGCATGCTGTCACATGATATATGTTATAGTGCATGTGTTTTAGCTCATGGTATGGGCCTTGACACGCATTTGTTTCTTGTATTCGGTGTATGGGACGCTAGCACATGATATATGTTATAGTGCATGTGCTTTAGCTCATGGTATGGTCACTGACATGCATTTGTTTCTTGGCTCAGGTGTATGGGATGCTGGCACATGATACATGTTATAGTGCATGTGCTTTAGCTCATGGTATGGTCACTGAGATGCATTTATTTCTTGGCTCAGGTGTGTGGGACGCTGGCACATGAGATATGTTATAGTGCATGTGCTTTAGCTCATGGTATGGTCACTGAGATGCATTTATTTCTTGGCTCAGGTGTGTGGGACGCTGGCACATGATATATGTTACAGTGCATGCGCTTTAGCTCATGGTATGGTCACTGACATGCATTTGTTTCTTGGCTCAGGTGTATGAGATGCTGGCACATGATATGTAATAGTGCATGTGCTTTAGCACATGGTGTCGTCACTGACATGCATTTGTTTCTTGGCTCAGGTGTACGGGATGCTGTCACATGAGATATGTTAGAGTGCATGTGTTTTAGCTCATGGTATGGGCCTTGACACGCATTTGTTTCTTGTATTTGGTGTATGGGACGCTGGCACGTGATATATGTTATAGTGCATGTGCTTTAGCTTATGGTATGGTCACTGACATGCATTTGTTTCTTGGCTCAAGTGTATGGGATGCTGGCACATGATACATGTTATAGTGCATGTGCTTTAGCTCATGGTATGGTCACTGAGATGCATTTATTTCTTGGCTCAGGTGTGTGGGACGCTGGCACATGAGATATGTTATAGTGCATGTGCTTTAGCTCATGGTATGGTCACTGAGATGCATTTATTTCTTGGCTCAGGTGTGTGGGACGCTGGCACATGATATATGTTACAGTGCATGCGCTTTAGCTCATGGTATGGTCACTGACATGCATTTGTTTCTTGGCTCAGGTGTACGGGATGGTGGCACATGATATATGTTATAGTGCATGCGCTTTAGCTCATGGTATGGTCACTGACATGCATTTGTTTCTTGGCTCAGGTGTGTGGGACGCTGGCACATGAGATATGTTATAGTGCATGTGATTTAGCTCAGGGTATGGTCACTGACATGCATTTTTTTCTTGGCTCAGGTGTGTGGGACGCTGGCACATGAGATATGTTATAGTGCATGTGATTTAGCTCAGGGTATGGTCACTGACATGCATTTGTTTCTTGGCTCAGGTGTGTGGGACGCTGGCACATGATATATGTTATAGTGCATGTGCTTTAGCTCATGGTATGGTCACTGACATGCATTTGTTTCTTGGCTCAGGTCTATGGGACGCTGGCACATGATATATGTTATAATGCATGTGCTTTAGCTCATGGTATGATCACTGGCATGCATTTGCATCGTGGCTCAGGTGTATGAGACACTGGCACATGATATATGTTATAGTTCATGTGATTTAGCTCATGCTATGGTCACTGACATGCATTTGTTTCTTGGATCATGTGTACGGGATGCTGGCACATGATATATGTTATAGTGCATGTGCTTTAGCTCATGGTGTGGTCACTGACATGCATTTGTTTCTTGGCCCAGGTGTATGGGATGCTGGCACATGATATATGTTATAGTGCATGTCCTTTAGCTCATGGTATGGTCACTGACATGCATTTGTTTCTTGGCTCAGGTGTATGGGACACTGGCACATGATATATGTTATAGTGCATGCTCTTTAGCTCATGGTATGGTCACTGACATGCATTTGTTTCTTGGCTCAGGTGTATGGGGCGCTGGCACATGATATATGTTATAGTGCATGCCCTTTAGCTCATGGTATGATCAGTGACATGCATTTGTTTCTTGGCTTAGGTGTATGAGATGCTGGCACATTATATGTCATAGTGCATGTGCTTTAGCACATGGTGTGGTCACTGACATGCATTTGTTTCTTGGCTCAGGTGTACGGGATGCTGTCACATGATATATGTTATAGTGCATGTGTTTTAGCTCATGGTATGGGCCTTGACACACATTTGTTTCTTGTATTCGGTGTATGGGACGCTGGCACATGATATATGTTATAGTGCATGTGCTTTAGCTCATGGTATGGTCACTGACATGCATTTGTTTCTTGGCTCAGGTGTATGGTAGCTGGCACATGATACATGTTATAGTGCATGTGCTTTAGCTCATGGTATGGTCACTGAGATGCATTTATTTCTTGGCTCAGGTGTGTGGGACGCTGGCACATGAGATATGTTATAGTGCATGTGCTTTAGCTCATGGTATGGTCACTGAGATGCATTTATTTCTTGGCTCAGGTGTGTGGGACACTGGCACATGATATATGTTACAGTGCATGCGCTTTAGCTCATGGTATGGTCACTGACATGCATTTGTTTCTTGGCTCAGGTGTACGGGATGGTGGCACATGATATATGTTATAGTGCATGCGCTTTAGCTCATGGTATGGTCACTGACATGCAATTGTTTCTTGGCTCAGGTGTGTGGGACGCTGGCACATGAGATATGTTATAGTGCATGTGATTTAGCTCAGGGTATGGTCACTGACATGCATTTTTTTCTTGGCTCAGGTGTGTGGGACGCTGGCACATGAGATATGTTATAGTGCATGTGATTTAGCTCAGGGTATGGACACTGACATGCATTTGTTTCTTGGATCAGATGTACAAGACGCTGGCACATGAGATATTTTACAGTGCATGCGCTTTAGCTCATGGTATGGTCACTGAGATGCATTTATTTCTTGGCTCAGGTGTGTGGGACGCTGGCACATGATATATGTTACAGTGCATGCGCTTTAGCTCATGGTATGGTCACTGACATGCATTTGTTTCTTGGCTCTGGTGTACGGATAGTGGCACATGATATATGTTATAGTGCATGCGCTTTAGCTCATGGTATGGTCACTGACATGCATTTGTTTCTTGGCTCAGGTGTGTGGGACGCTGGCACATGAGATATGTTATAGTGCATGTGATTTAGCTAGGGTATGGTCACTGACATGCATTTTTTTCTAGTCTCAGGTGTGTGGGACGCTGGCACATGAGAAATGTTATAGTGCATGTGATTTAGCTCAGGGTATGGTCACTGACATGCATTTATTTCTTGGCTCAGGTGTGTGGGACGCTGGCACATGATATATGTTATAGTGCATGCGCTTTAGCTCATGGTATGGTCACTGACATGCATTTATTTCTTGGCTCAGGTGTGTGGGACGCTGACACATGAGATATGTTATAGTGCATGTGATTTAGTTCAGGGTATGGTCACTGACATGCATTTTTTTCTTGGCTCGATTGTACGGGATGGTGGCACATGATATATGTTATAGTGCATGTGCTTTAGCTCATGGTATGGTCACTGACATGCATTTGTTACTTGGCTCAGGTGTATGGGACTCTGGCACATGATATATGTTATAGTGCATGTGCTTTAGCTCATGGTATGGTACCTGACATGCATTTGTTTCTTGGATCCGGTGTACGGGACTCTGGCACATGATATATGTTATAGTGCATGTGCTTTAGCTCATGGTATAGTCACTGACATGCATTTGTTTCTTGGCTCAGGTGTGTGGGACGCTGGCACATGAGATATGTTATAGTGCATGTGATTTAGCTCAGGGTATGGTCACTGACATGCATTTTTTTCTTGGCTCAGGTGTGTGGGACGCTGGCACATGAGATATGTTATAGTGCATGTGATTTAGCTCAGGGTATGGTCACTGACATGCATTTATTTCTTGGCTCAGGTGTGTGGGACGCTGGCACATGATATATGTTATAGTGCATGTGCTTTAGCTCATGGTATGGTCACTGACATGCATTTGTTTCTTGGATCAGATGTACAAGACGCTGGCACATGAGATATTTTACAGTGCATGCGCTTTAGCTCATGGTATGGTCACTGAGATGCATTTATTTCTTGGCTCAGGTGTGTGGGATGCTGGCACATGAGATATGTTATAGTGCATGTGCTTTAGCTCATGGTATGGTCACTGACATGCATTTGTTTCTTGGCTCAGGTGTACGGGATGGTGGCACATGATATATGTTATAGTGCATGCGCTTTAGCTCATGGTATGGTCACTGACATGCAATTGTTTCTTGGCTCAGGTGTGTGGGACGCTGGCACATGAGATATGTTATAGTGCATGTGATTTAGCTCAGGGTATGGTCACTGACATGCATTTTTTTCTTGGCTCAGGTGTGTGGGACGCTGGCACATGAGATATGTTATAGTGCATGTGATTTAGCTCAGGGTATGGTCACTGACATGCATTTATTTCTTGGCTCAGGTGTGTGGGACGCTGGCACATGATATATGTTATAGTGCATGTGCTTTAGCTCAGGGTATGGTCACTGACATGCATGTGTTTCTTGGCTCAGGTGTATGGAATGCTGGCGCATGATATATTTTATAGTGCATGTGCTTTAGCTCATGGTATGGACACTGACATGCATTTGTTTCTTGGATCAGATGTACAAGACGCTGGCACATGAGATATTTTACAGTGCATGCGCTTTAGCTCATGGTATGGTCACTGAGATGCATTTATTTCTTGGCTCAGGTGTGTGGGACGCTGGCACATGATATATGTTACAGTGCATGCGCTTTAGCTCATGGTATGGTCACTGACATGCATTTGTTTCTTGGCTCTGGTGTACGGATGGTGGCACATGATATATGTTATAGTGCATGCGCTTTAGCTCATGGTATGGTCACTGACATGCATTTGTTTCTTGGCTCAGGTGTGTGGGACGCTGGCACATGAGATATGTTATAGTGCATGTGATTTAGCTAGGGTATGGTCACTGACATGCATTTTTTTCTAGTCTCAGGTGTGTGGGACGCTGGCACATGAGAAATGTTATAGTGCATGTGATTTAGCTCAGGGTATGGTCACTGACATGCATTTATTTCTTGGCTCAGGTGTGTGGGACGCTGGCACATGATATATGTTATAGTGCATGCGCTTTAGCTCATGGTATGGTCAATGACATGCATTTATTTCTTGGCTCAGGTGTGTGGGACGCTGACACATGAGATATGTTATAGTGCATGTGATTTAGTTCAGGGTATGGTCACTGACATGCATTTTTTTCTTGGCTCGGGTGTACGGGATGGTGGCACATGATATATGTTATAGTGCATGTGCTTTAGCTCATGGTATGGTCACTGACATGCATTTGTTACTTGGCTCAGGTGTACGGGACGCTGGCACATGATATATGTTATAGTGCATGTGCTTTAGCTCATGGTATGGTAACTGACATGAATTTGTTTCTTGGATCCGGTGTACGGGACTCTGGCACATGATATATGTTATAGTGCATGTGCTTTAGCTCATGGTATAGTCACTGACATGCATTTGTTTCTTGGCTCAGGTGTGTGGGACGCTGGCACATGAGATATGTTATAGTGCATGTGATTTAGCTCAGGGTATGGTCACTGACATGCATTTCTTTCTTGGCTCAGGTGTGTGGGACGCTGGCACATGAGATATGTTATAGTGCATGTGATTTAGCTCAGGGTATGGTCACTGACATGCATTTATTTCTTGGCTCAAGTGTGTGGGACGCTGGCACATGATATATGTTATAGTGCATGTGCTTTAGCTCATGGTATGGTCACTGACATGCATTTGTTTCTTGGATCAGATGTACAAGACGTTGGCACATGAGATATTTTACAGTGCATGCGCTTTAGCTCATGGTATGGTCACTGAGATGCATTTATTTCTTGGCTCAGGTGTGTGGGACGCTGGCACATGAGATATGTTATAGTGCATGTGCTTTAGCTCATGGTATGGTCACTGAGATGCATTTATTTCTTGGCTCAGGTGTGTGGGACGCTGGCACATGATATATGTTACAGTGCATGCGCTTTAGCTCATGGTATGGTCACTGACATGCATTTGTTTCTTGGCTCTGGTGTATGGGATGGTGGCACATGATATATGTTATAGTGCATGCGCTTTAGCTCATGGTATGGTCACTGACATGCATTTGTTTCTTGGCTCAGGTGTGTGGGACGCTGGCACATGAGATATGTTATCGTGCATGTGATTTAGCTCAGGGTATGGTCACTGACATGCATTTTTTTCTAGTCTCAGGTGTGTGGGACGCTGGCACATGAGATATGTTATAGTGCATGTGATTTAGCTCAGGGTATGGTCACTGACATGCATTTATTTCTTGGCTCAGGTGTGTGGGACGCTGACACATGAGATATCTTATAGTGCATGTGATTTAGTTCAGGGTATGGTCACTGACATGCATTTGTTACTTGGCTCAGGTGTATGGGACTCTGGCACATGATATATGTTATAGTGCATGTGCTTTAGCTCATGGTATGGTACCTGACATGCATTTGTTTCTTGGATCCGGTGTACGGGACTCTGGCACATGATATATGTTATAGTGCATGTGCTTTAGCTTATGGTATGGTCACTAACATGCATTTGTTTCTTGGCTCAGGTGTATGTGATTCTGGCACATGATATATGTTATAGTGCATGTGATTTAGCTCATGGTATGATCACTGACGTGCATTTGTTTCTTGGCTCAGGTGTATGGGATGCTGGCACATGATATATGTTATAGTGCATGTGCTTTAGCTCAGGCTATGGTCACTGACATGCATTTGTTTCTTGGATCAGGTGTATGGGATGCTGGCACATGATATATGTTATAGTGCGTGTGCTTTAGCTCATGCTATGGTCACTGACATGCATTTGTTTCTTGGCTCAGGTTTATGGGGCACTGTCACATGATATATGTTATAGTGCATGTGCTTTAGCTCATGGTATGGTCACTGACATGCATTTGTTTCTTGGCTCAGGTGTATGGGATGCTGGCACATGATATATGTTATAGTGCCTGTGCTTTAGCTCATGGTATGGTCACTGACATGCATTTGTTTCTTGGATCAGATGTACAAGACGCTGGCACATGAGATATTTTACAGTGCATGCGCTTTAGCTCATGGTATGGTCACTGACATGCATTTGTTTCTTGGCTCAGGTGTACGGGATGCTGGCACATGAGATATGTTATAGTGCATGTGATTTAGTTCAGGGTATGGTCACTGACATGCATTTGTTTCTTGGATCAGATGTACAAGACGCTGGCACATGAGATATTTTACAGTGCATGCGCTTTAGCTCATGGTATGGTCACTGAGATGCATTTATTTCTTGGCTCAGGTGTGTGGGACGCTGGCACATGAGATATGTTATAGTGCATGTGCTTTAGCTCATGGTATGGTCACTGAGATGCATTTATTTCTTGGCTCAGGTGTGTAGGACGCTGGCACATGATATATGTTACAGTGCATGCGCTTTAGCTCATGGTATGGTCACTGACATGCATTTGTTTCTTGGATCAGATGTACAAGACGCTGGCACATGAGATATTTTACAGTGCATGCGCTTTAGCTCATGGTATGGTCACTGAGATGCATTTATTTCTTGGCTCAGGTGTGTGGGACGCTGGCACATGAGATATGTTATAGTGCATGTGCTTTAGCTCATGGTATGGTCACTGAGATGCATTTATTTCTTGGCTCAGGTGTGTGGGACGCTGGCACATGATATATGTTACAGTGCATGCGCTTTAGCTCATGGTATGGTCACTGACATGCATTTGTTTCTTGGCTCTGGTGTATGGGATGGTGGCACATGATATATGTTATAGTGCATGCGCTTTAGCTCATGGTATGGTCACTGACATGCATTTGTTTCTTGGCTCAGGTGTGTGGGACGCTGGCACATGAGATATGTTATCGTGCATGTGATTTAGCTCAGGGTATGGTCACTGACATGCATTTTTTTCTAGTCTCAGGTGTGTGGGACGCTGGCACATGAGATATGTTATAGTGCATGTGATTTAGCTCAGGGTATGGTCACTGACATGCATTTATTTCTTGGCTCAGGTGTGTGGGACGCTGACACATGAGATATCTTATAGTGCATGTGATTTAGTTCAGGGTATGGTCACTGACATGCATTTGTTACTTGGCTCAGGTGTATGGGATGCTGGCACATGATATATGTTATAGTGCATGTGCTTTAGCTCATGGTATGGTACCTGACATGCATTTGTTTCTTGGATCCGGTGTACGGGACTCTGGCACATGATATATGTTATAGTGCATGTGCTTTAGCTTATGGTATGGTCACTAACATGCATTTGTTTCTTGGCTCAGGTGTATGGGACTCTGGCACATGATATATGTTATAGTGCATGTGCTTTAGCTCATGGTATGGTACCTGACATGCATTTGTTTCTTGGATCCGGTGTACGGGACTCTGGCACATGATATATGTTATAGTGCATGTGCTTTAGCTTATGGTATGGTCACTAACATGCATTTGTTTCTTGGCTCAGGTGTATGTGATTCTGGCACATGATATATGTTATAGTGCATGTGATTTAGCTCATGGTATGATCACTGACGTGCATTTGTTTCTTGGCTCAGGTGTATGGGATGCTGGCACATGATATATGTTATAGTGCATGTGCTTTAGCTCAGGCTATGGTCACTGACATGCATTTGTTTCTTGGATCAGGTGTATGGGATGCTGGCACATGATATATGTTATAGTGCATGTGCTTTAGCTCATGCTATGGTCACTGACATGCATTTGTTTCTTGGCTCAGGTTTATGGGGCACTGTCACATGATATATGTTATAGTGCATGTGCTTTAGCTCATGGTATGGTCACTGACATGCATTTGTTTCTTGGCTCAGGTGTATGGGATGCTGGCACATGATATATGTTATAGTGCATGCGCTTTAGCTCATGGTATGGTCACTGACATGCATTTGTTTCTTGGCTCAGGTGTACGGGATGCTGGCACATGAGATATGTTATAGTGCATGTGATTTAGTTCAGGGTATGGTCACTGACATGCATTTGTTTCTTGGATCAGATGTACAAGACGCTGGCACATGAGATATTTTACAGTGCATGCGCTTTAGCTCATGGTATGGTCACTGAGATGCATTTATTTCTTGGCTCAGGTGTGTGGGACGCTGGCACATGAGATATGTTATAGTGCATGTGCTTTAGCTCATGGTATGGTCACTGAGATGCATTTATTTCTTGGCTCAGGTGTGTGGGACGCTGGCACATGAGATATTTTACAGTGCATGCGCTTTAGCTCATGGTATGGTCACTGACATGCATTTGTTTCTTGGCTCTGGTGTACGGGATGGTGGCACATGATATATGTTATAGTGCATGCGCTTTAGCTCATAGTATGGTCACTGACATGCATTTGTTTCTTGGCTCAGGTGTGTGGGACGCTGGCACATGAGATATGTTATAGTGCATGTGATTTAGCTCAGGGTATGGTCACTGACATGCATTTTTTTCTAGTCTCAGGTGTGTGGGACGCTGGCACATGATATATGTTATAGTGCATGTGCTTTAGCTCATGCTATGGTCACTGACATGCATTTGTTTCTTGGATCAGGTGTATGGGATGCTGGCACATGATATATGTTATAGTGCATGTGCTTTAGCTCATGCTATGGTCACTGACATGCATTTGTTTCTTGGATCAGATGTACAAGACGCTGGCACATGAGATATTTTACAGTGCATGCGCTTTAGCTCATGGTATGGTCACTGACATGCATTTGTTTCTTGGCTCAGGTGTACGGGATGCTGGCACATGAGATATGTTATAGTGCATGTGATTTAGTTCAGGGTATGGTCACTGACATGCATTTTATTCTTGGCTCAGGTGTACGGGATTGTGGCACATGATATATGTTATAGTGCATGTGCTTTAGCTCATGGTATGGTCACTGACATGTATTTGTTTCTTGGATCAGATGTACAAGACGCTGGCACATGAGATATTTTACAGTGCATGCGCTTCAGCTCATGGTATGGTCACTGACATGCATTTGTTTCTTGGCTCAGGTGTACGGGATGCTGGCACATGATATATGTTATAGTGCATGTGCTTTAGCTCATGGTATGGTCACTGACATGCATTTGTTTCTTGGCTCAGGTGTACGGGATGCTGGCACATGATATATGTTATGGTGCATGCGCTTTAGCTCATGGTATGGTCACTGACATGCATTTGTTTCTTGGCTCAGGTGTATGGGACGCTGGCACATGATATATGTTATAGTGCATGCGCTTTAGCTCATGGTATGGTCACTGACATGCATTTGTTTCTTGGCTCAGGTGTGTGGGACGCTGGCACATGAGATATGTTATAGTGCATGTGATTTAGCTCAGGGTATGGTCACTGACATGCATTTATTTCTTGGCTCAGGTGTGTGGGACACTGGCACGTGATATATGTTATAGTGCATGTGCTTTAGCTCATGCTATGGTCACTGACATGCATTTTTTTCTTAGCTCAGGTGTACGGGATGGTGGCACATGATATATGTTATAGTGCATGCACTTTAGCTCATGGTATGGTCACTGACATGCATTTATTTCTTGGCTCAGGTGTGTGGGACGCTGACACATGAGATATGTTATAGTGCATGTGATTTAGTTCAGGGTATGGTCACTGACATGCATTTTTTTCTTGGCTCGGGTGTACGGGATGGTGGCACATGATATATGTTATAGTGCATGTGCTTTAGCTCATGGTATGGTCACTGACATGCATTTGTTACTTGGCTCAGGTGTACGGGATGCTGGCACATGATATATGTTATGGTGCATGCGCTTTAGCTCATGGTATGGTCACTGACATGCATTTGTTTCTTGGCTCTGGTGTACGGGATGGTGGCACATGATATATGTTATAGTGCATGCGCTTTAGCTCATAGTATGGTCACTGACATGCATTTGTTTCTTGGCTCAGGTGTGTGGGACGCTGACACATGAGATATGTTATAGTGCGTGTGATTTAGTTCAGGGTATGGTCACTGACATGCATTTTTTTCTTGGCTCGGGTGTACGGGATGGTGGCACATGATATATGTTATAGTGCATGTGCTTTAGCTCATGGTATGGTCACTGACATGCATTTGTTACTTGGCTCAGGTGTACGGGATGCTGGCACATGATATATGTTATGGTGCATGCGCTTTAGCTCATGGTATGGTCACTGACATGCATTTGTTTCTTGGCTCTGGTGTACGGGATGGTGGCACATGATATATGTTATAGTGCATGCGCTTTAGCTCATAGTATGGTCACTGACATGCATTTGTTTCTTGGCTCAGGTGTGTGGGACGCTGACACATGAGATATGTTATAGTGCATGTGATTTAGTTCAGGGTATGGTCACTGACATGCATTTTTTTCTTGGCTCGGGTGTACGGGATGGTGGCTCATGATATATGTTATAGTGCATGTGCTTTAGCTCATGGTATGGTCACTGACATGCATTTGTTACTTGGCTCAGGTGTACGGGATGCTGGCACATGATATATGTTATGGTGCATGCGCTTTAGCTCATGGTATGGTCACTGACATGCATTTGTTTCTTGGCTCTGGTGTGTGGGACGCTGGCACATGATATATGTTATAGTGCATGTGCTTTAGCTCAGGCTATGGTCACTGACATGCATTTGTTTCTTGGATCAGGTGTATGGGCTGCTGGCACATGATATATGTTATAGTGCATGTGCTTTAGCTCATGCTATGGTCACTGACATGCATTTGTTTCTTGGTTCAGGTGTATGGGGCACTGTCACATGATATATGTTATAGTGCATGTGCTTTAGCTCATGGTATGGTCACTGACATGCATTTGTTTCTTGGCTCAGGTGTATGGGATGCTGGCACATGATATATGTTATAGTGCCTGTGCTTTAGCTCATGGTATGATCACTGACATGCATTTGTTTCTTGGATCAGGTGTACGGGATGCTGGCACATGATATATGTTATTGTGCATGTGCTTTAGCTCATGGTATGGTCACTGACATGCATTTGTTTCTTGGATCAGATGTACAAGACGCTGGCACATGAGATATTTTACAGTGCATGTGCTTTAGCTCATGGTATGGTCATTGACATGCATTTGTTTCTTGGATCAGATGTACAAGACGCTGGCACATGAGATATTTTACAGTGCATGTGCTTTAGCTCATGGTATGGTCATTGACATGCATTTGTTTCTTGGATCAGATGTACAAGACGCTGGCACATGAGATATTTTACAGTGCATGTGCTTTAGCTCATGGTATGGTCATTGACATGCATTTGTTTCTTGGATCAGATGTACAAGACGCTGGCACATGAGATATTTTACAGTGCATGTGCTTTAGCTCATGGTATGGTCATTGACATGCATTTGTTTCTTGGCTCAGGTGTATGAGACGCTGGCACATGATATATGTTATAGTGCATGTGCTTTAGCTCATGGTATGGTCACTGACATGCATTTGTTTCTTGGCTCAGGTGTACGGGACGCTGGCACATGATATATGTTATAGTGCATGTGCTTTAGCTCATGGTGTGGTCAGTGACATGCATTTGTTTCTTGGCTCAGGTGTATGGGATGCTGGCACATGATATATATTATAGTGCATGTGCTTTAGCTCATGGTATGGTCACTGACATGCATTGGTTTCTTGGCTCAGGTGTGTGGGATGCTGGCACATGATATATGTTATAGTGCATGTGCTTTAGCTCATGGTATGGTCACTGACATGCATTTGCTTCATAGCTCAGGTGTATGAGACTCTGGCACATGATATATGTTATAGTGCATGTTCTTTAGCTCATGGTATTTGCCTTGACATGCATTTGTTTCTTGGCTCAGGTGTATTGTCCGCTGGCACATGATATATGTTATAGTGCATGTGCTTTTGCTCATGATATGTTCAATGACATGCATTTGTTTCTTGGCTCAGGTGTATGGGGCGCTGGCACATGATATATGTTATAGTGCATGTGCTTTAGCTCATGGTATGGTCACTGACATGCATTTGTTTCTTGGATCAGATGTACAAGACGCTGGCACATGAGATATTTTACAGTGCATGTGCTTTAGCTCATGGTATGGTCATTGACATGCATTTGTTTCTTGGCTCAGGTGTATGAGACGCTGGCACATGATATATGTTATAGTGCATGTGCTTTAGCTCATGGTATGGTCACTGACATGCATTTGTTTCTTGGATCAGATGTACAAGACGCTGGCACATGAGATATTTTACAGTGCATGTGCTTTAGCTCATGGTATGGTCATTGACATGCATTTGTTTCTTGGCTCAGGTGTATGAGACGCTGGCACATGATATATGTTATAGTGCATGTGCTTTAGCTCATGGTATGGTCACTGACATGCATTTGTTTCTTGGATCAGATGTACAAGACGCTGGCACATGAGATATTTTACAGTGCATGCGCTTTAGCTCATGGTATGGTCATTGACATGCATTTGTTTCTTGGCTCAGGTGTATGAGACGCTGGCACATGATATATGTTATAGTGCATGTGCTTTAGCTCATGGTATGGTCACTGACATGCATTTGTTTCTTGGATCAGATGTACAAGACGCTGGCACATGAGATATTTTACAGTGCATGCGCTTTAGCTCATGGTATGGTCACTGACATGCATTTGTTTCTTGGCTCAGGTGTACGGGATGCTGGCACATGAGATATGTTATAGTGCATGTGATTTAGTTCAGGGTATGGTCACTGACATGCATTTTATTCTTGGCTCAGGTGTACGGGATTGTGGCACATGATATATGTTATAGTGCATGTGCTTTAGCTCATGGTATGGTCACTGACATGTATTTGTTTCTTGGATCAGATGTACAAGACGCTGGCACATGAGATATTTTACAGTGCATGCGCTTTAGCTCATGGTATGGTCACTGACATGCATTTGTTTCTTGGCTCAGGTGTACGGGATGCTGGCACATGATATATGTTATAGTGCATGTGCTTTAGCTCATGCTATGGTCACTGACATGCATTTGTTTCTTGGCTCAGGTGTATGGGGCACTGTCACATGATATATGTTATAGTGCATGTGCTTTAGCTCATGGTATGGTCACTGACATGCATTTGTTTCTTGGCTCAGGTGTATGGGATGCTGGCACATGATATATGTTATAGTGCCTGTGCTTTAGCTCATGGTATGGTCACTGACATGCATTTGTTTCTTGGATCAGATGTACAAGACGCTGGCACATGAGATATTTTACAGTGCATGCGCTTTAGCTCATGGTATGGTCACTGACATGCATTTGTTTCTTGGCTCAGGTGTACGGGATGCTGGCACATGAGATATGTTATAGTGCATGTGATTTAGTTCAGGGTATGGTCACTGACATGCATTTTATTCTTGGCTCAGGTGTACGGGATTGTGGCACATGATATTTGTTATAGTGCATGTGCTTTAGCTCATGGTATGGTCACTGACATGTATTTGTTTCTTGGATCAGATGTACAAGACGCTGGCACATGAGATATTTTACAGTGCATGCGCTTTAGCTCATGGTATGGTCACTGACATGCATTTGTTTCTTGGCTCAGGTGTACGGGATGCTGGCACATGATATATGTTATAGTGCATGTGCTTTAGCTCATGGTATGGTCACTGACATGCATTTGTTTCTTGGCTCAGGTGTACGGGATGCTGGCACATGATATATGTTATGGTGCATGCGCTTTAGCTCATGGTATGGTCACTGACATGCATTTGTTTCTTGGCTCAGGTGTGTGGGACGCTGGCACATGAGATATGTTATAGTGCATGCGCTTTAGCTCATGGTATGGTCACTGACATGCATTTATTTCTTGGCTCAGGTGTGTGGGACACTGACACATGAGATATGTTATAGTGCATGTGATTTAGTTCAGGGTATGGTCACTGACATGCATTTTTTTCTTGGCTCGGGTGTACGGGATGGTGGCACATGATATATGTTATAGTGCATGTGCTTTAGCTCATGGTATGGTCACTGACATGCATTTGTTCCTTGGCTCAGGTGTATGGGACTCTGGCACATGATATATGTTATAGTGCATGTGCTTTAGCTCATGGTATGGTCACTGACATGCATTTTGTTCTTGGCTCAGGTGTGTGGGACGCTGGCACATGAGATATGTTATAGTGCATGTGATTTAGCTCAGGGTATGGTCACTGACATGCATTTATTTCTTGGCTCAGGTGTGTGGGACGCTGGCACATGATATATGTTATAGTGCATGTGCTTTAGCTCATGGTATGGTCACTGACATGCATTTGTTTCTTGGATCAGATGTACAAGACGCTGGCACATGAGATATTTTACAGTGCATGCGCTTTAGCTCATGGTATGGTCACTGAGATGCATTTATTTCTTGGCTCAGGTGTGTGGGACGCTGGCACATGAGATATGTTATAGTGCATGTGCTTTAGCTCATGGTATGGTCACTGAGATGCATTTATTTCTTGGCTCAGGTGTGTGGGACGCTGGCACATGATATATGTTACAGTGCATGCGCTTTAGCTCATGGTATGGTCACTGACATGCATTCGTTTCTTGGCTCTGGTGTACGGGATGGTGGCACATGATATATGTTATAGTGCATGCGCTTTAGCTCATAGTATGGTCACTGACATGCATTTGTTTCTTGGCTCAGCTGTGTGGGACGCTGGCACATGAGATATGTTATAGTGCATGTGATTTAGCTCAGGGTATGGTCACTTACATGCATTTTTTTCTAGTCTCAGGTGTGTGGGACGGTGGCACATGAGATATGTTATAGTGCATGTGATTTAGTTCAGGGTATGGTCACTGACATGCATTTTTTTCTTGGCTCGGGTGTACGGGATGGTGGCACATGATTTATGTTATAGTGCATGTGCTTTAGCTCATGGTATGGTCACTGACATGCATTTGTTACTTGGCTCAGGTGTATGGGACTCTGGCACATGATATATGTTATAGTGCATGTGCTTTAGCTCATGGTATGGTACCTGACATGCATTTGTTTCTTGGATCCGGTGTACGGGACTCTGGCACATGATATATGTTATAGTGCATGTGCTTTAGCTCATGGTATGGTCACTAACATGCATTTGTTTCTTGGCTCAGGTGTATGTGATTCTGGCACATGATATATGTTATAGTGCATGTGATTTAGCTCATGGTATGATCACTGACGTGCATTTGTTTCTTGGCTCAGGTGTATGGGATGCTGGCACATGATATATGTTATAGTGCATGTGCTTTAGCTCAGGCTATGGTCACTGACATGCATTTGTTTCTTGGATCAGGTGTATGGGATGCTGGCACATGATATATGTTATAGTGCATGTGCTTTAGCTCATGCTATGGTCACTGACATGCATTTGTTTCTTGGCTCAGGTGTATGGGGCACTGTCACATGATATATGTTATAGTGCATGTGCTTTAGCTCATGGTATGGTCACTGACATGCATTTGTTTCTTGGCTCAGGTGTATGGGATGCTGGCACATGATATATGTTATAGTGCATGTGCTTTAGCTCATGGTATGGTCACTGACATGCATTTGTTTCTTGGATCAGATATACAAGATGCTGGCACATTATATATGTTATAGTGCATGTGCTTTAACTCATGGTGTGGTCACTGACATGCATTTGTTTCTTGGATCAGATGTACAAGACGCTGGCACATGAGATATTTTACAGTGCATGCGCTTTAGCTCATGGTATGGTCACTGACATGCATTTGTTTCTTGGCTCAGGTGTACGGGATGCTGGCACATGAGATATGTTATAGTGCATGTGATTTAGTTCAGGGTATGGTCACTGACATGCATTTTATTCTTGGCTCAGGTGTAGAGGATTGTGGCACATGATATATTTTATAGTGCATGTGCTTTAGCTCATGGTATGGTCACTGACATGTATTTGTTTCTTGGATCAGATGTACAAGACGCTGGCACATGAGATATTTTACAGTGCATGCGCTTTAGCTCATGGTATGGTCACTGACATGCATTCGTTTCTTGGCTCAGGTGTACGGGATGCTGGCACATGATATATGTTATAGTGCATGTGCTTTAGCTCATGGTATGGTCACTGACATGCATTTGTTTCTTGGCTCAGGTGTACGGGATGCTGGCACATGATATATGTTATGGTGCATGCGCTTTAGCTCATGGTATGGTCACTGACATGCATTTGTTTCTTGGCTCAGGTGTATGGGACGCTGGCACATGATATATGTTATAGTGCATGCGCTTTAGCTCATGGTATGGTCACTGACATGCATTTGTTTCTTGGCTCAGGTGTGTGGGACGCTGGCACATGAGATATGTTATAGTGCATGTGATTTAGCTCAGGGTATGGTCACTGACATGCATTTTTTTCTAGTCTCAGGTGTGTGGGACGCTGGCACATGAGATATGTTATAGTGCATGTGATTTAGCTCAGGGTATGGTCACTGACATGCATTTATTTCTTGGATCAGGTGTGTGGGACGCTGGCACATGATATATGTTATAGTGCATGTGCTTTAGCTCATGGTATGGTCACTGACATGCATTTTTTTCTTGGCTCAGGTGTACGGGATGGTGGCACATGATATGTTATAGTGCATGCGCTTTAGCTCATGGTATGGTCACTGACATGCATTTATTTCTTGGCTCAGGTGTGTGGGACGCTGACACATGAGATATGTTATAGTGCATGTGATTTAGTTCAGGGTATGGTCACTGACATGCATTTTTTTCTTGGCTCGGGTGTACGGGATGGTGGCACATGATATATGTTATAGTGCATGTGCTTTAGCTCATGGTATGGTCACTGACATGCATTTGTTACTTGGCTCAGGTGTATGGGACTCTGGCACATGATATATGTTATATTGCATGTGCTTTAGCTCATGGTATGGTACCTGACATGCATTTGTTTCTTGGATCCGGTGTACGGGACTCTGGCACATGGTATATGTTATAGTGCATGTGCTTTAGCTCATGGTATGGTCACTAACATGCATTTGTTTCTTGGCTCAGGTTTATGTGATTCTGGCACATGATATATGTTATAGTGCATGTGCTTTAGCTCATGGTATGGTCACTGACATGCATTTGTTTCTTGGCTCAGGTGTGTGGGACGCTGGCACATGAGATATGTTATAGTGCATGTGATTTAGTTCAGGGTATGGTCACTGACATGCATTTCTTTCTTGGCTCAGGTGTATGGGATGCTGGCACATGATATATGTTATAGTGCCTGTGCTTTAGCTCATGGTATGGTCACTGACATGCATTTGTTTCTTGGATCAGATGTACAAGACGCTGGCACATGAGATATGTTGTAGTGCATGTGATTTTGTTCAGGGTATGGTCACTGACATGCATTTTTTTCTTGGCTCAGGGGTACGGGATGGTGGCACATGATATATTTTATATTGCATGGGCTTTAGCTCATGGTATGTTCATTAAAATGCATTTGTTTCTTGGATCAGATGTACAAGATGCTGGCACATGATACATGTTATAGTGCATGTGCTTTAGCTCATGGTTTGGTCACTGACATGCATTTGTTTCTTGGCTCAGGTGTATGAGATGCTGGCACATGAGATATGTTGTAGTGCATGTTTAGCTCATGGTATGGTCACTGACATGCATTTGTTTCTTGGCTCAGTTGTACGAGACGCTGGCACATGATATATGTTATAGTGCATGTGCTTTAGCTCATGGTGTGGTCACTGACATGCATTTGTTTCATGGATCCGATGTACGGGACGCTGGCACATGATATATGTTATAGTGCATGTGCTTTAGCTCATGGTATGGTCACTGACATGCATTTGTTTCTTGGCTCAGGTGTATGTGGCACTGTCACATGATATATTTTATAGCGCATGTGCTTTTGCTCATGATATGGTCAATGACATGCATTTGTTTCTTGGCACAGGTGTATGGGCCGCTAACACATGAGATATGTTATAGTACATGTGCTTTAGCTCCTGATACGGTCACTGACATGCATTTGTTTCTTGGCTCAGGTGTATGTGGCACTGTCACATGATATATGTTATAGTACATGTGCTTTAGCTCCTGATACGGTCACTGACATGCATTTGTTTCTTGGCTCAGGTGTATGTGGCACTGTCACATGATATATGTTATAGTGCATGTGCTTTAGCTCATGGTATGGTCACTGACATGCATTTGTTTCTTGGCTCAGGTGTATGGGACACTGCCACATGATACATGTTATAGTGCATGTGCTTTAGCTCATGGTATGGACCCTAACATGCATGTGTTTCTTGACTCAGGTGTTTGGGATGCTTGGCACATGATACCTGTTATAGTCATGTGCTTTAGCTCATGGTATGGTCACTTACATGCATTTGTTTCTTGGATCAGGTGTATGGGACGCTGGCACATGATATATGTTATAGTGCATGTGCTTTAGCTCATGGTATGGTCACTGACATGCATTTGTTTCTTGGATCAGATGTACAAGACGCTGGCACATGAGATATTTTACAGTGCATGCGCTTTAGCTCATGGTATGGTCACTGACATGCATTTGTTTCTTGGCTCAGGTGTATGGGACTCTGGCACATGATATATGTTATAGTGCATGTGCTTTAGCTCATGGTATGGTCACTGACATGCATTTGTTACTTGGCTCAGGTGTATGGGACTCTGGCACATGATATATGTTATAGTGCATGTGCTTTAGCTCATGGTATGGTACCTGACATGCATTTGTTTCTTGGATCCGGTGTACGGGACTCTGGCACATGATATATGTTATAGTGCATGTGCTTTAGCTCATGGTATGGTCACTAACATGCATTTGTTTCTTGGCTCAGGTGTATGTGATTCTGGCACATGATATATGTTATAGTGCATGTGATTTAGCTCATGGTATGATCACTGACGTGCATTTGTTTCTTGGCTCAGGTGTATGGGATGCTGGCACATGATATATGTTATAGTGCATGTGCTTTAGCTCAGGCTATGGTCACTGACATGCATTTGTTTCTTGGATCAGGTGTATGGGATGCTGGCACATGATATATGTTATAGTGCATGTGCTTTAGCTCATGCTATGGTCACTGACATGCATTTGTTTCTTGGCTCAGGTGTATGGGGCACAGTCTCACATGATATATGTTATAGTGCATGTGCTTTAGCTCATGGTATGGTCACTGACATGCATTTGTTTCTTGGCTCAGGTGTATGGGATGCTGGCACATGGTATATGTTATAGTGCCTGTGCTTTAGCTCATGGTATGGTCACTGACATGCATTTGTTTCTTGGATCAGATATACAAGATGCTGGCACATTATATATGTTATAGTGCATGTGCTTTAACTCATGGTGTGGTCACTGACATGCATTTTTTTCTTGGATCAGATGTACAAGACGCTGGCACATGAGATATTTTACAGTGCATGCGCTTTAGCTCATGGTATGGTCACTGACATGCATTTGTTTCTTGGCTCAGGTGTATGGGACACTGGCACATGATATGTTATAGTGCATGCGCTTTAGCTCATGGTATGGTCACTGACATGCATTTGTTTCTTGGCTCAGGTGTATGAGATGCTGGCACATGATATATGTTATAGTGCATGTGCTTTAGCTCATGGTATGGTCACTGACATGCATTTGTTTCTTGGCTCAGGTGTACGGGATGCTGGCACATGAGATATGTTATAGTGCATGTGATTTAGTTCAGGGTATGGTCACTGACATGCATTTTATTCTTGGCTCAGGTGTACGAGATGGTGGCACATGATATATGTTATAGTGCATGCGCTTTAGCTCATGGTAGGATCACTGGCATGCATTTGTTTCTTGGCTCAGGTGTATGGGACACTGGCACATGATATGTTATAGTGCATGCGCTTTAGCTCATGGTATGGTCACTGACATCCATTTGTTTCTTGGCTCAGGTGTATGAGATGCTGGCACATGATATATGTTATAGTGCATGTGCTTTAGCTCATGGTATGGTCACTGACATGCATTTGTTTCTTGGCTCAGGTGTACGGGATGCTGGCACATGAGATATGTTATAGTGCATGTGATTTAGTTCAGGGTATGGTCACTGACATGCATTTTATTCTTGGCTCAGGTGTACGGGATTGTGGCACATGATATATTTTATAGTGCATGTGCTTTAGCTCATGGTATGGTCACTGACATGTATTTGTTTCTTGGATCAGATGTACAAGACGCTGGCACATGAGATATTTTACAGTGCATGCGCTTTAGCTCAGGGTATGGTCACTGACATGCATTTGTTTCTTGGCTCAGGTCTATGGGACGCTGGCACATGATATATGTTATAGTGCATGCTCTTTAGCTCATGGTATGGTCACTAACATGCATTTGTTTCTTGGCTCAGGTGTACGGGATGCTGGCACATGATATATGTTATAGTGCTTGTGCTTTAGCTCATGGTATGGTCACTGACATGCATTTGTTTCTTGGCTCAGGTGTACGGGATGCTGGCACATGATATATGTTATGGTGCATGCGCTTTAGCTCATGGTATGGTCACTGACATGCATTTGTTTCTTGGCTCAGGTGTATGGGACGCTGGCACATGATATATGTTATAGTGCATGCGCTTTAGCTCATGGTATGGTCACTGACATGCATTTGTTTCTTGGCTCAGGTGTGTGGGACGCTGGCACATGAGATATGTTATAGTGCATGTGATTTAGCTCAGGGTATGGTCACTGACATGCATTTTTTTCTAGTCTCAGGTGTGTGGGACGCTGGCACATGAGAAATGTTATAGTGCATGTGATTTAGCTCAGGGTATGGTCACTGACATGCATTTATTTCTTGGATCAGGTGTGTGGGACGCTGGCACATGATATATGTTATAGTGCATGTGCTTTAGCTCATGGTATGGTCACTGACATGCATTTTTTTCTTGGCTCAGGTGTACGGGATGGTGGCACATGATATGTTATAGTGCATGCGCTTTAGCTCATGGTATGGTACCTGACATGCATTTGTTTCTTGGATCCGGTGTACGGGACTCTGGCACATGATATATGTTATAGTGCATGTGCTTTAGCTCATGGTATGGTACCTGACATGCATTTGTTTCTTGGATCCGGTGTACGGGACTCTGGCACATGGTATATGTTATAGTGCATGTGCTTTAGCTCATGGTATGGTCACTGACATGCATTTGTTTCTTGGCTCAGGTGTGTGGGACGCTGGCACATGAGATATGTTATAGTGCATGTGATTTAGTTCAGGGTATGGTCACTGACATGCATTTCTTTCTTGGCTCAGGTGTATGGGATGCTGGCACATGATATATGTTATAGTGCCTGTGCTTTAGCTCATGGTATGGTCACTGACATGCATTTGTTTCTTGGATCAGATGTACAAGACGCTGGCACATGAGATATGTTGTAGTGCATGTGATTTTGTTCAGGGTATGGTCACTGACATGCATTTTTTTCTTGGCTCAGGGGTACGGGATGGTGGCACATGATATATGTTATATTGCATGGGCTTAAGCTCATGGTATGTTCATTACAATGCATTTGTTTCTTGGATCAGATGTACAAGATGCTGGCACATGATACATGTTATAGTGCATGTGCTTTAGCTCATGGTTTGGTCACTGAGATGCATTTATTTCTTGGCTCAGGTGTGTGGGACGCTGGCACATGAGATATGTTATAGTGCATGTGCTTTAGCTCATGGTATGGTCACAGAGATGCATTTATTTCTTGGCTCAGGTGTGTGGGACGCTGGCACATGATATATGTTACAGTGCATGTGCTTTAGCTCATGGTATGGTCACTGACATGCATTTGTTTCTTGGCTCAGGTGTATGAGATGCTGGCACATGAGATATGTTGTAGTGCATGTTTAGCTCATGGTATGGTCACTGACATGCATTTGTTTCTTGGCTCAGGTGTACGGGACGCTGGCACATGATATATGTTATAGTGCATGTGCTTTAGCTCATGGTATGGTCACTGACATGCATTTGTTTCTTGGCTCAGGTGTATGGGATGCTGGCACATGATATATGTTATAGTGCATGCGCTTTAGCTCATGGTGTGGTCACTGACATGCATTTGTTTCTTGGTTCAGGTGTATGGGGCACTGTCACATGATATATTTTATAGCGCATGTGCTTTTGCTCATGATATGGTCAATGACATGCATTTGTTTCTTGGCACAGGTGTATGGGCCGCTAACACATGAGATATGTTATAGTAAATGTTCTTTAGCTCCTGATACGGTCACTGACATGCATTTGTTTCTTGGCTCAGGTGTATGTGGCACTGTCACATGATATATGTTATAGTGCATGTGCTTTAGCTCATGGTATGGTCACTGACATGCATTTGTTTCTTGGCTCAGGTGTATGGGATGCTGGCACATGATATATGTTATTGTGCCTGTGCTTTAGCTCATGGTATGGTCACTGACATGCATTTGTTTCTTGGCTCAGGTGTACAGGATGCTGAAACATGATATATGTTATAGTGCATGTGCTTTAGCTCATGGTATGGTCACTGACATGCATTTGTTTCTTGTGTCAGGTTTACGAGACGCTAGCACATGATATATTTTATAGCGCATGTGCTTTTGCTCATGATATGGTCAATGACATGCATTTGTTTCTTGGCACAGGTGTATGAGCCGCTAACACATGAGATATGTTATAGTACATGTGCTTTAGCTCCTGATACGGTCACTGACATGCATTTGTTTCTTGGCTCAGGTGTATGGGGCACTGTCACATGATATATGTTATAGTGCCTGTGCTTTAGCTCATGGTATGGTCACTGACATGCATATGTTTCTTGGCTCAGGTGTATGGGACGCTGGCACATGATATATGTTATAGTGCATGTGCTTTAGCCCATGCTATGGTCACTGACATGCATTTGTTTCTTGGCTCAGTTGTACGGGACGCTGGCAAATGATATATGTTATAGTGCATGTGCTTTAGCTCATTATATGGTCACTGACATGCATTTGTTTCTTGGCTCAGTTGTACGGGACGCTGGCACATCATATATGTTATAGTGCATGTGCTTTAGCTCATGGTGTGGTCACTGACATGCATTTTTTTCTTGGATCCGGTGTACGGGATGCTGGCACATGATATATGTTATAGTGCATGTGCTTTAGCTCATGCTATGGTCACTGACATGCATTTGTTTCTTGGATCAGGTGTATGGGACGCTGGCACATGATATATGTTATAGTGCATGTGCTTTAGCCCATGCTATGGTCACTGACATGCATTTGTTTCTTGGCTCAGTTGTACGGGACGCTGGCAAATGATATATGTTATAGTGCATGTGCTTTAGCTCATTATATGGTCACTGACATGCATTTGTTTCTTGGCTCAGGTGTACGGGATGCTGGCACATGATATATGTTATAGTGCATGCGCTTTAGCTCATGGTATGGTCACTGACATGCATTTGTTTCTTGGTTCAGGTGTACGGGACGCTGGCACATGATATATGTTATAGTGCATGTGCTTTAGCTCATGGTATGGTCACTGACATGCATTTGTTTCTTGGCTCAGGTGTACGGGATGCTGGCACATGATATATGTTATAGTGCATGTGCTTTAGCTCATGGTATGGTCACTGACATGCATTTGTTTCTTGGTTCAGGTGTACGGGACGCTGGCACATGATATATGTTATAGTGCATGCGCTTTAGCTCATGGTATGGTCACTGACATGCATTTGTTTCTTGGTTCAGGTGTATGGGATGCTGGCACATGATATATGTTATAGTGCATGTGCTTTAGATCATGGTATGGTCACTGACATGCATTTATTTCTTGGCTCAGGTGTATGGGGCGCTAACACATGAGATATGTTATAGTACATGTGCTTTGGCTCATGATACGGTCACTGACATGCATTTGTTTCTTGGCTCAGGTGTATGGGGTACTGTCACATGATATATGTTATAGTGCATGTGCTTTAGCTCATGGTATGGTCACTGACATGCAGTTGTTTCTTGGATCCGGTGTATGAGACTCTGGCACATGATATATGTTATAGTGCAAGTGTTTTAGCTCCTGGTATGGTCACTGACATGCATTTATTTCTTGGCTCAGGTGAACGGGACGCTGGCACATGATATATGTTATAGTGCATGTGCTTTAGCTCATGTATGGTCACTGACATCCATTTGTTTCTTGGATCAGATGTACAAGACGCTGGCACATGAGATATTTTACAGTGCATGCACTTTAGCTCATGGTATGGTCACTGACATGCATTTGTTTCTTGGCTCAGGTGTACGGGATGCTGTCACATGAGATATGTTATGGTGCATGTGCTTTAGCTCATGGTATGGTCACTGACATGCATTTGTTTCTTGGCTCAGGTGTATGGGACACTGCCACATGATACATGTTATAGTGCATGTGCTTTAGCTCATGGTATGGACCCTAACATGCATGTGTTTCTTGACTCAGGTGTTTGGGATGCTTGGCACATGATACCTGTTATAGTCATGTGCTTTAGCTCATGGTATGGTCACTTACATGCATTTGTTTCTTGGATCAGGTGTATGGGACGCTGGCACATGATATATGTTATAGTGCATGTGCTTTAGCTCATGGTATGGTCACTGACATGCATTTGTTTCTTGGATCAGATGTACAAGACGCTGGCACATGAGATATTTTACAGTGCATGCGCTTTAGCTCATGGTATGGTCACTGACATGCATTTGTTTCTTGGCTCAGGTGTACGGGACGCTGGCACATGAGATATTTTACAGTGCATGCGCTTTAGCTCATGGTATGGTCACTGACATGCATTTATTTCTTAGCTCAGGTGTGTGGGACGCTGGCACATGATATATGTTATAGTGCCTGTGCTTTAGCTCATGGTATGGTCACTGACATGCATTTGTTTCTTGGATCAGATGTACAAGATGCTGGCACATCATATATGTTATAGTGCATGTGCTTTAGCTCATGGTGTGGTCACTGACATGCATTTGTTTCTTGGCTCAGGTGTACGGGATGCTGGCACATGATATATGTTATAGTGCATGTGCTTTAGCTCATGGTATGGTCACTGACATGCATTTGTTTCTTGGATCAGATGTTCAAGACGCTGGCACATGAGATATTTTACAGTGCATGCGCTTTAGCTCATGGTATGGTCACTGACATGCATTTATTTCTTGGCTCAGGTGTGTGGGACGCTGGCACATGATATATGTTATAGTGCCTGTGCTTTAGCTCATGGTATGGTCACTGACATGCATTTGTTTCTTGGCTCAGGCGTATGGGATGCTGGCACATGATATATGTTATAGTGCCTGTGCTTTAGCTCATGGTATGGTCACTAACATGCATTTGTTTCTTGGATCAGGTGTATGGGAAGCAGGCACATGATATATGTTATAGTGCATGTGCTTTAGCTCATGGTATGGTCACTGAGATGCATTTGTTTCTTGGCTCAGGTGTACGGGACGCTGGCACACGATATATGTTATATTGCATGTGCTTTAGCTCATGCTATGGTCACTGACATGCATTTGTTTCTTGGCTCAGTTGTACGGGACGCTGGCACATGATATATATTATAGTGCATGTGCTTTAGCTCATAGTATGGTCACTGACATGCAATTGTTTCTTGGTTCAGGTGTATGGGATGGTGGCACATGATATATGTCATAGTGCATGTGCTTTAGCTCATTATATGGTCACTGACATGCATTTGTTTCTTGGTTCAGGTGTACGGGACGCTGGCACATGATATATGTTATAGTGCATGTGCTTTAGCTCATGGTATGGTCACTGACATGCATTTATTTCTTGGCTCAGGTGTATGGGGCGCTAACACATGAGATATGTTATAGTACATGTGCTTTAGCTCATGATACGTCACTGACTTGCATTTGTTTCTTGGCTCAGGTGTATGGGATGCTGGCACATGATATATGTTATAGTGCATGCACTTTAGCTCATGGTATGGTCACTGACATGCATATGTTTCTTGGCTCAGGTGTATGGGATGCTGGCACATGATATATGTTATAGTGCATGTGCTTTAGCTCATGGTATGGTCACTGACATGCATTTGTTTCTTGGATCAGATGTACAAGATGCTGGCACATCATATATGTTATAGTGCATGTGCTTTAGCTCATGGTGTGGTCACTGACATGCATTTGTTTCTTGGATCCAGTGTACGGGATGCTGGCACATGATATATGTTATAGTGCATGTGCTTTAGCTCATGCTATGGTCACTGACATGCAGTTGTTTCTTGGATCCGGTGTACGGGACGCTGGCACATGATATGTGTTATAGTGCATGTGCTTTAGCTCATGTATGGTCACTGACATGCATTTGTTTCTTGGATCAGATGTACAAGACGCTGGCACATGAGATATTTTACAGTGCATGCGCTTTAGCTCATGGTATGGTCACTGACATGCATTTGTTTCTTGGCTCAGGTTTACGGGATGCTGGCACATGATATATGTTATAGTGCATGCGCTTTAGCTCATGGTATGGTCACTGACATGCATTTGTTTCTTGGTTCAGGTGTATGGGGCACTGTCACATGATATATGTTATAGTGCATGTGCTTTAGCTCATGGTATGGTCACTGACATGCAGTTGTTTTTTGGATCCGTTGTATGAGACTCTGGCACATGATATATGTTATAGTGCAAGTGTTTTAGCTCCTGGTATGGTCACTGACATCCATTTATTTCTTGGCTCAGGTGTGCGGGACGCTGGCACATGATATATGTTATAGTGCATGTGCTTTAGCTCATGTATGGTCACTGACATCCATTTGTTTCTTGGATCAGATGTACAAGACGCTGGCACATGAGATATTTTACAGTGCATGCGCTTTAGCTCATGGTATGGTCACTGACATGCATTTGTTTCTTGGCTCAGGTGTACGGGATGCTGTCACATGAGATATGTTATGGTGCATGTGCTTTAGCTCATGGTATGGTCACTGACATGCATTTGTTTCTTGGCTCAGGTGTATGGGACACTGCCACATGATACATGTTATAGTGCATGTGCTTTAGCTCATGGTATGGACCCTAACATGCATGTGTTTCTTGACTCAGGTGTTTGGGATGCTTGGCACATGATACCTGTTATAGTGCATGTGCTTTAGCTCATGGTATGGTCACTTACATGCATTTGTTTCTTGGATCAGGTGTATGGGACGCTGGCACATGATATATGTTATAGTGCATGTGCTTTAGCTCATGGTATGGTCACTGACATGCATTTGTTTCTTGGATCAGATGTACAAGACGCTGGCACATGAGATATTTTACAGTGCATGCGCTTTAGCTCATGGTATGGTCACTGACATGCATTTGTTTCTTGGCTCAGGTGTATGGGGCACTGTCACATGATATATGTTATAGTGCATGTGCTTTAGCTCATGGTATGGTCACTGACATGCATTTGTTTCTTGGCTCAGGTGTATGCGGCACTGTCACATGATATATGTTATAGTACATGTGCTTTAGCTCATGGTATGGTCACTGACATGCATTTGTTTCTTGGCTCAGGTGTATGGGATGCTGGCACATGATATATGTTATAGTGCCTGTGCTTTAGCTCATGGTATGGTCACTGACATGCGTTTGTTTCTTGGCTCAGGTGTATGGGATGCTGGCACATGATATATGTTATAGTGCATGTGCTTTAGCTCATGGTATGGTCACTGACATGCATTTGTTTCTTGTGTCAGGTTTATGAGACGCTAGCACATGATATATTTTATAGCGCATGTGCTTTTGCTCATGATATGGTCAATGACATGCATTTGTTTCTTGGCACAGGTGTATGGGGCGCTAACACATGAGATATGTTATAGTACATGTGCTTTAGCTCCTGATACGGTCACTGACATGCATTTGTTTCTTGGCTCAGGTGTATGGGGCATGTCACATGATATATGTTATAGTGCCTGTGCTTTAGCTCATGGTATGGTCACTGACATGCATTTGTTTCTTGGCTCAGGTGTATGGGATGCTGGCACATCATATATGTTATAGTGCATGTGCTTTAGCTCATGGTGTGGTCACTGACATGCATTTTATTCTTGGATCCGGTGTACGGGATGCTGGCACATGATATATGTTATAGTGCATGTGCTTTAGCTCATGCTATGGTCACTGACATGCATTTGTTTCTTGGATCAGGTGTATGGGACGCTGGCACATGATATATGTTATAGTGCATGTGCTTTAGCTCATGCTATGGTCACTGACATGCATTTGTTTCTTGGCTCAGTTGTACGGGACGCTGGCAAATGATATATGTTATAGTGCATGTGCTTTAGCTCATTATATGGTCACTGACATGCATTTGTTTCTTGGCTCAGGTGTACGGGATGCTGGCACATGATATATGTTATAGTGCATGCGCTTTAGCTCATGGTATGGTCACTGACATGCATTTTTTTTCTTGGTTCAGGTGTACGGGACGCTGGCACATGATATATGTTATAGTGCATGTGCTTTAGCTCATGGTATGGTCACTGACATGCATTTGTTTCTTGGCTCAGGTGTATGGGATGCTGGCACATCATATATGTTATAGTGCATGTGCTTTAGCTCATGCTTTGGTCACTGACATGCATTTGTTTCTTGGATCAGGTGTATGGGACGCTGGCACATGATATATGTTATAGTGCATGTGCTTTAGCTCATGCTATGGTCACTGACATGCATTTGTTTCTTGGCTCAGTTGTACGGGACGCTGGCAAATGATATATGTTATAGTGCATGTGCTTTAGCTCATTATATGGTCACTGACATGCATTTGTTTCTTGGCTCAGGTGTACGGGATGCTGGCACATGATATATGTTATAGTGCATGCGCTTTAGCTCATGGTATGGTCACTGACATGCATTTGTTTCTTGGCTCAGGTGTACGGTATGCTGGCACATGATATATGTTATAGTGCATGCGCTTTAGCTCATGCTATGGTCACTGACATGCATTTGTTTCTTGGATCAGGTGTATGGGACGCTGGCACATGATATATGTTATAGTGCATGTGCTTTAGCTCATGCTATGGTCACTGACATGCATTTGTTTCTTGGCTCAGTTGTACAGGACGCTGGCAAATGATATATGTTATAGTGCATGTGCTTTAGCTCATTATATGGTCACTGACATGCATTTGTTTCTTGGCTCAGGTGTACGGGATGCTGGCACATGATATATGTTATAGTGCATGCGCTTTAGCTCATGGTATGGTCACTGACATGCATTTGTTTCTTGGTGCAGGTGTACGGGACGCTGGCACATGATATATGTTATAGTGCATGCGCTTTAGCTCATGGTATGGTCACTGACATGCATTTGTTTCTTGGTTCCGGTGTATGGGATGCTGGCACATGATATATGTTATAGTGCATGTGCTTTATCTCATGGTATGGTCACTGACATGCATTTATTTCTTGGCTCAGGTGTATGGGGCGCTAACACATGAGATATGTTATAGTACATGTGCTTTGGCTCATGATATGGTCACTGACATGCATTTGTTTCTTGGCTCAGGTGTATGGGATGCTGGCACATGATATATGTTATAGTGCATGCGCTTTAGCTCATGGTATGGTCACTGACATGCATTTGTTTCTTGGCTCAGGTGTATGGGGCACTGTCACATGATATATGTTATAGTGCCTGTGCTTTAGCTCATGGTATGGTCACTGACATGCATTTGTTTCTTGGATCAGATGTACAAGATGCTTGCACATCATATATGTTATAGTGCATGTGCTTTAGCTCATGGTGTGGTCACTGACATGCATTTGTTTCTTGGATCCGGTGTACGGGATGCTGGCACATGATATATGTTATAGTGCATGTGCTTTAGCTCATGCTATGGTCACTGACATGCAGTTGTTTCTTGGATCCGGTGTATGGGACGCTGGCACATGATATGTGTTATAGTGCATGTGCTTTAGCTCATGATATGGTCACTGACATGCATTTGTTTCTTGGATCAGATGTACAAGACGCTGGCACATGAGATATTTTACAGTGCATGCGCTTTAGCTCATGGTATGGTCACTGACATGCATTTGTTTCTTGGCTCAGGTGTACGGGATGCTGGCACATGATATATGTTATAGTGCATGCGCTTTAGCTCATGGTATGGTCACTGACATGCATTTGTTTCTTGGTTCAGGTGTATGGGGCACTGTCACATGATATATGTTATAGTGCATGTGCTTTAGCTCATGGTATGGTCACTGACATGCAGTTGTTTCTTGGATCCGGTGTATGGGACTCTGGCACATGACATATGTTATAGTGCAAGTGTTTTAGCTCCTGGTATGGTCACTGACATGCATTTGTTTCTTGGTTCAGGTGTATGGGGCACTGTCACATGAGATATGTTATAGTGCATGTGCTTTAGCTCATGGTATGGTCACTGACATGCATTTGTTTCTTGGTTCAGATGTACAAGACGCTGGCACATGAGATATTTTACAGTGCATGCGCTTTAGCTCATGGTATGGTCACTGACATGCATTTGTTTCTTGGCTCAGGTGTACGGGATGCTGGCACATGAGATATGTTATAGTGCATGCGCTTTAGCTCATGGTATGGTCACTGACATGCATTTGTTTCTTGGTTCAGGTGTATGGGGCACTGTCACATGAGATATGTTATAGTGCATGCGCTTTAGCTCATGGTATGGTCACTGACATGCATTTGTTTCTTGGCTCAGGTGTATGGGACACTGCCACATGATACATGTTATAGTGCATGTGCTTTAGCTCATGGTATGGACCCTAACATGCATTTGTTTCTTGACTCAGGTGTTTGGGATGCTTGGCACATGATATATGTTATAGTGCATGTGCTTTAGCTTATGGTATGGTTACTGACATGCATGTGTTTCTTGGCTCAGGTGTATTCGATGCTTGGCACATGATATCTGTTATAGTGTATGTGCTTTAGCTCATGGTATGGTCACGGACATGCACTTGTTTCTTGGATCAGGTGTATGGCCACTGGCACATGATATATTTCACAGTGCATGTGCTTTAGCTCATAGTATGGTCACTGACCTGCATTTGTTTCTTGGCTCAGGTGTATGCGACGCTTAGCGGGATGCTGATCCGCCAACCCTTTGCCATTGGAGGTTCTGGGAGCACGTATATTTATGGCTACGTAGATTCCGCCTTCAAGTCGAGGATGTCGAGAGAGGAGTGTGTTCAGTTTGCAACTAATGGTAGGTTTCGGGCACCTATAGAGCTTATTCTTTGAAATACAAGAGGCAATATCGGAGGAGAGGATTGGGGTGGAAGTAACACAGGAACGTTTTTAATGTACTCCCTTGGTGTCTCATAAGGTCTCTGATCCCATGCATGTAGAGAAAAGCAGCAGTAATAGTTTAGGAGGGACACCTCTGTGCAGCTGCAATGAAGAAGTACATGAATGTAATGTCCAAGGATTACGCAAAGAAAGACTGTATGCATGCTCTGTCTGACAGGTGGGAATACTCATGCAGTGACATGGAATATGAATGCTCTGTCTGACAGGTGGGAATACTCATGCAGTGACATGGAATATGAATGCTCTGTCTGACAGGTGGGAATACTCATGCAGTGACATGGAATATGAATGCTCTGTCTGACAGGTGGAAATACTCATGCAGTGACATGGAATATGCATGCTCTGTCTGACAGGCGGGAATATTCATGCAATGACATGGAATATGCATGCTCTGTCTGACAGGTGGGAATAGTCATGCAGTGACATGGAATATGCATGCTCTGTCTGACAGGTGGGAATACTCATGCAGTGACATGGAATATGCATGCTCTGTCTGACAGGCGGGAATACTCATGCAGTGACATGGAATATGAATGCTCTGTCTGACAGGTGGAAATACTCATGCAGTGACATGGAATATAAATGCTCTGTCTGTCTGACCGACTGTTAGGCAGAATCCTGTGCAGTGCCCTTAGGGACCACTACACACAATTAAGACTACAGGTGGCAATACAAGTTTTACCTTTGGTACAAGCCTGTACTACTATGTCAGAGTGGTAGCAGTAGCGGAGCAGCCAGGCTTATCTCAAGAGTATATGAGCAGTAGCAGAGATTATACAAAGGGACCACAATTACTGTGACTCAAGCAAACACTGACTCAAGGTTACAGGTAGAAAAATATAAGTACAATTATTTTTTTAAAACATCAGTTATAAACACAACACTTCTATTAAACTTTCCACAAAACCACACATTAAATATACTATGACTAACCAATTCACTTTGTACAGTATGTCTCAAGGTAAGTACCCTGTGTTTGAATGAACCAGACACGATACCGCGGATACGGTTGCGATCACTTTTTGACAGTACGGTCTACTAAATAAACGCGTATCCGTGACATGAAATGCTACCTTGGCAAAAACACACTTAGCACCTGAGATACCCAGAGGGAGTTGGAGGTATAAATCACAGGCAATATTTCGGTTAGACAGACAGAATCGAGAAACACTCAGAGACAGGAGTTCAAAAGTCAAAGGGCTGGAGCCAGGTTCAAGTGACACTGGAGGCCTGTTGCCGAAGATCACACCGTTAGACAGTTCACGATTCTACGTAGCCAAAAGTACTTTGAAATTGTCAATGTTCAGAAGCAAAAGTTATAAGAAGGAGGGACGACAAGGGCAAGCCTTGTGGATGAAGAAAAGGGATTCCCCCAGTTTCCTCGAGTAGAACACAGTACCTTATTCCAATGGTGCAGCTGGTGCCCTGGCAGTTGTTCCTGTTGGTTTCCCGCAGACCCACGAGTCCTGGAGCTTTGTTCTGAAGGAGGACATCTGAAGGGGGTCTGCACCACAGAGGGATGAAGCCGGCAGCAGTGGCAACGAAAAGGTGTGCTCGTTAAAAACAGGAGAAGCTCAGCATGTGGCTATCCGGACCACTACAGCAGTGAGCAGAGATTTCGACCACAACAGAGACCTCTGGCTGAAGAAGATGAGCTGGTTATCCCCACCAAGCTCAAGAGAAGAAGACTCCGGACTGGATCTTCTCTGGTCTTCGAAGGGTAGATAGCTCAGGACTGCATCAGGGCTTCACTGGTACGGGGTGGTTGCAGCAGCCGTCGTTCTCTCTGCTTCTCTTCGGTTCCTTGTAGTTCCAGAGGCGACTCTGACTTCTAGCCCAAGAGACCTGCCTTTTATGCGCAAAACCCCCATTCACCCAGCCTGGCTGTCAATCATGCAGCAGGGGGGGGTTCTCCAGCCGGGACAACCACCTCAGCCAATCATGGCAAAGTGTGACTTGGGTTTCCTAGGATACCCTGTGCAGGGGGTGACTACATCCCTTCCCCACATTCAGTCTACCTAGACACCCAGGCGCCAAGAGGAGGGCTTCTCTGCAGAAGCCTGCCAAAAGACGGTGAACAAAGAAGGCGAACATAGTTTGCCGCGCAAAGTAAAACACAAGAAGGACTTTAACAAAAAGAAATGGCGAATAAACCTAACCGGAGCCAAAAGAAAGACGATTTGGTCAAGCGGGTTTATGCTTAAGGCTGCAAAAATAGCCAAAAGTATTACCACGTTTATCTAATATAATCGCGGTAGAACAGTTAGGATAGATAACACTGCCACCAGCCAAGTCTAAATGTTAAAAGAGCAAAACAATGCTCAGGGAGGTACAGACAGAAAAGGGGCACAGATTAGTCCTTTCCAGTACTCCATGTAAAATGGGGTGTACTGGGTCTCTGGAAAAAAAGTGACTATGTAAAGTAAATGGCAACTTTACCTTTCTCTGGGGGACAGTAGTCAGCCCCAGCGAAATGGAGTCAGAGGGAAGTCTGAAAGACAACCCTGGGTTACTACACTGAGGGTGCGGTGTAACCCATACAAGAACAGGGGCACCTGGAGTGGTGTGCTCCAGTGCCCAAGATCACACAATGAGTAAAAACACATAGGCTAAAAGACATGTAAGAGTGGAAAAAGGATTTACACTCTTACCAGGTGGAAAAATAAACTCCAGAAATCCAGCAAAGCTGCTGGGGGACTCACTAGGTGAGGGAAATTAGCGCTAGAAGGAGAATTCTCCCTAACACCGACGGCAATACTCATGCAATGACATGGAATATGAATGCTCGGTCTGACTGGCTGGAATAGTCATGCAATGACATGGGATATAAATGCTCTGGCCGACAGGCGGGGATACTCATGCAGTGACATGGACTATAAATGCTCTGTCTGACCGGCGGCAATACTCATGCAGTGACATGGAATATAAATGCTCTGGCCGACAGAAAATAAAGGGTGAGGCCTTGCAGTAGCCCATAAAGGTTGGGGGAGGGTTAGGTTGGTCGTCAATAGGGAAAGGGGATACCATGTCTCGCCTGTGGGCACCCAACTCCCAATCCCCAAGGACCATACACCCTGGTGATCCTCTCTCACTTCTCCACCACCAGGGTCGTGATCCAAGAGCGATGGCCTTTCCCTGGCTACCTGAACAGAGGATCAAGGGGGAGTAGGAGTCCGAATATCCTCAGGTTTCTCACAGGGGTGAGTGGGTAGGTTGTAGGGGTTGCAGAGGGGCACTGATGGTTAGAGAGTGGGGAGTGAGTGGGTAGGTTGCAGGGGTTGCAGAGGGGCACTGATGGGTAGTGAGGGGAAGTGAGTGGGTAGGTTGTAGGGGTAGCAGAGGAGCTCTGATGGGTAGAGAGGGGAAGTGAGTGGGTAGGTTGCAGGGGTTGCAGAGGAGCACTGTTGGGTAGAGAGGGAGTGGGTAGGATTCAGGGGTAGCAGAGGAGCATGATGGGTAGAGAAGGGTAGTGCGCAGGTAGGTTGCAGGGGTTACAGGGGAGCACTGTTGGGTAAAGAGGGAGAGTGAGTGGTAGGTTTTAGGGGTAGCAGAGGAGATCTGATGGGTGGAGAAGGGTAGTGAGCAGGTAGGTGCCAGGGGTTGCAGAGGAGCTCTGATGGGTAGAGAGGGGGAGTGAGTGGGTAGGTTGCAGAGGAGTGCTGTTGGGTAGAGAGGGAGAGAGGGTAGGTTGCAGGCGTAGCAGAGGAGCATGATGGGTAGAGAAGGGTAGTGCACAGGTAGGGCTGCAAGGGTTACAGAGGAGCACTGTTGGGTAAAGAGGGAGAGTGAGTGGTAGGTTTTAGGGGTAGCAGAGGAGATCTGATGGGTGGAGAAGGGTAGTGAGCAGGTAGGTGCCAGGGGTTGCAGAGGAGCTCTGATGGGTAGAGAGGGGGAGTGAGTGGGTAGGTTGCAGAGGTTGCAGAGGAGTGCTGTTGGGTAGAGAGGGAGAGAGGGTAGGTTGCAGGGGTAGCAGAGGAGCATGATGGGTAGAGAAGGGTTGTGAGCTGGTAGGTTGCCGGGGTTGCAGAAGAGCGCTGATGGGTAGAGAGTGGGAGTGAGTGGGTAGGTTGCAGCTGTTGCAGAGGAGCACTGATGGGTAGAGAGGAAGAGTGAGTAGGTAGGTTGCAGGGGTTGCAGAGGAGCTCTGATGGATAGAGAGGGAGAGTCAGTGGGTAGGTTGCAGGGGTAGCAGAGGAGCTCTGATGGGTAGAGAGTGGGGATTGAGCAGGTTGGTTGCAGAGGTAGCAGAGGAGCTCTGATGGGTAGAGAGGCTGAGTGAGTGGGTAGGTTTCAGGGGTAGCAGAGGAGCTCTGATGTGTAGAGAGGGGGAGTGAGTGGGTAGGTAGCAGGGGTTGCAGAGGAGCACTGATGGGTAGAGAGGGAGAATGAGTGGGTAGGTTGCAGAAGAGCTTTGATGGGTAGAGAGGGGGACTGAGCAGGTAGGTTGCAGGGGTAGAAGAGGAGTTCTGATGGGTAGAGAGGGTTAGTGGGTAGGTTGCAGGGGTTGCAGAGGAGCAGTGATGGGTAGAGAGGGAGAGGGAGTGGGTAGGTTGCAGGGGTAGCAGAGGAGCTCTGATGGGTAGAGAGGGTGAGTGAGCAGGTCGGTTGCTGGGGTTGCAGAGGAGCTCTGATGGGTAGAGATGGGTAGGGAGCGGGTAGGTTGCAGAGGTAGTAGAGGTGCTCTGATGGGTAGAGACGGTTAGTGGGTAGGTTGCAGGGGTTGCAGATGAGCACTGATGGGTAGAGAGGGAGAGTGAGTGGGTAGGTTGCAGGGGTAGCAGAGGAGCTCTGATGGGTAGAGAGGGGGAGGATGAGTGAGTGGGTAGGTTGCAGGGGTTGCAGAGGAGCTCTGATGGGTAGAGAGGGGGGAGAGAGTGGGTAGGTTGCAGAGGAGCACTGATGGGCAGAGAGGGGTAGTGAGTGGGTAGGTTGCAGGGGTAGAAGAAGAGCTCTGAGGGGTAGGGAGGGTGAGTGAGTGGGTAGGTTGCAGGGGTTGCAGAGGAGTTCTGATGGGTAGAGAGGGGGAGTGAGTAGGTAGGTTGTAGTGGTAGCAGAGAAGCACTGATGGGTAGGGAGTGGGGAGTGAGTGGGTAGGTTGCAGGGGTTGCAGAGAGGCACTGATGAGTAGTGAGGGGAAGTGAGTGGGTAAGTTGCAGGGTTGCAGAGGAGCTCTGATGGGTAGAGAGGGGGTGAGTGGGTAGGTTGCAGAGGTAGCAAAGGAGCTGTGATGGGTAGAGAGGGGGAGTGAGTGGGTAAGTTGCAGGGGTTGCAGAGGAGCTCTGATGGGTAGAGAGGGGGTGAGTGAGTGGGTAGGTTGCAGGGGTAGCAGAGGAGCTCTGAGGGGTTAGGGAGGGGGGGTGAGTGGGTATTCCAGAGGGAGTTAAAAGGGTTGAGTGGAATGATTAGCAATTGCAAGATGTTCTTTGAAGAGTTGGTTCTTCAGGCCAAAGTCTTGGCTTTGATCCCTAGTCTCAATAATATTGATTTTAAGTCTCTGGATGTTGTTTCCTGAGAAGGCAGGAGAGGGGAGTCCTGTTTAGTCGTCTTTCATTTCAGCCACTTAATGCCCAACCATAGCTGGAGTCATGCTGAAAGTAAATAAATGTGCTCCCGTCATTTTTCTCTCCTTTCTTTTTTGCCCATGTGATATCTTTCTTCAATTCTCAGGCAGTTTGATCGCGGAGGCCAGTATTCCTGATTTACTATTAATCTAGATTGACAACCTCTCATACTTCTTTTTTTAAATTAATTTGATTTAATTTTGGCTGAGCTATATGCCATGCACCCAACACAGTCAGCTCTGTAAAACATTGCCCCTCCTCCTCCCCGCCTCCATTCTTGAAATGTTGGAATCTCCCAGCTTTCCATCTCTGTGTGATCAGCAGCATGGCGGCTAACACTAGAAGGATTTGGGCTCTCCACTGTGCCTTATTGGAGCCTGTTTCGGACTTCCCCCTACATCCCAGCAGTCCCTCTTCTGAGGATGTTATTAGGTGAGCACCAAAGATCTGCTCTCGGGCATCCCGTATTTCCCTCCAAAATGCATCGATTCTGGGGCAATTCCACCATATATGGAACCAAGTGCCAATACCCCCACACCCACAATCCTGTGAGGCTTCCAGATACAGTCTTTTAAGCTTGGGGCAATTCCACCATATATGGAACCAAGCGCCAATACCCACACACCCACTCACACAATGCTGTGAGGCTTCCGGATACAGTCTTTTAAGCTTGGGGCAATTCCACTATATATGGAACTGTTATAATGTGCTCTCATGGAGAAAGAGCTATGTACAGAGAGGGTTAATACCACATAGAATGGTTCACTGTTCCAAGTTCTAGTGTGGTCACAAAACCAGTGTTTACTTATATTATTCCTAACGTTCTATGTTTTGTCAGTTGAAGTTATATGCGATTGCTGGTGGCTCCCTGCTGCTGTTGGGGGTCTTTTATATCATTTAACTTAAATAAACACTTTATGAAGACTTGCCTCCCGTGTTGTGCCATCTTCATAACAGTGGCGACGAGGATGGGATCGTGAAAAGAAGACCCCCGACAGCGATCCTGTTCATGCCGCTCTGCTTTTGGCAAGCGTAGCAGTGGCCACCCAGGGAAAACCACCCAGATTATAAAGACTTCTCTTCTAGTGGGCTGCTCCGCGAACCCCGAGCGTTGTAGCGGCCACTGAGGGAGGCTCCCCCACTCTGCCTATTTCACAAGTAACTGAATCTCGTCGTTCCTTGCTCCGCGCCCTCCAAGGCCTCGTTTCCCAACAGTGATGGGTTCGTATGACACAGGCAAAGCTGGTACTCATGAAAAGAGAGAGGCCGGCAGCAAGCTACTAAAGCAGTGATTCAGCCGCGCTAGCTCCTGCGTGGGAAAGGAGAGGCCCGGCAACTAAAGCAGTGATTCAGCCGCACTAGCTCCTGCGTGGGAAAGGAGAGGCCCGGCAGCAAGAAACTATTCAGCCGCGCTAGCTCCTGCGTGGGAAAGGAGAGGCCCGGCAACTAAAGCAGTGATTCAGCCGCGCTAGCTCCTGCGTGGGAAAGGAGAGGCCCGGCAACTAAAGCAGTGATTCAGCCGCGCTAGCTCCTGCGTGGGAAAGGACAGGCCCGGCAACTAAAGCAGTGATTCAGCCGCGCAAGCTCCTGCGTGGGAAAGGAGAGGCCCGGCAGCTAAAGCAGTGATTCAGCCGCGCTAGCTCCTGCGTGGGAAAGGAGAGGCCCAGCAACTAAAGCAGTGATTCAGCCGCGCTAGCTCCTGCGTGGGAAAGGAGAGGCCCGGCAACTAAAGCAGTGATTCAGCCGCGCTAGCTCCTGCGTGGGAAAGGAGAGGCCCGGCAGCTAAAGCAGTGATTCAGCCGCGCTAGCTCCTGCGTGGGAAAGGAGAGGCCCGGCAGCAAGCAACTATTCAGCCGCGCTAGCTCCTGCGTGGGAAAGGAGAGGCCCGGCAACTAAAGCAGTGATTCAGCCGCACTAGCTCCTGCGTGGGAAAGGAGAGGCCCGGCAGCAAGAAACTATTCAGCCGCGCTAGCTCCTGCGTGGGAAAGGAGAGGCCCGGCAACTAAAGCAGTGATTCAGCCGCGCTAGCTCCTGCGTGGGAAAGGAGAGGCCCGGCAACTAAAGCAGTGATTCAGCCGCGCTAGCTCCTGCGTGGGAAAGGACAGGCCCGGCAACTAAAGCAGTGATTCAGCCGCGCAAGCTCCTGCGTGGGAAAGGAGAGGCCCGGCAGCTAAAGCAGTGATTCAGCGGCGCTAGCTCCTGCGTGGGAAAGGAGAGGCCCGGCAACTAAAGCAGTGATTCAGCCGCGCTAGCTCCTGCGTGGGAAAGGAGAGGCCCGGCAACTAAAGCAGTGATTCAGCCGCGCTAGCTCCTGCGTGGGAAAGGAGAGGCCCGGCAGCTAAAGCAGTGATTCCGCCACGCTAGCTCCTGCGTGGGAAAGGAGAGGCCCGGCAACTAAAGCAGTGATTCAGCCGCGCTAGCTCCTGCGTGGGAAAGGAGAGGCCCGGCAACTAAACCAGTGATTCAGCCGCGCTAGCTCCTGCGTGGGAAAGGAGAGGCCCGGCAACTAAAGCAGTGATTCAGCCGCGCTAGCTCCTGCGTGGGAAAGGAGAGGCCGGCAGCAAGCAACTAAAGCCTGCGTGGGAAAGGAGAGGCCCAGCAGCTAAAGCAGTGATTCAGCCGCGCTAGCTCCTGCGTGGGAAAGGAGAGGCCCGGCAACTAAAGCAGTGATTCAGCCACGCTAGCTCCTGCGTGGGAAAGGAGAGGCCCGGCAACTAGAGCAGTGATTCAGCCGCGCTAGCTCCTGCGTGGGAAAGGAGAGGCCCGGCAGCTAAAGCAGTGATTCAGCTGTGCTAGCTCCTGCGTGGGAAAGGAGAGGCCGGGCAACTAAAGCAGTGATTCAGCCGTGCTAGCTCCTGCGTGGGAAAGGAGAGGCCCGGCGGCTAAAGCAGTGATTCAGCCGCGCTAGCTCCTGCGTGGGAAAGGAGAGGCCCGGCAACTAAAGCAGTGATTCAGCCGCGCTAGCTCCTGCGTTGGAAAGGAGAGGCTCGGCCGCGCTAGCTCCTGCGTGGGAAAGGAGAGGCCCGGCAGCTAAAGCAGTGATTCAGCCGCGCTAGCTCCTGCGTGGGAAAGGAGAGGCCCGGCAACTAAAGCAGTGATTCAGCCGCGCTAGCTCCTGCGTGGGAAATGAGAGGCCCGGCAGCTAAAGCAGTGATTCAGCCACGCTAGCTCCTGCGTGGGAAAGGAGAGGCCCGGCAGCTAAAGCAGTGATTTAGCCGCGCTAGCTGATGCGTGGGAAAGGAGAGGCCCGGCTACTAAAGCAGTGATTCAGCCGCGCTAGCTCCTGCGTGGGAAAGGAGAGGCCCGGCAACTAAAGCAGTGATTCAGCCGCGCTAGCTCCTGCGTGGGAAAGGAGAGGCCCGGTAACTAAAGCAGTGATTCAGCCGCGCTAGCTCCTGCGTGGGAAAGGAGAGGCCCGGCAGCTAAAGCAGTGATTCAGCCGCGCTAGCTCCTGCGTGGGAAAAGAGAGGCCCGGCAACTAAAGCAGTGATTCAGCCGCGCTAGCTCCTGCGTGGGAAAGGAGAGGCCCGGCAGCTAAAGCAGTGATTCAGCCACGCTAGCTACTGCTTGGGAAAGGAGAGGCCCGGCAGCTAAAGCAGTGATTCAGCCGCGCTAGCTCCTGCGTGGGAAAGGAGAGGCCCGGCAACTAAAGCAGTGATTCAGCCGCGCTAGCTCCTGCGTGGGAAAGGAGAGGATCGGCAACTAAAGCAGTGATTCAGCCGCGCTAGCTCCTGCGTGGGAAAGGAGAGGCCTGGCAACTAAAGCAGTGATTCAGCCACGCTAGCTCCTGCGTGGGAAAGGAGAGGCCCGGCAACTAAAGCAGTGATTCAGCCGCGCTAGCTCCTGCGTGGGAAAGGAGAGGCCCGGCAACTAAAGCAGTGATTCAGCCGCGCTAGCTCCTGCGTGGGAAAGGAGAGGCCCGGCAACTAAAGCAGTGATTCAGCCGCGCTAGCTCCTGCATGGGAAAGGAGAGGCCCGGCAACTAAAGCAGTGATTCAGCCGCGCTAGCTCCTGCGTGGGAAAGGAGAGGCCCGGCAACTAAAGCAGTGATTCAGCCGCGCTAGCTCCTGCGTGGGAAAGGAGAGGCCCGGCAACTAAAGCAGTGATTCAGCCGCCCTAGCTCCTGCGTGGGAAAGGAGAGGCCCGGCAACTAAAGCAGTGATTCAGCCACGCTAGCTCCTGCGTGGGAAAGGAGAGGCCCGGCAGCTAAAGCAGTGATTCAGCCGCGCTAGCTCCTGCGTGGGAAAGGAGAGGCCCGGCAAGTAAAGCAGTGATTCAGCCGAGCTAGCTCCTGCGTGGGAAAGGAGAGGCCCGGCAACTAAAGCAGTGATTCAGCCGCGCTAGCTCCTGCATGGGAAAGGAGAGGCCCGGCAGCGAGAGCAGTGATTCAGCCGCGCTAGCTCCTGCGTGGGAAAGGAGAGGCCCGGCAGCGAGAGCAGTGATTCAGCCGCGCTAGCTCCTGCGTGAGAAAGGAGAGGCCCGGCAGCGAGAGCAGTGATTCAGCCGCGCTAGCTCCTGCGTGGGAAAGGAGAGGCCCGGCAGAGAGAGCAGTGATTCAGCCGCGCTAGCTCCTGCGTGGGAAAGGAGAGGCCCGGCAACTAAAGCAGTGATTCAGCCGCGCTAGCTCCTGCATGGGAAAGGAGAGGCCCGGCAGAGAGAGCAGTGATTCAGCCGCGCTAGCTCCTGCCCGGGAAATGAGAAGCCCGGCAACTAAAGCAGTGATTCAGCCGCGCTAGCTCCTGCGTGGGAAAGGAGAGGCCCGGCAAGTAAAGCAGTGATTCAGCCGCGCTAGCTCCTGCGTGGGAAAGGAGAGGCCCGGCAACTAAAGCAGTGATTCAGCCGCGCTAGCTCCTGCGTGGGAAAGGAGAGGCCCGGCAACTAAAGCAGTGATTCAGCCGCGCTAGCTCCTGCGTGGGAAAGGAGAGGCCCGGCAGCGAGAGCAGTGATTCAGCCACGCTAGCTCCTGCGTGGGAAAGGAGAGGCCCGGCAACTAAAGCAGTGATTCAGCCGCGCTAGGTCCTGCATGGGAAAGGAGAGGCCCGGCAACTAAAGCAGTGATTCAGCCGTGCTAGCTCCTACGTGCCGCGCTAGCTCCTGCGTGGGAAAGGAGAGGCCCGGCAACTAAAGCAGTGATTCAGCCGCGCTAGCTCCTGAGTGGGAAAGGAGAGGCCCGGCAACTAAAGCAGTGATTCAGCCGCGCTAGCTCCTGCGTGGGAAAGGAGAGGCCCGGCAACTAAAGCAGTGATTCAGCCGCGCTAGCTCCTGCGTGGGAAAGGAGAGGCCCGGCAACTAAAGCAGTGATTCAGCCATGCTAGCTCCTGCGTGCCGTGCTAGCTCCTGCGTGGGAAAGGAGAGGCCCGGCAACTAAAGCAGTGATTCAGCCGCGCTAGCTCCTGCGTGGGAAAGGAGAGGCCCGGCAAGTAAAGCAGTGATTCAGCCGCGCTAGCTCCTGCGTGGGAAAGGAGAGGCCCGGCAACTAAAGCAGTGATTCAGTCGCGTTAGCTCCTGCGTGGGAAAGGAGAGGCCCGGCAACTAAAGCAGTGATTCAGCCGCGCTAGCTCCTGCGTGGGAAAGGAGAGGCCCGGCAGCGAGAGCAGTGATTCAGCCATGCTAGCTCCTGCGTGGGAAAGGAGAGGCCCGGCAACTAAAGCAGTGATTCAGCCGCGCTAGGTCCTGCATGGGAAAGGAGAGGCCCGGCAACTAAAGCAGTGATTCAGCCGTGCTAGCTCCTGCGTGCCGCGCTAGCTCCTGCATGGGAAAGGAGAGGTCCGGCAACTAAAGCAGTGATTCAGCCGCGCTAGCTCCTGAGTGGGAAAGGAGAGGCCCGGCAACTAAAGCAGTGATTCAGCCGCGCTAGCTCCTGCGTGGGAAAGGAGAGGCCCGACAACTAAAGCAGTGATTCAGCCGTGCTAGCTCCTGCGTGGGAAAGGAGAGGCCCGGCAACTAAAGCAGTGATTCAGCCATGCTAGCTCCTGCGTGCCGTGCTAGCTCCTGCATGGGAAAGGAGAGGCCCGGCAACTAAAGCAGTGATTCAGCCGTGCTAGCTCCTGCATTGGAAAGGAGAGGCCCGGCAACTAAAGCAGTGATTCAGCCGCACTAGCTCCTGCGTGGGAAAGGAGAGGCCCGGCAACTAAAGCAGTGATTCAGCCACGCTAGCTCCTGCGTGGGAAAGGAGAGGCCCGGCAACTAAAGCAGTGATTCAGCCGCGCTAGCTCCTGCGTGGGAAAGGAGAGGCCCGGCAACTAAAGCAGTGATTCAGCCACGCTAGCTCCTGCGTGGGAAAGGAGAGGCCCGGCAACTAAAGCAGTGATTCAGCCGCGCTAGCTCCTGCGGGGGAAAGGAGAGGCCCGGCAACTAAAGCAGTGATTCACTTGCGCTAGCTCCTGCGTGGGAAAGGAGAGGCCCGGCAGCGAGAGCAGTGATTCAGCCGCGCTAGCTCCTGATTGGGAAAGGAGAGGCCCGGCAACTAAAGCAGTGATTCAGCCGCGCTAGCTCCTGCGTGGGAAAGGAGAGGCCCGGCAACTAAAGCAGTGATTCAGCCGCGCTAGCTTCTGCATGGGAAAGGAGAGGCCCGGCAACTAAAGCAGTGATTCAGCCGCGCTAGCTTCTGCGTGGGAAAGGAGAGGCCCGGCAACTAAAGCAGTGATTCAGCCGCGCTAGCTCCTGCGTGGGAAAGGAGAGGCCCGGCAACTAAAGCAGTGATTCAGCCGCGCTAGCTCCTGCGTGGGAAAGGAGAGGCCCGGCAACTAAAGCAGTGATTCAGCCGCGCTAGCTCCTGCGTGGGAAAGGAGAGGCCCGGCAACTAAAGCAGTGATTCACTTGCGCTAGCTCCTGCGTGGGAAAGGAGAGGCCCGGCAGCGAGAGCAGTGATTCAGCCGCGCTAGCTCCTGCATGGGAAAGGAGAGGCCCAGCAACTAAAGCAGTGATTCAGCCGCGCTAGCTCCTGCTTGGGAAAGGAGAGGCCCGGCAACTAAAGCAGTGATTCAGCCGCGCTAGCTCCTGCGTGGGAAAGGAGAGGCCCGGCAACTAAAGCAGTGATTCAGCCGCGCTAGCTCCTGCGTGGGAAAGGAGAGGCACGGCAACTAAAGCAGTGATTCAGCCGCGCTAGTTTCTGCGTGGGAAAGGAGAGGCCCGGCAACTAAAGCAGTGATTCAGCCGCGCTAGCTTCTGCGTGGGAAAGGAGAGGCCCGGCAACTAAAGCAGTGATTCAGCCGCGCTAGCTCCTGCGTGGGAAAGGAGAGGCCCGGCAACTAAAGCAGTGATTCAGCCGCGCTAGCTCCTGCGTGGGAAAGGAGAGGCCCGGCAACTAAAGCAGTGATTCAACCGCGCTAGCTCCTGCGTGGGAAAGGAGAGGCCCGGCAACTAAAGCAGTGATTCAGCCGCGCTAGCTCCTGCGTGGGAAAGGAGAGGCCCGGCAACTAAAGCAGTGATTCAGCCGCGCTAGCTCCTGCGCGGGAAAGGAGAGGCCCGGCAACTAAAGCAGTGATTCAGCCGCGCTAGCTCCTGCGTGGGAAAGGAGAGGCCCGGCAACTAAAGCAGTGATTCAGCCGCGCTAGCTCCTGCGCGGGAAAGGAGAGGCCCGGCAACTAAAGCAGTGATTCAGCCGCGCTAGCTCCTGCGTGGGAAAGGAGAGGCCCGGCAGCTAAAGCAGTGATTCAGCCGCGCTAGCTCCTGCGTGGGAAAGGAGAGGCCTGGCAAGTAAAGCAGTGATTCAGCCGCGCTAGCTCCTGCGTGGGAAAGGAGAGGCCCGGCAACTAAAGCAGTGATTCAGCCGCGCTAGCTCCTGCGTGGGAAAGGAGAGGCCCGGCAGCGAGAGCAGTGATTCAGCCGCGCTAGCTCCTGCGTGGGAAAGCAGAGGCCCGGCAGCGAGAGCAGTGATTCAGCCGCGCTAGCCCCTGCGTGAGAAAGGAGAGGCCCGGCAGCGAGAGCAGTGATTCAGCCGCACTAGCTCCTGCATGGGAAAGGAGAGGCCCGGCAGAGAGAGCAGTGATTCAGCTGCGCTAGCTCCTGCGTGGGAAAGGAGAGGCCCGGCAGAGAGAGCAGTGATTCAGCTGCGCTAGCTCCTGCGTGGGAAAGGAGAGGCCCGGCAACTAAAGCAGTGATTCAGTCGCGCTAGCTCCTGCGTGGGAAAGGAGAGGCCCGGCAACTAAAGCAGTGATTCAGCCGCGCTAGCTCCTGCGTGGGAAAGGAGAGGCCCGGCAGCGAGAGCAGTGATTCAGCCACGCTAGCTCCTGCGTGGGAAAGGAGAGGCCCGGCAACTAAAGCAGTGATTCAGCCGCGCTAGGTCCTGCATGGGAAAGGAGAGGCCCGGCAACTAAAGCAGTGATTCAGCCGTGCTAGCTCCTGCGTGCCGCGCTAGCTCCTGCATGGGAAAGGAGAGGCCCGGCAACTAAAGCAGTGATTCAGCCGCGCTAGCTCCTGAGTGGGAAAGGAGAGGCCCGGCAACTAAAGCAGTGATTCAGCCGCGCTAGCTCCTGCGTGGGAAAGGAGAGGCCCGGCAACTAAAGCAGTGATTCAGCCGCGCTAGCTCCTGCGTGGGAAAGGAGAGGCCCGGCAACTAAAGCAGTGATTCAGCCGCGCTAGCTCCTGCGTGGGAAAGGAGAGGCCCGGCAGCGAGAGCAGTGATTCAGCCGCGCTAGCTCCTGCGTGGGAAAGCAGAGGCCCGGCAGCGAGAGCAGTGATTCAGCCGCGCTAGCCCCTGCGTGAGAAAGGAGAGGCCCGGCAGCGAGAGCAGTGATTCAGCCGCACTAGCTCCTGCATGGGAAAGGAGAGGCCCGGCAGAGAGAGCAGTGATTCAGCTGCGCTAGCTCCTGCGTGGGAAAGGAGAGGCCCGGCAGAGAGAGCAGTGATTCTGCTGCGCTAGCTCCTGCGTGGGAAAGGAGAGGCCCGGCAACTAAAGCAGTGATTCAGTCGCGCTAGCTCCTGCGTGGGAAAGGAGAGGCCCGGCAACTAAAGCAGTGATTCAGCCGCGCTAGCTCCTGCGTGGGAAAGGAGAGGCCCGGCAGCGAGAGCAGTGATTCAGCCACGCTAGCTCCTGCGTGGGAAAGGAGAGGCCCGGCAACTAAAGCAGTGATTCAGCCGCGCTAGGTCCTGCATGGGAAAGGAGAGGCCCGGCAACTAAAGCAGTGATTCAGCCGTGCTAGCTCCTGCGTGCCGCGCTAGCTCCTGCATGGGAAAGGAGAGGCCCGGCAACTAAAGCAGTGATTCAGCCGCGCTAGCTCCTGAGTGGGAAAGGAGAGGCCCGGCAACTAAAGCAGTGATTCAGCCGCGCTAGCTCCTGCGTGGGAAAGGAGAGGCCCGGCAACTAAAGCAGTGATTCAGCCATGCTAGCTCCTGCGTGCCGTGCTAGCTCCTGCATGGGAAAAGAGAGGCCCGGCAACTAAAGCAGTGATTCAGCCGCGCTAGCTCCTGCGTTGGAAAGGAGAGGCCCGGCAACTAAAGCAGTGATTCAGCCGCACTAGCTCCTGCGTGGGAAAGGAGAGGCCCGGCAACTAAAGCAGTGATTCAGCCACGCTAGCTCCTGCGTGGGAAAGGAGAGGCCCGGCAACTAAAGCAGTGATTCAGCCGCGCTAGCTCCTGCGTGGGAAAGGAGAGGCCCGGCAACTAAAGCAGTGATTCAGCCGCGCTAGCTCCTGCGTGGGAAAGGAGAGGCCCGGCAACTAAAGCAGTGATTCAGCCGCGCTAGCTCCTGCGGGGTAAAGGAGAGGCCCGGCAACTAAAGCAGTGATTCACTTGCGCTAGCTCCTGCGTGGGAAAGGAGAGGCCCGGCAGCGAGAGCAGTGATTCAGCCGCGCTAGCTCCTGTGTGGGAAAGGAGAGGCCCGGCAACTAAAGCAGTGATTCAGCCGCGCTAGCTCCTGCTTGGGAAAGGAGAGGCCCGGCAACTAAAGCAGTGATTCAGCCGCGCTAGCTCCTGCGTGGGAAAGGAGAGGCCCGGCAACTAAAGCAGTGATTCAGCCGCGCTAGCTTCTGCATGGGAAAGGAGAGGCCCGGCAACTAAAGCAGTGATTCAGCCGCGCTAGCTTCTGCGTGGGAAAGGAGAGGCCCGGCAACTAAAGCAGTGATTCAGCCGCGCTAGCTCCTGCGTGGGAAAGGAGAGGCCCGGCAACTAAAGCAGTGATTCAGCCGCGCTAGCTCCTGCGTGGGAAAGGAGAGGCCCGGCAACTAAAGCAGTGATTCAGCCGCGCTAGCTCCTGCGTGGGAAAGGAGAGGCCCGGCAACTAAAGCAGTGATTCACTTGCGCTAGCTCCTGCGTGGGAAAGGAGAGGCCCGGCAGCGAGAGCAGTGATTCAGCCGCGCTAGCTCCTGCATGGGAAAGGAGAGGCCCAGCAACTAAAGCAGTGATTCAGCCGCGCTAGCTCCTGCTTGGGAAAGGAGAGGCCCGGCAACTAAAGCAGTGATTCAGCCGCGCTAGCTCTTGCGTGGGAAAGGAGAGGCCCGGCAACTAAAGCAGTGATTCAGCCGCGCTAGCTCCTGCGTGGGAAAGGAGAGGCCCGGCAACTAAAGCAGTGATTCAGCCGCGCTAGTTTCTGCGTGGGAAAGGAGAGGCCCGGCAACTAAAGCAGTGATTCAGCCGCGCTAGCTTCTGCGTGGGAAAGGAGAGGCCCGGCAACTAAAGCAGTGATTCAGCCGCGCTAGCTCCTGCGTGGGAAAGGAGAGGCCCGGCAACTAAAGCAGTGATTCAGCCGCGCTAGCTCCTGCGTGGGAAAGGAGAGGCCCGGCAACTAAAGCAGTGATTCAACCGCGCTAGCTCCTGCGTGGGAAAGGAGAGGCCCGGCAACTAAAGCAGTGATTCAGCCGCGCTAGCTCCTGCGTGGGAAAGGAGAGGCCCGGCAACTAAAGCAGTGATTCAGCCGCGCTAGCTCCTGCGCGGGAAAGGAGAGGCCCGGCAACTAAAGCAGTGATTCAGCCGCGCTAGCTCCTGCGTGGGAAAGGAGAGGCCCGGCAACTAAAGCAGTGATTCAGCCGCGCTAGCTCCTGCGCGGGAAAGGAGAGGCCCGGCAACTAAAGCAGTGATTCAGCCGCGCTAGCTCCTGCGTGGGAAAGGAGAGGCCCGGCAGCTAAAGCAGTGATTCAGCCGCGCTAGCTCCTGCGTGGGAAAGGAGAGGCCTGGCAAGTAAAGCAGTGATTCAGCCGCGCTAGCTCCTGCGTGGGAAAGGAGAGGCCCGGCAACTAAAGCAGTGATTCAGCCGCGCTAGCTCCTGCGTGGGAAAGGAGAGGCCCGGCAGCGAGAGCAGTGATTCAGCCGCGCTAGCTCCTGCGTGGGAAAGCAGAGGCCCGGCAGCAAGAGCAGTGATTCAGCCGCGCTAGCTCCTGCGTGAGAAAGGAGAGACCCGGCAGCGAGAGCAGTGATTCAGCCGCACTAGCTCCTGCATGGGAAAGGAGTGGCCCGGCAGAGAGAGCAGTGATTCAGCTGCGCTAGCTCCTGCGTGGGAAAGGAGAGGCCCGGCAGAGAGAGCAGTGATTCAGCTGCGCTAGCTCCTGCGTGGGAAAGGAGAGGCCCGGCAACTAAAGCAGTGATTCAGCCGCGCTAGCTCCTGCATGGGAAAGGAGAGGCCCGGCAGAGAGAGCAGTGATTCAGCCGCGCTATCTCCTGCGTGGGAAAGGAGAGGCCCGGCAACTAAAGCAGTGATTCAGCCGCGCTAGCTCCTGCGTGGGAAAGGAGAGGCCCGGCAAGTAAAGCAGTGATTCAGCCGCGCTAGCTCCTGCGTGGGAAAGGAGAGGCCCGGCAACTGAGGCAGTGATTCAGCCGCGCTAGCTCCTGCATGGGAAAGGAGAGGCCCGGCAACTAAAGCAGTGATTCAGCCGCGCTAGCTCCTGCATGGGAAAGGAGAGGCCCGGCAGCGAGAGCAGTGATTCAGCCACGCTAGCTCCTGCGTGGGAAAGGAGAGGCCCGGCAACTAAAGCAGTGATTCAGCCGCGCTAGGTCCTGCATGGGAAAGGAGAGGCCTGGCAACTAAAGCAGTGATTCAGCCATGCTAGCTCCTGCGTGCCGCGCTAGCTCCTGCGTGGGAAAGGAGAGGCCCGGCAACTAAAGCAGTGATTCAGCCGCGCTAGCTCCTGAGTGGGAAAGGAGAGGCCCGACAACTAAAGCAGTGATTCAGCCGCGCTAGCTCCTGCGTGGGAAAGGAGAGGCCCGGCAGCGAGAGCAGTGATTCAGCCGCGCTAGCTCCTGATTGGGAAAGGAGAGGCCCGGCAACTAAAGCAGTGATTCAGCCGCGCTAGCTCCTGCGTGGGAAAGGAGAGGCCCGGCAACTAAAGCAGTGATTCAGCCGCGCTAGCTTCTGCATGGGAAAGGAGAGGCCCGGCAACTAAAGCAGTGATTCAGCCGCGCTAGCTTCTGCGTGGGAAAGGAGAGGCCCGGCAACTAAAGCAGTGATTCAGCCGCGCTAGCTCCTGCGTGGGAAAGGAGAGGCCCGGCAACTAAAGCAGTGATTCAGCCGCGCTAGCTCCTGCGTGGGAAAGGAGAGGCCCGGCAACTAAAGCAGTGATTCAGCCGCGCTAGCTCCTGCGTGGGAAAGGAGAGGCCCGGCAACTAAAGCAGTGATTCACTTGCGCTAGCTCCTGCGTGGGAAAGGAGAGGCCCGGCAGCGAGAGCAGTGATTCAGCCGCGCTAGCTCCTGCATGGGAAAGGAGAGGCCCAGCAACTAAAGCAGTGATTCAGCCGCGCTAGCTCCTGCTTGGGAAAGGAGAGGCCCGGCAACTAAAGCAGTGATTCAGCCGCGCTAGCTCCTGCGTGGGAAAGGAGAGGCCCGGCAACTAAAGCAGTGATTCAGCCGCGCTAGCTCCTGCGTGGGAAAGGAGAGGCACGGCAACTAAAGCAGTGATTCAGCCGCGCTAGTTTCTGCGTGGGAAAGGAGAGGCCCGGCAACTAAAGCAGTGATTCAGCCGCGCTAGCTTCTGCGTGGGAAAGGAGAGGCCCGGCAACTAAAGCAGTGATTCAGCCGCGCTAGCTCCTGCGTGGGAAAGGAGAGGCCCGGCAACTAAAGCAGTGATTCAGCCGCGCTAGCTCCTGCGTGGGAAAGGAGAGGCCCGGCAACTAAAGCAGTGATTCAACCGCGCTAGCTCCTGCGTGGGAAAGGAGAGGCCCGGCAACTAAAGCAGTGATTCAGCCGCGCTAGCTCCTGCGTGGGAAAGGAGAGGCCCGGCAACTAAAGCAGTGATTCAGCCGCGCTAGCTCCTGCGCGGGAAAGGAGAGGCCCGGCAACTAAAGCAGTGATTCAGCCGCGCTAGCTCCTGCGTGGGAAAGGAGAGGCCCGGCAACTAAAGCAGTGATTCAGCCGCGCTAGCTCCTGCGCGGGAAAGGAGAGGCCCGGCAACTAAAGCAGTGATTCAGCCGCGCTAGCTCCTGCGTGGGAAAGGAGAGGCCCGGCAGCTAAAGCAGTGATTCAGCCGCGCTAGCTCCTGCGTGGGAAAGGAGAGGCCTGGCAAGTAAAGCAGTGATTCAGCCGCGCTAGCTCCTGCGTGGGAAAGGAGAGGCCCGGCAACTAAAGCAGTGATTCAGCCGCGCTAGCTCCTGCGTGGGAAAGGAGAGGCCCGGCAGCGAGAGCAGTGATTCAGCCGCGCTAGCTCCTGCGTGGGAAAGCAGAGGCCCGGCAGCGAGAGCAGTGATTCAGCCGCGCTAGCCCCTGCGTGAGAAAGGAGAGGCCCGGCAGCGAGAGCAGTGATTCAGCCGCACTAGCTCCTGCATGGGAAAGGAGAGGCCCGGCAGAGAGAGCAGTGATTCAGCTGCGCTAGCTCCTGCGTGGGAAAGGAGAGGCCCGGCAGAGAGAGCAGTGATTCAGCTGCGCTAGCTCCTGCGTGGGAAAGGAGAGGCCCGGCAACTAAAGCAGTGATTCAGTCGCGCTAGCTCCTGCGTGGGAAAGGAGAGGCCCGGCAACTAAAGCAGTGATTCAGCCGCGCTAGCTCCTGCGTGGGAAAGGAGAGGCCCGGCAGCGAGAGCAGTGATTCAGCCACGCTAGCTCCTGCGTGGGAAAGGAGAGGCCCGGCAACTAAAGCAGTGATTCAGCCGCGCTAGGTCCTGCATGGGAAAGGAGAGGCCCGGCAACTAAAGCAGTGATTCAGCCGTGCTAGCTCCTGCGTGCCGCGCTAGCTCCTGCATGGGAAAGGAGAGGCCCGGCAACTAAAGCAGTGATTCAGCCGCGCTAGCTCCTGAGTGGGAAAGGAGAGGCCCGGCAACTAAAGCAGTGATTCAGCCGCGCTAGCTCCTGCGTGGGAAAGGAGAGGCCCGGCAACTAAAGCAGTGATTCAGCCGCGCTAGCTCCTGCGTGGGAAAGGAGAGGCCCGGCAACTAAAGCAGTGATTCAGCCGCGCTAGCTCCTGCGTGGGAAAGGAGAGGCCCGGCAGCGAGAGCAGTGATTCAGCCGCGCTAGCTCCTGCGTGGGAAAGCAGAGGCCCGGCAGCGAGAGCAGTGATTCAGCCGCGCTAGCCCCTGCGTGAGAAAGGAGAGGCCCGGCAGCGAGAGCAGTGATTCAGCCGCACTAGCTCCTGCATGGGAAAGGAGAGGCCCGGCAGAGAGAGCAGTGATTCAGCTGCGCTAGCTCCTGCGTGGGAAAGGAGAGGCCCGGCAGAGAGAGCAGTGATTCTGCTGCGCTAGCTCCTGCGTGGGAAAGGAGAGGCCCGGCAACTAAAGCAGTGATTCAGTCGCGCTAGCTCCTGCGTGGGAAAGGAGAGGCCCGGCAACTAAAGCAGTGATTCAGCCGCGCTAGCTCCTGCGTGGGAAAGGAGAGGCCCGGCAGCGAGAGCAGTGATTCAGCCACGCTAGCTCCTGCGTGGGAAAGGAGAGGCCCGGCAACTAAAGCAGTGATTCAGCCGCGCTAGGTCCTGCATGGGAAAGGAGAGGCCCGGCAACTAAAGCAGTGATTCAGCCGTGCTAGCTCCTGCGTGCCGCGCTAGCTCCTGCATGGGAAAGGAGAGGCCCGGCAACTAAAGCAGTGATTCAGCCGCGCTAGCTCCTGAGTGGGAAAGGAGAGGCCCGGCAACTAAAGCAGTGATTCAGCCGCGCTAGCTCCTGCGTGGGAAAGGAGAGGCCCGGCAACTAAAGCAGTGATTCAGCCATGCTAGCTCCTGCGTGCCGTGCTAGCTCCTGCATGGGAAAAGAGAGGCCCGGCAACTAAAGCAGTGATTCAGCCGCGCTAGCTCCTGCGTTGGAAAGGAGAGGCCCGGCAACTAAAGCAGTGATTCAGCCGCACTAGCTCCTGCGTGGGAAAGGAGAGGCCCGGCAACTAAAGCAGTGATTCAGCCACGCTAGCTCCTGCGTGGGAAAGGAGAGGCCCGGCAACTAAAGCAGTGATTCAGCCGCGCTAGCTCCTGCGTGGGAAAGGAGAGGCCCGGCAACTAAAGCAGTGATTCAGCCGCGCTAGCTCCTGCGTGGGAAAGGAGAGGCCCGGCAACTAAAGCAGTGATTCAGCCGCGCTAGCTCCTGCGGGGTAAAGGAGAGGCCCGGCAACTAAAGCAGTGATTCACTTGCGCTAGCTCCTGCGTGGGAAAGGAGAGGCCCGGCAGCGAGAGCAGTGATTCAGCCGCGCTAGCTCCTGTGTGGGAAAGGAGAGGCCCGGCAACTAAAGCAGTGATTCAGCCGCGCTAGCTCCTGCTTGGGAAAGGAGAGGCCCGGCAACTAAAGCAGTGATTCAGCCGCGCTAGCTCCTGCGTGGGAAAGGAGAGGCCCGGCAACTAAAGCAGTGATTCAGCCGCGCTAGCTTCTGCATGGGAAAGGAGAGGCCCGGCAACTAAAGCAGTGATTCAGCCGCGCTAGCTTCTGCGTGGGAAAGGAGAGGCCCGGCAACTAAAGCAGTGATTCAGCCGCGCTAGCTCCTGCGTGGGAAAGGAGAGGCCCGGCAACTAAAGCAGTGATTCAGCCGCGCTAGCTCCTGCGTGGGAAAGGAGAGGCCCGGCAACTAAAGCAGTGATTCAGCCGCGCTAGCTCCTGCGTGGGAAAGGAGAGGCCCGGCAACTAAAGCAGTGATTCACTTGCGCTAGCTCCTGCGTGGGAAAGGAGAGGCCCGGCAGCGAGAGCAGTGATTCAGCCGCGCTAGCTCCTGCATGGGAAAGGAGAGGCCCAGCAACTAAAGCAGTGATTCAGCCGCGCTAGCTCCTGCTTGGGAAAGGAGAGGCCCGGCAACTAAAGCAGTGATTCAGCCGCGCTAGCTCTTGCGTGGGAAAGGAGAGGCCCGGCAACTAAAGCAGTGATTCAGCCGCGCTAGCTCCTGCGTGGGAAAGGAGAGGCCCGGCAACTAAAGCAGTGATTCAGCCGCGCTAGTTTCTGCGTGGGAAAGGAGAGGCCCGGCAACTAAAGCAGTGATTCAGCCGCGCTAGCTTCTGCGTGGGAAAGGAGAGGCCCGGCAACTAAAGCAGTGATTCAGCCGCGCTAGCTCCTGCGTGGGAAAGGAGAGGCCCGGCAACTAAAGCAGTGATTCAGCCGCGCTAGCTCCTGCGTGGGAAAGGAGAGGCCCGGCAACTAAAGCAGTGATTCAACCGCGCTAGCTCCTGCGTGGGAAAGGAGAGGCCCGGCAACTAAAGCAGTGATTCAGCCGCGCTAGCTCCTGCGTGGGAAAGGAGAGGCCCGGCAACTAAAGCAGTGATTCAGCCGCGCTAGCTCCTGCGCGGGAAAGGAGAGGCCCGGCAACTAAAGCAGTGATTCAGCCGCGCTAGCTCCTGCGTGGGAAAGGAGAGGCCCGGCAACTAAAGCAGTGATTCAGCCGCGCTAGCTCCTGCGCGGGAAAGGAGAGGCCCGGCAACTAAAGCAGTGATTCAGCCGCGCTAGCTCCTGCGTGGGAAAGGAGAGGCCCGGCAGCTAAAGCAGTGATTCAGCCGCGCTAGCTCCTGCGTGGGAAAGGAGAGGCCTGGCAAGTAAAGCAGTGATTCAGCCGCGCTAGCTCCTGCGTGGGAAAGGAGAGGCCCGGCAACTAAAGCAGTGATTCAGCCGCGCTAGCTCCTGCGTGGGAAAGGAGAGGCCCGGCAGCGAGAGCAGTGATTCAGCCGCGCTAGCTCCTGCGTGGGAAAGCAGAGGCCCGGCAGCAAGAGCAGTGATTCAGCCGCGCTAGCTCCTGCGTGAGAAAGGAGAGACCCGGCAGCGAGAGCAGTGATTCAGCCGCACTAGCTCCTGCATGGGAAAGGAGTGGCCCGGCAGAGAGAGCAGTGATTCAGCTGCGCTAGCTCCTGCGTGGGAAAGGAGAGGCCCGGCAGAGAGAGCAGTGATTCAGCTGCGCTAGCTCCTGCGTGGGAAAGGAGAGGCCCGGCAACTAAAGCAGTGATTCAGCCGCGCTAGCTCCTGCATGGGAAAGGAGAGGCCCGGCAGAGAGAGCAGTGATTCAGCCGCGCTATCTCCTGCGTGGGAAAGGAGAGGCCCGGCAACTAAAGCAGTGATTCAGCCGCGCTAGCTCCTGCGTGGGAAAGGAGAGGCCCGGCAAGTAAAGCAGTGATTCAGCCGCGCTAGCTCCTGCGTGGGAAAGGAGAGGCCCGGCAACTGAGGCAGTGATTCAGCCGCGCTAGCTCCTGCATGGGAAAGGAGAGGCCCGGCAACTAAAGCAGTGATTCAGCCGCGCTAGCTCCTGCATGGGAAAGGAGAGGCCCGGCAGCGAGAGCAGTGATTCAGCCACGCTAGCTCCTGCGTGGGAAAGGAGAGGCCCGGCAACTAAAGCAGTGATTCAGCCGCGCTAGGTCCTGCATGGGAAAGGAGAGGCCTGGCAACTAAAGCAGTGATTCAGCCATGCTAGCTCCTGCGTGCCGCGCTAGCTCCTGCGTGGGAAAGGAGAGGCCCGGCAACTAAAGCAGTGATTCAGCCGCGCTAGCTCCTGAGTGGGAAAGGAGAGGCCCGACAACTAAAGCAGTGATTCAGCCGCGCTAGCTCCTGCGTGGGAAAGGAGAGGCCCGGCAAATAAAGCAGTGATTCAGCCGCGCTAGCTCCTGCGTGGGAAAGGAGAGGCCCGGCAACTAAAGCAGTGATTCAGCCATGCTAGCTCCTGCGTGCCGCGCTAGCTCCTGCGTGGGAAAGGAGAGGCCCGGCAACTAAAGCAGTGATTCAGCCGTGCTAGCTCGTGCATGGGAAAGGAGAGGCCCGGCAACTAAAGCAGTGATTCAGCCGCGCTAGCTCCTGCGTTGGAAAGGAGAGGCCCGGCAACTAAAGCAGTGATTCAGCCGCGCTAGCTCCTGCGTGGGAAAGGAGAGGCCCGGCAACTAAAGCAGTGATTCAGCCGCGCTAGCTCCTGCGTGGGAAAGGAGAGGCCCGGCAACTAAAGCAGTGATTCAGCCGCGCTAGCTCCTGCGTGGGAAAGGAGAGGCACGGCAACTAAAGCAGTGATTCAGCCGCGCTAGTTTCTGCGTGGGAAAGGAGAGGCCCGGCAACTAAAGCAGTGATTCAGCCGCGCTAGCTTCTGCGTGGGAAAGGAGAGGCCCGGCAACTAAAGCAGTGATTCAGCTGCGCTAGCTCCTGCGTGGGAAAGGAGAGGCCCGGCAACTAAAGCAGTGATTCAGCCGCGCTAGCTCCTGCGTGGGAAAGGAGAGGCCCGGCAACTAAAGCAGTGATTCAACCGCGCTAGCTCCTGCGTGGGAAAGGAGAGGCCCGGCAACTAAAGCAGTGATTCAGCCGCGCTAGCTCCTGCGTGGGAAAGGAGAGGCCCGGCAACTAAAGCAGTGATTCAGCCGCGCTAGCTCCTGCGCGGGAAAGGAGAGGCCCGGCAACTAAAGCAGTGATTCAGCCGCGCTAGCTCCTGCGTGGGAAAGGAGAGGCCTGGCAACTAAAGCAGTGATTCAGCCGCGCTAGCTCCTGCGTGGGAAAGGAGAGGCCCGGCAACTAAAGCAGTGATTCAGCCGCGCTAGCTCCTGCGTGGGAAAGGAGAGGCCCGGCAGCTAAAGCAGTGATTCAGCCGCGCTAGCTCCTGCGTGGGAAAGGAGAGGCCTGGCAAGTAAAGCAGTGATTCAGCCGCGCTAGCTCCTGCGTGGGAAAGGAGAGGCCCGGCAACTAAAGCAGTGATTCAGCCGTGCTAGCTCCTGCGTGGGAAAGGAGAGGCCCGGCAGCGAGAGCAGTGATTCAGCCGCGCTAGCTCCTGCGTGGGAAAGCAGAGGCCCGGCAGCGAGAGCAGTGATTCAGCCGCGCTAGCTCCTGCGTGGGAAAGGAGAGGCCCGGCAACTAAAGCAGTGATTCAGCAGCGCTAGCTCCTGCGTGGGAAAGGAGAGGCCCGGCAGCTAAAGCAGTGATTCAGCCGCGCTAGCTCCTGCGTGGGAAAGGAGAGGCCCGGCAACTAAAGCAGTGATTCAGCCGCGCTAGCTCTTGCGTGGGAAAGGAGAGGCCCGGCAACTAAAGCAGTGATTCAGCCGCGCTAGCTCCTGCGTGGGAAAGGAGAGGCCCGGCAACTAAAGCAGTGATTCAGCCGCGCTAGCTCCTGCGCGGGAAAGGAGAGGCCCGGCAACTAAAGCAGTGATTCAGCCGCGCTAGCTCCTGCGTGGGAAAGGAGAGGCCTGGCAACTAAAGCAGTGATTCAGCCGCGCTAGCTCCTGCGTGGGAAAGGAGAGGCCCGGCAACTAAAGCAGTGATTCAGCCGCGCTAGCTCCTGCGTGGGAAAGGAGAGGCCCGGCAGCTAAAGCAGTGATTCAGCCGCGCTAGCTCCTGCGTGGGAAAGGAGAGGCCTGGCAAGTAAAGCAGTGATTCAGCCGCGCTAGCTCCTGCGTGGGAAAGGAGAGGCCCGGCAACTAAAGCAGTGATTCAGCCGTGCTAGCTCCTGCGTGGGAAAGGAGAGGCCCGGCAGCGAGAGCAGTGATTCAGCCGCGCTAGCTCCTGCGTGGGAAAGCAGAGGCCCGGCAGCGAGAGCAGTGATTCAGCCGCGCTAGCTCCTGCGTGAGAAAGGAGAGGCCCGGCAGCGAGAGCAGTGATTCAGCCGCACTAGCTCCTGCATGGGAAAGGAGAGGCCCGGCAGAGAGAGCAGTGATTCAGCTGCGCTAGCTCCTGCGTGGGAAAGGAGAGGCCCGGCAGAGAGAGCAGTGATTCAGCTGCGCTAGCTCCTGCGTGGGAAAGGAGAGGCCCGGCAACTAAAGCAGTGATTCAGCCGCGCTAGCTCCTGCATGGGAAAGGAGAGGCCCGGCAGAGAGAGCAGTGATTCAGCCGCGCTATCTCCTGCGTGGGAAAGGAGAGGCCCGGCAACTAAAGCAGTGATTCAGCCGCGCTAGCTCCTGCATGGGAAAGGAGAGGCCCGGCAGAGAGAGCAGTGATTCAGCCGCGCTATCTCCTGCGTGGGAAAGGAGAGGCCCGGCAACTAAAGCAGTGATTCAGCCGCGCTAGCTCCTGCGTGGGAAAGGAGAGGCCCGGCAAGTAAAGCAGTGATTCAGCCGCGCTAGCTCCTGCGTGGGAAAGGAGAGGCCCGGCAACTAAAGCAGTGATTCAGCCGCGCTAGCTCCTGCATGGGGAAGGAGAGGCCCGGCAACTAAAGCAGTGATTCAGCCGCGCTAGCTCCTGCATGGGAAAGGAGAGGCCCGGCAGCGAGAGCAGTGATTCAGCCACGCTAGCTCCTGCGTGGGAAAGGAGAGGCCCGGCAACTAAAGCAGTGATTCAGCCGCGCTAGGTCCTGCATGGGAAAGGAGAGGCCCGGCAACTAAAGCAGTGATTCAGCCGTGCTAGCTCCTGCGTGCCACGCTAGCTCCTGCGTGGGAAAGGAGAGGCCCGGCAACTAAAGCAGTGATTCAGCCGCGCTAGCTCCTGAGTGGGAAAGGAGAGGCCCGACAACTAAAGCAGTGATTCAGCCGCGCTAGCTCCTGCGTGGGAAAGGAGAGGCCCGGCAAATAAAGCAGTGATTCAGCCGCACTAGCTCCTGCGTGGGAAAGGAGAGGCCCGGCAACTAAAGCAGTGATTCAGCCATGCTAGCTCCTGCATGCCGCGCTAGCTCCTGCGTGGGAAAGGAGAGGCCCGGCAACTAAAGCAGTGATTCAGCCGTGCTAGCTCCTGCATGGGAAAGGAGAGGCCCGGCAACTAAAGCAGTGATTCAGCCGCGCTAGCTCCTGCGTTGGAAAGGAGAGGCCCGGCAACTAAAGCAGTGATTCAGCCGCGCTAGCTCCTGCGTGGGAAAGGAGAGGCCCGGCAACTAAAGCAGTGATTCAGCCACGCTAGCTCCTGCGTGGGAAAGGAGAGGCCCGGCAACTAAAGCAGTGATTCAGCCGCGCTAGCTCCTGCGTGGGAAAGGAGAGGCCCGGCAACTAAAGCAGTGATTCAGCCGCGCTAGCTCCTGCGTGGGAAAGGAGAGGCCCGGCAACTAAAGCAGTGATTCAGCCGCGCTAGCTCCTGCGTGGGAAAGGAGAGGCCCGGCAACTAAAGCAGTGATTCACTTGCGCTAGCTCCTGCGTGGGAAAGGAGAGGCCCGGCAGCGAGAGCAGTGATTCAGCCACGCTAGCTCCTGTGTGGGAAAGGAGGGGCCCGGCAGCGAGAGCAGATTCACTGTACCGTACGAAGCGGAATAGAGGCGCACCCTGAACGTTCGCTCATGTCTTGCGAAGGAATTTCTTTTACCAAATGCGCTCGTAGGACATAAAATGTATCTTCATTGAAGTCAGCCACCTTATCGAGCCATAAGGACTAGTGGGGACCCAAGAATTGAGCGCATGCAATGTTGCTGTACATGATTGCACACACCACCACAAATAAGTGAAGTGAAGGTGTTTCAGCAAGTTGCGTGCAGGCAGAGCTGCTGCTCATGGAAGCACGTGCTGATAAGTGAAGCATATGAGTGAAACATAGCTTCTGAAGCCACAGCCAAATTGAACAGTTGCTCGTCCATCTATCAGACTTGTGAGAAGTGAATGCACATTAGCCATTCTCATATATATATATATATATATATATATATATATATATATATATATATATATATATATATATATATATATATATATACTGCCTTTAAAGGGGGAAGTAAACTGAGTTGAAAAATCCACCCGGATTCACAGTCAGTGTCTCTGTGTGAGTGTGCGAGTATAGAGGCACAAGCAACTTCCATAGGAGCATGGCGGGCCTACCGGGAATAGCTGGACCTCCAATTTTTATGCCAACTCCAGGTCCAGCGAAGATTC